>NC_090265.1:402810760-403420510 GCF_040414725.1 Anabrus simplex | reverse complement strand
ATAAATGATATAAGTAAAGAACTGGAATCACAGATAAGGCTATTTGCGGATGATGTTATACTGTATAGAGTAGTACATGAGTTACAGGATTGTAAGCGACTGCACGGGGATCTAAACAATGTTGTGAAATGGACAGCGGACAATGGTATGATATTAAATGGGATGAAAAGTCAGGTTGTAATTTTTACCAGGATGTAAAGTCCTCTCAGTTGTAATTACTGTGTTGATGGGGTGATAGTACCTCATGGGGGGACACTGAGTACCTAGGTGTTAATAGAAGGAACGATCTTCATTGGGGTAGTCATCTTAACGAGATTGTTCACATGGTTATGGGCGTATTTAAGGGTTGTAGTGATGATGTAAAGGAGAGGGCGTAAGACCCCAACTAGAGTATGATTTCAGTGTATGGGACGCACACCAGGAATACTTGATACGAAGACTGGAAACGATTGAAAGGAAAGCGGGACGTTTTGTTCCGGGTGTAGTGTCACCAAGATGTTGTGAACTTTGGGCTGGGAAGACTTTGGAATAAGGAGACGAGATGCTCGACTGTGCGGTATCTTCCGAGGTGCGATGGCGTGGAATGACATTAGTAGTAGAGGAATAAGCTTGAGTGGAGCTTTTAAAAGCAAGAAAGATCACAATATGAAGGTAACACTGAAATTCGAGAGGACAATTTGGGAGAAATATTCATTTATACGAGGAGTAAGGGATTGGAATAATTTGTCGAAATAAATGCTCGATAAATTTCCAAGTTCTTTGAAAACGGTTAAGAAAAACTAACCTAACCTAACCTAACCTAACCTAACCTAACCCCATGGCACTACAGCCCTGAAGGGCCTTGGCCTAGCAAGCGTTAGAAGGCCTGCAGATTACGAGGTGCCATGTGGTCAGCACGACGAATCCCCTCGGCCGTTATTATTGGCTTTCTAGACCGGGGCCGCTATTTCACCGTCAGGTAGCTCCTCAATTTTAATCACGTAGCCTGAGTGGACCTCGAACCAGCCCTCAGACTGCATACAGTGTAACATCATCCGCAACCTTTTCCTGTGATTCCACTTCTTTACTTATATCATATATATTTCTAAGAAAACATAAAGGTCCAATAACACTGCCATTTGATCACCCCTATTAATAATTACAGAATTATATAACAGTTCACCTTCTCAAATTCTCTGAGTTCTATTTTCTAGAAATTCCCCATCCATTCAACAACTCTTTTCTTCTCTAGTCAAATAGCCCTCATTTTCGTCAGTAACCTCCCATGATCTACCCCATCAGGTAAAAATCCCTGACCTGGCCGGCAATCGAACCCGGGTCCTCCGGGTAAGAGGCAAGCACGCTACCCCTACACCACGGGAACGGCACGTTTAAGAAAAGGCTAGGTAAACAATTGTTAGGGAATCTTCCACCTTGGCGATAGCCCTTAATGCAGATCATTGATGATTGATCTCGACACTGAATTGAACAGGGTGTTGCCTGGGTTCACCTTCCTCGCTCCACCTGGACCACACTCAACAGGATACGTTGCGGAGTAGGAAGAAGTGCTTCTGCTCTGCATCATTGGGCCTGGAAAGACTCTCCAGCTTGTGACTGTGGTGCTGCAGTGCAAACCATCCTGCACATTCTGAGGGACTGGCCTCTGCGAGCTTTTACTGATACCATCGAGGACATTCTCCGAGTGACCCCTAAGGCACTCTCTTGGCTGGAAGACTGGACATACATCTCTAAGAGACTGAAAGACCCCCCCACATTAAACTTTTTTAATGTGGAGTTTATATGTATATTGTAGGTATATAATGTCAATTTTTTGTGCCTGTTAAGAACTTGTACATAGTCGAATGTCAACTGTAGCATCATACGCTAAATAATAATAATGAAGCCCCATACTCCTTCCTCCTACTGACGAACAAGAGAACCGACTTTCTTCTTGTGAACCACGCTTCGATTTTCTGCCTCGGCTACGTAGTTTCCATCTATTTATTATTGACGATTTAAAGAAGAAATACCCTTCCCATTCCCATAATACTTGCACAACCTGATAATCAAATGAGCTAAACTGCACCATTGTCAGGCAACGCGCCAGATATATTAGAACACAGTGCAATAAAACAGATCCGCCTTTACTTAAGTTCTAAAACGCACGTCAGTGTTAATACATCATCCCGTAGGAGTATTTCTTAAAAGAAACATGTTAATTTTCGCAAAAGAAGTCATTAAACGACTATTTTTACAATAGCTGATTGTGGAGAAGTAGATAAACGTCCCCTAAAAGGTTTACGAGGTTAAGTAACGTCCATATCAGTGCACAAAGGACTACACACTAGATAAGTCATGCAACCGAGGAGTATATATTAACAAGGCTTTAGTTCTTCCTGATCATCGTATCCTAGGCTGACATCATGGCAGGGTAAGGACATACTACAGTTATAACATTTATATATAATAAGAGTTTTGTTTGTACATTGCTCAGAATTTAAAAAGAAGGTCATTTCTGTATTGATCATGCACTTTTTAATGTTCAGTAATCTTTGTCTATCTGTCTGTCTGTATGTATGTCTGTCTGTCTATATGTACGCCCATCACGAGAAAATGGCTGAAGAGAATTTAATGAAAATCGGTGTGTAAAGTCAAGAAATGAGCCACTATAATCTAGGATATAAATAAATTTATTCACGCTGAGGAAAAGGGTATTTTATGGGAAGGCCTAAAATGTAATTCTCAAATATTTATGCTATTAGAGGCCTTATCGATAAATACTACATAACTAAAGTTATACAGAATTAATTTTCCAATCGTGTATGTCATATACATTTTTACCTTCCGGTTAAGATAACAGAGATATTCATCCACATCAATGCGGAGCCACAAGAAAATGGGTAAACAGAATTTAATGAAAATCGGTAGAGGAATAAGGAACTACAGTCTAGGCTATACCTAATTTTATTCACCCTGCATTAAATGGTAGTTTAGGGGAAGGCGCCTGAAATTTAATTTTTAAATACCCATGTTATTGGTCCTTTCTCAGGATGTAAAAAGACAGGTGGAGAGTGAGTGTCTGACATTATAATGAAAACTTCCCAAATTGACCGATAGTAGACAAGAGGGCCTTGCCATTACAATGAAAATTCCCCAACCCAGTCTTCACATGAGAAAAATGTATGGTGACTTCCTCGTCGCGTTTCTGGGGTAACGTTAATTGCTATACAATTTAATGCAGTCTTACTCACAACAATGCACTACTTTACCTAGAATTCTGTATACAATATGGAATTCCGTAGCGAAGCGCGGGTACATCAGCTAGTATGTAATATAACACTATGCCTCAGTAATAACCTGTTCTCCTGTTCTAATTTAATTTAGCAATATACCTTAGCTATAAATAAATAAATAAATAAATAAATAAATAAATA
This sequence comes from Anabrus simplex, assembly GCF_040414725.1. NCBI lineage: Eukaryota > Metazoa > Arthropoda > Insecta > Orthoptera > Tettigoniidae > Anabrus > Anabrus simplex. The sequence continues at coordinate 403,417,097 of NC_090265.1, read as the reverse complement.
AATAAATAAATAAATAAATAAATAAATAAATAAATAAATAAATAAATAAATAAATAAATAAATAAATAAATAAATAAATAAATAAATATATTCTAACAATATACTGAACGTCACTCATTTTTCACTTGTTCTCCGGGAATCTAGTAATATACCTCGTTTATCGTTGTTGAATAGAGCAAGTGACTGCGCTGTTTGGGTCACGTAGGTTATCACTAGACCCGGGATTTTAGGCCATAAAAATAGTTTTAGGCACCTCATATAAGCCAAGCAAACACGATTTTAAAAGAGCAAATAGGCCCATAAAGTAAGCTATAAAAATGTGTAAATAGGCAGGAAATAGACTTTAAAATATCACAATATACACTTGAACTGTAATGTGATGTACTCTTACTTTAAAAAAAGTGGTGTAGCTATTAAATAACTGAAAAATTAAGACGGATTAAAAAAAGACATCAAAAACTGTTCGGGATTATATGAAAAATCATGATCGGTACTGAATTAAAACCTTAATACTAAAACATAATTGAACACAATTGCAACACTGTAAGCATCCCATACCTGTGTAAACGCGGAGTATGTGCTTATTTATTTGCGAGGAATTCCTACAACGCTTTCGTTCGTAGTTTACTTTACAGTACTTAACAATAATCTTCTCCAAATTTTACACAGTCAGGCTGTGTCTACTCTCTGTTCAACTTATTTTCAAAGCAGAAAAAGAGAGATCCACATTCACATATGTTGTAGGGGTATAGGAACATTTACCTACATTTTTACATTCAATTTCACTAGGTAAGTCTACCTTTTCCCCATCCATTACCTGATGTAACCCTTTCAGCATTGAATAACCTGAATTCTTCTGCAGTGCACTAGCCCACTTGGCTGGTTCGGTTCTGGCTCAGTCCGGTGGTATTTGAAGGTGCTCATATTAATAATAATATTAATAAAAATTACAAAGAATTGCTGCTTGAGACTGTTTCCTTTTTTCTATATTTTTGTAAAGATGACTGGGAGAAAGGAGAAAAAATTGCCTGAATATAAACAATGTCTCTCTGAACACTAGAATAATCCTTTATCAGCTTTTTGACAGACGACACACCTGCAGAGTTGTCCATTAAAGACACATTTTCTATCACAGTCATGATTACCTGAAGAATACAAGGCAGCTTCCATCCTGAAACCCCAACGGGTGATGTTTGGCTGTGATGGAAAGGGAATAGAAGGGAGTTTCTCTCGAAAGATGGCTATTCTTGATGGAGCCTTATAGAACACTTTCTTCATTGTTGAAATGAGAGTATTTACTGTAGGAAACTCTGTCACTGTAGGGCATGGGCCATGCAAGTAACATGAATTAAAGTAGGGTAGAAAGTTTTGAGGAGAGGTGCAGTAGCAATCATGTAGGAAGCAGCATCGAAGAAAAAGTTTAAATACTTCAGAATCATCGACACTCCCAGGATACAACAATTTCAACCCCTTGTTGATGAAGAACGCAATGCTTTGACTAGTTTTCCTACTATAAGCAATGTACCTGCCCACAGAGTCGGTGGGTTCATCCACACACAACCATATGCAAGACGCCCCAATATCCTCCTTGAATGACAAAATTAGCTCATTGTAACACATATCTAAGTAGATTTTATTTAGTGTACTGATTGTACGCGCTGATTGGTGTACTTCTGTAAAAATATCTCTGGAAACCGGATTATGCACAGCTTCCCAAGATATATTTGCTGCAACTAGGGCTCTACACATATCAGCATAGATCAGCATTATGGGTTGTGGGAGATATAGTTTGTGTGAGCAGAGGCTGTCTAATGTTACTTTTCATGGCTGCTTTCGCTTTGTACCTGGCACTGTCTGCATGCTGCTGAAGGTGGCATTTTTCTCTTGTGAAATCTAAAACATAATAAAGTGATGAAAGTTCGAGATTAAGATGGCTAATTTTGTAATTTTGAAGGATTTCATTTAAGCCGCTATTACTCTGAAGTTAATTAAGAACAAGAACACTACCCGCCTTGAAGGGCCTTGGCTTTCAATAACGGGAGCTACCCAGCTCATGGCTTACAGATATTGGATGGCCCTGTGTTCAGCACGGCGCATCCCTTAGCCGGTTTGCCTTGCCTCCGTGACCACTGATTACTGTAGCTTCCCAACTGCGACGCTGGGTCAACGCCGTTCCAGACCTCATAGCTTTCTAAATTACTTCCGGTATTGGAAATCGAACCCAGGCCGCATGGACGAGGTCTCTAAAATTAGAGGAGTCAATATCAAAACCTTATTGTTATATTAATGTGGAATTTAAGACATACGCACATACCTGTTTATTGTAGTACTGATAGAAAACAATCTTGCCATCAAAAGTCATCTCTGGAAACTGTATAAGCGCACTCTTAGGCATAACGAACTATATTAACTTAAACAGATGTTCTTTCACTGGCAACTTGGCGCAGTATGTCCAGATACACTGTGGACAATACTGGGCACTTCCGTATTTTTCCGTACTAAACCGAGAGACACATGTGGCGGCCCGACCTTAAACGTAAGACGGCAAGAGTGAAACTACAAAAGTTATATGTTAAAATTGATAGAAATAATGACACTAAATAATGATTTTTGTTTTGTTCTACTAGGACAGTTGAATGTTAATACTGATAGTAATAACGAAACTGAATAATGATTTCGTTTTTCCCGAATCATTGGCTGAATGGTCAGCGTTAAAGCCTTCGCTTCAGGAGGTCCAGCATTCGTTTTCCGGCTGGGTCGGGGATTTTAATCCCGTGTAATTACTTCTTCTGGCTCGGAGGCTGGGTGTTTGTGTTTGTTCCACCACTTTTCTCTTAATATTCAGGCAGCACACTACACTTCCAACCACGACAGAAACATGCAATACTGATTACTAGACCTCGGATCTTTAGGTGTTAAAAGGTTATTATTTTAGCTGCCTAAAACAGACTATGAAATAGGTTCTACAATACTTTTAGACACCTTAAATTTTACGTATTTTAGAATAGAATAGAGTAATAGAAACAGACTTTCAACGTATTATGTCGTGTTACGTACATTTAGTACGTGTTGAAGAGATGTTAAGTACAGAACAAAAATGGCCAACCGGACACCACTGGTAGAGCATCATCATCATCATCATCATCATCATCATCATCATCATCATCATCATCATCATCATCATCATCATCATCATCTGTTTACCCTCCAGGTTCGGCTTTTCCCTCGGACTCAGCGAGGGATCCCACCTCTACCGCCTCAAGGGCAGTGTCCTAGAGCTTCAGACTCTTGGTCTGGGGATAAAACTGGGGAGTATGACCAGTACCTCGCCCAGGCCGCCTCACCTGCTATGGTGAACAGGGGCCTTGTGGAGGGATGGGAAGATTGGAAGGGACAGGCAAGGATGAGGGAAGGAAGCGGCCGTGGCCTTAAGTTAGGGATCATCCCGGCATTCGCCTGGAGGTGAAGTGGGAAACCACGGAAAACCACTTCGAGGATGGCTGAGGTGGGAATCGAACCCACCTCTACTCAGTTGACCTCCCGAGGCTGAGTGGACCCCGTTCCAGCCCTCGTACCACTTTTCAAATTTCGTGGCAGAGCCGGGAATCGAACCCGGACCGCCGGGGGTGGCAGCTAATCACGCTAACCACTACACCACAGAGGCGGACATTGGTAGAGCAACCGACGCGAAATCGGGAGGTTGTGGGTTCGGATCCCACTGGTGTCCGGTTGGCCATTTTTGTTCTGTACTTAACATCTCTTCAACACGTACTAAATGTACGTAACACGACCTAATATGTTGAAAGTCTGTTTCTATTACAATGCGGCCGTGAAAATTCAATATTCACAGAATAGAGTACTCCCATCCCCTATTTCCGGATCGCTTGAAACTAGGGAGACAGCAGTCTCTTATTGAAATTCATAAAAGTTCGATACATGTATTACATTTTCCTCTTATAATTATTTGACTATTACTACACTAAATATAATTTGTTTTCTCCTAGGCGTTAACAATGCTACATTGTCTAGCTTTCCTTAGATATTTAATGCTTACTTTTGTGTATCCTACCGCTAACCAGTTGATAATGCTACCCTCACTCGATTCTTCACCTTCCATTTTGTTCTACCATTCATTGTTGCTATAATAGTTATAATTCATCTCTTATTTCTACACCAGACAGGGTCAAATAACCCTTTAGGTTTAAATAAAAACTCGGATAAAATTCCATTTCATCCTTATTTCCCCTTTAAGGACATTTTTGGATTCATCATTATAGTTGCCATTCTACTATTATTAACTCTTCTCGAACCTTACATACTAGGAGATCCTGATAATTTTACTCCTCTGAAAAGACTAAAACACCGCCAAATTCTTTATAGGGTTTATTGGGTTGCCGCAGCCTTTTGCTGATGCAATTAAGTTATTTTCTAAGGAGGGAACATATCCTGTAGCATCAAATTCTTACAATAAGTAGAATTAGCCATCAGTTGAATAATGTTATAAGTTATTTTATTATAATATGATTTTATAATAATATTAAGTTGAATATTGAAGTGATTTATGTAATATAAATGTAATAATGATAAAATTAGTATACTGTGAAGGGAAATTGAAAAAGTTGAAAATAAATTTTTAGGAAAGTAAATTGATATTGGGTTAAAAAAGGATAGATTATTCAAGTCACCAAAGCCAAAAATAATCTAAAAACAGGAGAGAAATAGTATATTAAATAATTTGATGCTACAGGATATGTTCCCACCCTGTAGAAAAAAATATAAAAAAAACTAAATATATTAATATAAGATAATCTAACAATTTCTAAAATTAAATCCTTCGAGTAAAATCCAGCCAAAAAAGGTATACCACAAAGCGCAAGATTAGAAATATTAAAACAAACAGCCGTCAACGGTATTTGACTACAAATATTTCCTATAAACCGAATATCTTGAGAATCCTTCATATTATGAATTAACGAACCAGCACATATAAATAAAAGAGCCTTAAATAACGCATGTGTTAAAAGATGAAAAAATGCTAATTTAGGAAACCCGAACAGGATGTAGGAAAATCAAAAGGAGGAGGATATCAATCCAACAGTTATGGAGATAATACATGTTTGTACAATAATGATGAGGGTTATAGCAAGAGGATGATTAGCTTGTATGAAAATTGTCTAAACATAAGAGATTTTGCAAAATTTTGTATACAGGATCTGGTATCTCAGAATTTGTAAACTAAGAGCTTGAAAAATTCCCTAATCTGGGGTTTTCCAGTTATTGTTTCAAGATGGCTATTTGTACCTGTCACTTTATTAGTTCACCAAGTGAAAAGTTTGTTAAGTTTGCCGCGCCTGGCCACAATAAGATAGGCAGGGCTACGCAAGCTTTTGCGCCGCTGACGGGAGTCTACAAGATTCTTCTGTCCGAGGCATCCCCAAACCAACAGCTGAGCGGGGCCGGAGCCTTACTTGAATGTAAATTTTTAAGGTAGAATTTTGAATTTATTTGGGGTTTAGAATTGGTATACGAAGCTTTGAAAATTGGGTGTGTGCTGTGTGTGCAGCGACCGAACATTTTGTGCGACACGCACAAACCAAACACGACCTCCGAGCAGGCGAGACTACCCGCTGAATTTAAGCATATTATTAAGCGGAGGAAAAGAAACGGCTGAATCATGAATAGAAAATAATGACACGACCATACAGCAATTTATATATTACTACATTTAATATTAATTTTTTACATATTTTAATTGGCATCTATTGAAATACCATGTTTATTTTGATAAATTGATGATAACTTGTCAGGGAGAAATAAAGAAGTATTAATCATCTCTCTGCTGCAGACGTCACAGAATATAGTTTTACCATCCGATGTAAAATGGAGAAAACCCTGTAGCCACTTTTTAATTAAAGATTACTTGGAACCTACACTTTCGGTATAATTCACACACTGAATAAACGGGAATACCGAAACGTTCTCAAAACGAAATGGAGTTCATTTTTCCAGCAGGTCAATGGATACTGTCTCCTGCTTCGGGACAAACTACGGTATTGTTCGCTGCGGGAGGTTCTTAAGGCATTCCGGGGGGTGTGTTTACAGCTTTCCGATTTTAAGATTTTTTTAAGATAATGAAAACGAGTCAGCAAATATTTTATTTTCTCTGAATATATTAAAGACATTTTTAATCAACTTAGCAATAAAAATACGAATTATAGGTATATAGGCACACTAGCAAGATCTTCGTGCTTCGGTGTTAAAATGAAACTTATTACTCAAAAGTTTACATTTTGGATAGTCCACTGTCAGCTGAGCCTGTAAAATACGCCCTCAGTGTGTACGTCAAACGGTTTTGGGGGAATGATTCAATATTTTCTGGTGTAGCATCATTTGAACACCATTCGGAAAATTTAAATGTTTTAAACCCTATCTTTTTTTAATATCTAGGATGTAAAAGCCACCAACCTGTGAAATTTTGACTTTCTACTGCATATCGAACAGCAATGGAGTAATGAATACATTTTTAAGGGGTGAATGTTTTAAAATATTTCTTAACATCTAGGATATAGAAGACCACCCACAAGTTCGTGCCTGAACCGGTTTCGGAAGAATGAATATTGTGCTTTTGAGAGTCAACCACCATCTAAACCCCGTAGGGAAGAACTATTTTGCACCCAGGACATAAAAGAAGGCCCTTCTCGTAAAATTACAACTTTGTACGTCAAACGGATTTGGAGGGAAGGATGAATAATTTCGTTTACGGAGCTAACCTCATTTAATCCTTTAGGGGTGGAACGTTTAAAAGTATTTCCTGTTTCACACCTAGGATTTAAAATATATACCGCTATTTGGAATTTTGTCTTCGTACGTTAAACCGTTTCGGAGGAAGGAATGATTTATTGGTTTTCGGATCGTAACCCCCGTTTAACTCTCTGAGGGTTTACATTTACTTCAAACTTTCTGTTATTCAACATTTAGGACATCATTTGACATTTTAACTTCGTAATTCAAACGGTTTCATATAAATGCATATTTTTGTCATCATTCATCACCTCCCCAGTCAAAACCCGTTAGGGATGAATTGTTTTATGTCCACTTCTTATTTGTACCCTCGTATAAAAGATTCAACTCCTTTTAACTCCCTTCAGTTGATTTCTCCCCTCCTCATGGCGTTAATTAAGGTACAGCCCCAGCATTTGCCTGGTGTGAAAATAGGAAACCACGGAAAACCATCTTCAGGGATGCTGACAGTGGGGTTCGAACCCACTATCTCCCGGATGCGAGCTCACAGCTGCGCGCTCCTAACCGCACGGCCAACTCGCCCGGTAATTGGATTTTCTGAAAACAGAAGAATACGTGTTTCATTAATTTTAAAGGATATTCCAAGTACACATTTTCATGCCTGTAACATCTTCAGTTTTCGAGATATATCCTCATAACAAAAATCAACCCCTTTTCAGTTCTTTTTGATGCTTGCTTGTTGTTTTAAGGGACCTAACATCGAAGGTCATCGGCCCTCAGTTCTTTTTACACGCCCGTATGTGATTTTTCCAAAAACAAAAAATACCAATTTTCACGTCTTTAATATGTTAAGTTTTTGAGATATACTATAGATATCCTCATTTTAAAAATTCACCCCATTTAACACTTCTCCTTAAGCGGATTTTCAGAAAACAAATTATGTGTGTTGCTTTACTTTTACAGAAGATTCCAAATACCAATTTTCACGACTGTCACATCTTCAATATTTGATATATAAATATCCTCATAAAAGGAAATCAACACTTTCTTCACTTCTTTTGACCCACCTCAACTCCTGATGTGGATTTTACGAAAAGAAATATACGTGTTTCTTTATGTTTAAAGAAGATTCCAAATAAAAATTTTCATATCTGTAACACCGTCAGTTTTTGAGATATAAGTATCCTCGTAAAAGGAATTCAACCCCTTTTTCAGTCCCTTTTGCAACTCCCCTCCTTAAGTGAATTTTCCGAAAACAAAAAAAAAGAAGAAAAATACGAGTTTATTTTTAAAGGATATTCCAAATACCAATTTTCACGTCTGTAATAGCTTCAGTTTTGGTGATACCAGTACTCTAATAAAAATGATTCGATCCCTTTTAGTTACTTTTTACCATCCCTAAATATTTTCCTTAAAAATTCGTGTTAAAATATTAAAAATACCAATTTTCACGTCTGTAATATGTTAAGTTTTTGAGGCATACTGTAGATATGCTCATTTAAAAAATTCACCCTCACTTTTAACACTTCGCCTTAAGCGGATTTTCAGAAAACAAATTATGCGTGTCCCTTTACTCTTACAGGAGATTTTAAATACCAATTTTTACGCCTGTAACATGTTTCGTTTTTGAGATTTGCTGCAGATCTACTCATTTTCAGAAATTCACCCATTTGTCACTCCTGTTCACCGCACCTTAAGTAGCTTTTCCCAAAACAAAAAAAAAAACCGTGTTCCTTTATTTTTAAACGAGATTCCAATTACCAATTTACATGACTGTAACATCTTCAGTTTTTGAGATATAAGTATCCTCATAAAAGGTATTCAACCCCTTTTTCACCGTTTTGCACTCCCTTGAGAGGATTTTCCGAAAACAAGAAGAAACGTGTTTCCTCCTTTTTAAAAGGAGATTCCAAATTCCAATTTTCACGTCTTTAAACTGATAAAACCGAGCTCGATAGCTGCAGTCGCTTAAGTGCGGCCAGTATCCAGTATTCGGGAGATAGTAGGTTCAAACCCCACTGTCGGCAGCTCTGAAAATGGTTTTCCGTGGTTTTCCATTTTCACACCAGGCAAATACTGGGGCTGTACCTTAATTAAGGCCACGGCCGCTTCCTTCTCACTCCTAGACCTTTCCTGTCCCATCGTCGCCATAAGACCTATCTGTGTCGGTGCGACGTAAAGCAACTAGCAAAAAATAAAAAATAAACTAAAAAATAAAAATAAACTGTTAAATTTTTAAAATGTAAAAATTTTAAAAATTCACCCTTACTTTTCACCCCTTAGCGGCGGAATACCCAAAAGTCCTCCCCTAGTGAGCACCTACATTGTAATATAAATGTATCCTTAAAATTTCATTTCTTTATGTCCAGTAGTTTTGGCTCGGCGATGAAATGTCGTATGGCTTTTAGTGCCGGGATATCCCAAGACAGGTTCGGCTCGCCAGGTGCAGGTCTTTCTATTTGACACCCGTAGGTGACCTGCACGTCGTGATGAGGATGAAATGATGATGAAGACAACACATACACCCAGCCCCCGTGCCATTGGAATTAACCAATTAAAGTTAAAATCCCCGACCCGGCCGGGAATCGAACCCGGGACCCTCTGAACCGAAGGCCAGTACGCTGACCGTTCAGCGAACGAGTCGGACGGCTCGGCGATGATGAACCAGTCAGTCAGTCAGTCAGTCAGTCAGTCAGTCAGTCAGTCAGTCAGTCAGTCAGTCAGTCAGTCAGTCAGTCAGTCAGTCAGTCAGTCAGGACACGTTATTTTATTTTACTAGCAAATGTAACCGTGCTTCGCTACGGTATTCTACACTGTACACGGATATCGAAGTAAATTACTGTACACGGAGTGAATAAGATTGTTTGAATTGCGTGTCTCTTAGTGTTATCCAAGAAACAGCATGGGGAGGTCCCCATACGTAGTTTCCAATGTAAAGTGAGAGTCGCGGAGTTGTGATGATAACGGCAGGTTCACTTGCCTACTGCCATTCACAATCGAGTTGGGAAGTTTTCATTATAATGTAAAGTGCATGTTGCGGAGTTGTGACAATAACGACAGGATCAATTGCCTACTGCCATTCATAATAGATTTGAGGAGTTTTCGTTACAATGGTAGGCCCCATTTCCTACTTCCAGACACAATCGGGTAGGGGAGTTTAGAAGAAAATTGCATGCTCCTTTGCCTTCTGAGAGTCAGATCGCGAAGGGAATTATTCATTACAATGGTAGGTAAGCCCTCTTTACTAATGCCAGTTACCAAGGAGTTGGAGAAGGAACGCATTCCTACTGCCAGTCAAAGTCAATGTGGGGAGTATTTATTACAATAGCAGACCAATTTTCACGTCTGTAACATGTTTCGTTTTTGAGATATACTGTAGATATACTCATTTTCAGAAATTCACCCCGTTTTCAATTCATTTACTCTCCCGCCTAATTGGATTTTTGAGATATAAGCATCCTCATGAAAGGTATTTAACCCCTTTTTCACCCCTTAAGAGGATTTTCCGAAAAACAAAAATATTCGTGTTTCCCTTTTTAAAAAAGAGACTTCAAAGACCAATTTTCACGTCTTTGTAAAGCATTAATTGTAATGGCACACACACCCCTTCTAGATCACTACAAGTCGACTTCCATGAATACATATAGTTCGTCTTACGAAAGTATATACATGTTTAGAATATTGCAGACCTTCATTTACAGATTAACAGCTGCTAAACGGTACTTTATATCGACAAACGGATTGTACTATAAGACGCATCTTTTAGCGGTCTAAATGGTTGATCCTATGCCATTTTATCTTATCTCTTCTATTTATGAGTTAGATTTAGATACTTTGAATAGGGAGAAATTTAGGTAAGGTTTTCAAACACTGCATTACTTTTCGGATACTTATGTGACAGTAAGAAACGTAGAATTGAACTCACGTATGGCTACTGGGAGGGCCAATATTCGTGCCGGATTTGATGGTTCTGTCTTTCCTACAAGTTTGTCAAACCACGAATTATACGTGTAAAAATTGCAAAATTTACGTACAATCGAAAGGCATAGCCAATTCTAACGCATAACGGATAGAAATTCGACAAAAAGTCAAAGGACCAAAGTTACAGACCACTCCAAATGAACAGAGATTGTGCCATCCGTTTTGTGACACGACTTACCAGTTAGCCACGAAATAAATCGAAACGAAGGTCTGCACCGTCATTAAAATTGCCTCCATATCTCAATATTTTCCGGGGGTAAAAAGGGAAAAATGTAAACATCTTAGAAATTTTCCGTCTGTTAAAGCTAAAACCTATAATTTTGCCAAATTTAAATTTTATAGCAGATTTTTATGCCGTCTTCGTTTTGGAGAGAGGGATAAAAATGAGGACTTTCAGCAAATGAAAGCAAAAATATATGCAGATGGTCATTATTACACCTGAAACGGAAAAATGTACGAAAATGTCGCCAAAATAGTAAATGTACGGACACACGGTCGTTGCGATTTTATTTATATAGATAAGTATCATAATAAAAATACGTCAACCCCTATTTCACTTCCTTTCAAGCACCCCTTTATGTAGATTTTGCGGAAAAAATATGCGTGTTTTTACAGGAGATTCCAAATACCAATTTTCACGTCTGTAAAATGTTACATTTTTTAGATATACCTACCCTTGCTATACTCATTTTAAAGATTCACCCACTTTTCACTCCTGTTCACCCCCAGTTAAGTGGATTTTCCGAAAATAAAAAAATACGTGTTTCTTTATTTTTAAAGGAGATTCCAAATACCAACTTTTACGTCTAGAAATTGTTACGTTTTTGAGATAAAGATGTACTCATTAAACAATTCACCACCGAGCAAGTGGCCGTGCGGTTAGGGTCGCGCGGCTGTGAGCTTGCATTCGGGAGATAGTGGGTTCGAACCCCACTGTCGGCAGCCCTGAGGATGGTTTTCCGTGGTTTCCGATTTTCACACCAGGCAAATGCCTCAACCATCTGGACCTCTCAGCCCGGCGCAGATAGGTCTTATGGCGTCGTTGACACAGGAAAGGGCTAGGAGCGTGAAGGAAGCGGCCGTGGCCTTAATTAAGGTACAGCCCCAGCATTTGCCTGGTGTGAAAATGGGAAATGACGGTAAACCTAAAGACAGGATTCTCAACATCCAGGTAACCAGAAAAAAAACCACCCCTGCATTTTATAGTTAAATTTACAGAGCCTTCAACATCCTTCTTTCAAGGCTGTACCTTGATGAAAGCCACGGCCGCTACCTTCCCAATCTTCCACCCTTCCGTCGCCGAAAACCTTCGATGTGTTAGTGCGACGTTAAACAAATAGCAAAAAAAAAATAAATAAATAAATAAACAATTCACCTCCCTTTCACCCCCTTAGCGATCCAAGAATCCTCCCTTAGTGAGCACCACCTACACTGTAATATAAATGTATCCCCAAAATGTCATTTCTTTGTGTCGAATAGTTTTGGCTGGGCGTTGATTACAGTCAAATATATATAATTATGATGTTTTTTCTGTTTTTCTTATATATTTCTTGTTTTGTTTTACCCATGTAATTTTAATATAATAAATATAGCACGGGGGTGGTGGGTGCGCACCCTTTGCTGTCCTCTCGCGGCTAACGCCTGTGCTGTCTCACACGCGATCCTCCCGCTGCTATATAAGAGGGAGTGAGAAACAGCTCAAGATCAGTTGGTCGTGAGAGGGTAAGCAATTAATGAATTCGTTAAATATTTTGGATCCCATAAGAGGGAGTGAGAAACAGCTCAAGATCAGTTGGTCGTGAGAGGGTAAGCAATTAATGAATTCGTTAAATATTTTGGATCCCATAAGAGGGAGTGAGAAACAGCTCAAGATCAGTTGGTCGTGAGAGGGTAAGCAATTAATGAATTCGTTAAATATTTTGGATCCCATAAGAGGGAGTGAGAAACAGCTCAAGATCAGTTGGTCGTGAGAGGGTAAGCAATTAATGAATTCGTTAAATATTTTGGATCCCATAAGAGGGAGTGAGAAACAGCTCAAGATCAGTTGGTCGTGAGAGGGTAAGCAATTAATGAATTCGTTAAATATTTTGGATCCCATAAGAGGGAGTGAGAAACAGCTCAAGATCAGTTGGTCGTGAGAGGGTAAGCAATTAATGAATTCGTTAAATATTTTGGATCCCATAAGAGGGAGTGAGAAACAGCTCAAGATCAGTTGGTCGTGAGAGGGTAAGCAATTAATGAATTCGTTAAATATTTTGGATCCCATAAGAGGGAGTGAGAAACAGCTCAAGGTCAGTTGGTCGTGAGAGGGTAAGCAATTAATGAATTCGTTAAATATTTTGGATCCCATAAGAGGGAGTGAGAAACAGCTCAAGATCAGTTGGTCGTGAGAGGGTAAGCAATTAATGAATTCGTTAAATATTTTGGATCCCATAAGAGGGAGTGAGAAACAGCTCAAGATCAGTTGGTCGTGAGAGGGTAAGCAATTAATGAATTCGTTAAATATTTTGGATCCCATAATCACTAGAAACATTGGTATAGAAAGCCCACACAAACTTGCAACATAAAAAGACAATTTTTCTTTACAAGTTGCTTTACGTCGCACCGATACAGATAGGTCTAATAGTAATGTTATTTGCTTTACGTCCCACTAACTACTTTTACGGTTTTCGGAGACGCCGAGGTGCCGGAATTTTGTCCCGCAGGAGTTCTTTTACGTGCTAGTAAATCTACCGACACGAGGCTGACGTTTTTGAGAACCTTCAAATACCACCGGTCTGAGCCAGGATCGAACCTGCCAAGTTGGGGTCAGAAGGGCAGTGCCTCAATCATCTGGACCTCTCAGCCCGGCGCAGATAGGTCTTATGGCGTCGTTGACACAGGAAAGGGCTAGGAGCGTGAAGGAAGCGGCCGTGGCCTTAATTAAGGTACAGCCCCAGCATTTGCCTTGTGTGAAAATGTGAAATGACGGTAAACCTAAAGACAGGATTCCCAACATCCAGGTAACCAGAAAAAAACACCCCTGCATTTTATAGTTAAATTTACAGAGCCTTCAACATCCTTCTTTCGACTGCTAATTAAAAAAAAATGACATTTAGAATATCGCATTCATTAATGGCTATAACAAGCAATTTAGTGACAAAATAATTCATAAATTTAAAAATCTTCCACAACCCTAGCTACAGGATCCACAAACAAAAATAAATATCTACCTCCCCATACAACAGTAATATTTTTCAGATAAACTTATTTGAAAAACAAAATTTGAATATAGCGTTTAGAACTGATAACAATAATTCTAACATTTTCTACAATACGCTAGCAAAAAATAAATTCAGGTATTTATAAGCTTAAATGTCATAAATGTGATTCCAGCTACATACACCAAACCGGCAGAAATTACCAAATATGTTATAAAGAGAACATCAATCCCAAGAAGCATAATAGCTTTTCAGTCATGGCGAGCACAAGGCAGATTTTAATAATCAATATACGACTATTGAAAGAGATCAATTGACGTTATGCAAGAGATAAAAAGGACAACCTACTTAATGTTTACAAAATATTTTCATATATCTGGATCGAAGAAACAATCCTATTTATAATCTGAATGATATTTCTGGTGAGTCCAACATTCTTTTGGAGGCTTTAACATTTATTTCCAACAAACGCAAGAAAGCTAAAACCAAATACGGTATAGACTATACAGGACACTTCCAGGACACTAGTTAAAATGGGAGAAAATTCGCAAGTGGCATTCGTAGTGGCGTGACCTGGAAATTCTCGCTAAATTCTAATATCAATGGAAATTTAGTGTTATTAAAATATTAACTTCAAATTTGCTAAAGCAAATCTGGATAAATGAAAGAAGAATTATTTAACAGGTTATTATTAAAAAGACTGAAATTAGATATATATTCAAGATATGAAATGCAATGCATTACTTTTTTGCTTTTAAGCATACCTGCCTGAACGTTTACGGTTATATTTGTCTATTCCCTTTTAAAAAAACATTGTATTACCACATTAAGACACTTGTCAATAAACATATCGGCACATTCCTGTCTTTTTCTTTTGAAAGTGGTGGTAGCATTTGATGTCTTATTTTCTGGGAGATTCTGTGTTGGTGCTGTGCTATTTCACTGTCTTAAAATGATTTAATGAAGGTAAGATGGACGCAGTTGTCAAGAACTAAAATATAATGCATGGACTCAGTCATCTATATCAATGAGATACACTATATCATGAAATCGAAGTAGAAAAGATCAAGGTGGCAATGTTCGAAAAAGGAAAAAGAAGGGATTCGGAATTGTTAAGACACTGCACTATTGAAAATTGAAAGAGCAAGCTTGTGAAACATACGTGTTGATCTGGAAATACTTCACGCAGACGATATTTCAAGAATTAAGAAGACATTCATTGAATGAAGAAGGTTAACAGTATATACATATTTATTGCAGAACGCAGAATTACGAAAGCCGTAAATAAATCTGCGAAACTAGAAGAAATTCAGAAAGAATTGCATACGTGGTATTAACAAGACGGCAAGGGATAACCTTTGGCACAGATACAAGGAAGAAAACCTCGAAGATACGGAGAGATAGCTCAATTAGTCCATATAAATAACAACTGGATTACATATATCTGAAACACGGGTAGACGTTTCGGTAGTCTACACACGCTATTAGAATAATGTTAAAACGGGAGAATATACATTGAAGTTATCATATTAGAAGGCTATGGATTCCGTATTATGACTCAACTAACTTCATATATGTTTATTTCTATATTATTTGCGCAAGACATGGCTTTCAAGATGATCTAAGAAGACGATGGCGAGATGTCTGGACGATATTGAGCTGAGGGCACGGCAAAGGAACCTTACCTATCCCAGAGTATCCTGATGACAAGCGAGGGGATGTACAGTAGTCGCCAAGCCTAAAGTACAGATGTCCTGCAACATCTAATTCAATCCCGATGGAGCAAACGGAAAAAGAGAAGTATTCTTTCTTAGCGCTGTATGTTAAATAAATCTTACAGATGTTAATATAATCATTCATATTTGTCAGTAAATAGATGGATAATCGTTATGATCTTCAAATTAGCTCATATATGTTAATTTCTCGCGAATTAATGTTATGCTTGTGTCAGAATACAAGGATAATAGGTTGTCATCTGAAATATGTAACCAATCCTTAGGTAGGAAATGTGAAGAGAAATATATGTTAGTGTCATTGCAGTGATATTTAAACATGTGAAGGGGTTATCAGATATGAATTACGTGATCAGTATCGGTAGATTAGGTTATCAGTAAGTAATGGTTAATATCCTGTAGTATAAAGATTGAACAGTTTCATATAAAATCAGAATAGAATTATGTATGGATATGAGAGTAACTTGAAGTGATAATGAGATTCATTAGGAAGAGATGGATTAATCAAGTGATTAAACGATAGTTAGAGGATTCCAAGCGTCGAATTAAGGTATATTTGAGAATAGTTATGAAGGGAAAGAAGAGCTATGATAGTAACATATGGAGAAATTGATATTGGAATATGAAATAAATATGAGGAAGAATAAATGAGTGTGATAAGTATTGTTTCGTCAATTAGGAAGAGAATGATTGATTGTGAAGATGAATAGGAGAGTATTGACGTGAATCCAGGATTGATAATATTCTTAATACCATGGTGTGTAATCGCTGACAGGTATTCCATATCCAATATTAGTGAAAACATATGGTGAGGCTTGTAATAAGTTAAGGTACTAGTAAATTATTGAAATAATTCAGTATAGGGAATGTTAAGTACTACGTTGATTAAACATTAACCTATACAGTATATCTACCGTAATGATGAGTTTTAATTGAAGAGGCACTCACTGAATCCTATGCAAGAGTATTATAATTACTTTATAAATAATTCGAGAGAAGCTAAAATAATTGATAGTCTTCATGAATAATATTTTATAACAATTTTAGTAGATGACACTAAGTAATGTGTTGGAATTCGACTAATTATCTGACAAAATGTCTCATCAGATACATTTACATGATTATGTTGATTTGTAAGATTAATAAGATGAATGATATATTTGAGTTGACAAGTGATGTTAGATATTGATATGGATATTAGCACATATGATGGTTGACTTGGTACCTATCTTTTTCCTGATGCGTCCCAAGACTGAAATACCAGAATAACTAAAATCTAATTCTCATCCTAAATAAATAAACAAATAAATAAAGAAATGCATCCTAAATAAATAAATAAATAAATAAATAAAAAAATAAAATAAATAAATAAATAAATAAATGGTTATAAGGAGAGTTATAGATGATGCTGAAATGTAATATTTTCCAAGACAACTTTTAAATAATCTTAGAAACTTTAGTTAGAGCCTAGGAACATTTTCTTTTGTATATAGTTACGCCTAATACGGGCGAGAATACGATATATGTGACTTCAGTTCAACAATTTGAATTTTACATGATTATTTATTTTTCTCTTATACATACTGTAATTATTATCACAATTAAACCAAGGATCCAAATACTATGATGAAACGTAAATAATGAAATAATTTTTTGAATGAGATGATAATTTTTCTTTAATTATACTTTATTTTTCTTGATTTTCTCAGAATTTGAATATATACCGTAATAGTGAGTAAGATATATTGGTATTTTTATACTAGCACAAGCATTATATATATATTTAGTGTTAATTTGAGGTAAAATCAGGAAATATTTCTCGATCTCTCTTGCAAAATGGTAGGATGGAGACGTCCACCAGAATATGCGGCGGATGGCTTGGAAAGCTTTCGGAATCCACGTTAACATACTTTGATAGGAAATGGACCCTGAGTAAGATAGTCTGGATTTCTTCGCGACCCGCCCAGGACGCAGGAAAGACGCACTACAGATCCCGGCTTTAATCTGAGAAGAGGGATAAAGTATAGAAAACCATGAAAATGTTGTCGATAGTTATGTTTTGATTAATATTTACGTAGAATTAGAGTAATAATATAACATACCTTTGGCTGTATGGTGGGGGATTTCTAAAGTCTCTGGCCCGGAAATGACCTGAACAGATCTTATAATAATTAATCAAGGGTAACGTCCCTTCTTTCCTGTACACATCCAAACCACTTATCTGACATTTCCAAACTCACAGATCATACATACAATATAATACATCGGTATTGAAGATTAACTGCTGCACTATACAATAAAATAAACTTATTATATTTTAAGACGGTTAAAATATGAGTCGCGCAGGTCAGAACTTTAGGAATTACTATAAAAGTCTCTTTGTCACTGGAGGAATATGTATGTAAACACAATATTTACTTACACTTTCTTGTCGCGACGGGAACGGATGAAAGACCGCGAATCCTTCTGAACTTCATAATTATTGCAACCAAAACACAGCACATATCCTTCCACTCATGTTGAGAGGAGATCGCTCCTATTTATGTTAACTTACTAAGAACGCATTAAATAACACCAAAATCTTCACAAACTAATACACATATTCTTATGACGGAATCAGTAACTCCAGGTCACACCGCTAGGCAGAACTCCAAACGCTGTCCCTCGATATCTCGCAGACTGTCCTGTATTATCTCTACTGTATTTGCTAAAACTTATTCTGTAACTCATAATTCTCCCCGTAAAATCCTCTCCTCCCTTCCCTCCGTATCTCTATCCCCGCCCCCTCCCACTGCTCTCCTAAGTTAATAGCTGACCTGGTTCAGCAGGCAGGCAGTTACCACTGTAGTGCACACTTATTTTGATGTTCCTCTAGTTCAACAAGTCAACACTAAATCACATATTTGTCCTTAGCATTGCTTACTCTCCCATGTTTCTATTCACATTACTTTTTACCCAATACTTATTTTTCTTTCTTTTACATAGATTTTTAATTGGAGTATCTTACAGGTCATTTCCACCCATCAAACAATCATTGTTCTGTGTTGACGCCTAGCGTAAACTTATCAAACTAATTGTATTTCAACCAAGTGTGTTCATTACCAAAGATTCTTCAATTCAGATGCAAGGCACATTTTTCAAGTCAAACTTTATATTCTTCATTATTCAAGAAAACGTAACTTACTGTGTGATATATTTCTGAAAATAAATGCTTTCAGTCATATGTTTTTTACGAGATTGATTCTACAATTTTTAATGGATTTTTCCACATCAAGATTATCAAGTTTCCTTCATGGTCATTTTTATGAAAAGTTAAACAATTTTCTTTACATAATTGTTTTTTCACTATTTTATATGTTCATTGTATTTTAATTTGTGACTGAAGAAGACCTAACGAAGGACGAAACACGTACCATTTTATCATCAAAATCTTGTAAAGTTTAATAGATTTGATGTTGACTATGGTGAATTTTTATAATATGTAATATATACAGTCAGTGTGGAACAATAAGAATATGAAATCCATAAACACTATGCTTTGTCAATGAAGACATCTCTTAACAATCTATATACAGGATTACTGAGCTAAGTTGTCCGCATCAAGTAACTAGTGAACAGTTAAAGACTGGACATTCCGTTTTCACTTTCTGTTATGGTACCAAGGGGTATAATGGGATTTGCAGTACTTTTTCATCGTGTCAAAACAGCCTCTGAGATAATGGTATTAACTTTGTTTCTTTAAAATCGAACTACACTGTTTTCTATACCTAAAATTAAACCTACAAACAATACTAATTCAGCACTGTGATTATTTTGAAAACTGTACCAGTACTTCTTGAGAAAATGTAATGTATTCAAACGTGCTTCATTTGCCAGGTGGGGACTACCCTGTTCGATTCGCACTACCTATGAAATAAACGTCCCACTAACTACTTTTATGGTTTTTGGAGACGCCGAGGTGCTGGAATTCTGTCCCTCAAGAGTTTTTACGTGCCAATAGACACGAGGCTGACTTATTTCAGCACCTTCAAATACCACCGAACTGAGCTAACATCGAACCTGCCAAGTTAGGGACAGAAGGCCTCAACCGTTTGAGCCACTCAGCCCTGCCTAGTATGAAACGTGAGATAGCTGTTGACATGTAGAGTTGTTTCTGACAGCTAAGATATTCACTCTACTGTGCTCGTAAATACACTATGATGAAATGTACAGTATGACTTACCAACTTTAATATCGCCGTAGATAACAGGTAAAGGAAAAGCGGATATGCGACGGGTTCTATGAGACATTAAACCACACAAGACCGAATGAGCTAACTGTGCATTGTGGGCCGTTTAGCTGTTAACTTGCATTCAGGACAACACCATCGGCAACCCTGAAGATCTTTCCACTGTTTGTCATTTTCATAGCATTTTCACTTTAATTAAGGCCACCGCTGCATTCCCAGTCCTACCGCTAGTATTTTCCTACCCCATCGTCACCGAAAAACCCATCTGAGTTAGTGCTAACACTAGGAAAAAGGAAAACCATACATGATTGATGTCAGGAAGGATATCTATCCATAAAACAGGGCGAAATAGACATGAGTGACATGGGTCGCAACACATCCCCACCAGGTTGTAGGAAAAGTAGCAGTAAACAAAAAGAGAGAAAAGCCCAGTATGAATGTTTTAAAGTAATAGGGGTGGTTTTTATTTATTCGTATCAGAAGCAATACATCGTATAAAATATTAATTAAGAATGAGAAATAATTAGATAGGCCTAACTGGTGAATACATACTAGAGGTACATTCAAGTAACAATTATATCATATCGGACCAGAATTTGGCGAGATCTCGACCATTTGGTGTGGCCTTCACCAAATCTTGCATGGTGCAAACGAGAGGGCAGGAGTTGGAATTAAGGAGGTGCGCCATGGTTTGTTCTTCTCCGCAGGCACAGAGGGTTGACTATTCCGATAGACCCCACTTCTTCATATTGTTCTTAGATCTACCGACCCCAGACCGCAGCCTGTTCAGACTCTTCCATGTAGACCACGAATAGGGGTTGTGAAGGAATTATTATTTTATACAAGTTACTTTACGTCGCACTGACACAGATATATCTTATGGCGATGATGGGATAGAAAAGGCCTAAGAGTGGGAAGGAAACGGCCGTCGCCATAACTAAGGTACAGATCCAGGATTTGCCTAGTGTGACAATAGGAAACCACGTAAAACTATGGCCAGGGCTGCTGACAGTGGAGTTCGAACCCACTATCTCCTGAATGCAAGCTCACAGCTGCGCGCCCCTAACCGCATGGCAAACTCACTCTTGGAAATATTATTTTAAGAAGTAGTACAACAAGTGCAACTGGGCAATCACCCTTTCTGGACACTAATCGGAAGGGAAAGAAAGAAGTGGTTTGACTCTTCGAGAAATGAACAAAATAATGAGGTTTCATTAAGATTTATAAGACAATAAGGAAGTAGAAATAATGCAAATTTTACGTGGAATTCCTTTCAGAGAAATGTGATAATTGCGATGTCCAGGTACTCATCAGCCCACCCCCAGAAGTACATTTACTTTTATAACCTAATAAAGAGCAGCACAAGGCATTCTCTATTGCTGAAGTAGCTACTAGCATTGCTATTGGTCAACTTAAAATGGGGTGTCGCAGCAATGATGGGAATTACATACCGTTACCATCCCCCGCGGAATAAAAGCACAAGTAAATTAACCCTGTGAAGGAGTATACTGTCCGCGCGGCAAGAAAGAGACGTCATTTAGTAGCTGTAGCCAATTTTTGCACATCCAGGTCAATCTCTGTCATGAGAACACCGGCCACTTTGGTGCTACATTCCCTTCGAGAGGCTTTCTCTATGGCCGCGGTGGATACTGTCTGCACGGCAAGAAAAACGTAATTTAGTGCTTATCTTAGTTCCTAATAGGGATGTATCACGCAAAAGTTGTCCGCTAGGCAGCGTAACGGTAGTACCCAGTATGCGCTTTCCGCTGCTCGATTGTTTTACATGAGACTTATATGGAGTATTCCTACATTTGCGATCATCGAAACGAAACTTTTCCTTTAAATACATTAAAATGGAGTTACCATATTCTGCTAATGTTTTCAACAAGACGGGAAATGGTATAGGTACAATGACGATTGCGGATTTGGAAGCAGAAGTGAAGAAAAGGGGCGAAAAATATCCGGAAAAATGCGAGAGTTGATTGAAAGGTACCAGTAAGGAATAAATGCAGCAACTCCTTCTTTTAGCGTTTTTGTTAAGGTTGAATTCTTAAAGTACAAATAGCATTTTGAAAAATTCCTAATACGGTATTTTTTCTTTTCTTTGTCGGTTATAGGCGTACATAAGGCACGACATTGGTGTGACAGCAGTGCCTGGGGCTATATCCAGTACGACTGAACTTCATTTCCGTGTAGCGCACGAGTTTCAGGATCTTGTTTCGGACCATAAGACAAATACCGGTATAAAAATTTAAAATTTGGAAGTAATGTTCAGGAAGTCTGAAACTGATGGTGCTCCAGTGTCAAATTATAGGTCACTGTGTGATTCAGGGTACCGTACCGCACACGGTGTTAGGGCTGTTTTCCTACTTCTATATGTTCTTGCTCTCGGAGTTATTTCCAAGGTACCGGTGCCATACCATGACAATATCGAAGGTACAGTGTTCTCCTTAAGTCTTTCGCCTAAAATTATTGAAATAGGTCATGTTAACTTTTCAGAATGTACTACTTTATTATAAATGTATTTCTTAATTAGTACTAATTAGCTTAACTTACCAGTTTCAGTAATGACAATCTCCATCTGCAAAATGTTTCGAGCAGACTTTGATATTAGGAGTCATATTTTTATTCCATAGGTCCTGCCTACGAATCGCATGCAACCACTTTTTACGGAAAGCATCTTGCTTAGGAAATTGATGGTATGAATACGGTCGACCTTGATTTTCGGACATTGGGACACAGCAATAGTCAGGCATCACAATTTTCTTGTCGTCTTTGTTGTCGTAACGATATATTAAATCTTTAACTTCAGCATTTAACTAGGTACCTTCCATTAAAAACACATGAAAACAAATGACGATCGACAAGCGCATACCGGGTACTACACGTGAGACATCTATCGGTAGTGTTTCAGTACATCCCTATTAGACAAGTTTGCAGCCTTGTGCACCACCCGATCATGCCGTCCACGAAAGGGAAGCGAACGACCGTCATTCCGCGCATAAATGTATGTTGAGGTGCGCGGGATAGAGTTTTAGTAAAGTCGGATAGAGAAGAAAACTAGTCGCAAATCCGGTTTTCATTTACCTGTTACCTACGGTGATATTAAAAGTGTTAAATCGTTAAAAAAAGGAAACAAACCAAAGTTTATACCATTATCTTAGAACATGCTGACACCATGAAAATGTACCGTAAGTCCGATTACGAACTCCTTGGTACCATTACTGAAAGTACTTTAAATAATTCTGTAAATTGCGGTGTGTTACTCTCTTGCACATGTACTTTAGCTGAATAACTCTCTGTATGAAATAACATGTCCTTACTGATTCATCTTCGTCGAGTCGAATATTCCAATGCAATTATTTACATATGCATGATCTTCTTTGTTTTAATGTTTCCATCTCAATTCCCGTTCCTTTTTACATTTTCTTCATTCAGATAACATTTTATTAAAACATTTAATTCTTTGACAACAAACACATCTCTACAATTTTCACATACGAGAGAGAGTAACACATCACAATTTACAGAATTCTTTAATCTTAACTCCACATTGAGTCTACTTTCAGAAAGATAGTAAATAAAATTTTCTTCACACAAATGATTAATTCTGTTAGGCCTATACACTGACTGACAGAGCAAATGCAACACCAAGAAGGAGTGGTCAGAACTTTATGCCAATTGCAGGGTAGACTGACGTCACTGAGGTATGCTCATGACGTGAAATGCGCCGCTGTGCTGCGCACGTAGCGAACGATAAATGGGACACGGCGTTGGCGAATGGCCCACTTCGTACCGTGATTTCTCAGCCGACAGTCATTGTAGAACGTGTTGTCGTGTGCCACAGGACACGTGTATAGCTAAGAATGCCAGGCCGCCGTCAACGGAGGCATTTCCAGCAGACAGACGACTTTACGAGGGGTATGGTGATCGGGCTGAGAAGGGCAGGTTGGTCGCTTCGTCAAATCGCAGCCGATACCCATAGGGATGTGTCCACGGTGCAGCGCCTGTGGCGAAGATGGTTGGCGCAGGGACATGTGGCACGTGCGAGGGGTCCAGGCGCAGCCCGAGTGACGTCAGCACGCGAGGATCGGCGCATCCGCCGCCAAGCGGTGGCAGCCCCGCACGCCACGTCAACCGCCATTCTTCAGCATGTGCAAGACACCCTGGCTGTTCCAATATCGACCAGAACAATTTCCTGTCGATTGGTTGAAGGAGGCCTGCACTCCCGGCGCCCGCTCAGAAGACTACCATTGACTCCACAGCATAGACGTGCACGCCTGGCATGGTGCCGGGCTAGAGCGACTTGGATGAGGGAATGGCGGAACGTCGTGTTCTCCGATGAGTCACGCTTCTGTTCTGTCAGTGATAGTCACCGCAGACGAGTGTGGCGTCGGCGTGGAGAAAGGTCAAATCCGGCAGTAACTGTGGAGCGCCCTACCGCTAGACAACGCGGCATCATGGTTTGGGGCGCTATTGCGTATGATTCCACGTCACCTCTAGTGCGTATTCAAGGCACGTTAAATGCCCACCGCTACGTGCAGCATGTGCTGCGGCCGGTGGCACTCCCGTACCTTCAGGGGCTGCCCAATGCTCTGTTTCAGCAGGATAATGCCCGCCCACACACTGCTCGCATCTCCCAACAGGCTCTACGAGGTGTACAGATGCTTCCGTGGCCAGCGTACTCTCCGGATCTCTCACCAATCGAACACGTGTGGGATCTCATTGGACGCCGTTTGCAAACTCTGCCCCAGCCTCGTACGGACGACCAACTGTGGCAAATGGTTGACAGAGAATGGAGAACCATCCCTCAGGACACCATCCGCACTCTTATTGACTCTGTACCTCGACGTGTTTCTGCATGCATCGCCGCTCGCGGTGGTCCTACATCCTACTGAGTCGATGCCGTGCGCATTGTGTAACCTGCATATCGGTTTGAAATAAACATCAATTATTCGTCCGTGCCGTCTCTGTTTTTTCCCCAAATTTCATCCCTTTCGAACCACTCCTTCTTGGTGTTGCATTTGCTCTGTCAGTCAGTGTACATCCAATGTGCAGATTAATTGTAAAAAAGGAATGTAGTCATACTGCTTCAGAACAACATGCACAGCATTTAGTTTGTCACTCTTTCCATTTAAGTCTACCAATCTATTTCTACATTCCTCGTGAGGCAATTCCGCACATATCCAGCTGCATGTATATGCATCTGGACATTTCTGAAAATAATATTTACAGGGATATCATCACTTACCTGTACTGGATTAATTACTGAAGATTGAATAGCAAATGGTTTAATTTATTTCTATAAATGAGATCTTACAACTAAAAACTTACTTGCATCCATGACGCAGTTGCTGTCTTCAGAAGGTTGCAGTAACTGGTTGCAAATGCAAAGTAAATTCGCTTCCTCATCCCGTATCTTTTCAGATACGCCCCCAATGAAGGTGGGCTGCATGTAGTATTTTAACTATATACCAGCCCTCCTGCCATACTTAAATTTCTGGTTGTACCGGGAATCGAAACCGCACCCACGAGGACGGCAGCTAATAACACTAACCGTTCCGCTACGAAGACGGACAGTAACTGGTTTGGAATGACAATTCATAACAATTTTGAGCAATCAGGGGTTACATTTTTTCCACCCTTACTTCTTACAACAGTAAACAAATTTTCCAACCAATCTTGAGTGAGTTTGCGTGTAAGTTAATATCTGAAAACTTATTGAGATTTGATCTCCTGCCACAATCATTTCAATGCTGAAATGTTTTCAACCCAAGGAGGTATCTTACGCTGGATATTCATTACAGTGATACTTTCCAAGAATTGTGATAATTCATTTAAATATTCACTAAGTAATATTAAAGGGAGGTCAGTGACAAAATATATATGGAGATAAGACCTTAGCACAGAATTCAAGGAATATTTCAAAGGTAGGTCCTTTAGTGTCTGTTAGTTTCTTAGTGAGTATTCAAATACTAAATTATTTTAATTGCATAATCATGCCGAACTTCTATGTAATTATACCGGGCGAGGTGGCGGTGTGGTTACGGGCGTGCAGCTCTGAGTTTGCACTCGGGAGATAGTAGTTTCGAATCCCACTGTCAGCAGCCCTGAAGATGGTTGTCCGTGGTTTCTCATTTTCACACCAGGCAAGTGTTAATTAAGGTACAGCCTCAGCGTTTGCCTGGTATGAAAATGGGATACCACGGAAAACCATCTTCAGTGGTGTTGACAATGGGATTGGAAACCATTATCTCTCGAGTGCAAGCTCACAACTGCGCGCCCGTAACCTCACGGCCAGATCGCCCTGTACAATTACATAGATGTACGGCATGATTATGCAAGTAATAATCATTTAGGATTTGAATACACACTAAGAAACTAACAGACAATAAAGAGACTGCCAGACTGACGAATGCGCGCGGCAAGCGGGTGAATTATAACTCCGTGGCCACGACCTCGGCAAAAAATTTTACCCCTACTACCCTTCCTCACAGCACATGCAGCGTCCCCACTACTTGCCGTAGCGCTATACAGTAAAGGAAAGATTTAGCATATAAGACAACAAGGCTTGTACAAATAGCTTTTTTTAAAAATAATTCCTAGTTCCAGCGGGCAGTTTACGTCAAAATATGAAGAGATAAGAACTAGATTGTCGCTCGCAGCATGTTACTCAGCGCTACTGGTCAAATGCACCCTAAACATCGGTTTCCAGCCGCTTAGTTCTAGGCTGGTGTGTGGTACAGCCGCACTATATTTACTGTCTTCTTATCGACAATGGCTAGTGTGTTTAGCAGCGACGAATACATAGACATTATTTTAAACTGGACAACGCGGTCGGAATGCAGCCGAAGCTCCAAACAGACGTATGCCTTCTACACAAGTATTTCACCGAACAGTATCGTTTTTGTTTCATACAAGCAACTCTTTTATCGAGGGGAATGTCTACACATGTATAAATTAACAAGTTATTAAATTTCCTTTTCTGCATCTTTGGCGTGTTAACAAACAGTAGCGGCGATTAGGGGGTGGGACGAGAAGGGAAAGTCGCCCCCGCCCCTCGCCACTTTAATAATAATAATAATAATAATAATAATAATAATAATAATAATAATAATAATAATAATGTTATTTGTTTAACGTCCCACTAACTACTCTTTTACGGTTTTCGGAGACGCCGAGGTGCCGGAATTTAGTCCCGCAGGAGTTCTTTTACGTGCCAGTAAATCTACCGACACGAGGCTGACGTATTTGAGCACCTTCAAATACCACCGGACTGAGCCAGGATCGAACCTACCAAGTTGGGGTCAGAAGGCCAGCGCCTTAACCGTCTGAGCCACTCAGCCCGGCCCTCGCCACTTTGTGGAGTAAACATTACATATTCACTTTAGCCACCTGGAACTAGGAATTATTATTATTATTATTATTATTATTATTATTATTATTATTATTATTATTATTATTATTATTTGCTAATTGCTTTACGTCGCACCGACACAGATAGGTTTTATGGCGACGATGGGATAGGAAAGGCCTAGGAGTTGGAAGGAAGCGGCCGTGGCCTTAATTAAGATACAGCACCAGCATTTGCGTGGTGTGAAAATAGGAAACCACGGAAAACCATCTTTAGGGCTGCCGACAGTGCGATTCGAACCCACGATCTCCCGGATGCAAGATCACGCGAATTATTTTTGAAAGAAATGTTATCTGTACAAGCCTTTGTGTCTTATCTGCTAATTCTTTCCTTTATTTTCTTTAATTATTAACATAACTTTTAGCGGCAATAAGCACCAAATGCCGTTCGTCGCGGCTAACCGATTTGTATAGCGCTACGGCAAGTGTGGAGACTTTGCATGTGCTGTGGGGAAGGGTAGTAGGGGTATAATGTTTTTGCCAAGGTCGTGGACACTGAGTTATAATTCACCCGTATGCCGCATGCATTCGTCAGTCTTGCAGCCTCTTCTGTGTCTGTTAGTTTCTTACTGTGTATTAAAATACGAAATAACCCGGGAGATAGTGGTTTCGAATCCCACTGTCGGCAGCCCTGAAGACGGTTTTCCGTGGTTTCCCATTTTCACACCAGGCAATTGCTGGGGCTGTACCTTAATTAAGGCCACGGCCGCTTCCATCTCATTCCTAGGCCTTTCCCCTCCCATTGTCGCCATAAAACCTATCTGTGTCGGTGCGACGTAAAGCAGAATAGTAGAATATTTTTTTACAATTGGTTTTACGTCGCACCGACACAGATAGGAATTATGGCTACGATGAGACAGGGAAGGGCTACGCGTGGAAAGGAAGCGGCCATGGCCTTAAATAAGGTACAGCCCCAGCACTTGCCTGGTGTGAAAATGGGAAACCACGGACAACCATCTTCAGGGCTGCTGACAGTGGGATTCGAAACTACTATCTCCCGAGTACAAACTCAGAGCTGCACGCCCGTAACCCCACCGCCACCTCGCCCGGTATAATTACATAGAAGTACGGCATGATTATGCAATTAAAATAATTTAGTATTTGAATACTCACTAAGAAACTAACAGATACTAAAGAGACTGCCAGACTGATGAATGCGCGCGACAAGTGGGTGAATTATAACTCAGTAGCCACGACCTCGGCAAATAATATATACCCCTACTACCCTTCCTCACAGCATAGGCAAAGTCTCCATTACTTGCCGTAGTGCTATACAAATTGGTTAGCGGCGACGAACAGCATTTTGTGCGTATTTCCGTCAATAATTATGTTAATAATTAAAGAAAATAAACGAAGGAATTAGCAGATAAGATAACAATTTTTGTACAAACAGCTTTTTAAAATAATTCCTAGTTCCAGCTGGCTAAAGTGGAATGAAAATGCAATGTGTACTCCACAAAGTGGAGGAGGGGGGGGGGAGCGACTGTCCCTCCTCGCCGCACCCCCTAATCGCCGCTACTGTTTGTAGACACGCCAAAGGTGTAGAAAAGGAAATCTAATAACTTATTTATTTATACACGTGTAGACATTCCACTCGATGGAAGAGTTCGGTGAAGTACGTATGTAGAAGGCATACGCCTGTTTGGAGCTTCTGTTGCATTCCGACCAGATTGTCCAGATTAAAATAATGTCTGTGTATTCACCGCTGCTGATCACACTAGCTATTGCCGATATGCAGACAGCAAATATAGTGCGGCTGTAGCATACACCAGCCTAGAATTATGGGGTCGAAAACGATGTTTACTAATGCAAGGGGTGCATTCGACCAGCAATGCTGAGTAACATGCTGCGAGTGTGACTCTGTTTCTTATCTCTTCATATTCTGACGTAACCTGCCCGCTGGCAGTAGTTCCCCTGTTAAAATCAGTTGGTAGACACCCCACACATCACTTATGCATGAGGGCATTTATAAGTAGAAAGTACGGCGTCCGTGAGCCACCTGGTATACAGATGAAAGAATGTTACATCAAAAAGAAAAAAAAAAGTGTTTGCCAAATTACACCAAGTGAAGATCAACAAGACACCGCCCTGGTAGAAATGCGTACTATTGAAAGAAGACGATAAAAATTATTGATGAAGGAAAAGAAGAAAGCTTGCAGTGAAGAGAAAGCGCAGCAACTGGTTGAAGAAGCAAGAAATGATCCATACACTCCACTCCGTCCAAGGCAACGTCCAGCGGTAAAACACATAAACATGTGTGTTTGGAAAAACCACTTCATTAGCATACTGAGCAAACAAGACATTCCTGACCATGGAACGGAAGAAGAAAGAAACAAAATCTAATGTCTGGGTACCGTTTACAACGGAAGAAGACCGAAAGATAACAATTAAAACAAGGAACACGAAAACTGCAGGAACAGACAACATCTACAGTGAGCATATAAAAACCTCTATCAAATCATTGCTACCTATATGGATCAAGTTGTTCAACAAATTCATAGAGACTGGGACAAATCAAAAGTATATTCAATGGTAAAAGAGACCCAGAAGACCCCCAACAATTACAGTATACTGTAGAGGCATTGCATTGGAGAACACATAAAGAAACCTATTTATAAGCTACTTCTTGAAGTTCAGTTGGGATTCAGAGAAAATAGTTCGACACTAATGGCAGTAGAACTAATACTAGGTAACATAACAAAAATACCGGGCGAGTTGGCCGTGCGGTAAGGGCCGCGTAGCTGTGAGTTTGCATCCGGGAGATAGTGGGTTCGAACACCACTGTCGGCAGCCCTGAAGATGGTTTTCCGTGGTTTCCCATTTTCACACCGGGCAAACGCTGGGGCTGTACCTTAATTAAGGCCACGGCTGCTTCCTTCCTACTCCTAGACCTTTCCTATCCCATCGTCGTGCCGACACAGATACCGGTAGGTCTTATGGCGGAGATGGGATAGGAAAGGCCTAGGAGTGGGAAGGAAGCGGCTGTGGCCTTAATTAAGGCACAGCCCCAGCATTTGCCTGGTGTGAAAATGGGGAGCCACGGAAAACCATCTTCAGGGCTGCCGACAGTGGGATTCGAACCCACTATCTCCCGAATGCAAGCTCACAGGCGCGTGCCCTGACCGCACGGCCAACTCGCCCGGTTTGACGGAATGTGGACGTCAGCAAACTTCGATATGAGACTATCTATGCACGGCTCCTACCATCATCTCTGTAAAGACAAGACATACCGCAATCCAATTATCCATTTAATACGTGCATATACTAGCTATTTGAGAAGTCATGTGAACATTATTACATTTAACTTGGTACAAAGCGCTTTTGAATGAGAACCATAAGTGAATGCGCAAAACTAAGAGTTAATAGAAATCATATTTAAGTCACACTTATTCTTTGTACATTTGTGTGTATTTGTGAATAGTAATAAAATATATATGAACCAAGCGAACGGCCATTTTTATTCATTCCTCCAGAATCTGTTATGTTCTTTCTTACGAATATCGGATTAGAATGGCCAAAGTGCACAACTTAATTCTGTTAATTTTTATTTGTAGGAAACTTATGCTGCTTCCCCTGTTTCTCCTGCCGTTTGCACAAAGGCAGCTATATTCAGAAGAGAATCCCATCGTTTCTACTCAGCAAGGTCTTCTCAGAGGAAGGAAAGAGACACTAAAATCAGGGAAGACATTCTATAGCTTCCTTGGTATCCCCTACGCCAAGCCACCACTCGCCAATCTTAGATTTGAGGTAAACCTACAAATTTAGGTGGAAATAATAATAATAATAATAATAATAATAATAATAATAATAATAATAATAATAATAATAATTCGTGAGCAAAACCTGAGTAGACTCAGGATACCTTATTCTAAGTTGGGAGTAGTTAGACTGATTGCTTGTACAAATAGGTGATAACAATGGTCGGAGGGTACTCAGAATGAGGAGATAAAAGCTAGGAATGGACTCGGTATATGAAGTTTTGTGTATAAATCTGTTTCAGTGATTGGTCATGTGAGGCGAATGGAGAAGGTTAGATTATATAAAAGAATAATTACTTGGCCATGGATGGTAAGAGAAGCAGATGGAGACGAAGGCGACGATAGAGTCTGTTTTTAATTATTTAAAGATGAGAGGTATGGGACTAAACAAGGCCACAAAGCTAGTTACAAATAGAAAATTGTGGATGAGAAGAGTTTATTCACGGAGGCTTGTAGATTGAACGCCGAAAGGCCTAACAGTATATGACAAAGATCTATATTTGTATAAGTGAACGAATAATAATAATAATAATAATAATAATAATAATAATAATAATAATATTAATATAATAATAATAATCTCGCCACTTTGAGTCATGAATGGATGATGTTAGAAGTTACTAGATATATTGGTTACGTGTGGTTTTCAAATTAATAATAATAATAATAATAATAATAATAATAATAATAATAATAATAATAATAATAATAATAATAATCATCATCATCATCATCATCATCATTACGGGGCTACCGTGGAGTAGAGGGGAAGAAGCGGAAGGCCCTAGGCATCTGGACAAAAACCACACTTGAAAAACTTTAAATTTAGAATGTATTCTCAAAATTATTTTTCTTTTGTTTGATTCTTTTCTCTTCTGAAAAGCCACAACATCGATAACAAGAAGAAGAATTTAACAAACTTTAGTAATGAGTAACAATAGAGAACAATAAAAAATATTAATAAGGTGATATAACAACACAAGTTTTGGAGCTTAATAATTAAAATAATTAAAAAGGAGCAGCTCCCATTTTACAAGGAAGACTTTTTAGTTTTGTATATCTTTGATATGTTAGGGAAAAGTGAGGCTAGAACCTATACTAACAAAGTTATCCTACAGAGGGGTAATCAAACCTTAAACATTTTTTAAATGTGAAAGAAAGAAGCTAGAGCTTTCAAAACCCACAACTTCAAATACTTGTAGTTAGATACCAGAAGGGTCACGAATCCATGTACTTCCTATCACAATTAAAAGCTTAGAAGCTTTTACACCACGTGACACTCACTGCCCTTACTTAATAGCGAAGCCACAACACAACATATGGATCGGAAGGATTCAGGAAAACAGGAGCCAGAAGCTCATACTAGACGGACAAGAAAGGGAAAAAATCAAAAGGTTAATAGAAAGCCCGAGAGGAAATAGAAAGGAATGCTGAGCCCCTCAAGCAATCCCGTGACATGACTTGTGATAAAACCTAATTGGGCAGAAGGCCCGGTGTCACAGAGGATAAGCTACAGTATACTACGTTGATGACTAAGACAAGAAATAATGTTAAAGTGAAACGAAGATAGAAATTCAGAATTTGGAAAATCTTGGTCACCAGAAAGCAAAGTGAATAACGAGATCGAGGGTACACACTTGTACATCCTTAAATTAGATGGTACCCACAAGGGGAATTGCACTCCGTCTGCAGACAGCCTAGAAGCCAACATGATACAAACTAACTGAAATTTAAGAAGCCTTACATTAAAATTAAGGTAATCGCAGCGCACCGTAACTGTTACATACTAGAGGGGAACGCTGGTACCTTCCCGTCGCCACACGCAGAATAATTCACATATTAGGTCAATATAACTGCCTGCCTTAATGCTGCCGCAGCCAGTCCGTCCTCTCCTGGGAGGAGAATCTCAGTTATCGTCGCACCGTACAACATCCAGATAGATACATAAGTTTCAAGTTTATAATCTTTATGCGGACGAACTGGACGCTGATTGGATAGCTTGAAATTAAGAGCCAGTAGTGGTAACTCAGAAACAAATTACTTAAACCATCTTTTGTCCAACCCCAAAAGAGAATTAATTCTCAACTTTGTACAAAATCCAATCAAAAGTAGAGACAGCTTTTAATGAACTTAGAATTAAGAACAGCACATTTCACTGAGTTCAGCTTGTCTCCGTGAAGCGGCACTATTTTCAGGCGTTAGAAGGGTTTTCTACCACTAGGAATGGGCCATACTACTGTTACAATAATAATAATAATAATAATAATAATAATAATAATAATAATAATAATAATAATAATAATAATAATAATCTCCGTAAAATGTGACATGCGGAGAGATAAAATTTATAGCAGTTAATAAGCTGTTGCTCTACTCTCGATGCTGATGAGTGCAGCAACGGCACGACAACCTTGCAGAAGACATTCATCAGTAGATGAATGATAGTAGCTGCCTGCGTCAGTTTTGACACGGTTATTCAGATGTTGCAGCACCATCAATCTCTGACTTTCAATTGTACAATATCGAAAGATGTTTCTCTTTACTTATCTTTGGAATTGAACTTAAGAATTAATGGACAACTTTAGGTGACACTGAATTTACTACTAATGTGTCAAAAATTGTCGAATCGTAACTTCCCATTTCAAAATTACATACAAGGGGATGAACTATTAAGCGTCCGATAGAATGCCAGTCAATAAAGAACGGTGCCTCTACGAAGTATACGACACTAGAAGAATAATCTGAAAAACGTCCTGTAGTCGGTTTACTGTGTAATGAAAGCTATTATGAAGTAATTTGTAATATATGGAACTTAATGCTGAAGCTTTGTGTTCAATGAACTTAATGCGTACAAATCTTCTGATACATTTAGGAGAATGGCTATATTTCATGTAGATGGATTAGAACGGTGCCTCTTGTTAACATATTCCATAAACTCCTGAAATGGAGCAATGGAAGTTTAGTCCAATACAATGCCAGCACATAATATGGAGGGACTGGGGATGACTACAGTGGTGACCACTTTGGGGGAGAGGGGTGTGTTTCCGGGGTATCTGATGAATCTCGACAGCATGCCCGAGAAGTTTCATTTCTTACACTAATGCTTCTAACACTCCTTTCAGCCATTCTTTCTCTGTTCAATTTCTAGATCACAAATGTTAAGCTTTGATTTGTGATATCTTCCGGATACCTTACGCTTTATTTGTGTTTTTACTGTATGTTTTCCAATTATACTATAGAATATTCAGTTTTTTAATATTCATGTATCAAAAATTAAGATTACAATAAACAATACCCTCTCCCGTATCTATGGTTTCCGAGAATATGGGATGGTGGGTATGATAATCATGATTATTATTGAAATGCCAGTGAATAATGAAATGCTGTGTTATACAAGGTGCGTCTAAAATGTACGGTGAATGGTACCACACAATGTTTGCCTTTCAGGATTTCCTTAAGGTGGAAAAATAAAAATAAATCTGCAAGCGCCAGATCAGGGAATACGATGGATGTTCGAGAACAGTTACGCGCCGCTTAGCCAAGAAGTTGCTCACACGGATCGCAGTATATGGATGAGCGTTGTCATGGAGGAGAAGGGGCTGCCTTGCCGAGGCAGTAAAGGCGTGCTCGGTTCGCCCGGAAGGACGTGGGTTCGAATCCCCGTTAGGAAGTCGTAAAATTTAAGAAACGAGATTTCCACTTCCGGAGGTGCCATGAGGTTCACTCAGCCTACACCAAAAATGAGTACCAGGTAAATTCCTGGGGGCAAAGGCGGCCG
This sequence comes from Anabrus simplex, assembly GCF_040414725.1. Classification (NCBI taxonomy): domain Eukaryota; kingdom Metazoa; phylum Arthropoda; class Insecta; order Orthoptera; family Tettigoniidae; genus Anabrus; species Anabrus simplex. The sequence continues at coordinate 403,382,265 of NC_090265.1, read as the reverse complement.
GGCGTAGAGCTAACCACTCTACCCCATAAGTGCCGAGGTTACGGATAGTGGAAGCCTTTACCTTCCACCCCTCCAAGGGCCTTCATGGCCTGTACGGGGATGACTTTGCTTTGTTGTCATGGAGGAGACTTCACTTCCAGGTCCTGTACAACTCTGGCCGAACACGCCGGATTCGTGGCAGCAACCGTTCCAAAACGTTCTCGTAGAATGCGGCCTGGACAGTTTGACCTTTCGGTACGAATTACTCGTAGAACATGACATTGCTGTCTTGATCATGGAATTTTGAAGGGGACTCATGAGGACGCACTGAACACAATGCCATTGATTATCGTATTGTCTCCGAATCGGACTGGTAGCACTAGTCTCTCATACTCTGTGCCATGGTTTTCAGGAAAGATGGATCTCTGTCACACGTGTCAATGAGACCTCCGCCAATTTGTATCCGCGTTACTTTCTGCTCTTCAGTCAATTTGCGCGGCAAAAATGCAGCACTGATCTTCCAATTACCCAAAGTGTTGTGAATGATGGTGTTCACACTCTTTTGGCTAATTCGTAATTCCTCTGATATCCTGTTTTAGAGGCAGTCACCGATTTTTTGCCAGCATTTGTCGCACTTGCTCGATGTTTTCTGCGCTTCTGATTGTTGATGATCGATCCGGACTTGGCGAGTCATCAAGAGTTTGCTGTCCATTCTGAAAGTGTTTGAACCAGTCGTAAACACATGTTCTGCTGTTCCGTACACTTGCACAACATCGCCGTTTTTATAAAACTGTAACAATACTTGATGTTTATGCATTGCTCCATTGCACTATGACACGCAAGACTTCAACTGGCCACAACATACTCAAGGTAGTTAGAGTAAGAGGTAGGGATCACGCGCAGGTCTCCCCACCACGCTTGGCCGTCGATGACGTCACGTGAACCCTCAGCGCCTTGTCCTCTATATGAGGTAGACTAATACACAGCTGTAAGCTATTCTGTTTTAGCCACAAGTTAGAGATAACTTCATTGATATTTTAACATCACCTAAGACAATGCATTCCACTTCACTATTACAGTAGAGTAATAATAGGAAATACAGTGTGAATCCAGCAGCGTTTCTGAAGTATTTCGATCTGTATAAAAGGATGTAAGAATGCTAAGACTGTGATAGCAGTGGAATGGCCATTCCATATGTTCATGTTCTCAACACCTATGACAACAATAACAGACTCGAACATAAAGCTTGATGACTGAAAGAAATACGTCCGTTGTTACAAGCAGTATTGGGAAACTATATACACTGTCAACAACACAAACAGCAAATGTTAGGAAACTGTCCACAATACAAACAGTACAGTAAATGATTTCCTGCAAGTGCCAAGAAATGACAAATTCCACGTTAATATTACATAGTCCATATTAAGGAGTCTGTATATAAACATTCTTAGCACTGCTTTCATATACAACATAATAAATTGCCTTTTATAAAAAAAAAATAACGGGTATGTTATACACAAAGAATAATGCTGATATTTAAAAAAAAGAATATCAAACACACTTATCCATAGCATCAGTGGAATTTCTTTGCTTTTCTTCTTTCTTTATCGGTGTTGTATTAACAGAAACCCGGTCTCTTCAATGTCTTACTTTTTTTAAAGCGTCCATTCGAATAAAAGAACGGCTTCTCACGAAGCAACTTGCAAGCTCATAAATTTCGGAGAATTTCTTTTTCAGGATATCCGTAAGGTTTGTGATGATGTTAGAACCCTCTTTCAGTTCCTTCCCGTGGTAAAATTGAAACTACCGAGCTCGATAGCTGTAGTCGCTTAAGTGCGGCCAGTATCCGGTATTCGGGAGATTGGCTTCGAACCCCACTGTCGGCAGCCCTGAAGATGGTTTTCCGTGGTTTCCCATTTTCACACCAAGCAAATGCTGGGGCTGTAACTTAATTAAGGCCACGGGCGCTTCCTTCCCACTCCTAGCCCTTTCCTGTCCCATCGTCGCTGTAAGACCTATCTGTGTCGGTGCGACGTAAAGCAACTTGCAAAAAAAAAGACTCTTTTTGAAATTTAATTTCCACCCCTTGTAGTTTGACCTGTTTTCTCTCCGTAATTACTTTCTATATCGAGGTTCTTCTTCTTTATCCTAAAAGCTATATAGCCAGTGAAGTCTTCAAGCAGCTCCTTGATTTCACGACTCCCCTCGAGCTGTTTTACTAGATCTTCAAGGGCTTTAACGAACCCTTGCTCATCCTCCGATATAAAATAGGATGTTGTGGGCTCAACGCTGGCCTTAGACTGGCACACGATATCCGAGTTTTGATCGAGTTCATCAGTACATATTTGGGCGTAATATTTCATAATCTTCCGGAGAACAGTTGGAATTTCTTATCGCCTGGGAAGCATTGAGGATAAAAGCAACGATTTCACCTTTCGCGTCACAGCTGTCGGAAGAGGATCGTCATAAAGCCTTCCGAACCCTCGAAGCTGAGAAAGATAACTTTCGATAATGTCTTGATTACTTCTGTCACCATTTATTTACGTCAGTGGTTTTAGGGAATACATGAAAGTGTATGTTTCGTTCCTTCGCGTGCCTGCTATGATTTGTGCAGCCTGCAATGACATGACAAAGCATACTGAAAAGTGTACACTGTTACTGCTTTTTACGTTTTATCTCATAAAATAAACACACACGGTTTCTTATACACCATAGATATGTTACTATCGTGTACTATTAGCACCTAGCTTCTGCGTGCACAGCGATTCTTACTCAAACTACCTCTACCTCACTCAGAGCAGATTCAACTCGAGGGTGCTGCGTGACGTCACAGCTCTGCTTTGCCACTGCGCACCTCTCTCGTGATCCCTACCTTGTATTCTACGTACCTTGCAACATACTAACCAACTTCCGCTCCGTGTGTCCAACGCTACTCGGCGCTTCTCGAGATGTATCTCTATTCACATGGGCATGCACACAGCGTTACCGCACGTTGACATTGTGATATCGGTCCATTCACTGTACGCTTGAGACACTCTTTGCATGCAGTGTTTGTTCACAGGTTCCAGAACCTCCGGCTTCCTGGAAGGGAACAAGAGATGCTCTTCGGGAAGGTAGTGCTTGTGTGCAGTACAACGATCATAGTAAGCAGTCCGAGGGATCCGAGGATTGTCTATATCTTAACGTGTACACACGCCAGGTGAGTATTATTCTTCCTTACGGCTTTTTGACAGAAAAACTATAAACTACAAGTGTTCGGGGACTTCGTTAAGACCGTGTGATCTCATCAGCTCTTTGTATGAACACAGACAGAACAGAATAGACCAGAGATTCCCAGACATTTTCGAACCACACCGCCCTTCACACGTCACATTTTCCACGCGACGCCCCTGTTTCCAAAATTTTAAAAATAGCCTACCCAAATTCGATTTGGTGGTATTTCTGTAAAAAAAAAAAAAAAAAAAAACAAGTCATTTACAGCAGTAGGTTTTATTCTTAGAAATGAAAAGTTCACAAATTGATTTAATTAAATTATAAGAAATTGATGAGGTATAGGCATATGTTTGTGGTACATGACCGCATGTGTGCAGTTTATTCATTACGGCAAAACATTTTATGACTTCAGTTTTACGTTTTAACTATCATTTGATGATGATGGACATAAACTGTGTTCGGGGAGAACAAACGTATGGGATGAGATATGTCAATATGTTTTATTCAGACAACAAGACATAAACAATATATTCTATGCGGTTTATTTCTATAATTTGCTTTACGTCGCACCGACACAGATAGGTCTTATGGCGACGGTGGGATAGGAATGCGAAGGAAGCGACCGTGGTTTTAATTAAGGTACACTTCCGGCTATTGCCTGGTGTGAAAATGGGAAATCACGGAAAAAGATCTTTAAGGTTGCCGACAATTGGGTTCGAACCCACTATCTTTTCGAATGCAAGCTGATAGCTACGTGACCCAAACCGCGCGGCCACTTGCCACTTGGTATAATGGTGCACGGGATGACAAGTCAGATTGTAAGAGGAAAAGTCCTCCCAGTTTTAATTACTACGTTGATGCAGCGAAAGTATTTCTCGGGGATCACTGTAAGTACTCAAATGTTAATTTAAGGAAAGTTCATTGGGATTATCACATAACGATGTTGGTAAATAAAGATTACAGATCTCTTCATATGGTTATGAGAGTGTTTAGGGTTTGTAGTAAGGATGCGAAGCCCCCCCCCCCCGCTCCGGTGTAGGGGTAGCGTGCCTGCCTCTTACCCGGAGGCCACGGGTTCGATTCCCGGCCAGATCAGGCATCTTTAACTGGATCCTAGGGCTGGTTCGAGGTCTACTCAGCCTACATGATTACAATTGAGGTGCTATCTGACGGTGAGGTAGCGGACCCGGCCTAGAAAGTCAACAATAACGGCCGAGAAGATTCGGCATGCTGACCACACGAGACATTATAATCTGCAGGCCTTCCGGCTGAGCAGCGGTCGTTTGGTAGTCCACGGCCCTTCGGAGCTGTTGCACTATGGGGTTTGGTTTGGTTTTTATTAAGGATGCGGAAGAGAGAGCGTATAAGTCTCTCAATTGGTGTCTGGTACCAGTATATGGGACCCACACAAGGATTATTTGGTACGAGAACTGGAGAAGATCCAAAGGAAAGCAGAACGATTTTTGTTCTGGGCGATTTCCGACAAAAGAGTAGTGTTTCGATCATGTTTGAAAACCTTGATATGAGAAGACTTGAGAATAAGGGGACGAGCTACTTGACTAAGCGGTATGTTCCGAGCTGCTAGCGGAGAGATGTCCGGCTCCATGGCTGAAAGGTTAGCGTGCTGGCCTTTGGTCACAGGGGTCCTGGGTTCGATTCCCGGCAGGATCGGGAATTTTAACCGTCATTGGTTAATTTTCCTGACACAGGGGTGGGTGTATGTGTCGTCTTCATCATCATTTCATCCTCATCACGACCCGCAGGTCGCCTACGGGAGTCATATCAAAAGACCTGCACCTCGTGAGCCGAACATGTCCTCGGACACTCCCGGCACGACGAATAAGCTTGAGTGGATCTTTTAAAGAGGAAATATCATAGCATAGCCTCCGTGGCTCAGGCGGCAGCGCGCCGGCCTCTCACCGCTGCGTTCCGTGGTTCAAATCTCGGTCTCTCCATGTGAGATTTGTGCTGGACAAAGCGGAAGCGGGACAGTTTTTTTTTCTGGGTATTCCAGTTTTCCCTGTCATATTCCATTCCGGCAACACTCTTCAATACCATTTCATTTCATCTGTCATTCATTAATCATTGCCCCAGACAGGCTTCGGCAGCTGGCACAATTCCTATCTTCACTGCTAGATGGAGCTTCATTCATTCCATTCCTGACCCGGTCGAATGACTGGAAACAGGCTGTGGATTTTTATTTTCAAATGTCATAATATGAAGATAAAGCTGGGTTAAATATTCATTTATAGGAGGAGGAATTAGGGATAATCTATCAAGAGAAAGGTTCGAAAAATTTCCGAGTTTTTGAGATCATTTAAGAAAACAATAGGTGAAGAGTTAATAGGAATCTGCCAGCTGGGCTACAGTTCTAAATGCAGATCAATGATTGATTGATTGATTGATTTATTGATTGGTTGATTTATTTATTTATTTATTTATTTATTTATTGACATATTAATTAATTAATTAATTAATTAATTTATTTATTTTTTATTTATTTATTTATTTATTTATTTATTTATTTATTTATTTATTTATTTATTTGATTGATTGATTGATTGATTGATTGATTGATTGATTGATTGATTGATTGATTGATTGATTGATTGATTGATTGATTGATTGATGTGTATTAGATATGTGTGAATAAGTAGCTTTCAATTCGATGTATTTCGTCAGGGTTATACATCCCTTAATATTATGAGGTTCTCTAGATCGCAAAGTGATCATAATAAGCGGCATGCACTGTATAAATTAGTACGTATTTTGGTTATACGTATTCCAAAGAAACGAAGTGGTAGGTGTATGTGTGTGGAGAATAGGCCATATTCAATGCACAAATTCATTTTCTATTGTGTACTGTTTGCTTTCAGCTGGCCGGGAGCTCATCCTTATTGCCCGTCATAGTCTACGTCTATGGCGGTCGTTTCATTGACGGATCTGGTAGTAGGAAGGAATGGAACCCGTCCTTTTTACTTGAAGAGGAAATAGTATTTGTCATTTTCAACTACCGTATGAACATCTTTGGTAAGATTTTGGTGGCTCAATGAAATGTTCACTTCTTCACAAGTGTAGATATTGATAAGTTATGAGGGCCATTCAAAAAAAAAACAAAAAAAAACGAGCCAGATGCTATAAAATGAAAACCGTTGAAAGGATTGTAATGCAATTGTCTATGAAAGAAGGTGAGGTCCCGATAAGAACAATGAGGTCCTAAACTCGCCGCTGCAGGGACATGGGTGCACAACACGCGACGACAGAGTTTTTTTTTTTTTTTTTTTTTTTGCTAGTTGCTTTACGTCGCACCGACACAGATAGGTCTTACGGCGACGATTGGACAGGGAAGGGCTACGAGTGGGAAGGAAGCGGCCGTGGCCTTAATTAAGGCACAGCCCCAGCTGACGACAGAGTGAACACGCGCACTGCACCCAGTCGTGCTTCAAACAGTGAAATGAAGGCTTCAAAAGACGAGCAAAGGAGTGTAGAGCGTTTCCTGACAACAGAAGGAGTGAGGGAAACGGAAATTCATCAGTGGCGTATACTGAGCGCTACCAAGGCTATCAGTGAAGCCCAAACCTCAACTGAGAATGATGGAAGTCTAAAGCACACTCTAATGTAAGCATCTGACATATTGTTCCATTTACAAAACATGAAAGCGGTGAGAAATAACGTCGCACGTATTTCTGAGAGCAAGGCATCAGAGACTGATATTGCAGCCCGGACTCTCGTCCCTCTCCCCTCGACTCGCCCCGCGCGGCTTGTTGCTGTATATCCGCCAGGAGCGTGGACCGGCGGGGGAATAGGTGTGCTAGGCTTCGGTTCATCAGATCGCCACTGCTAACTATCAACCGTGCGTTACTCATCATATATACTTCCATACATCATACCTCTGACTTAATTATTATTACTATTTGTTCAATACGGATCAGTTATGAAGTTTTTAACTTTAAATAATTATATAGATACCAGAGTACTGGTATTTATCTCCCGTTTACTTCTACATCTTTCAAGGAAGACACTGCAGAGCTGCTGCTATTGGAACAATATAGTTTTCTTTTATTGGTAGATCTGAAATGAAATGCAATCTTTCAGGTTTAGTGTTCTCTTTTGTTGGTTGGAATCGAACTCGTGATCAAGGGTGGGACACCACGACTGACCTCCCGAGGAAGCTAATTAACCAGTGAACGATGGGTACGACCGCTGTAAAATTCATCATTTTATCTATATAAATAAAATTGTTTCTGTTTGTCTGTTTGTCTGTTTGTCTGTCTGTTTGTCTGTTCCACCATCACGTCGAAACGGCTGGATAGATCTCAACCAAACTTCATATTTAGAGTATACTGACCCCGGGGAAGGTTTCGATATGCATATCATTTTAAAATCTTTGAAAAGACGGGGGTTTTATAGGAAAAACGGTTTTCCTCCATTTTCTCTTATACTATTATAGGCAAAATATCGAATTTGTCGTATAAGGACGAGACAAAGCTCAATTTAATCCTCTTGACGCAAAGAACAAAACTCGGTAAGCCCTACGGGCCCGAAAACCATGTTTTAAGGCCCTAAAACCAACCGTTACGGAGATATTGGCACCACAATACCCCTGCTCTAGGAATCGGATAAAGAAATGAACTGCCGTAACCATGGCAACGTCAGCTCCAGGATTCTAGAGCAGTGAGATTATGCATGTACGTTTGGGCATAGCTGTCAACCAAAATAGGTACAAATAAGACTTAATATCTGGGAAAAAAATATACTGTTGTGTAAGGCACTCATAGGACTCCTTTGGGCGGGGATGGAAAGGGGGTGAAGAACGAGTGTAAAAATCTATATAAATAAAATTGTTTCTGTTTGTCTGTCTGTTTGTCTGTTCCACCATCACGTCGAAACGGCTGGATAGATCTCAACCAAACTTCATATTTAGGGTATACTCATCCCGGAGAAGGTTTTGATATGCATATCATTTTAAAATCCTTGAATAGACAGGGGGTTTATAGGAAAACCAGAATGGTTTTTCCACCATCACGTCGAAACGGCTGGATAGATCTCAACCAAACTTCATATTTAGAGGATACTCATCGCGGGGAAGTTTTCCATATGCATATCATTTTAAAATATTTGAATATATGGGGGGTTTATAGGAAAATCAGAGTGGTTTTTCCACCATCACGTCGAAACGGCTGGATGGATCTCAACCAAACATTGTATTTAGAGTATACTAATCCCGGGGAAGGTTTAGATATGCATATCATTTTAAAATCCTTGAATAGACGGGGGGTTTATAGGAAAACCAGAGTGGTTTTCCCACCATCACGTCGAAACGGCTGGATAGATCTCAGCCAAACTTCATATTTAGAGTATACTCATCCCAGGAAAGGTTCCGATATGCATATAATTTTAAAATCTTTGAATAGACGGGGTGTTTATAGGAAAACCACAGTGGTTTTCCTCTATTTTCTCTTATACTATTGATTTTCTGTAAACTTCGTTTACCGTACGTGAAACGTCTCTTCATTATAAACAACTTTCGTTATGTTCATAATTTACCTTACTCTTCACATGACGGAGAAATTTGCAATTTTCTGCTGGTATCATGCTCTGCATTTAGTGACCGACAGACCGACAACGAACCTACAGGTTACCATGGCAACGTCTCTGACTGCATGCCAGTAGGGAAGTAACGTATTGCCATTTTCCTCATCATGCTTTTAAATTCGTGGTTGTTCCTTGGGTAGATGGCAAGAGAGGCATCAATCGGCTCATCTGCGGGATATTGGCGGAATATCGTTGGAGGTTATAACCGCCCTCGAATAGATTAAGTAATAACACCATTAGTCATCTTCATATTTGTTTACCTAAGAATCACTGAACCTAAATTTCTCCTCTGTTAGCGCTTTATTATATCCATAACTCACGGCATTTATTTATTTGTCGTTATCCGGCTGTCCTCAGTTATAATCCATTTTCTATTAGTTTCAACATTCTTAACTGTATTATTTTCTTCCTTAATTACGCCGTATGTACGTGAATGCTAGAAACTACTGGATGCATTTCCACCAAGATTCGTATTTAGAATACACCTGTCCTTGATAGGTTTCAGGGCAAATATTGTTTCTAAATCCCTGAACTAACTGGGGGTTTATACGAAACCGAAACAGTGATTTTGCACTTCCCAAAAATATACACAACAAAAGTTTATGGAAGTCTACCTACCTTGGTAGAAATTAATGTCTAAACCTTTTTTTCTCATGTGCATCATTTCGATACGAGGATCAATAAGGGAGATATCATTAAAGGACCGTTTTTCTGTACAAGTCCCATCGGACTTAACTCACGAGCGGGTGCGTGTAAAGCGTATTCCTTACAACTTGAAAACTACTGAAGACATTCGAAACAAAATTTATATTTAGCATCCACCTGTCCAAAGGTAGGTTTTAAACGTAAATAACATTTCATGTTCCGGAATGGACTGGCGGTTTATAAGGAACCGAAATGGTGATTTTACTCTTCCACAATATATACAGAACAAGACCAACCTGACTGGAAATCGACCAAACCTGATGGAATTCCACCTCTAATCCTTTTTTTTCATGTGCATTTTTTCGTCAGGAGGATTAATAAGGGAGATATCATGAATGGTCACTTTTGCAGGTTAAGTCCAGCGGACATAGCTCAAAAGGTGTTTTACATGGAGCAGATTCCTTATCTATATAAATCAAATCGTAACGACTGTGTACCTCTACACTGACTATTTTGGCGAAATTTTCGTACAGCTTTCCGTTTAAGGGGTAATAATAACAATCTCCATAATTTTTGATTTCCTGAAAGTCCTAATTTTTACCCGCCTCGCCCAAAATCCACATTGTGGCATAATCTGCCAGAAGAATAAGAAGATAATTGAAATTTGACAAAATTATACGTTTTAGCCTGTAACGAATGAAAAATCCTATATCATTAAATTTTTCATTTTTTATCCCCGAAGAATATCGAAATATGCAGGCAATTTTAATGATGGTGCAGACCTTCGGAAATTCCTATCACGTAACGGATTGCACAATCTCCGTTCAATTTGGAATGATCTACAACCTTGGTCTTATGACTTTATGCCGTATCTGTATCCCTTTTACGTTTGATTTTTCTCTATTAATCGATGTTAAGTCAATTTGGAATTTTCACATGCATTATTCATACTTTCAATTACTTATATGAAATACAGAATCATCAAACTCTTCACGAAAATTGGCCCACTCAGTAGCCATATGTGAGCCAAATGCTACGTATGTAGCTGTCACATTATTATCCGAAAAGTAATGTAATGTGAGATGATCTTACAAAACCTTTACCCTGTTCCACGTTTCTAAATCTGACCCAAGAATAGATGACATATCATTGGACCAGCCATTTAGGCCACTAAATCCGGCGTGTCTTATGGTATAATCCTTTGTCGATATGACGTACGTTTAGTAGCAGTTAATCTGTAAATGAAGGTCTTCAATATTGTAAACACGCATATACTTTCGTATGTCGATCTATATATATTCACTGATGTCGATTTAGCGATCGAGAAAGGGTCGGTCTGCTATTGTAATCAGTACTCCCCACACCGACTTTGACTGGCAGTAGGAAAGGGTTCCTTCTCCAACTCCTGTGTAACTGTCATTAGTAAGGAAGGCCTACAATTGTAATGAATAGTTCCCTTCTCGATTTGACTTGCAGAAGGTAAGTGAGCATGCAGTTTTGTTTAAAACTCCCCTACCCGATTGTGTTTGGCAGTAGGCAAGGGTGCCCGCCATTATAAAGAAATGTACTCATCTAAAATGTGACTGGCATTAGGCATAGTGGCCTGCTATTTTGATGGAAACTCACCAACTTGGTGTGACTGGCAGTACGCTGGCTGGCAGTAGGAAAAGGGGCCTGTCATTATAATGATAACTGCACAACTCAATTTCGAGTGATAGTAGGGTAATTGCCTGCCATTATAATAAAAACTGTAATCTGTCTGGAGGTAGGAAAGGGGGGCTGCCATTTTAACGAAAACTCCCCAAATCGATTCTGTCCGCATAGTAGGCAATGGGGCCTGCAATTATAATGTAAACTTCCCAACCTGATTGTGAATGCCAGTAGGCAAGTGAGCCTGCCGTTATATCACAAATCCGTAACAAACACTTTACATTGGAAACGTACGGGGACCTCCCCATGCTCTTTCTCGGATAACGCTAAGAGACATGCAATTTTAAAACTATCTTATTTACTGCATGTACACTATTTACTTCGATATTCGAATACAATGTAGAATACCGTAGCGAAGCACGGGTACATTCGCTAGTTTAATAATAAAAATGGTGAATTGCATCTGTAAAGGTTTGGTGCTGACCCAATGAGAATAAAATGAATGGCGAAGACGTCATAAGTATCCAATCCCCAAGCCAGGGGAATTAACAGTATGAGAGGCTTGATTCTGGAAACTGAACCGGGGCCATCGGACCAAAGGCAAGCATTCTATCCATTTAGCCACAAGGCCGGACTTTCATTTGCTAAACCTTAGGCTTCCATCTACACTGATCAGGTGTTGAGTATTGGCAGTAGCAGAGGCCAGGACAGTAGCTTGTGAAGCAGCCTTGACAACACAGCAGGCTTCTCCGTTAGCCATTGGCTGCAGCTCAAAATGGTGAAGGTATGACGTCCATTAAACCAACCATCGAAAAGTGGTAATCTAAGTCTAGTGGTAGCCCACGTCTTGACCCCAGCATACGCCAATGAAATTCATCGAGAAAGGCACAAATATACGGAGAGCAGAGGACGGATGTCGTTGGCCGATGGTGCACGGTCTGGAACACCACCCCGCATTAACGATGCCTTTGTCTAGCCGGTGGATGCCCTCATTATCCAAAACCGCGGAGTTACAGCAGAAGCCATTGACGCAGAGTTCGGAAGTGTTCATGACATCATCACGGACAGATTGAAATTTCGCTAGAAGTGTGCCGAGGGGTACTTCACAGTATTCAACCAGCACAGGAACCATATCGAATTGATCCCTGCGCTGTGCCAAGGAAGGGAATGAGTTTCTGACACGAGTGGTCACTGGAGACGAAACATGGTGCCATCACTTCGAAGCCGAGCCAAAACGACGAAGTCTGCAGTGGAAGCATACGGGGTCGCCGCCACCCAAAATATCTAATGTGAGTTAAAGAGGGCTCTGAGAGGCAAACGATTTACCTTGGACACCGACGTCAAGCAGTACGTTCGGAACTGGTTCATATCGCAGCCCCAGGAATTTTACAAGACGGACATTCACCACCTTGTGTCGCAGTGGGACAAGTGCTTCAAGAGGGCTGGGCAATACTTTTGTAATAACGGTACAGGTTTTGATTTTATAACGTCCGGCTCGTTTCTTTTTGAATGACCTTTGAATGACCAGTCCGATAAGATATATTTACACATTGCACCATTACACTATCTTAAGAGTCTATTCTGTGGAGAATGAATGGAAGAGGCACATTTAATTTATTGAAAGCATGTAGGGTGACTGACTCACTTAGGGCTAAGTACTTGGGCAGCAAATATAAAGCAAAATTAGAAAGAGAGGAAGAATTCCACAAAATTGTAAAATTATTAAATAAAGAATGGATTGCACGGGGAAAATGAATGTGGCAAAAAATTTAGAGAAAACAAAAGACCATTAATTTAACTATTGAAGGATAAGATACTTGCTTTTTTTGGAATATATAACACTGTATACCATTGCGCCATTCCGAGTCCAAATCTCGCAGCGTCCAAAAAAAAATCCACAGCTAGTGTAGGTGAACATCTCAGGGATTATATCAAATATACAAATGTTTACGTGAATTCGATCGAGAGTTATTCAATACAACGCTTCCATTCACGTCGGATAAGTTTTACGGATGTTTCAGCTTAAAATCGACCGCAGAATCAGCAAGTTCTTATCAGCTATGTTATCATATTATTTCATATACTAATATCATAATTAGGGAGCGGATTTTTATGTGCTAAAAATGTGAAAAATATTTATTTTTTATGTGCTGAAAACTTTAAAATATGTGATAAAAATTGAAATTATTTTCCTTTAAATATCACATAACTACTCGCGCTCAAGAAGTAAATAAGTATAATGTTTTGTATTAGAGTATGTTGCTACCAAACGTGCTCCTTAAGGCAAAATGGTGTCTGTGTATGGAAATGTGCTGTATGGTATATATTAATTTTTGATATGCCAGAGTAGATATTATGAATGGTTACTTTTTAAAGGTAATGTTTTGTTTAAATATGGCAAAAGCAACCTATCATCTTTGAAAAGATAGTACCAGTTCGTACTCACCCATCACACGCTGGAATATTAGTTTCTAGAAGTAGTCTCAGAATTGTAGTGAACAGCAAAGGTCATCTCCAAATTGTCCATCACAAGTGCATGCCGATTATCTCTAAAGAACGCCTTATACTGCGAAAACGATCGCTCCACATCACAGGAAGTCAGTCGAGCATAGTTAAAGAGAGGAATGTCACCAACAACATCGCCATCAATTTCGCCAACATGAGCACCCTCTAATCCATTAGATATTTGGCACATTGTTTGAAATCCTCTGTTTTTCCTGAACAAATTTTGATGACATGAAATGTCGTATGACTTAGTGCCGGGATATCCCAGGACGGGTTCGGCTCGCCAGGTGCATGTCTTTCTATTTGATGCCCGTAGGCGACCTGCGCGTCTTGATGAGGATGAAATGATGATGAAGACAACACATACACCCAGCCCCCATGCCATTGGAATTAACCAATTAAGGTTAAAATCCACGACCCGGCCGGGAATCGAACCCGGGACCCTCTGAACCGAAGGCCAGTACGCTGACCGTTCAGCCAACGAGTCGGACAACAAATTTTGATATTTGACCTTTAACGTCCCTGTACCTGCGAAGCCGGGAGTGAATCTAATTTATTTTCAACAGCGCGCACTTCCTTCACTGTTTCGGACAGCAGGTTAATGGATTTTTCAAGTATGTCTATAGTTTTACACAAGAAGCTTAGATTGCCAGATATAAACGCCAAATCATTTTTCAAAGAGCTGTCTTTTAGTATCTCTTCAAGAATCTCAATTGACGACGCGTCGTTTTTATCTAGCACGTTCACAACGGATGCCAAACTTTCGAAATTGTCTACGTAGTATACCACAGCGCTAAGCCAGGTACCCCACCGCGTAACAATAGGCAGAGGAGGAAGCGCAAGATCCGGGTTTTTCTCTTTAAAGAGATCGATTCTTGAGGGTGCTTTTACGAAGACTCTTTTGCCATTAGACACTAATTTATCCACTTGAGGATACTGAGCCCGCACAGTTTCACATAACCTGTGTAGAGCATGAACAACGCAAGTTACGTGTATCATTTTCGGAAAGTTCACAGAAAGGCCTTCGGCTGCCTTTTCCATGTAAGCTGCACTGTCAGTAAGGAAAAGCAATACATGGTCGTATTTTATACCTTTTGGCCAAAGTAAGTGCACGGTTTCATTGAATAACCTAGCTACAGTGACATGGTTTGCAGCAAGCATTTCTTAACACGCTAGCAAATAAGAATGTTCGCAAGCAGTTTTGTCATTCTTCAACACACCAACTACAACATTTCCTACTTTTTTGCCACTTGAATCAGTGGTTTATTCAATGCTCACCCACATTTTTTCGCTATCACATACTGCCCGAATTCTCTGTAAAGTTTCTTCGTAACATTTTGGGAGATATTTTTTACTTAATGTGGATTCGTCTGGAGGCTCAAAATTAATGTACTTTGTTAGGAAATTTCTCAGTCCCGGATTATTAATTTTACCAAGAGGAATGTCGGCGCAAACAAATGCTCTGCACACATCTAAATAATACTGGGAGTATTTAGATGGGCCTGCATTTGAAGTAGCTGGTTCAGCTATGAGTAATTGTAGTGAAAGCACACGCGAAACAGCCGCAGTATGCTTATTTCCAGACAAATGCTGGATTACTTGAGAACGTTGATCTGCAGGTACTGTTTTACCACACGGTTGGCAAAATAATACTTTTCCATCGGTAGTGAAAATGCTTTTAAATTCTACTACATATTGTTGAAGACGCTACCTCGTGCTCGACTTCTCTTTTGGCATTATTTTGCAGGTTACGACACACGCATTTACGGTGAATCACTGTTTCAATAAAAAGAATAGCAGCGGACACTGAAGGAAATATTTCTTATAAATCCATACATAATCACACGACCACGGGAATGATATATGGACCCGAACAGCTAACCTTACTCTTAGGAGTGATGAAATTCCACTACCTAATGGTGGGGCAATATTCTTCCGAGTCTCCCATGTTGTAACGGAATTACGTCACCTTATCTCACCGTGATTGCCTTTCGCTGATATTCTATAAACAAAACTCGAGAGGGCTGACTCATAAAGAGTTGGAATGACATCTTGCAAGGAAACATCTTGTGCAGCAAATCAAATCGCTGTCTAAATGTAACGACGTAGCCAGTGACCAGCAAGTTTTAGAACTTATGGAGGGAAGTCCATAAATATCCGAAATATTCAGATACATTATGTTAAATACACTGTTAAAAACAATACCGTAATCGTAAAATGAAAATATGAGCATTGTTTTATAACACAGAAGCATTTTAAATTTTATTGATCAACAAATATTGCCGATTTATGTGCTTATTATAGATTTTCTTAAAATATGTATTTACATTTAAAAATTGTGAAAATATGTGTTTTGTGTGAAATAAGATTCAGTTTTTACACTTGGGGATGCACAATAGGAATAATGAACTTCGTAACTTGCGTTAAAACTTACGCAAAAAATATGTAATTACATAAAAATCCGCTCCCTAATCATAATCTATAAATGATAATAATGAATTAAATTTTAATAGCTATTATTTATTTAAAATATAGAATTCGATGGATAAATTAAATTTAAGACTCAAATATTCATCAAGTTTTACTGTAACATTTCTCTTAAAGCACTGGTCTAATATCGTCTCTTTCATTTTAATTGTCATAGTCTTCAATAAAAAATAATACTATTAGCTTCTCTCTAAACTCTTGATTTTATAAATGAATGTCTAATTCATCTCACGTAAATCTTCGTAGACTGGAATTCTTTAAGTAAAATTACCCTCTGTTAACACAAATTGCTTCTCACATCTCCTAGACCTAGGTTTCTTATCAAAGAACTGAACAATGAAGAGCTTGTCATGTCAAAAGTACATTATTTCAATGTCATGTTTGATATATTTAAAAATATCTGAAAATAAAAATATATTCGATTTTCAATCTGACTAAGAACGATCATTGTAATTTCTATCTTTCACCATTCGTCTTTAATTAAGTATTGTTGAGTTAGACATACATAGATAAACACACACACAGAATAAGATCAGTTTCAAGTATGTGGCCTCCAATGGCTACCTACCATGATATTAAAATATATAACTAATCATAAACAATTATTTTCGAAATATCTTCCCTGAAAATATGTGAAATTGCCTTAAATAGTTTCAATAGCTTTGTTGTCAGGTTGTAATTATGTCTTATCACCACATAAAACTCAATAATTTCACTGCAAGTTGATAAGGAATACCATGGATGAAATTTCGAATTCCTCATTAGTGATAGACTGTCATAAAGAAGACACTAAGATCGTATATCCTGTTAACATTCTCTTATTTCAACTTAAATAAGTTTAAACCATGTACATATTATGTAATTCTCTTCGAAATTGCTGTACGAATGTTAATTATAGATCATTGAAATTATTTTTGATGATCAATATCTGTTCTTTACTCGTAAGTTTATTACCAGGTTGCCACTTATTACGTAATATGGATTATTCCATAATTAAACATCATTACTACCATTCAATCTAACCTTGATCCATATTTGCGTTACTTAACCAATCATTATTTCCTTACATGAAAATCCTACCTCATACGTTTTCACATTTATCATAATTTAATAACTACTTTCTCTTATTCCATAATCTCATATTCCTCTTCTCACGCTTTCTTCATATATTTATACTGCATCATATTCCAGTATTACTCATCTGGTTCTACGTAACGCACATACTAATTCACTTCAACTATTTAAAATAACACTTCGTGGATCAACAACTAATCATATGCATAGCAATACGCAACTCACTTATCCATATACCTTTACATTTAATCTAAACTGGCTTGAACTTGGCAATAAGTCGTCAATATTTACGAACTCGGTAACCTACGACTTGATATAAACACATATCACACTTCATTTTCATAAAAAATCCCTACCTTTGACATGACTTATTGAGAATTAATCGAAATATTGATAACGAAACATTTCACTGACATATATCCACTTTTCTACCTTAGGATGAACTTAGATCATACGGAAGACTACCTATAACCTTCCTTAATGCATCACTATTGAATCATTCGCGTCGAAACTGCACGTTATTAAACACTTTACGAAGATATAACGGCCTATTCCTTCAGAACAATATCAATCAATAACCATCTTCAACAAAGAAATACATAATTGATCTTAAAATCAATTGTGAAACTTATCTTATTCTGTGCCTGTCAGTTGCCGGGGTTGTTGTTTCTTCTGCTACATCGTTGTTTAGGCAGGTTTTCCCATGGTCAACGGCTCGGTCATCTGAGAATCTCGGTAAGTGAGCTCGTCTCTGCGGGTGATGTCGGCTGCTGTCCATCAGTCGCCAATCCCATGCTTGATTTAGCAAGCCATTACGTCGATCTCGTGCGCTTGCATGAAAAACACATTCAAAGATAATATTAATAGAATCTTCATCTTAGTTGCAAAGCCTTCTTGTACTATTATTTTGCTTTCTAATCACAAATGTGACGTCAGTTTGTATGCTATATACAGATAACCAATATGTCTGTAGTAGATTATGATCGTCTAATTCAATGGTAGTTTATTTTAAAATGCTATCGTTTTTAATTCTTCTTCTTCATGTGCCATGTCCTCGCAGAACGTTGGCGATCAGTAGCATGATCTGTTGTTTGTTCATAGCTGTTCTGAACAGAGTAAGCTTTGTCACCCCAAACCACTGGCTCAAGTTGCCGAGCCATGATGTCCTACTTCTCGCCGGACCACGTTTCCCATTAATTTTCCCTTGGAGTATTACTTATATTGGTCATTTTAGCTGTCCAAGGTATCTTCAGCATCCTTCGGTACGTCCACATTTCAAATGCTTGCAATCTCTTGCACATGGTCTCAGTTAGTGTCTATGCCTCAACGCCGTACAACAGAATGCTAAAACGTAGCACCGGAGCAGTCGTGTCCGTAGTGAAATGGAAAGGTCACGGCTTGTCAAAAGTTTCTTAAGTCTCTGAAAATAAGTTCTGGCCTGCTCAATTCTGCATCGGATCTCGTGAGTAAGGTCCCAGTCATCATTGATGTGACATCCCAGGTATTTAAATGTTGCCACTCTCGCGATCTGTTCCTTCGCTTTTCTTCCATGCAATGCCAAGGTGAATCGTATCGTATTTATATCTTCTTCTTCGTATTTTGTTTCGAACTTCGTAAATATGACATGTACGGAAATAACTTCTCGTAATATCTTCAGATTTTACCGGCAAACTTTATATTTTGTCTTGGATATATGTTAATTTTTAACAGAATTGCTCTACCGATCTCTAAGGTTGCTTATTTTAAATCAGTTTTTCGATTGTTCTCTCTGTTGACTCTAACAATTTCCAATGGTAGATTTTATTTCGATCACGGCCACTATGATTCCAACTGCTCGTATCGTTTGACTTGTATTTTTCTGCCGTTTAATATACGAACTTTATAACGTTACTCACGGCAAATGATGACTTTTAAATTCTGTATTTTAGTAATCAGGGCAATGAAATGGCACACCATCTAGGACAAATAGGTTATTTAAAAATTAAACATTAGAAATTAAATTAAAAATTAATATAAAAATTAACTTAAATGTATATTAACTATTAATTTCATTAAAAATTAAAAAAGAAGCATAAATGCTCTTGCGTATAAGTAATAGATTTAAAAAATGTAGTAAGGAAAATCAAATGCAAATGAATGCTCTCTCTCCCCAGTTTCAAGTGATCCGGAACTATGGGGTGGGGTATTATATTCTAATTAGTCTAATTATTGTACTCGTCGTTGCCGGATTGGGTTTTCTACAAATCTGCAGCAGTAATGTGCCATCTAGCGGAGATGAGTGGCAGCACAAGAGACAGAGAACAACTGAACTAACAGTTGATCAGTGTTACGAATTTCAGACATTGTAGGCTATGTATGGGCAAATCGCGAATCACTTGATAAGCAACATGAAAAGGTAACAAATACCATTTACGGTAGTTCGGAATGAATAAGTATTTTTTTTTTTTTTTGCTAGGGGCTTTACGTCGCGCCGACACGGATAGGTCTTATGGCGACGATGGGATAGGAAAGGCCTAGGAGTTGGAAGGAAGCGGCCGTGGTCTTAATTAAGGTACAGCCCCAGCATGGGAAACCACGGAAAACCATTTTCAGGGCTGCCGATAGTGGGATTCGAACCTACTATCTCCCGGATGCAAGCTCATAGCCGCGCGCCTCTACGCGCACGGCCAACTCGCCCGGTGTATAAGTATTTGGAGGCACAAACGGACAATAACTGCAGTGGCTGTTGCTGATTCTTAGGTAGACACCGATTGTAGTTTATGTGAACTTCGTACTACTGTAACTTAATAATAAATTAGAACATTTTTGCATGTAATTAAAATTATTTTCTTTCTTTCTTTCTTTCTTTCTTTCTTTCTTTCTTTCTTAATCTGTTTACCCTCCAGGGTCGGTTTTTCTTTCAGACTCAGCGAGGGATCCCACCTCTACCGCCTCAAGCGCAGTGTTTTGGAGTGCGTGACTTTGGGTCGGGATACAACTGGGAAGGAGGGCCAGTGCCACCCCCAGGCTGCCCCACCTGCTATGCTGAACAGGGATCTTGTGGAGGGATGGGAAGATTGGAAAGGACAAGCAAGGAAGAGGGAAGGAAGTGGCCGTGGCCTAAAGTTAGGTACCATCCCGGCATTTGCCTGGAGAAGGAGTGGGAAACCACGGAAAACCACTTCGAGGATGGCTGAGGTGAGAATCGAACCTACCTCTACTCAGTTGACGTCCCGAGGCTGAGTCGACCCCGTTCCAGCCCTCGTACCACTTTCAAATTTCGTGGCAGAGCCGGGATTCGAACCCGGGCCTCCAGGGGTGGCAGCTAATCACGCTAACGACCACACCACAGAGGCGGACAAAATTGGCTTTATTTCACTAGTACATGGATTTATTTTAGTTAAAGGTACTTTCAGCTGCGTCAATAGATGTTCGTCAACCGGGATCATTTATAAAAAAGAATTGCTCACACAAATAAGTAGAAGCAAACATATAGAGTAGACAACATTCTAAACCCTATCTCAAATTACCTGGGAGATAAGAATATCAAGCCAGGCCACGTGCGCGTTGCAGTGCTAGTCGCATAAAAACATCAGCCAAGAAACCGCGAGATCGATAACTAGTTCAGGTAATCTGTAACCGACATGTTAAAAGAAGAATACAACATTTATACAACCACCGGAATGAATCAAGATGATATTCAATACAATTCTCAAGGTTGCTGTACTCACCAATATCGCCTGCGGATGAAAGATAGGCTACTCAATTTCCTTCACATCGTCGCCGTCTTGTCGTCATCACTATCGGATTTATCACAATCCGTTTAATGGCATCGTCTACTAACTGGTCTATATCCCAAATCCGTTTTTCTTCCGTCTCGATGACGTGTTTTACGCACATTTCCCAACGTTGAGGGATCACTTTTTCAATCTCTTCCAGCAGCAAGGGTGAAAGTTTTGTTGTTCCTAGCCCTTAACTTGGTTCCACGCACTCTCAATTGGATTTAAAGAACTGTGGTACGGAGGTAACCTTAAAACTTGCCTTCCCGATAGCAATGCAAGTCCTTAATATGCTGTGGGATGACATGCGACTCCTTAATATGCCGTGGAATGACATGCGAGTCCTTAATATGCTGTGGGATGACATTAAGACATAGCGGCTACTAACTTCGTCACATTTTTGAGAGTACTAGCAGGATTTGCATCACTAACTTCTTAAAAAGTTTGAGAACACACTGTTTGTCTCCACTTCTATATCCTTTTCCCTTCTTATGCTTTACGTGAGAAGGGCGCGCTCTAGGGTGCGAAATGAAAAAAAATGGGGTTGGGGGGGGGGGAGAAGGATCGTAGGGCTTAACTACTAGTGTTTATTTCAAACAGTATATAGGGGTATATAATTTCCTTCTAAGTAAATTACCCCCTCCCTTCAAAAACGTAAATTTAAAATGTTTGTGTTTGAATTCCGTTGTTATAACAAGAATTATGTTCAATGGAAAATTCTGTGGCTTGGTTCTAAAAGGGCCAATGTCACTTTTTATCGAAATTTAGATATTAATTGATACAAACGCGTTTTATCCTGGCTGGCAACATGTTAAAAGGGCCAATGTCTCTGTTAAGTACTAAACGAACAGTTAACGTTTAATTAAATAAGCCCTTGCTAATAATGTTAGATTACCAATAAAGATTAGAGACCTGGCAATTTTTAAAGAATACGATAGAAAAAATTTAGCGTTTAATAAGGTGACTTCCACAAAGAAAGTATAAAGTTATTTATTGTTGAAAAAAAAAATTGGAAAACTATAAGCAAAACTTCAAATGCTCATAGCTCAAAAACATGTTTTTTGACATTGGCCCTTTTAGAACCAAGCCACAGAATTATTCCCGGGTTTCAGATGGACTTGCCAGAGTGAAACGTGAACAATAGGCTGCATGTGCTGAGTTGCTACCGCTCCGTTGTTTTGTTGCTCAAGATTTGGCAGTCATCCTACTATTTCTGTCTTGTGCGTATTATTGTTGATGTTTTTTAAAATGAAAATATGCACAGTAAAATATATTGATTTCAGTAATATATATGTTCCATTTTTCTAATTTTATAATGAAAGAATCCCCCCTGGGCAATTTTAGTCGTTGGAACCTTTGAGATAAAATCATCGGGGGGGGGGGGGAGACCCTCACTTCCCCACCGCGATTTCGCACCCTGGCGCACTCACCCATCTTCACTCCACACAGCTTAATTAAATTACATTAAAACAGTTAACTGAACCCTAAACACCAAGACAAAGTCCGATTACCAGTTAATCTTTCTTTCTTTCTTAATCTGTTTACCCTCCAGGGTTGGCTTTTCCCCCGGACTCAGCGAGGGATCCCACCTTTACCGCCTCAAGGGCAGTGTCCTGGAGCTTCAGACTCTGGGTTGGGGGATACAACTGGGGAGGATGACCAGTGCCTCGCAAAGGCGGCCTCACCTGCTATGCTGAACAAGGGCCTTTCTGGGGGATGGGAAGACTGGAAGGGATAGACAAGGAAGAGGGAAGGAAGCGGCCGTGGCCTTAACTTAGGTTCCATCCCGGCATTTGCCTGGAGGAGAAGTGGGAAACCACGGAAAACCACTTCGAGGATGGCTGAGGTGGGAATCGAACCCACCTCTACTCAGTTGACCTCCCGAGGCTGAGTGGACCCCGTTCCAGCCCTCGCACCACTTTTAAAATTTCGTGGCAGAGCTGGGAATCGAACCCGGGCCTCCGGGGGTGGCAGCTAATCACACTAATCACTACACCACAGAGGCGGACACCACTTAATTAATAATGATATATATTAAGTGTATTATTGTTGATGTTTTTATGAATATATGTGTTACATTTCCCTCATTTTATTTTGAAAGAATCCCCCTGGGCAGTTTTGGTGGGGGAACCTTTGAGATAAAATCATCGGTGGGGGGAACCCTCCCTCCCCCAACGATTTCGCACCCTAGGTTTACAGTAGCTCCAAAACATCTTAATTTCACGTGCTTAACAACTGAAAAATGTTTAAATACATCAACACCAACTTTACCATGACATTCTTTCTTTCTTAATCTGCTTACCCTCCAGATGTGCTTTTTCCCTCGGACTCAGAGAGGGATCCCACCTCTACCGCCACAAGGACAGTGTCCTGGAGCGTGAGACATTGGGTCGAGGGATACGACTGGGAAGAATGATCAGTACCTCGCCCAGGCGGCCTCACCTGCTAGGCTGAACAGAGGCCTTGCGGGTAGGGGGGGCGGGGGGATGGGAAGATTGCAAGAGATAGACAAGGAAGAGGGAAGAAAGCTGCCGTGGTCTTAAGTTTGGTACCATCCCGGCATTTGCCTGGAGGGGAAGTGGGAAACCACGGAAAAACCACTTGCAGGATGGCTGAGGTGGGAATCGAACCCACCTCTACTCATTTGACCTCCCGAGGCTGACAATGAGTAGATCACGTTCCATCCCTCGTACCACCTTTTAAATTTCGTGGCAGAGCCGGGAATCCAACCTGGGCCTCCGGGGGTGACAGCTAATCACACTAACCACTACACCACAGAGGCGGACTTTTTACCATGAGAATGATATTTTTATTTTTTTAGAAAATATATTCTTTTTCACGGACATGAATTCGAACTGCATTTCTTGTCTTACCTTTACACTCTGCTCATGCATGCGATGTCCGTCTCCATGGCTAAATGGTTATCATGCTAACCTCTGGTCCAAGTGGCCCCGAGTTCGATTCAGTTCGGGTTGGGGTTTTAAACTTTCATTAGTTAATTTTTATGACTCAAGGGCCGTGTGTTTGTGACGTCCTCATCGTTAGATTTAATCTCAGATAGGGCCCCAACCTCATAGACGTGCAAGTCGCCCACACGGAGTCAACTCGAAAGACCTGCAACAGGCCTCTCCGGAGACCACACACCATTATTATGCATGTGATGTACAAAAAAACTTAAAAAAATCATCTAGAATTTTGAAATCGGTCAATTAATCTTCCCATTCATCACGAAGTGTTGCGTTAAGCGCGGATGTCGTTGGCTCTGAATGTTCCGTCTGCCACTGCCTGCCACGTAGGGTTGGGCATACCGGAACATTCAGTTGTTCCGCAACATTAGGAGCTTGGAGGCGGAGCGTTTCGGTACAGAGTGCCGCCACACGGGACGCGGGACTGTAACTGCATAGTAGAGAGAGAGAGAGAGAGAGAGGCAACATGACATCCTCCGCGTCAGCTGGAATGTGCCTGTACCGAACGTGCTGTGTTGAAGGCCGCACTAGATAAGCTAGTTGGCCTTGGCTGTGTGCAGTGGGCACTTGGGACACGGGGCGTAACTGCGCAGTATAGAGCGTTCCAACCTTAAATTGCAGTACAGCAGTAATGGGATAATTCCGTCTCTTTCCTTCTCTCATGTTTTGCGGATAGCGCTGTCCTAATCTAATGCAGCGGGTTTGCCAAATATCCGTAAATCAGAATGTTATCGGTTAAAATGGGTAAATATCGTGTTATGTATAGAATTTCAAGGCGCATTCGATGCCGTTAACAAACAAAATGTAAAAAAATACTTTAGTGTGAAAATGGAAATATAATGGAAAGTTTCGCCAAATGCAAAATCTTCATTGCATAGAACTTATCATGTCATAACTCCTATTTTATATTCATTACTTTCCTAATTTTTTCACTACTGGTAAAGAAACATTTCAGCTCGATGTAGATAAGTTTATTTTTAAATTTAAATAATAACAAAATGCAGTATATGCGTTTATTTTCAGTCATGTTCAAGGAATTTTATGTGCAGGCACGAAAAAGTCAGTCGCTGGCCAGCGTCTTTCCTATTGAATTTGCATGGGGGGTCAAAGCGAGGCAAATGGTCTTCAGATATGGAAGTTATTTTTAAAACAATCCCGAAGTTCTTATCTTGCTTAGTTCTTAATTTGTGACAGGAAAAATATCTCCTTGAATTTTGGTTTCGCGCGTGGCTCGGCTGGCTGGCTGTCTGTCTGGCTGAAGTACCGGTAGTGATCTTCGAAACATGCGCTTTAAACATTTCCAGACAGCAGCATGCAGTGCAGTGCTCATTTCGTCAGTAGTATGTATAATAGTGATTAAATACATATCAGTGACATATGTACAATTCTTGAGGGAAAGTGTATTTCGTTTGTGTAGTTCGTGAGTTCGTGCTCGTGCTTGAGGATCTAATTTCGAAGAAAAAGTGCAGAAGGATCATGGCGTGGTTAAAGCAAAGCAAACGGTCGTCGGATATGGAAGTTATTATTAAATCATACCATTCATACCTCAAGTCCTTATCTCGTTATCTCTTAATTTATGACAGGGAGAACGTCTCGTTTGTTTACGTTTCACGAGTGACTCGGCTGGCTGAGCTTTTAAATATACTGACAGTCGTGTGCAGTGGTGTTCATTTAATCAGTATTATAAGATTGATTAAATAAAGGTCAGTGATATATATATATATATAATATTTAATGGCGTGTGGCCTCCGAAGAGGACGAGTGCAGGTCTTTCGAGTTGACGCCGCATAGGCGACCTGCGCGTCTATAAGAATCGCGCCCTACCTGTGATGAATTCTAATGCTGAAGACGGCACACACACCCAGCCCCCGAGCCATTGGAATTAACCAATGAAGGTTAAAATCCCCGACCCGGCCGGGAATCGAACCCGGGGCCCTCTGGACCAAATGCCAGCACGCTAACCATTTAGCTATGGAACCGGACAAGATCAGTGATAAATGTATAGTTCTTGAGGACAAGTGGATTGTGTTTGTTGTGTTTGTATAGTCTGTGTAGTTGTCAGTTCGTGCTCGTGCTCGTGCGGGGGGGGGGGGTTCTTAGTTCGAAGAAAAAGTGCAGAAGGATGTACAATGGATCGCCAAATTAAAAAGAAACGTTCCGTAGGTAAACTCAGGGGAAAAGAACGCAATATTTTAATGAGTGTCCTGGATTATTTTTTATAGTCTATCCCGCAACAACAACAAAAAAAAGCAAAAAACAGAAGGACGGCAGAAAAATGCATAGAAAATTAAATACGATGAAATTTTGCGAAGTGGAGTGCGTCGGGTGGTTCACTCTCTTTTATTTGCTAACATACCACCGACATTGAACGTGATTTTGAGTCGGGTAAATGGAGAAGATTCTTTGCCATGATTTTCCAAAACTACGTTGTATCGCTTCTTACATGATATAGGCTTCCGTTATTTAAGACGGGGTAATAAAGCAGCTTTCATTGAAACCGATGAAATTATTAATTGGAGGCACAGATATCTCAGGGAGATAAAACGTTTGAGGGCACAAAATAAAGTTATAATTTACACAGATGAATCGTGGGTAAATATTGGGCAGACAGTGACAAAAGAATGAAAGGATACGACAGTGAAAAGTGCACGGCAGGACGCCATTGAAGGGGTGAGTTCGGGACTTAGGCCACCGAAAAGCCGAGGACCGTGATTTGCCTTAGTCCACGCGGGTAATGAACATGGTTTTGTTCCAAATGCTGAACTAACATTTTTATGCCATAAAAACATAAGACAACTGGGCAAATTACGTGAAGGAAGTAAAGAAAAATGAAAGAGATTAGTGGAAAGCAGACGAATTACAGGACGATGTCGACGATAAAAAGTTTTTAATACGACGTTCTTCATCGTCCGGATCATTCTCAAGTTCATCTCCCGAACCCGGTTCATCCAAAGCGGGAACATTGCATTTCACTCTGTCGGGTTTTATTCTAGTAAAAAAGTCCCAAACAGGACTTCTGTGCGACATCATGGAAACTTTACCGTCTTTTGTACGGTATATATTCCTAGACTTCAATAAAAACACACTTATAGAACAGTTAAACACAAAACAGAACACATTAAGTTATTCGCATGTACCGATTTACTACCGAAGGCCAGTGGCAGGCTGCAACGGAACTCACAGAACAAAGAGGATATGACAGAACACAGAACACTCCAACACGAGCAGCACGTGGCGGGACTGGCGGCGGCACGGGCACACTGCACTTCCGTCTAGCGCCTGACACTCACGGAACTCACAGAACAAAGAGGATATGACAGAACACAGAACACTCCAACACGAGCAGCACGTGGCGGGACTGGCGGCGGCACGGGCACACTGCACTTCCGTCTAGCGCCTGACACTCAGGAGCCGTCATGAGCCGTCATCGGCTATATCCGCTGTCACTTGACTCATGGTACCGAACGCATCGTGTCGTCACAGGTCCCGCTTACCTTTGATCACTTGCGAATCTTGAAGTGAAACCAATTAAACTAGTGTATTATTTAATTGTAAAATAGCCAAGAATAACTTCGTGTGCCCAGTATGTTCTACCCGTACTTCCTTTTATTATACACAAGGCTTTCTTTTCTTTCTTATAGTGTACGCATTCTCGAAGATCCCGCGTGAAAAGATGCTTTCAATAAGTAATCTGTAGCTTGCGGTAATGAGGTGAAGTTTGTTAAAACGTGAACTTGAGTTTCTTTCTTTCAGAATTTTCAGTGAAATTATTACTTAAGCTAGTGTATTATTTAATTATCAAGTAGTTGCGAATAACTTGGTGGGCTCAGTATGTCAGAATGTTCTACATCCTTTAATTATAGGGAAACTTGAATCGTCATTTTAAGACGAAAAATTCAGGTGAAGAAGTGATATTTACAAGTCATGTAGATGTGTTTCATAATAATATTAACGACTTAGTTTCTCTTTAAGGTGTTAGAAATAATGAATGTGTATCATGTAGCATTAGAACCGATTACAAATTGAGCACGCGATAGCATTGTGAGCGTTCAATTATATCACTGAGCCTGTAATTCTGTTCACAATACACTCTGAACTCGAGGAAAGTGAAAATCATAAGTTCTGAAAAGCTCAAGCACAGGGAGAGTGTGGTGGCTAAATATCCTGCTACGACGATCATGCACGAACTTAACCGATAAAAATGAAATGGCGTATGGCTTTTAGTGCCGGGAGATTTCAGGACGGGTTCGGCTCGCCAGGTGCGGGTCTTTTGATTTGACTCCCGTAGGCGACCTGCGCGTCGTGATGAGGATGAAATGATGATGAAGACAATACGTACACCCAGCCCCCGTGCCAGAGAAATTAACCAATGATGGTTAAAATTCCCGACCCTGCCGGGAATCGAACCCGGGACCCCTGTGACCAAAGGCCAGCACGCTAACTTAGCCGATGACGGCTCCTGAGTGTCAGGCGCTAGAACAAAGTGCACACTGCCGGTATCGACAGTCAGCTAGTAGCCGAAGGGGAAGGGCAGTGCGTAGTGGCGCTTCTGACGAGATAGCAAGTCAATATCTCGGTCTCGCTTGAGAATGTTTCGGAGCAATTGACACTCCGTGTTCCAGAACAGCGGAACATAACTGTGCACCGGCACAGAGTCCCGAAACAGGGACATAGTGCCCAACCCTACTGCCACGGACCAGGTTTACGATTCGAAAGGGTTACAGAAGAATGAACGCCGACCTCTCATAGTGCTGTTTACGTGGATCAAGAACCACGCATGATTTCGTGAACCAGTAAAACGTGTCCAGGTATGTTATACGTAGATATTACAGTATCCGAGGAGTAGGAAGTCGCTTCTTTTATGATTCGTTTTCCCTCCATTCTTCGAGTGTTCTTTCCTGGAGGTGTTTCTCATGATCTTTCTGATTAAAAGAGGTAGGTGATGCGGTTATGCACTTTACAAAGACAATCACGTCTACAATCAGCGCTATCCTATGAGGACTTGACCTGGCCCAGTACAAGGGGATTGCCAGTTGGGTCGCGACACTGGACACCCGCTTGAGAGGGCGTCAAAACAATGAAAACAACATTCGTATTATGCATTTAATGGAAACGTTATGGCAAAAACTGTTTCCAGTTTATGAGTCCCTCTTTTAGATTATTTCACAGTAAGAAATATAATTTAAAAATCCACAGTCTGTTTCGGTTTTTGATTTGACTCCCGTAGGCGACTTGCGCGTCGTGATGAGGATGAAATTATGAAGACAGCACATACACTCAGTCCCCGTGCCAGGTGAATTTACCAGTCAGGGTTTAAATTCCCCACCCTGCCGGGAATCGAACCCGGGACCCCTGTGGCTAAAGTCCAGCACGCTAACCATTTAGCCATGGAGCCGGACGTTTCAACCGGGTCAGGAATGGAATGAATGAAGCCCCATCTAGCGGAGAGGATAGAAATTAAGCGTTTGCCGAAGCCTGTCGCACTCTTCTGGGGCAATGATTAATGACTGACAGAAGAAGGGAAATATAATTGGAGAGTGTTGCTGGAATGAAAGATGACAGGGAAAAGTGGAGTACCCGGAAAAAATCCTGTCCCACCTCCACTTTATTCAGCACAATTCTCACACGGAGTGACCGGGATTTGATCCACGGAACCCAGTGATGAGAGGCCGGCGCACTGTCGCCTGAGCCACGGAGGCTACTGTAAGAAATTATAATTATAGTCAATTTATCATATCACATACTTACCTGCTGCATTTGTTGAATACATCTATTTCAGTGGCAAATGAAGAGCACAGCTTAGTAAATTGAAACTAATAAAATATATCTGTACTCTGCGATGAGGCAGGGCCAATCACGACTGTGTTTAGCATGGTGCACGTCGTTGACGAGTTGCAGCAGTGATGCCATCGTGCGGAGGTGAGTGGCAATAGAAGAGACAGACCACAATCTATGAACAACTGTCAGTCAGTTGATAAGGGACTTGTTTACTGCCAGCTCGGTGATATTATCAGGCCATTCGAGACCTAGGCTTTAAACCGCCTCTTTTATAATTCCTTTGTCCGTTGTTCTTCGGGCTGTCGTTCCTTTATGTTTTCTGTAGTCGTCATTATCTTCCTGATCAATAGGGGCTATTGTATTTATGTATTTTTTGATGAAGAACATTACAGGCTTTCGGCCCAAATACATGTCTCCGTTACAAGGAAAAATGTAAAAAAAAAAAAGAAAAAACGAAATCTACCACGCGGACGCTCACATGGGCGGAAAACCGGGCCACATGCAAGCGCCACCCTTATAACTACCTTGTTCCCGTTACAATAAAAAATACAAAATAAAAATACACAAAGTCTACTATGTGGAGGCTCACATGGACGGAAAAACGGGCCATATGCAAGTGCCAATAGGGGCTATTGACCACACGGTTTTGTAATTATAGAAACAACCACTATCGCCAGTTCGTTACCATGGCGACTGAACAACTTTTATTATATACATTCTTTCGATACAGCTAATATTAATGGAGAAATTTGGCATTCCTTGTTTTGGCTCTCTTAATATCGTTTTGCCACTGTATAATAATAGCCTGGTACTATATACTCGAGCTATC
The DNA here is from genome assembly GCF_040414725.1 of Anabrus simplex. NCBI lineage: Eukaryota > Metazoa > Arthropoda > Insecta > Orthoptera > Tettigoniidae > Anabrus > Anabrus simplex. The sequence goes on along the minus strand of NC_090265.1, from coordinate 403,351,786 downwards.
TCTGAACCTATATACCGAGTTTCGAACGATTCTGTTCAGCTATTTTCCTGTGATGCTATCACAAAACAAACAAACGAACAAACAAAACAAATAAACAAGCACACAGAGACAAACAAACAAACAAACAAACAAACAAACAAACAAGCAAGCAAGCAAGCAAACAATCAAACAATCAAGGTGAACGGATCCTATTCCCGACTTTTGTGTATTTAATCCCCCTTTCGACTCTTAATGTCAACTATATTTAAAAGAAAACACTGCCTCTCTCATAAAGCTATTGTTTCCTTTGAGTGAATAAAATATGTTACCACATCACGAGGTCGCATATGACAGGTGAGAGTTAGGAGCCTGACTCAAATAAGTGGAAGCAACTCCACACGCAACTAGTCACCAACCCATGCTACCAAGATAAAAGCCCCTGGGCCCCTTTTAATCTCATTTTACGACAGGCAGGAGTACCGCGGATATATTTTACCACCCGAGATCACTATATGTTGAAGTTTTACTTACTTATGACGATGACCGAGCTTGATAGCTGCAGTCGTTTAAGTGCGGTCAGTATCCAGTATTCGAGAGATAGTGAATTCGAACCCCACTGCCGGCAGCCCTGAAAATGGTTTTCCGTGGTTTCCAATTTTCACACTAGGCAAGTGCTGCGGCTGTACCTTAATTAAGGCCACGGCTGCGTCCTTCGCACTCCTAGCTCTTTCCTCTTCCATCAAGACCTATTTGTGTCAATGCGACGTAAAACAACTTGCAAAAAAGTGTCTAATTCAAGTGACAGCCATTGCACACAACGGTCGCTGAATATTTTATTTGAAACAGACGAGCTTTCAGCTGCCTGATAAAAATTAAATGCTTGTTGGTACGCAGATAACACTTTGCGTGTTCTGCTGCACAAAGTAATATACCGGTAGCATAAATGATATAAAACATACTACTCAAAACAAAACTATGGGCATTTCCAGATTTCTTCACAAGTACAGTACAGACACGAATACGAGGTTTTAACAAAATACGGACGTAAAGCAACCATGCAGGTGGAAAGGTATTCTGTACCTGCAGCAGAAATATAATCTATGGGACACGATATGTTAATTCCTATTTAAACCTTCGTTAGGAGCTACATCAGTGATGCTTATTCTAGGTTTCTTAAGCACGGAGGACGATGCTTCCCCGGGCAACGCAGGAATGAAGGATCACGTTCAAGTTCTCCGATGGGTCAACCAGAACATAGCGGCATTCGGCGGTGACCCTAAGAAAGTGACAATCGTCGGCCACAGTTCTGGAGGGGCTTCAGTTCACTTCCTCATGCTATCTCCTATGACCAAAGGTAAGAGTGCCCTCTAACAGCAATAGACTGGGTTATTAGGCCATGTGTATGTACCGTTGTGCTATTCCAGGTGGACGGGCATGCCTTTCTAAGACGCTACGTAACGGTAGTAGATCGTCCCAAACGGCACGACTGTGGGAAGCGCCACACATGCATGGTCAAATAACCCAGTCTATTGCTGTTATTTTTGTAACTTAATATAATATAATTCTTCACTCACTGAACAGCATTCTGGGTGCATTACTTGAATTTCTTCCAAATATAACCTTACTTACATGTATACATACGTTGGATCCGAAGATTGATTGATTCGTGAATAGTTTAACCACTTGCTATAATACATGGCCAAGGTGTTGTTGAAGAAGTGTAGGTACTAGGAAAGTGTCGAGTGAGGTAGTTTTGCCATGCTTTCCTCATTGAGCCGGAAGACGGCAGTGCGTATCATATCCAAAATGTATACAAATACTCCAGGTTATCCTAGATGACACATTTTTACGCCAATCATCACAGCTATGGGCTGGATAAAGAATGACGCCACTAATATCGTTCATAAAACAGTCACCTTTCTTATTGTCAAAGATCAGATTGAGATAGCTCGATGGAAGAAACAAAATTTTAGCCCATACCAGAAGAACAGAGCATTGTAAACACAATTCCTTGTCAGGAATTATCTGGGCTTTTCTCTTTAGTATAATAGTAATTTCTTCATACAATTTGTTCATACAGTATATAACTGACCAAATATGTTAGGCTATGGATGAAGATAAGCAACAAAGTGAGAAGTGTTCCTGAACGTGTGAACTAAAATCGCCACGTTTAGAACACACTGTATAAAATATTGAGGACCTTGAAGTGAGTTTTCGAAAAGAGAATCCTGAAACACGAAGCTAGGGAAGCAGTGGGCATGAAAAGGTCTTTTGGAACGGTCACATGCTGGGGGTTCCTTATCTGGAATGCTGTAGTTTGACTTTTTTAGGGAGTACGGTTAATATTACTTACCAATACGCCAAAGGAGGCTCGAGATGCATTTTCCTAAATTTCACAATTCACCTACAGCATTTACAGGTTGCTACAATGACAAAGGGTGCCGAATACAAGACAAAATTATAGTGAAGTAAATTCATAGGCTAGTAAGTATGTTACCATGCCATTTAGGAGCAATGCTACTTAAGTTCCATAAGGATGATTTCTAAGTATGTAAATAGAACTTCAGAGTACAATTAAAGCAATTTATAAAATAAAGTGCCTCCCACAAGTCCAACCCCTCGTCCACGTCGTGGGAGGTGGCCAACAGCATGAAGTAGGGGATTGCCTGTAGAGGTGATATACAGTGGTGACTGTGTGTGCCCCATGACTAGAGCCCGGATTTTTATGCATTAATAGGTTAGAATGCAAACTTACTGAAGCGAGTAGCAAGTATAGTCTACCTTCACAACGATTGTGCTATGGGGTTTGCATAAACGTTAGGGGTACGGCCTATCAGAACCCCTATAATTTATGTTACTCTTGCTACATTGTGGAAAAGCGGATGGCCGACACTTCCTATTTACCAAATTAGTTTGCAATCTAACCTGTTACTGCATAAAAATCCGGGCTTTACCCATGACCGCTACGGTAGCTGTGAAGGCCCTACAAGAACCCTGGAAAGTGACGGCTATCGGTGCTCTGGTGAAGACCTCAACGGCACCAACGTCGGAGGAGTCCTTTGGTACGGCGAAGCTGGCGGAGGAGGCAGCCCTTCTTCTTAGGGATAAACAAAGAAGAAACCACTGCCTTTAGTAACGAGGGATTTTTAAAGGCTAAGGGAGGGAACCCCTACAGAAAAATCCTGCGGTCTAGCGCTGACAAGAGGCAGCCCCTCCACTGGACTTAGGGTGCTGTGGGCTAATAACTCGCACACCTGAATTAAATTCATTACAGAAACTAGACGAAACTGATGCCGGTCGGATTTTATGGAGACGACTTTTGCAATGAAATACAGGATACGAATCGGATTAACCATAGACAAGGAGATTGCTGAAGTTAACAAGACATTTAGGGAGGTGAAAGCATTGGCGGCAGGTAGAGTAAGCTGGAGAAATTTCGTCGAGGCCCTATGTTCCACCTGGAATTAAAAGTCAAGTAAGTCATATAATAAAGTCATTGGTTGGGCCGAATCGTTTGGAGAAATCAACAAAGAATTTAAGGATAGTCAGTCTCACAACTACATTGCCTAACAAAGTCATTGAAACATTCAGAATGGAAGGTGGAAACGAAATGAAACTTCACATACCAGGCGAGATGGCCGTGTGGTTAGAGGCGCACAGCTGTGAGCTTGCATCCGGGAGATAGTGGGTTCGAGCCCCACTGTCGGCAGCCCTGAAAATGGTTTTCCGTGGTTTCCCATTTTCACACCAGGCAAATGCCGGGGGTGGACCTTAATTAATGCCACGGCCGCCTCCTTCCCATTCCTATCCCATCGTCGCCATAATACCTATCTGTGTCTGTGCGACGCAAAACAAATAGTAAAAAAAAAATCCACGTGTTGAAAGGGGATGTGATGTTATTTCAGTGATTACGAATTCGAGTCAAATTTGCAAAGAACTTGGCAGTGCGAGCGCTCTTGTCAGTATGAAGTTGCAACCCCCGCCCCCTCCGACTAGATGCACTCACTGATTCGGTTGGAAAGGTGTTGTAAAGCTGTTGTAACCTCTCCTGGGACAAGCTGGCCCACAACTGTTGTAACCGATCCTTGATATCGTGGATACTGGCACTGGAACGGAGTTGACGTCCGAGCTAGTCCCACACATGTTCTATCGGCGACAGATCTGGGGCTCTTGCTGGCCACGTGAGTATCTCACCATCGCGGAGACAGTTCATAGAGATACGTGGCGTGTGTGGACGAGCATAGTCCTGTTGAAAACTGGCACCAAGATACTGTCGCATGGGAGGTAACACATGAGGACGCAGTATGTTCGTGTCGGAACCGTTGCGCCGCCGGAGTTCCCTCAGTCACTACCAGCCGTGACCTGACTCCAAAACATAGGGAGAATGGGACCTCTCCCCAGGTCGCCACCATACTCACAGATAATGGTCATCCGGGGTAGAGCAGAACCGCGATTCATCGCTGAACACAATGCGACGCTATTCCTCAGCAGTTCATGTTGCGAAATGCACTCGTTTGTGTTGTGGTGTTAACGGCAACCTACACATGGGAAGATAATTCCCTCATCCGGCTGCTCCTAGTGTCCGACCAATGGTGCAGGATGTCACAGAATGTTGCAGGGAGTCCATTCCTTCTTCTTGGATGGCAGGCGCAGATGTGAAGAGGTTGCGATGTGCTTGGTGCACAATACGATGATCCTCCCATGTGGTGGTCAGACGTGGTTGATCGGAACCTTGACAAGTATGCCTGCCCTTACGTTCACATGCAGTCCAACACGTGGCCACTGTCACATCCGAATGCCCCACAGATCTGGATATTGCACGATTCGCCCAGCTGGCCAAATGGGTACCCACAATCTATCATGTGCTGGTAATGCTGTCTCACGCCAGTACGCGGTATCTCCGTGTCCTTCACAGTGGTCACTCAACATTTGACACTGTTCACGCCCCTTACATACCCTACCAAGCCTAGTAACAACACTGAAAACCAAGGTCTGTCTAGGGAGATCAAGTCACGAATGTTACTTATGGAGCCGCCATGTTGGGTCTTTAAGCGAGCGTAACCAAAGGCAAGTGTATTCAAATTTAGAGGATTTCAGTACCGTACATTGAAATAAAAACAAAATACCAACCAATTTTGATAAAGAATTTAATTGGGCATCTCCTGGCCATGTATATATAACTGTATAACACTTAAATGATATGAATACATTCACAGGTATTTGAATAGGAAGATAATTAACAGAGCCTGAAATTCTATTCTTTTTCTTTTTTGAGAAACAAGAATCAACAGAAAAGCTCATGCTCTTCTCTTTTACTTCCTTACAACTTGGTCATACTGTGTTTCTTATTAATATCATCTGTCAAAACGTAATCTTATTGCCAGAAACATAGAAATCTGTACAGCACCTGTGTCATATTATGATTACCGGTACATGAAATACTGAACTTGAAGTACTGTACCGGTATTTAAAGTACTAAACGACGGTTGTAATGAATTACCTTCAGTGTTTTCTTTATTAAGAGGGGCAATGGAACAACAACAACCACGGTATCCCCTGCCTGTCATAAGAGGCGACTGAAAGGGGCGTCAGGCTCTCCTAACCAGGGAGCGTGAGTTGGCAACCACGGGGCTCTTAGCTGAGTCCCAATATTCGTGCAAATAATAATAATAATAATAATAATAATAATAATAATAATAATAATAATAATAATAATAATAATAATAATGGTTAAGAAAATTAAAGCCATTGGTAGACACGATCTCATATGAAATAGAAATTCAGTCATTATTAAGTTGAGTTAACCTAGGTTAGACTATTTTAGGGATTATTATTATTTTTTTTTTTTTGCTAGTTGCTTTACGTCGCACCGACTCAGATAGGTCTTATGGCGACGAGGGGATTACATTAGGATATTATGTTAGGCTACGGTACATTAAATTACAGTAGTTGGTTAGTGCGAGTGAAGCGAGTATTGTGATCTTGAAGTATTTGTCCAGCCATATAATGTACTCTATAGAGCATTTAAGATGAATGAAATTTAGCTGTAAAAAATAACTACAGTACCGGTACAGTATAAGACTGCTATTATCAATACAATTGTTGTAATGATGGCCAGCTGGACATAAATTGTTGGTTTGAAGTGAGAGGCCTATTGTTTGTTGTGATTATAATTGGTAACTGAACAGGAACAAGCATTTCAAATATCTGTGAAACATTTCTACGTTGCATGTAGGGTTAGAATGATACTGTTTGTAGTTTACATGAAAAGGAATGGAATGAAATGGCGTTTGGCTTTTAGTGTCAGGAGCGTCTGAGGACAAGTTCGGCTCGCCAGGTGCAGGTCTTTTGATCTGACTCCCGCAGGCGACCTGCGCGTCGTGAAGAGGATGAAATGAGGATTAAGACGACACATACACCCAGCTTCCGTGCCAGCGAAATTGACCAATTATGGTTATAATTCCTGAACCTGCCGAGAATCGAACCAGGGACCCCTGTGACCAAAGGCCAGCATACTAACCATTTAGCCATGGAGCCTGAAACATGAAAAGGAAATTTTCATAAACATCAATACTAGTATTACACATTTCCTCTTACTTTTCTTGCTTGTTTTGAAAGACAATTCCCTTTCTTTGGGAGGTTTCCTAGGTGGATTAGGGACTTTGAAAATTGTTGTGATGGAATTCCACTTGAGTAGTTTCCGTCCATCTGCCCTCTTTAGTTCAAATTGCCATTCTTCAAAATGATGCTAGAAGAAAATACACCGGGCGAGTTGGCCGTGCTGTTAGAGGCACGCGGCTGTGAGCTTGCATCCGGGAAATAGTGGGTTCGAACCCCACTGTCGGCAGCCCTGAAGATGGTTTTCCGTGGTTTCCCATTTTCACACCAGGCAAATGCTGGGGCTGTACTTTAATTAAGGCCACGGCCGCTTCCTTCCAACTCCTATGCCTTTCCTCTCCTATCGTCGCCATAAGACCTATCTGTGTCGGTGCGACGTAAAGCCACTAGCAAAAAAAAAAAAAACATAATAAGACCTACAAATATAAAACATCGTTCATATAAACATACTGTTATTCAGGAATAATACGAATGTATAACTTAACTAACCTCGCGCAAGAAGCAATTATCTGTAGGTTGCCATTTGTCACGCCAACAGTTTTGTACCCACTGTCACTGAGCTCTCCATTGCTGATCTCTCGGGAAGCGAAACACTCTAATTCCGTCAGTTGTCTTATTTTGACAATTTGGTGCGGCGCAGTATCAGTAGTATAATGGGAGAGTTCGGCCGCCTCCTCCTCCTCCCGCCGCCTCCACCGCCTCCTCCTCCGCCGCCGCCCGCGGGAAATTTGAATTTTGGCGGGAAATTTGAATTTTGGCGCGAGATTTGAATTTGTAAACAAAGCCACGTGCTTTTTGACAGCTGTCATCGACAACAACGCAACGCTAACCTCACTGCTGCCATCTTGACGGACCTAAACCTCACTAGTACCAACCTAACCTAACTAGCGTGAGGTAAACAAACCCACGTGTTTTTTGACAGCCACGTGCTTTTTGACAGACAACAACGCATCGCTAACCTCAGTACTGCCATCTTGACGGGTCTAACCTTAGTGGTACCAACTTAACCTAACTAGCATGAGGTAAACAAAGCCATGTGCTTTTTTGACAGCCACGTGCTTTTTGACAGATTTGTAAACAAAGCCACGTGCTTTTTGACAGACAACAACGCATCGCTAACCTCAGTACTGCCATCTTGACGGGTCTAACCTTAGTGGTACCAACTTAACCTCACTAGCATGAGGTAAACAAAGCCATGTGCTTTTTGACAGCCACGTGCTTTTTGACAGATTTGTAAACAAAGCCACGTGCTTTTTGACAGACAACAACACATCGCTAACCTCAGTACTGCCATCTTGACGGGCCTAAACCTTAGTGGTACCAACTTAACCTAACTAGCATGAGGTAAACAAAGCCACGTGCTTTTTGACAGCCACGTGCTTTTTGACAGATTTGTAAACAAAGCCACGTGCTTTTTGACAGGCAACAACACATCGCTAACCTCAGTACTGCCATCTTGACGGGCCTAAACCTTAGTGGTACCAACTTAACCTAACTAGCATGAGGTAAACAAAGCCACGTGCTTTTTGACAGCCACGTGCTTTTTGACAGCTACCATCCGCCATCTTTAAACTACAGAGCGCTGTGCTGCCCTCTTGCGTCACCTGTCATCGGCAGTGCTGCCATCTTGGCGGGCCTAAACCTTAGTGCTACCAACTTAACCTCACTAGCTCGAGATAAACAAATCCACATGCTTTTTGACAGCCACGTGCTTTTTTTTGACAGCTGTCATCAGCCATCTTTGAGCACCGTGCTGCCCTCATGCGGGGCAATTTCGTCAGCTGTCATCCGCCATCTTTAATCCAGAGAGAACAGTGCTGCACTCTATGTGGTGGCGGCAATTTGAAAAATTCTATGTGCTCTTGTTGGGAAACAAAGCCACGTGCAGCTGTCATCGGCCATCTTTGAGCGCTGTGCTGCGGGCAATTTCGTCAGCTGTCATCCGCCATCTTTAATCCAGAGAGAACAGTGCTGCACTCTATGTGGTGGCGGCAATTTGAAAAATTCTATGTGCTCTCGTTGGGAAACAAAGCCACGTGCAGCTGTCATTCGCCATCTTTGAGCGCTGTGCTGCGGGCAATTTCGTCGGCTGTTATCCGCCATCTTTAATCCAGAGAGAACAGTGCTGCACTCTATGTGGTGGCGGTAAATTCCACGTGCTTTACAAACCTATGCGCTTTTCTGACAGCTGTCATCCGCTATCTTTGAGAACAGTGCTGCACTCTATGTGGCGGTAGCAAATTCCACGTGCTCTACAAAGCCACATGCTCTTTTGACAGCTGTCACCCGCCATCTTTGAGCACTATGCTGCGGGCAATTTCGTTAGCCGTCATCCACCATCTTTAATGAACAGAGCACCGTGCTGCCCTCATGCGGGGCAATTTCGTTAGCTGTCATCCGCCATCTTTTAATGAACAGAGCACTATGCTGCTCTCTGTAGTAGCGGGTAATTTGAAAAGTTCTGTTAGCTGTCATCCGCCATCTTTAATCACCGTGCTGCCCCGGTGACGGCAAATTCCACGTGCTCTTGTTTGGAAACAAAGCTTTTAATCCAGAGAGAACAGTGCTGCCCCGGTGGTAGCAAATTCTACGTGCTTTACAAAGCTATGTGCTTTTATGACAAAAAAAAAAAAAAATTCTGCTCTCGAGATACTTACCGAACTATACTTACGAAACTGCTCATCACCTTCTTTCTTCTTCTATGAGTAATAAACAAAAACTCTATCTTGCAAATAAGGAGCGGGAGGAAGGTGATACCTAACCTAAAATAAAAGAATATGCTAATTCTACATTATTTATTTACATCTTGTATGTACAAGTTTTATCTTGAATCATTTTACCCCAGTGATGTTTGCGTACTTCTCGTTGCAATTCTTGAATGTACAAGTTTAAACTTGCCGTACTACACTCTCAGCGTACCTCTTTGTGATGTAAGACAGCGTAACGTAAGTACACACACACCTCTAGCATAATGTTTATGTAAAGTAGTACTTATCAATACTACTATGCCCCCAGGCTAGCGTGTTGGTAGAATTTGGGATGACAAACCGTTTACAATCATCGCTATTAAGGGCTACCTTACTAATTAAATGTGTGTACAACTGGTGCTTCTTGCTTCTAATGACAGACATTTGCTTATGCAAAACAGGTGGATTACTTTTAATGCAATTGTTATAGTTTTCAAAACTTAGCTGATTCTGAACGACATTCTTTTTAACCCCCTTCAATCTCTTTATTTGTAATTCATTTAAGAGTTTTATGCAATATGACTTGGATTTAGTACCTACAAATGAATCGATAATATTCCCAGCACATTCATCTTTCATTTTACCTAGAACCTTTTTGTTCACTAGCGGCAGATGATATTGATTATCTGCAGGATAGTTACTCGTATCAAACCTACCCAAGTCAGGCTTTATATCATTGTAATAGTCATCAGTTTTGATTTGATAAATAAACGAATCGGTATCTGTGTAGAGCAATTGCGCATTATGCGCGTACTTCTTCATCATATAATCGTAATGGAATTCATACATGAGTGTTTTAGCCAATTCAAGTACTGTGAAGCCGACGTAGGTAGGTTTGTCATACTTAACCTTGACACGATTCATCTGTATAATAACTAAATTCTCATGTATGATGGTGCAGCTGTGGAAATTTGGTTTACTTATTAAATAGTTAGCACCATACCTTTTCTTAATATTATCCCAGTTTGTAATCAATTTTACATCAACGCGTTTGTCAACATTCTCCATAGTCTTACCAAACACACTGTTATTCATGAGCTTGTAGAAATCTTTTTCAAACTCGTTAACCGCATTCGTTCTTAAATTATTGTTCAGATCGATATATGGCTTTAGCCACGGTGACTGATTAAATTCTAGTACGCGATGAATTTTGGATAACTTCAAACCATGCTGCAAACACTGTTTTAAATTTCGGTAATGAATGATATACTTAGATTTATCGCATAAATTAGCAATGAGCATTTTCGTCGTTGATGCAATGTACGGGGACTTCATATTTTCAGGGCAGAACGGTAGGTCATTATGAGAAGTGTGTAACTCTTTAGGATACTGTAAGTCAACTTCGAGGAAATAACCTTTATCAGCTTCATCACCTAGGGCGTGTAGCTGTAAAGCATCAATTTCGCACTGCGTCAGCCAGCGGAAACCACTCACCGGTAGATGCTGACTCATCGCCCACCCATACTGATTATTAGCATCGAGGTAAACGATATACCGAGATTCCTGACTGGAATCGAAACTCGGCATGTACTTATTATTAGCACTCGAATACCGGCCGCTGCACTGACTCAGACCGCCTCGAATGGATGCTTTTATAAAGTGCACCATATCGATATCGGACAGCAGTTCCAAATTCACACGCGTGTATTTTAACATCGCGTCCCAACTTAACCCAGGTGCAGTAAAATACTGACATGGGTCAAGGCTGTAGGTGTTCATGCAAACACAGCGAAAATTTTCAAAAACATCAGCTAACAAAAGTACATCTGTCTTTAAATATAAATCAGAGTATTCACCCAGCGTTTGAATGTGGAACTGCTCCCAGATATGTTGTGCATGTAAATAGTCATCATCACTAATATCTGCTGAATTCAGCGAGCTGTAAAAGGATTGTTTCGATGGTAAGGCACGTTCTTCGAGGCGGTCTAAGCAGTCGAGATATTCGTAACAAAAAACACCCTTACGCCGAAGTAAATTAAACTGCGCTTCTTCGGGGAAAACGCGTCGAATTTCCGTAAATTGGTCAGGCTGTAAATGACTAGAAAGTTTATCGAGGCTACTCGCCATAAAGCGAAACGAGTCAAGGAATCTCAGTTTTATAGAATGCTCAGCATCTACTTTTACAGACTTTGCAAACGCAATGTACCGCTCTTTATTCTGAGGGATTATATCTACTTTTTCATCTGAAGCTCCAAATTGTGAAATGATGAAATGAGAGTCGTAACCAGATAAGTTATGAAAAATTACAGGGATGAATTTAGGAACTCTATACTTAAGATTACAGCTATAATGAGCGGCACATCTGTAGAAACCAGTTAAATGATCATGATCAAAAACTTTAGGGTCATTTTCGGAAAATTCCCCATCACAAATGCTACACTTTGTAGCACGTTCATGATCATTTAACTGAATGTCGGTGAGTGGCTTCATAGGAATATTACTATTCAGAATACGACCGAGACGAACTGCATCACTTTCAAGTCTTTCTAAAAATACTTTAGCAGCATCATGTCCTCGATACAGCTCTAACTTGTTAAGCGTACTATCGTAACTACACTTGATGTAATACGCGAAGCTATACGGGACATGCATGTGCGTAGTATTAGTGAAAGAGTTGTCAGGATTAGGTGAGCATGTGTTGCATGGCGTGAGGATGGCTTCAAAGTCTGCATAAATCACGAACGGTACCCACATCTGCTTGTGAAAATTTGTAAATTTTAAAACATTATTGCCTGTAGTAGGTATCTCTGTACGTACATGATTGCAGTCATTCTTGGAGTGCTTCGTTAACTGATCTTCAGTTTTAAAATACTGCAAGCATCCATCACATAGCCACTTTTTACCATTACGTTTTGACAACTGACTGCCAACAAGTCTACTCAGATTTTTAATCCAGCAAAAGTGGCTATTCTCACTGTTTTCAATATAGAGTAAATTAACGTGAGTACTCTTCTTATGACATGTATAATACAGAGGACCTACTACAGACTTTTTCTCTACACCATATACATTAATACTAATGTTATTTAGTTCCTCAAAGCGCTTAATATCCTTTAACTGTACGGGAAATTCTATACTATCGAAATTTAGCTGCGTTGAATAGTGTGGATACGATGATGTTCTATACGCTACATTCGATTTAGCAGGATTTAAAGCTGACATCACCGCCCAAGCAAAACATGCTTCGTCATTGTTTTGGATGTTTACAACAGCTTCTTTTCGCTGAATCCATGTCGGCAGCTCAATGTGCGAAGATCCACGCATAGGATTGTACTTATTGATGTTAACTTCTAGATACATTATTTCAACTAAAGCCCACCCTGATTCCTTTTCCTGAAATTCCTCGCTCTTAGTTGAAATAATGTTAGAGACATCCCTAAGTACATCACCAAAATTAGTCGACTGACTTATGATAAAATTCTTCGTATTAAATGATTTAATGTCCGTTATTTCGGATTCATCCGTGCTTTTAATGTACAAGGCGAAAAGTTCAAAATTAACTTTAAATAAACTATGATTGGACAAAGATTTAGCAAGAAGCTGTTGTACATCCGGTTGAACGCAATTTAAAAAGTTTGAAGTGCTCTGAAACTTTTGACTGGTGCGAATTCGGTAACTAGCAATCCTAATTTTAAATGCTGTATTAATTTCCTCGATGTTTGCGTTACTACCACTTCTACACGCATTATTTTTATGCGCATTACTCCGTAAGTGCCCCTGAAAATGCGAAGATGGTACATCAGTGTTACAGTGCTCGCAGTGAATAGTTTGAAGTTCATGATTTTTTCTAGGTTTTTTACTACTAGTACTTTCTACAGCTACATCAGTAGCTGCACGCTTTTTCCCTACTACTACCTGAGGGCAAGTAGATATTTGATGTACCTCTGCTAAGTGGTCCTCATATCGCTCTACGTTAGCGAAATACACACTACAAACTTTACATAAAGCAGATGTTATGCTAGGGTGTTTTGATTTCATATGGCGCATGAAGTTATCACGCCTTGAAAACGTTACATTACATTCCTCGCAGCAGGGGGACATCTGTTCATGATTTTTTCTAGGTTTTTTACTACTAGTACTTTCTACAGCTACATCAGTAGCTGCACGCTTTTTCCCTACTACTACCTGAGGGCGAGTAGATATTTGATGTACCTCTGCTAAGTGATCCTCATATCGCTCTACGTTAGCGAAATACACACTACAAACTTTACATAAAGCAGATGTTATGCTAGGGTGTTTTGATTTCATATGGCGCATGAAGTTATCACGCCTTGCAAACGTTACATTACATTCCTCGCAGCAGGGGAACATCTGAAAAGAGAACGACCGATAGAGATTAGGTGAAAGTTACGGAAGAAACCAAGTTTCAGCGTATAGAGGTTGGACATGGCTGTGAGTTAGGCCTATAGCATGAGGATTGAAGAGAACAACTAAAGTTACGATGTTCGGAAGAAACCAAGTTTCAGCCCGTTGAGACTAGACATGGCTATGTATACGTGCTTGAAATTATACCACGTCTATAGTATGAGGATTGAAGAGAACAACTATTTATCAATACTCTAAAGTTACAGAAGAAACCAAGTTTCAGCCCGTTGAGGGTAGACATAGCTATGTACACGTGTTTGAAATTATACCACGTCTATAGCGTGAGGATTAAAGAGAACAACTATTTATCAATACTCTAAAGTTACGGAAGAAACCAAGTTTCAGCCCGTTGAGGGCAGACATAGCTATACCTCGTCTATAGTATGCAAGAACAACTATTTATCAATAGACTAAAGTTACGATGTTCGGAAGAAACCAAGTTTCAGCCCGTTGAGGGTAGACATAGCTATGTACACGTGTTTGAAATTATACCACGTCTATAGCGTGAGGATTAAAGAGAACAACTATTTATCAATACTCTAAAGTTACGATGTTTTAGAAGAAACCAAGTTTCAGCCTGTTGAGGGCAGACATAGCTATGTGTGCGCGTGTTTGAAATTATACCACGTCTATAGCACGAGGATTAAAGAGAACAACTATTTATCAATAGACTAAAGTTATGATGTTTTAGAAGAAACCAAGTATCAACCCGTTGAGGTCAGACATAGCTATGTGTACGTGTTTGAAATTATACCACGTCTATAGCATGATGATTGAAGAGAACAACTATTTATCAATAGACTAAAGTTACGATGTTCGGAAGAAACCAGCTTTCAACCCGTTGAGGTCAGACATAGCTATACCTCGTCTATAGTATGCAAGAACAACTATTTATCAATAGATTAAAGTTACAATGTTTTAGAAGAAACCAATTTTCAGCCTGTTGAGGGCAGACATAGCTATGTGCGCATGTTTGAAATTATACCACGTCTACAGTATGCGGGTTGAAGAGAACAACTATTTATCAATACTCTAAAGTTACAGAAGAAACCAAGTTTCAGCCTGTTGAGGGCAGACACAGCTATGTGTGCGCGTGTTTGAAATTATACCACGTCTATAGTATGCGGGTTGAAGAGAACAACTATTTATCAATTGCTTAAAGTTATGATGTTTTAGAAGAAACCAAGTTTCAACCTGTTGAGGGCAGACATAGCTATGTGCGCGTGTTTAAAATTATTCCTCGTCTATAGTATGCAGGTTGAAGAGAACAACTGTTTATGAATAGCTTAAAGTTACAATGTTTTAGAAGAAACCAAGTTTCAACCCGTTGAGGTCAGACATAGCCATGTGTGCCTGTTTGAAATTATACCCCGTCTATAGCGTGAGGATTAAAGAGAACAACTATTTATCAATAGACTAAAGTTATGATGTTTTAGAAGAAACCAAGTTTCAACCCGTTGAGGTCAGACATAGCTATGTGTACGTGTTTGAAATTATACCACGTCTATAGTACGCAAGAACAACTATTTATCAATTGCTTAAAGTTATGATGCTTTAGAAGAAACCAAGTTTCAGCCTGTTGAGGGCGGACATAGCTATGTACGTACCTCGCGTGAGGATAAAAGAGAACAACTATTTATCAATAGACTAAAGTTATGATGTTTTAGAAGAAACCAAGTTTCAACGAATAGAGGTCAGACATACCTTAAAATCTTCGCGCTGCAAACTGTTACTCGGATGTATAAAATGCGTGCGTTCAAGCCTGAAACTCGAATAATAATATTCTGCTCGTACCTAAAAAAAAGAAGAAACATATGTGAATGTAGTGTAGGGTGCATCATCTAACCTAATTATCTTTACAACTCAAAGTTCGAAAACATACCTTTTAAAAAAATGCACGTGCTGCAGGCTGTTACTGGGATGAATAAAATTGCGTACTTTCGAACGGTACCTAAAAAAAGAATAAACATATATGAATGTAGATGTCCAGCGTAGAAGTTGCTTTGCAAATAAAAAAGTAACTAACAGTTCTACCTTACCTTAAGATAAAGGCTGAAGAATAATATTCACTGCAGACGGGAGATGTGTGTGTGTGTACGTAATAAACGCATACAGAGAACTGTGAGCCCTTCGCGCAGACTGCAGCGGCTAAATATTCTGCTTGTTACCAAGCGGATGTGGAAAAATCGCTGAGCTGGCAACTGCGGGTACAGTCGGAACGAATGCAACAAGAGCTCCCACCTGCAGGCTGACGTATTCGAACCTCCTGTTGATGCCGAGGTGTCAGAATTTAAGAGTTCGAGCCTTGGAAAGTTAGCGTGTGATCCTCGACTTCTCGAGGGTACATCCGCGGTATTCCTTACCTGTAGGTATCGAGCTAAAGCTAGATCATGTAATGACGATCGCGCAGGCCCCTCGCCTAACATTTACGGCTTCTAGTTCGAACCCGCTATCTACCGAAGTAGCGAGAATGATTGAAGAATGTTGAGGGTGATTCATTCGTCGGATGGAGGCGTTAAGCTATGTGCAGGCTTCTTCTAGTCGGGGTACGCGATTCAAATCCTGGCAACGTATACCATCGGGAAGGGCATCCGGCTAGATCATGCAATGACGATCGCGCAGGTCCCTCGCCTAACATTTACGGCTTCCAGTTCGAACCCGCTATCATCCGAAGTAGCGAGAATGATTGAAGAGTGTTGAGGGTGATTCATTTGTTGGATGGAGGTGTTAAGCTGGCTTCTTCGGTAGGAGTAGGCTATGTCGGGATATCGATTTAAAATCCTAGTCAGGAGGGGCAACCGGTCGTATAAAACTATGGTGTGAGGCGGGGTGTGCAAGAAAGCCAGCATTAAGTAAGGGCTGTTGATGGGGACGTTAAACCTTGTGCAGACTCCTTCGAAAATGATTTTTTGAGTACAAGACTTGACGGTGATTCATTTGTCGGATGGAAGCAATAAGCCTTGTGCAGGCTTCTTCAGCGGGAGTAGGCTATGTGTCGGTACCGGGATATCTAGTTATAAAACCCACTACAACAAATTTATCGCGTATACTGCGATTTAAAATTCTAGTCAGGAAGGGCAGCCGGTCGTAAAACTATGGTGTGAGGCGGGGTGTGCAAGAAAGCCAGCATTAAGTAAGGGCTGTTGATAGGAGGCGTTAAACCATGTGCAAGCTCCTTCACCAGGAGAAGCCTACATGCCGGTACCGTGCAGGCTCTTTCGATAGGAGTAGGCACTGTGTGTGTTTTAACCTCTCCGTACAATCATGATATTTTACGTTAGGAACTTACATAGGCTAAATGCTACACATTCCGTAGCAGAGCCAGGAATCGAACTCGGACCTCCGAGGGTAGCAGCTAACTACTACACCACAGAGGAGGACTATTTCAGAATATTTTACAACCTTAATTGGTACTGTGTTTTAAGAGCTTGAATGGTACTCAGCTAAAAAGACCTTCGCGAGTTACAAGCCGCTTATCAGCATGTAGTGTCCTCGTTCAAGGTTGAGCCGGAAGATACGTGTACAATTTCAGCTAACACACGCATTCCACACAACTCGCTCAGAATGACTGTGCCGATACTTCGAGGACTGTAGAACAAATCTATAGCCTACAGTATGCATGCCTCTCACCTGGTAGTCTCGGGTTCGATTCTCTTGGGAACAAAAATGTGTTTAAATCGCATGAATTTGTTGAGTTGTCCTTCCTGATGCAAAACTAGCAGTATCTAACCTCATACACTATAGTTTTACGACCGGTTGCCCTTCCTGACAACTCGGATTAAAAATCTGTTTTACAACGTCTAACACGGGGAATCGGGGATTTACAGCTAGATGCACTTCTTAGATTTTAAATCACGAACTATTGTTTTACGGCCGGATGCCCTTCCTGACGCAAAACTAAGATTTTTAAATCACAAGAATTTGTTTTAAGACTAGTCGCCCTTCCTGATGCAAAACTGGCAGTATCTAGCCTCTCACGTCATACACTATTGTTTCGACCGGTTGCCCTTCCTGACAACTCGGATTAAGAATCTGTTTTACAACTTCTAACACGAGAATCGGGGATTTACAGCTTAAAGATGGCGGATGACAGCTGTCAGAAAAGCATATAGGTTTGTAAAGCACATAGAATTAACCGCCACCACATAGAGGGCAGCACGGTGATTAAAGATGGCGGATGACAGCTGCACATAGCTTTGTTTCCAAACAAGAGCACGTGGATTTTGCCGTCACCGGGCAGCACGGTGATTAAAGATGGTGGATGACAGCTGCACATGGCTTTGTTTCCAAACAAGAGCACGTGGAATTTGCCGTCACCGGGGCAGCACGGTGATTAAAGATGGCGGATGACAGCTAACAGAACTTTTCAAATTACCCGCTACTACAGAGAGCAGCATAGTGCTCTGTTCATTAAAAGATGGCGGATGACAGCTAACGAAATTGCCCCGCATGAGGGCAGCACGGTGCTCTGTTCATTAAAGATGGTGGATGACGGCTAACGAAATTGCCCGCAGCATAGTGCTCAAAGATGGTGGGTGACAGCTGTCAAAAGAGCATATGGCTTTGTAGAGCACGTGGAATTTGCTACCGCCACATAGAGTGCAGCACTGTTCTCAAAGATGGCGGATGACAGCTGTCAGAAAAGCGCATAGGTTTGTAAAGCACGTGGAATTTACCGCCACCACATAGAGTGCAGCACTGTTCTCTCTGGATTAAAGATGGCGGATAACAGCCGACGAAATTGCCCGCAGCACAGCGCTCAAAGATGGCGAATGACAGCTGCACGTGGCTTTGTTTCCCAACGAGAGCACATAGAATTTTTCAAATTGCCGCCACCACATAGAGTGCAGCACTGTTCTCTCTGGATTAAAGATGGCGGATGACAGCTGACGAAATTGCCCGCAGCACAGCGCTCAAAGATGGTCGATGACAGCTGCACGTGGCTTTGTTTCCCAACAAGAGCACATAGAATTTTTCAAATTGCCGCCACCACATAGAGTGCAGCACTGTTCTCTCTGGATTAAAGATGGCGGATGACAGCTGACGAAATTGCCCCGCATGAGGGCAGCACGGTGCTCAAAGATGGCTGATGACAGCTGTCAAAAAAAAGCACGTGGCTGTCAAAAAGCACGTGGATTTGTTTATCTCGAGCTAGTGAGGTTAAGTTGGTAGCACTAAGGTTTAGGCCCGCCAAGATGGCAGCACTGCCGATGACAGGTGACGCAAGAGGGCAGCACAGCGCTCTGTAGTTTAAAGATGGCGGATGGTAGCTGTCAAAAAGCACGTGGCTGTCAAAAAGCACGTGGCTTTGTTTACCTCATGCTAGTTAGGTTAAGTTGGTACCACTAAGGTTTAGGCCCGTCAAGATGGCAGTACTGAGGTTAGCGATGTGTTGTTGTCTGTCAAAAAGCACGTGGCTTTGTTTACAAATCTGTCAAAAAGCACGTGGCTGTCAAAAAGCACGTGGCTTTGTTTACCTCATGCTAGTTAGGTTAAGTTGGTACCACTAAGGTTTAGGCCCGTCAAGATGGCAGTACTGAGGTTAGCGATGTGTTGTTGTCTGTCAAAAAGCACGTGGCTTTGTTTACAAATCTGTCAAAAAGCACGTGGCTGTCAAAAAGCACATGGCTTTGTTTACCTCATGCTAGTGAGGTTAAGTTGGTACCACTAAGGTTAGACCCGTCAAGATGGCAGTACTGAGGTTAGCGATGCGTTGTTGTCTGTCAAAAAGCACGTGGCTTTGTTTACAAATCTGTCAAAAAGCACGTGGCTGTCAAAAAAGCACATGGCTTTGTTTACCTCATGCTAGTTAGGTTAAGTTGGTACCACTAAGGTTAGACCCGTCAAGATGGCAGTACTGAGGTTAGCGATGCGTTGTTGTCTGTCAAAAAGCACGTGGCTGTCAAAAAACACGTGGGTTTGTTTACCTCACGCTAGTTAGGTTAGGTTGGTACTAGTGAGGTTTAGGTCCGTCAAGATGGCAGCAGTGAGGTTAGCGTTGCGTTGTTGTCGATGACAGCTGTCAAAAAGCACGTGGCTTTGTTTACAAATTCAAATCTCGCGCCAAAATTCAAATTTCCCGCCAAAACTCAAATTTCCCGCGGGCGGCGGAGGCGGAGGCGGCGGCGGAGGAGGAGGCGGAGGAGGCGGCGGGAGGAGGAGGAGGCGGCCGAACTCTCCCATTATACTACTAGTATCCCGTTTTCCTTCAAAATACAAGTATTAACTCACATCATTACATCGGGCACGCCCACGTAACAACGATATTTGAGACCCAATATGGCCACCACCGCAAAGGATTGTGGTAGCGTGACCAGACCTCCCTAGACAGACCTTGCTGAAAACGAACAACACCAATGCACTCTGGTGGCCGTTCTATCTGTCACAGAGAACTATAACTCTACCCTTCGATGATGTGTACGTGTACGAAGTTACATTGAAATCCGATCATTTATTCTGGGCGCTTCAATTTCTTTTTGTCAGGCAGTGCATAATTAAACCAATGAGAGTCATGGTCTCGAGTTGATTTTTTCTCGGAAGTATTTCAAAGTAGACTCGTGCATATACGTCTTTTCTGAGTCAATTACTGTTATTATTCTCATGCCAACTAGGCAATATTTTCAGATTAAAAATCACCACCACGAAATTGAAACGATCGGAATCCCTTATTAACAATGATAAAATTTCTTATTATAGTGATTAAATGAACTTCGGAATATGATTAAAGCAATATGTACAATCCAATGCTACCGGGTAAGTTGGCCGTGCGGTTAGGGGCGTGCAGCTTTGTGCTTGCATCCGGGAGATAGTGGGTTATAACCCCACTGTCGGCAGCCCTGAGGAGTGTTTTCCGTGGTTTCCCATTTTCACACCAAGCAAATGCTGGGGCTGTACCTTAATTAAGGCCACGGCCGCTTCATTCCCTCTCCTAGCCTTTTCCTATCCTATCGTCGCCATAAGACCTATCTGTGTCAGCGCGACGTAAATCCACCAGCAATCCAATGCTAAAACAATTTTGATGCTAAGTAATTACTTAGAAGGGTTGAATTTAGCCACACTTGGTGTAGTGTCACCAGTGGTTAGTTCATCCCTCCACTAGCAACCTGAGAACATGTGTCTTTCTGATATTTAAAATACGCGAATCACTGTAGCGGAATTCATGAGGCGCCAGCCCATTATTTTACTGTGAGCTAGCCAATTTTAGGGCAAGCAGCGAAATTTTGAAATAAATTAATCATAAATCATGTATGTACTTTCTGGGCTTACAGGCCGTGTCCAGAAGCATGTGATTGTCCCAACGTTTCACCGAGGACTGCGTTCGGCATTGTCATGGTCCCTACTGACTTCGATAGCTCCGAAGCTCACAGCGGAATTGAGTTGTGTTACTACTACTAAAGCGTTTTCATTCTATCCGTGAAGGGCCATCTCTCAGGTGAAGGAGATGTGATACGGTGAAGGGGATGTTCGGAGAAGGTGAGGGGGTTGGTGGCCGTGGTCTATACTAGGATTTGTCCCGGTATTCACCTTAGTGCAGGTAAATAGGAAACTACGGAAAACCATTCTCAGAACAGCCCCTCTCTGTCTACCGAATGCAGAGGTGTAGATCCACGGCAGAGTCACCCCTCGTCTGCTCGGTTGGCCGGTCAGTGTGCAGAGCCGTCGAACCACGGACGAGTCGTGGCCACCTGTATGCTGAAACCCACTCTGCAACCGCTGACCGAATCAGCAGCATAATCGTCTCATTGGTACAGGCGGGGCCAGTACCGTGAGTTTTTAGCCTATCAGCCTCGTTTTGGGCTTTGAGTGGTAATGCAGGGCGATGTAGATCTTCTTCCCGAAGCTTGACTTCTTGTTTAGGCGGCCAGTGTTACTTATTCATAGCTGGTCAGAGTATGACCTGCGCCCTTGGGGGCGGCTTCTAAATTTGCCACCATGAGACTTGAAGTTGTACACTCCAGAAAGGACACACTGCCTTCGGAAATTTAAAACACAAAGCAAGATAAGGAACAGCACCTGCGAGTTATGGTAACTCACCAGAGATCCTTATCTGAAATTATTATGGAACAGAAAACGACGTAATTTGGCAATACTAATTCGGCTTCACAGGATTAGAGCTTGGAAATCCAGGCTGGCTGACTAAACTTGGCTGATAACTCACTCCACAGGATGGCTCGCAAATTCACTAGGAAAATGACTGGTATACCATCCCTCCATGGACAGCGAGGATTGACCTATACATATTATGATAAGGCTATCAACTGAGCAGACACATATGAGTCTACTTGTACCCCTAATCTAGAATCATCGGATGACGACTTCATAGACATGGTTGAAAACGAAGTAGACAACCTACCTGAAGTCAATCTCCCACCTGATTTGAAACTGACCTCCCGCAAAGAACAATTTGCTGCTAACAAGATGTTAAATGCAGAAACGACCTCGACGTTCCTGCGTCCCTAGGAAATTCCTAACGTTCATCACCAAATTATTCAATGATATCTTTCGGTACTTACACTTTCCTCTTACATGGAAAACAGCAAACGTTATCATGATCCTCAAAACCCTCTCGGATCCCACCTGTCTCCAAAACTACAGACCGATATCCCTTCTCTCTATCATCTCTAATCTCTTTGAGTCTCTGCTCCTCTCTAGACTCAACGTCATGATAGACAACAACAATCTCCTCAATAAAGAGCAATTTGGCTTCCGCAGTGAGCACAGTACAGTCCACCAACTCACCAGTCTCACTGAGAAAATAACAAAGAATTCAACGATCGGAGCACACGGTAGCCTGTTTTCTGCACATTTCGCGCGCGTTTAACAGGGTATGGCACCAAGGCCGTATTTACAAACTTATTAAGAGTAGATCTTTATAAGATCAGGCTTCTCTCAAATTACTTATCAGATAAGAAGTTCCAAGTTGAAGTCAACAAGACCCTGTCCGACCTACGCCCAGTTGCAGCGGGAGTCCCTCCGGGTGGAGTTATCTCACCAACACTATTCAATCTATACATATCAGATATACCCCGTCCAACGTACGCTGATGACAGCAATTTCCTCTGTCCCATGGCAAACCTCAGAGTTCAAAATTATCTTCAGGAAACACTCTTCACCTTTGAACCTTGGCTTCAAAAGTGGAAAATTAAAACCAATGTCAGTAAAAGCAGCGCAACTCTGTTTTCTAAGAGAAGTTGTTAAGATCCCCAGCCCCTGATCTCCTTTTGGCGTCGTGATCCGGTGGTTAAATTCTACTAAATACCTAAGAGTTACTCTGGACAGGGGACTGACGTTCAAAGATCAAGTCAACCGCATTTCGGCCCAAGCGAATGGTCTTCTATCTGAAGTTATTCTACTTATGATAGCCGACATTGTGTTAAACACAGAAAACAGGCTCACCCTGTACAAGACCTCATTAAGACCAACCCTCGTGTATGAGAGCCCCGTCTGGGGAATTGGAGCTAAGACCCACGTACAGAACCGCGCGCTGCACCTTATTTCAGGAGCACAAAGGTTCGAACGGAATAGAGACATACAAAATGATCTCAAAATAGAAGGTATCTACACCAGAATCAAAAAGAATGCCCGTACATTCTGTGCTGGCTTGCCAGATAACCCAAATGCCCTAATATAATCTTTGGGCAACTATGAAACTGAAGGTCTACGCTGTAAAAGGCCCAAAGTCATACTAGAGTAAATCACCTTCTGGACGTAGACCATATTCTGGTCAGCTCGATTCCATTCTAAGTAACAGTTCCACCGTTTGCCATCTATGCTGTCCAACTTTACCATGTTCAGAAGTGCACTCAGGACCCCAGTGGGTTGGAGGGCTAAAATCCCTCAGTGGGTTCGGGTCTGTACACAACTCCATTCCACTGTGTGCTTCGCAGCTATCGAAGTCAGTCGGAAACCTTGATAATGCCGAACGCAGTCTTTGGTGGAACATAGGGACCATCACATACTCCTACAAGCCCGGAAAGTACAGACACGATTTGTAACGCCGGCCGTGAAAGCCTCGACTGTAAATCACTTCACAAATATCTTGAGGCGCTTGCCCATAGTTTCCAAGAAAAGCAAACAAAGTACAAGTGTTTCAGCAAAGTGAATAAAATACAGTAGTAGTTATAATAATGTGGTCATGTTTCAGCAAAACGAATAAAATATAACTTTCTAAAATCAAATAGTAGTTATAATTACTCTAGGCCTAGTCTAATTATAAAGGTTTCGAACAGTTAACAAGTAACTTCAATTTTTACTAGCAGAAGTACCCGTTCTTCGTACGGGTTATCAGAAACTGGCTTTAGTTACTCATACCATCGGTGTGACTGACTTCATTAGATATTTATATGACTGGTGTATTTACTTAAGTACGTAGAAATTATTTGTCATGTTTGGAATTATAGTCTATCTTCTTCTACTTTTCTTCATGGGGGCCTCTAAATATTAGTTCCCAATTAGCGTCGACCTCTAAGATCTCTTGCTACCATGCTTTTCCTTCATTCCAACCTAGATATACCTGCTCCCTTCACAAAGCTGCCGGTTTAGTGTAAGTTTACTTTCGCCAGATAGTAGCACAAATATAAATATTATTGAATGTATTTGTTTGATCCGACATTTCGTAACTGTCACAAATGATCAAGGAAAGACGCGATGCATAAAAGAAACTACTATGATTATCGAGAATTATAATTCTCAGGGCTTGTCACTCATGTCGCACATCATATAAGGAATCTGAGTATAAATGTTGAGAAATTTTTTCAAGTCATGCGCGCACCATCTTGACAGTTGTGTACAGTATATAGGTTGTTTTCATGGTTACAATGATCGTAAAAGTGGACCAAAATATCGGCACTAATAACATCAATGATTCTACTACTGCATTATTTGATAGGAAATAGTTTAAACCATAGGTAACAGATTCCGCAAAATGCCGAAACCTAAGCCAGTACGTAAAAACGGAGGCCCGTCGGCAACCGCTGGTCGCTGTACTACGGAGATCTCCGGAGCTATTGTTTTTATACCTCACTCCCTTTCCATCCCCGCCCAAGGGAGTGCTATGAGCGTCTTACACAACAGTTTATTTTTTCCAGATAGTAAGTCACATGTGTATCAATTTTCGTTGGCAGCTATGCCCAAACGTACATGCATAATCTCGCTGCTGTAGAATCCTGGAGCTGACGTTGCAAACGACCGTTCGTTTCTTTATCCGATTCCTACAGCAGGGGTAGTGTGGTTCCAATATCTCCACAACGGTTGGTTTCAGGGCCTTAAAACATGGTTTTCGGGCCCAAAGGGTTTACCGAGTTTTGTTCTATGCGTCAAGGGGCTTAAAATGAGCTTTGTCTCGTCCTTGTACGACAAATTCGATTTTGCCTATATTAGCCTATTATTTTAATATTTTTATATCTCCCCCCGTCGCCCCCCTCCTCGAATTGTTTTGAAAATAAAATACAGCCCATGTTACTCACTGGCAATGTAGCTTTCTATAGGTTATTATTATTATTAAAATCGATTATTAAAATCGATTCAGTAGTGTTTGAGTTTATCCGTTACAAAAAAATATACAAATTTTTCCTCTTTATAATATTAGTATAGAAGTATAGATTACATCCCTACACGTACTGTTGCCGTCAGGAAGGGCATACAGCCGTAAAACTGGGTTTAATCCACATGTGCGACACCTTTCGCACCCGCAACCTCACAGGTGTGGGTAAAGCAATAGAAGAAGAAGATACTCATTTTTAAAAATTCACCCGCTTTTTTATTCTTTTCGCCCCCTTAAGTGGATTTTCCGAAAAGAGAGTGTTCATTTTTAAAGGAGATTGCAAGTACCAATTTTAAAGTCTGTAGCATCTTCATTTTTTGAGATATATGTATCCTC
Source organism: Anabrus simplex (assembly GCF_040414725.1). NCBI lineage: Eukaryota > Metazoa > Arthropoda > Insecta > Orthoptera > Tettigoniidae > Anabrus > Anabrus simplex. The sequence goes on along the minus strand of NC_090265.1, from coordinate 403,326,199 downwards.
TGTGATAGTACATATATCACACCCCCGAATTATATGTAGAAGTTAGAGATATTATTGTCAGTATTCGATTTGTATTATTATTATTATTATTTCATTTGTATATTTTGCCATTTATATTGGTAAGCTGGAAGATATCCACATATGTAGGTATGAGTAATTTGTTTTGCACCAGTGGGAAAACATTGCTGTAATAACTCTGGTAATTTGAATGAGTCATCTGGCTACCCCAGTGTCTGTTGTGATGTACTTGTGTCAGGAAATTCCATTTACTCATGTATATATCCCAGCCTGATGAGATAAGCTTGTTGTTGTACCAGGAAAGTTTGGTGATTCATGAAAACTCCCCAGAGTTTGTTATTGTCTTGGGAGGAAGAAGTAGTTCAGGGCTTGGGCTTGAGAAGAGGACCACCCATGATTGGTGGGCAAGCACCAATCCAGACGTCTCATCTGAGAGGAGGGGGATGTTGATGTCTATAAAGGTTGGTCATACGGCGGCAACCAGGAGATTGTATGAGAAACATTGTAAGGGTGATTGTGAAGGTGATTGTATAGGAACGAGAAGGAAGATAACTACAACTACAACTGACGGACTGTACGGGAAGGAAGTGGTGCTGAGACACGGTACTGGATTGACATGGCTGCAATGGACTGGACTTCAAACGTTCGTGGAGCGTAGTCGTGTTATGTTTGTGGAAAGTGGTTGATTGTGGAGAGTGCTTGCGCATTAAGTATTGTAGCACTTGTGGCGGCCTAGCATTATATGTTGGTGAAAGCTATCTCAGACTTTCCATAAATTTATATGTTGAGGATCGACAGACGTGTGTATCTATCTTTACAACAAGTGTTAAAATATGTGAACACAGTAGTACAAGGTACAGTATCTGTGTGATGTGATAACTGCCGATTATGAGAATCGGTAAATCGAATTGATATAGAGACAGTGAAGGGTATTTATCGTCATACATGTACAGTGTTCATCGGACTATCTACAAATGGTAGCTTAGTTCTCACTTTCGTTTTCCCACGATTTTCATTATTATTGTTGTTGTTGTTGTAAATATGGAGTCTTCCAGCAATATTTTATGTGTATTATATGTCTAATGTTGTATGTTGATGAGGTGCTCATGCACGGAATTTGTTCAGAATATAGTTAGCTATTTTAGAATCAGTGTTATTGATAAACCTAGGTGCAGTTCCTACCTAATTAGTCGTTTTCAGGAGGTTAGGTAAGGCCTGCAGCAGATGTACCAGTACGCAGCATTATGTACACGCCCTGGGATATAAAGTTTACCATGCTCTTATCTAAATTCGAGGGATCCATTCTGGTGAACTCTGGCGCCCATACTACGGACATTTCGGTTAATTATGCTTATTAATTTCATTAAGTTTTTGAGTAATTTTATTTATATATTTTTATTCATGATTTTATTTATTATTATCATCAAGAATGTTACAATTGGCTTCCCAACGTGTGGCTGAATGATTGGTACATCTGTTAGGCTGATAAGCGTAGGTGCACTTGTCAGGTGTGGATGGAATTCTACAAACTATGTCAGTGAAGTGTTTTATATGTTTCATGTGTATTTTGGAGTATGAAGAAATGTTGTAGTGAGTCGAGTATTATAAAATTGAGAAGTAGAGAGGTTGTTAAAGTTGTGGGTACTATGAATCAGGATAAGAGAAGTCAAAAGAATTCCACCACATTGAGTTTATCGAATTTAAGTGAGAGTAGCGAAATGGCTGATAGTAAGAAAGATCAATCGGCAACGATATGTGAGGAATCTAGTAATCCGTCTCAAACTCAGAATGTAGGGGTTGTTAAAGAAACGGTTGAAGGGGAGGCTTTAACTTTTAGTATGATTAAATCGCTATTTAATGAACTGTCCAGTAAAATCGATAATAATAATGTTGAACTGTCTAGTAAAATCGACAATCAGAGTGTTGAATTAAATTCAGTGAGTGTTGAGCTGTCCAGTAAAATCGACAATAATAATGTTGAATTGTCCAATAAGATTGATAGTCAGAGTAAAGAGTTGAAGAGTGAATTGAGTTTTTTAAGTAATGAAATATACAGTATTAATAGTGAATTAAATTCAGTTAGTACGGAACTGTCTAGTAAGATTGAGAATCAGAGTAAGGAATTAAATTCAGTGAGTGTTGATTTGTCTAGTAAAATTGATAGTTTAAGCAGTGCTGTGAATGGCAGAATAGATGAATTGAACCAGAAGTTTGACCATCAAAGCAGGGAAATTCAGGAAGTCAATAATAAGGTAGAAACTCAACGCTTGGAACTGACCGAGAAAATCGAATGCCGATTTAATGTAGTTAGGAAGGAATTTGTTGAAAACAGCAAGGAATGCGACAAGAGAATAAAAATAGTGGAAGACAAAGTCGAAGAAATAGATAGAATTAAAACCAGCCAGAATGTTTTAGTGAAGCGAATAGATGAAAAGACTGAGAAATTGGAGAAAGACCTCAAGTCAGTAGAAGGAAATGCCAAAATGGTAGTGGAAGAAGGAATTAAATCATGTCATGTGAAATTAAGGCAGGAGATCAGTCAAATCCAATTAGGTAGCAGTATATGTAATAGGTACGTATCTTGTACGAAGGACTCTGAATTACCCAAGTTTAATGGTCGGCAGTTTAATCCGATGGAATTCTTGAAAACGGTGGAGAAACGGTTTTCCAAGAATCTTGACGATGGTTTGATCGAATGGAGTATGGTTGATGAGATGTTGGATGTTGCATTTGTTGGAGAAGCGAGATCTTGGTTTCAAGTTTACAGACAGGGTATTTCGAGTTTGGAGGAATTTAGGGAGAAATTTAGTTCTAAATTTTGGAGTGAAGCTATTCAGGGAAGGGAAAGAGATCGCGTGCTATTTGGCAAGTATAAACCTCAGGAAGGTGTATCTATGACGGAGTATTTCTTGGCGCATGTTCTGATCAGCCAGAATATTGAAGGTCTAGCATCGGAAAGAGATACAGTCCGCCAGATGTTGAGGCATTTTCCTGAGAAGGTCGGATTAGCTGCATGTATGCAGAATATTGTTACGATTAAGGAATTAGAGCAGCTGTTAGAGAGGTTTGATGCTTTGGAAGGGCAGGGGAGGACTAGGCAAAGTGAAGGTAGAAATTACGGGGATAATGGGAGACAAGGTAATCAGATAGCGGGAGATAGGAATAATCAGAATTTCAGTCATTCTAGGCAAGGGAATCAGGGTGGTAATTCCGGAAGGGGAAACAGACAGTCTAATCAGGGAGATAATCACCAGGAATATTATGGCAGAAGACCTAATCAAGGGGAATCAGAAAGTAGGGGGCGTACGGATCAAAGACCTCCAGATCAAGTGCAAAGAAATGATAACAGTGAACAGTCCACGTCAAGTAATTTAAACCGGAATCGGACTTCTTAGTTGGGTCAGATAGGCAGTCCGATATCGAAATTCCTATTCACGTGATGAAACAGGTAAGTTACGAGGTAGACGTGAAAGAGGAATTATTGTATGACCATGTGTTTTGTGTTCAGGGAGATTTTGAGAATAGGGGGCGTGATGAAGGTAAGAAAGCTGTGTCGGATGTCTTACTTTGTGCTAGTGGTGATGGTAATAGCGGTGTTGCGATCGATAATCTTGTGGAAGTTTCTGAAATTGAAAGTGAAGTTTTATGTGAAGTTGAGGAAGGTTGTTTTGTGAGTGAAGAGTATTTACGGAGTATACATCATGAGGATGTTTTTGTTGATTTAAGTGTACGTGAGGAGAGTAAAGTTAGGTCCATTTTGTGTGAAAATGGTGACTTTGAGATTAATGAAACTTCTGATAAGAGAGTCGAAAGTAGCAGTGTTGTTGGCATGAAGGTGGTGCAAGTAGGAGCTGATATGGAAGGTGGTGAAGATGACTTGATTGTTGGGTCATTAAGTAGTAATGACAGCAATTTCAAAGTGTATTATGGTAAGAATTTCTGTGATAGAGTGAGCGTGGGTGAGAATGGAAGTGTGCGTGAGATGAAGGAAAGTCTATCCAAGCGAGTGTGTTATGTTTTATTTAAGTCTGAGACTTGTGAGAATGATTTGAATGACGTGTTGAATGATAGCGATGTGGAATGTGTGAAAAAGTATGTGATCTGTTTGCTTGCATTAATTATGGTCTTGTGGAAGAGTAAACATTGTGAGATTCCCGCGCATTTCAGAAATAGGGATTTCTTTGTTATGAATGTTCCGAATGAAAGTTTGTATGATTCTTGTGTGACTGGATGGGATGAATGCTTGTGTGTGAGATAGAGTGTATTCTAGACGTAATTAGATTTTATTGTGGTACGCATTCTTCGCTTATCGATGCTGATGTTAAGTTTATGTATAGTTTTTTCAATTGAATCAGGGTCCATATATTGTGGAAAGTAGAATAGGCAAGTGTGCTTATAGGCTCCTAACCGCTGAAAATAAGGTCCTTGGGACATTTAATATCTATAGCCTTCGCAGATATAAGAGATAGGATCTGCACCTTGGATGTATATATTATCAATTATGAGTTATGTGTACAGTAGTAAGAAGGGATTGTATTCAATGGTATATGAAACAATCGGAGTTGTGTGTATATAGCCATATTATTATTATTATTATTGTTTGGACAAATTGTATTTCGTGTGTGCGAATACAATGCAGTAGACGCAATGTATATATCATTATTACAGTAAATTAAGAGTTCAGTTATATAATTTATGAAGTTCTGTTTTATGGTGAATCATAATATATGATATCATCGATTCACCAAGGGGGCGTTATGTGATAGTACATATATCACACCCCCGAATTATATGTAGAAGTTAGAGATATTATTGTCAGTATTCGATTTGTATTTGTTGTAACCAAGGTTGAAGTTTACAAAACACAACTTTTATTGCTTCACTTTATGATATTTACATAAATAACTGAAATTTATTTTGAAGCAAAAAGGAATATTGAATCTTGAGAAAAGTCTGTCTTTATACAATATGTACAGGTTTGCAGTCTTTATATACACTTCTATCTTGAAAAGATAGTCTTTGTGAATTGACACGTTGATAGTCGAGAACTATCTGGCACACTAACATAAATGTTTATGAGAGTCCTTGTTTGTTGAAGTGCCTGAATTCTTAAAAAGCAAGTTCAATTGATTGAAGAAATTCCACCTAGCGAAACTAAGGGAGCTTGCATACATTAGGGAATGAAAATGGCTTGTAAAAGAATTACTGGACTTAGGCAGCGGAAACAGGTAAGGGAGCGGTGACCAGAGGTGAAACCTCGTACTGCCAGAAATTCAGTCCACCTGGTCGAAGCACATTTTCAAGAGGAGTAGCCTCCGTGCTCGACGTAGGGTGTATTCTGGAGCTGGACACCGGGGCAAGTGGGCAATTGAGCAGGCAGGGAGCTCCTATTTATAGTACACTCGATGGTCAGGCACGCGCACTGAGGGCTGCGCGTCGAAGCTAGCAGAATGATACACAGGCGCGCGTGCAGCTGGCTGGCGGAGCGAGAAGGGAGCGCCGGACATACAACACTATTATTATTATTATTATTATTATTTCATTTGTATATTTTGCCATTTATATTGGTAAGCTGGAAGATATCCACATATGTAGGTATGAGTAATTTGTTTTGCACCAGTGGGAAAACATTGCTGTAATAACTCTGGTAATTTGAATGAGTCATCTGGCTACCCCAGTGTCTGTTGTGATGTACTTGTGTCAGGAAATTCCATTTACTCATGTATATATCCCAGCCTGATGAGATAAGCTTGTTGTTGTACCAGGAAAGTTTGGTGATTCATGAAAACTCCCCAGAGTTTGTTATTGTCTTGGGAGGAAGAAGTAGTTCAGGGCTTGGGCTTGAGAAGAGGACCACCCATGATTGGTGGGCAAGCACCAATCCAGACGTCTCATCTGAGAGGAGGGGGATGTTGATGTCTATAAAGGTTGGTCATACGGCGGCAACCAGGAGATTGTATGAGAAACATTGTAAGGGTGATTGTGAAGGTGATTGTATAGGAACGAGAAGGAAGATAACTACAACTACAACTGACGGACTGTACGGGAAGGAAGTGGTGCTGAGACACGGTACTGGATTGACATGGCTGCAATGGACTGGACTTCAAACGTTCGTGGAGCGTAGTCGTGTTATGTTTGTGGAAAGTGGTTGATTGTGGAGAGTGCTTGCGCATTAAGTATTGTAGCACTTGTGGCGGCCTAGCATTATATGTTGGTGAAAGCTATCTCAGACTTTCCATAAATTTATATGTTGAGGATCGACAGACGTGTGTATCTATCTTTACAACAAGTGTTAAAATATGTGAACACAGTAGTACAAGGTACAGTATCTGTGTGATGTGATAACTGCCGATTATGAGAATCGGTAAATCGAATTGATATAGAGACAGTGAAGGGTATTTATCGTCATACATGTACAGTGTTCATCGGACTATCTACAAATGGTAGCTTAGTTCTCACTTTCGTTTTCCCACGATTTTCATTATTATTGTTGTTGTTGTTGTAAATATGGAGTCTTCCAGCAATATTTTATGTGTATTATATGTCTAATGTTGTATGTTGATGAGGTGCTCATGCACGGAATTTGTTCAGAATATAGTTAGCTATTTTAGAATCAGTGTTATTGATAAACCTAGGTGCAGTTCCTACCTAATTAGTCGTTTTCAGGAGGTTAGGTAAGGCCTGCAGCAGATGTACCAGTACGCAGCATCATGTACACGCCCTGGGATATAAAGTTTACCATGCTCTTATCTAAATTCGAGGGATCCATTCTGGTGAACTCTGGCGCCCATACTACGGACATTTCGGTTAATTATGCTTATTAATTTCATTAAGTTTTTGAGTAATTTTATTTATATATTTTTATTCATGATTTTATTTATTATTATCATCAAGAATGTTACACCTCATATAAATAATTCAACTCCTTCCTCGCTTTCTTTCACCCCGCCCCCCCCCACCTTAAGTGGATTTTATGAAAACGAATATTTGTGTTCTTTTATTTTTAAAGGGGATTCCAAATATCAATTTTCATGTCTGTAACATGTTAAGTTTTTGTGATTTATTGTAGATAATTTCGCTGTTGTAGAATCCTGGAGCTGACGTTGCCATGGTTACGCCTTATCCAATTCCTAGAGCAGGGGTAGAGTGGTGCCAATATCTCCGGAACGGTTGGTTTTAGGGCCCGTAGGGCTCACAGAGTTTTGTTCTTTGCGCCAAGAGGTTTAAATTGAGCTTTGTCTCGTCCTTATACGACAAATTCGATATTTTGCCTATATTAGCCTATTATTTTGATATCTGCTACCCCCCCCCCCGTGCCCACCACCTCGAATTGTTTTGAAAATAAAATACAGCCCATGTTACTCACTCGCAATGTAGCTTTCTATAGGTGAAGAATTTTTTAAAATCGGTTCAGTAGTTTTGAGTCTATTCGTTACAAACAAACAAATTTTTCCTCTTTATAATATTAGTATAGAAGTATAGATTATAGATGAAAGGTGTATTTTCAATTCTATAACTTTTTGCCGGTACGCTAACAGTATTTTTATTGGTACCAGTACGGGGTACCGGTCCATACTGCACCAACCATGGCATTGCTTATCTGTCAAGACTAGTAACACATTGGTGATTTGACCAGCATTCAGCGTGAGCAATGGAATACATTCTCAGTGCATCAAGATTTGTGGTTGAATGGCATCAAACTAGTTTTAGAGGTCAGAATGTGGACTAAATTACTTTTCATTTAGAACAATTTGAGTCACCAATGGGCAGAAAGTACTCTAATGAAGGGTATCGTTATTAATATATTTTCTTTATTTTTATTCACTACAAAACAGATATATTCAGTCACATCAAGATGCACTCTTTCTATCATGAGTCATGACACACAATGATATGATAATGATGATTTTTGTTTTGTTTCCGAATTTGGTCAATTATGGACCGCACAGAACTTTTTGTCCTTTGTTCTTTTCTTTTCCCAATACCTCTTCATTCTTTCGCTTCTCATCTTTCTCTCCTCTTCGTAATTGATCCTTTCGGTCCTCCGTTTTAGTAGTTTTTTCAAATTATTTTAGACCTTCAATTCCCCTTCTGAACACTCTTCTATTGTGTATCATCTGTAGTGTAATTCCACATTATTAATGTTATTGAAATCGTTTACATGATTTTATCGGAGAAACGGACTTATCTAAAAGTTTGTACGGCAGGTTTGGGATGAATTATGGACTAATTTAACTTTTGGCTTTAGTCAGGCTGGGCTGAACAAAAGAATTTTGTTTCCAGACGGCTTTTGAAATCTGATTGACGGAGTCTCATACACATTTTCACAATTACATTTATTTTCTTTCTTTAGACTCTTCATAGCAGCCATACAAAAATACCATATACATTTTGTTTTCAAATATTAACATACTATTTGTGATTTCAAGGTTTATTTCGTGGAGCCATCTCTCTAAGCGGTCTGGCGACAGATCCTTGGGGAGTCTATAAGCAGCCCAGGAGACACGCATTCTACATCGGCCGAGAGCTTGGCTACAATGGTAACAGCAGTCAGGAGTTGGTACACTTCTTACGGAAATGTGATACTCAGGATCTACTGAAAGTTGCATTGAAGATACCACCATACAAGGTAATTACGAAAGTAAAAGGTGAGTTTTCCTAATGTTTTGTAAGTGAACAGGTAAATACAAATCAGGATCAATAAAACTGCTCTATTTCGGCACCTCTTGTATATTTATCGTAGTAATCAAGAAACGTTATTCAAGCATTTATGCCGTAGCGCAAAATACATGTCTCCTTTCCTTGACTAGAAAATGCCGTCCTGGTCGTTGAATACTTATAACAAGTCTGTTCTCCCGTTCTATTTCATAAATGGCATAAACGGTCGCGTCTGATGTTAATGGACTTCCTGTTCGTCTTTCACAGACCCTCTGTAATTTCACTGCACCATTTCCGCACTTGTTATGCAGACATCACGCTCTCTTCCTATAAATTACAGAAAATGTCCTATTGTGAATGTTGGCAAGTTCTGTGTTTTTGTCCACAGAAATCGAATCATTATCCAGATTTCCTACAGTGACCGTTCATTAACTTCCCGATTTGGAACTGTCTCTGTACCAGGGCTCCGGTTTATCGGCTTCTGCATCTGTGCGCAGTCTCTTTGCGTGACGACAAACTATCAGGTTGCTAACTTGTATACATTCTATCGACATGACTGCAAACAATTCGATACATCACATCGTTGTAGCTCCAAAACCTTTCAACTTGTAGCAAATACAGTAGAGACAATATGCAACACTTTCGAATTTAGCCTTGTTAAAATGAGAGACATTTCGCAAGTGGCGCTCCTAGTGGCGTGACCTGAAAATTCGCGCTAAATCCAAATATCAATGGAAATGTATATACGGAAATGGATAAATAAATTACGTCTAGAAAGAAAATGTTACTAAGATATTAACTTCAAAGTTGCTAAAGCAATTCTTGATAAATAAACGAAGAATTATTTATTATTAATTAATTAATTAATTAATTTATTTATTTATTTAAAGACTGACATTAGACATATAATCAAGATGTGAAATGAACTGCTGTAAAAGGGCTTTATCTTTCATTTATGCATTACCTTTTTTAGCTTTAGCATTCCTGCTGGAACTTTCACGGCTAGATTTGTCTTTCTTCTCATTTGAAAGTATTGTATCTTCACATTTAAACACTTGTCAATAAAAATATCGGAACATTCCTTACACACATGATTCAATGAATTTACATTTAAGAGCTGGACAATTTTCCTTTTAACTTGAAGCCTACTAACAGAAAGAAAATCTATAAATTTAGCCTCAAAAACATTCAAACCTTCTCTATAAGCAATACTTGCCATTACATTAGGGTAAAGCAAATTTGCATCATCATATTGTTTCAACAAAATACGGTATGTACATTTCTTAAATCACCGATATTTTCTTGAGTGCTTATCAACGCATTACGGCATTCCAAATGAGGTAACTTTTAACACAACCAGCCACACACATATGTATACCGTATGCATTTTCCTGAATTAAATCAAACCCACAGATCACACCTACAACAACACATTGGTATTGAAGGTTAACTGCTGCACTATACGAGAAAATAAAATTATATTTCAAGCCAGGTAAAATAAGCGTCGCGCAGGTCAGAAGTTTAGGAAGTACTATACAAATCTCTTTGTAACTGGAAGAATATATCCAAACACAATATTTACTTACATTTTCTTGTCACGAGGGAACGGAAGACCGCGAATCCTTCTGCACTTCATAGTTATTGCAGGCAAACACAGCACATATCTTTCCACTCATATTGCTGGAGATATGAAGAAATGACACACGCTATTATTTACTTATGTCAATTTAATGCAAAATAAATAACGCCAAAACTTCACAAACAAGTACACGTACTCTTATGACAGAATCAGTAACTCCACGTCACTCCGCTAGATAGAGCTCTAATCGCTGTCCCTCGATATCTCGCAGAGTGTTGCGTGTTGTCTCTACTGTATTTGACTGTAGCGACCATCGAAATCGATGTTTTGAATATACTGAATAAATATATAGATCCTCAATAATGCCAATGGAACCTCATGATGCAATAAATATCGATTTTCGTGCTAAAACCACGAATATTGTAATCCTCATATTTCTGCTAATACAAAACCTTGTCTGCGCATGTAAAGTTTTGTTATTTTAAAGCGTTAACCCAAAACCTCGTGAACTGCATACACACGGTTTTGATGTCTTAAAGCGTTAATACAAAACCTCTTAAATTATAACTTGGACATGAAATTAGCCACAAAAGCTGATATCTGTAAATGACCTGACAATCAGTTAATACAGATACGACGTATATCCATTTTCTATTTTACCATTTTCGGTGTTTAATTATTCGCAACACAATAGAATGCCATGTGTACCTTAACTTAGCGTTTATTAATTTATTTTCTGATTCCCATCGAGAAGTTATGTTCTATTAATATTTATATCCTTCCTGAAAATTTTAGTTTTCTGGGGATGTGAAGTCAACATAGTAGTATGCACACATTAATACAATTATGATATCCTCATCTATTATATTAAAACCGTTTACTAAAACAGCTTTGTCCAGTCCGTCCGGCCGTTCTACTGGACCGATTTACTTCATTCTTGATTTAATCTCTCCAGAATTACCTGCCGGTGAATCGGACATTGACAGGTCTCTAAGATCAGTCAACGTTGAGTAATCCTAAAATCAACTCATTAAATGGCTACACCAACAATATTGCAGGCGAAGGCTTACCCTAGCCCGCAATACATTCTGTATTTAGCGGGTTGCTAAGCGACTAATACTTTCATTAATATTCTGATATAGTGATTTTCATCCTTAGTAATGGGATTGCATGCAGACATGTTTAATTTCTACCTGTCATGCCAAAGAATGAAGAATGATCATGGAAGAATACTATTCTCTGCTAGATACTCTTTGATTCTCTGACCTTCTCCAGCTTCTGAATATACTCAACAGATGGCAGAACGTTCTTAATAACTAACATGCTGCTAACAGAAAACGGTCGACGTACGTACAGACAGGAAGGTATCAAGTCAACTAGCCTTTTGTATGATCATCAATAAAGCGCAGGGACAAACTCTTCAACAAGTGGGTGTCTCCTTACCCGAACCAGTCTTCAGTCACGGCCAATTGTATGTTGCACTATCTCCGGCAAGATCGTTGAGCCACGATTGTGCTATCTGTTTTATGATACGACTTACCGCTTAGCCACCAATTATCACGAAACGAAGGTCTGCACCGTCATTAAAGTTGCTTCCATATTTTGACATTTTTCAGGGCCAAAATGTTACACATTTTTTAAAATCTTGGAAGGTTTCCGATACGCACGAATGGTCGAAGCACAGCATGGAAAGAAGTGTTATAAACTACATTACGAATGAATAAATTATTATGTACCGGTATTAAATGTTCATCAGTGGCGGTGGGCTCTCAGGAGCACATGAGCACGTGAACACCCAGCATATTCACGCATTCATGGATGCCTGTAATTCAAAACTGTTTCCTTTTCTTCGATCTGATTTAGTAAATCGATCGAAAGCTTTCGACTTATATCGAAGCTCTGTTACACTGACAGTTGTTCGTTTCGACTGACAATACCAGGGAGCACACTGGAGATATTGCTACGAGCCTTAAGACTACACGCATGCGCATGGAGATACGTCATGATTTATGCACGTATATCTCCATAAGCGAGGAGCACGGTACGGAATGTGCCTTTCCGTCTACAACCACCCTCAAACCAGATATAGTATTACTGTTGACCGCAAGAGCCCGCCAATTCCCCTGTTACTGTTGGCCACGGATCGCAGAAGTTATTGCATTATATCGCCGGAAGATTTCGCTAGTAGCTAATACGGAACAGGTGTTCGTAATCACGGGAACAGAAAGCCAGAGCCTCAGCCAAAGCCTGAGCGACTCGGCCCGGCAGTCGTAGGTTTAGTTTTCTTGTACACTCACAGATTTGTCTCGGAAAAATGCATCCTCGGTTATAAGGTAAAAGGTAAGGGTGTATTCTGCCCGAAGGCAGGTCCGAACCTCCGCAGAGGTGTGCCTGAGCCGGAGTTTACGTACGGTAGGGTGGCCAGTTCCTTTCCGCTCCTCCATTCCCTTACCCCCCACCAACAGCGCGTGGCTACCCACCCAAATCTTGACCACGCCCAATGTTGCTTAACTTCGGAGATCTCACGGGATCCGGTGTTTCAACACGGCTACGGCCGTTGGCTCGGTTTTAAGGGTTCTACCATATTATGAGAAGAGAAGCAATCATACAAGGAACATTTAGTGAAATGATTTAAGTAAGTGATTTTGTATTGATTTGCATTCTACTTTGGTATATTTGAGACGTGAACACAAATTTTGTTGTGAACCCCCGGAAAATTTGGACACGAGCCGCCATTGATGTTCATAACACTATTGAAAAGGGCTGGCAAAACAATAGACTATAACTACGACAGGCATATCAAGACGAGTTATCTGACCTATTGCAGAGAAGCACGGGTCCGCTAGTTAATCTTACAAATTAATGTTAGATTGACAACCATCATAAAATGGAGCGAACTCCGTTCCATTGTTTCCGCGCAATAAAAGAGGAAACTTACGTTTTGGCCTTCTCTAGTTCTACCACATTCATCACAAACATCCCCAGGGCCTCCACATTAAGAAATAAAATATTAAACTTACTGACTAATGGTCCATTTTTCCTTCAAAGTCCTTTTCACACTGCTAGCAACGTTCGGGAGTTTTTGAAGCAGCCTAAGAAAGGTGCTTTCCGACTATATAGGTACTTTTCAGCTTATCCACCATAGCTGTCTGTATAGCTACACAGCTTCTTTTCAACTTTCTCCTAAACCGGATAAAGATGAGAAATTCGCACGGTGACATAACAAGAGATGTAGAAGACGGTCGCTTTATGTCTAGCAAGAGATTTCTGGTTACACAGTGTGGTCGAGATAGCCAGAAGTCACTCTTGGGTGTAGGAAAAATGTCGTGCTGCAGGGGATCAGCACAACATTTACAGAGGAGGACGGGAACCAAACCCTTTAACTTGCAATTTTCATCCAGAGTCAGCTGGAGGAAAGTAAGATAATGAGGTTTTGAAACCATAATTTATCGGATGGGTCCGTGATCATTCTGACTGGTCTAGGTTCGATTTTTCATTTGGACGACAGTGTGATAGGATGGATTTTTGTATTCCTGAAAACATTCGGTATCTGGTTTTTGACGGTCTTTAACGTTTTACGAGATATTATGTTAATGTGCTGATGCTATCAGATGCACTATAGACAGATTCTAAACACTTCATCGCATGAATATCGTACAGATCCGAAAGTGAGTTTCGCAACATGTTCGTAATTTAAAATGCTGTGGAGGCTCATTTCAAAGCATTTGGGCCGCAGACCTCGTCTGAAACGACACTACGTTACTTGCTCCATTTTAATAAGGAATTAACATCTAGAGTTAGGAGGTTGTTTCTTTTCTTCACATTAATTGTCTTGGACCCCTGCTACTATTGGAGGCAATTTTTCGTTCATCCTTAGTCTAAATGCACTTTACAGAAACGACTGTGGCATAATAGATCTATTCAGGTCTATTTGTATGAGAAAATTTGAGCAATAGCAGTACGTTTTAACGTTGCCTATGTGAGATATGAACGTGAGTCCCAAGAACATACATTTAGTGTTCTCATAATAATGTTACATTCCTTTGGGTACTACCTTATAACAGTCCGCCTCCGTAGCGTAGCAGATGCCGTTCTCAGAGGTCCGGGTTTCATTCCTAGTGCAGCCGAATTCTTAAGATTGACAGAAGGGCTGATACGTGGTTATAAAGTTACATGCAGCTCACCTCCATTGGGGTTCTTCCCAAAAGGGGCTGCACCACCTCGCGATGACGACACGATTTTACATTTATACCATATTACAAGGTAGAAATTTTTTAATATGTCTATAATTATTTAAATACTAGCAAATGTAGCCGTGCTTCGCTACGGTATTTTGCATTACGCACGGACTTCTACGTATATTACTGTACACGCAATGAGTAAAATTATATTAAATTGCATGTCTGTTAGAGTTATACGAGAAACACCACAGGGGGGTCCCCATAGACTATGTTGTTTCCGATGCAAGGTACACGTTGGGACGTTTTGATGATAATGGTAGGCTCATTTGCCTACTGCTATTCACAACTGAGATGGGGAGTTTTCATTATAAAGACAGGCCCCTCTTCCTAATGCCAGTCACAATCGAGATTAGAAGATTTGATTATAATCGAGAAATGCAGTTCGATCTAACATTAAGGGATCGAGATACGACTAAAAGTCGTAAGACCAAAGTTGTGGATCTCTAGAAATTGAGCGACGATTGTGCTATCTGTGTTGTGATACGACTTACCATTTAGCCACCAATTACCCCGAAACGAAGGTCTGCACCCCGTCATTAAATGCCTCTATATTTCGATATTTTCCGGAACCAAAATGTTACACCTTTTTTTAACATCTTGGAATATTTCCTCAAAGGAAAGTGTCCGAATTTCGGGATTAGCTCTCTCATACATACGGAAAAATTAAGAAAGGAAGGAATATAATCGGACTAATTGGCTGAGACGGTTGAGGTGCTGGCCCTTTGACCCCAACCTGGCAGGTTCGATCCTGGCTCAGTCCGGTGGTATTTGAAGGTGCTCAAATACGTCACACTCGTGTCAGTAGATTTACTGGCACGTAAAGGACTCCTACGAGACTAAATTCTGGCACCTCGGCGTCTCCGAAAACCGTAAAGGTAGTTAGTGGGACATAAAGCAAAATAACATTATTATTAAAGGAATACAGTTAAGAAAGTTGATATTATTTGGAGATAGGATAATAACTGAAGACAGGCGAACAGGACAAACATGTAGATACCAAGTAGATGTATTGGAAAATGAAATGTCCCTGATTAAATTGTGATGACATGAGTTACAGATTATAGAAAGCAGTAACAGAGAAGAAATCTAGGCGCAGGGATTCTTACGTAATCAGATAAGAAGATGACTTAAGGCCTAATGAGGCAAGGCAGAGGCATGAAGTGAAAGCAGAAGGCGGAAGTAGCAGATAAATACAGTAAAAATTATAGCAATTGCTAGAAAACATCATACGGTGTTAAATAATGGGCGGTACTGTTGAAATTTTAACAGCCATCCTTAGTGCTAATCGAAGAGCATTGTAACCTCTAACTGTTTTCTGCAAATATCCTTCAGAATGGCAGCTTGACGTCTCTCTCGCTTTCCACTCAAGGAACAACCACGAATTTGCGGGAATGATGACGAAAACGGCATTACGTTACTTCCCTGCTGGCAAGCAGCTAAAGACTTTGCCGGATAACCGGTAGGTTCGTTGATGGTCTGCGAGGGTGTCCTTCATCCAACGCAGAGCACGAAACCTGCATTAAATAGTGATTTTCTCCGTAATTTGAAGAGTAATCGAAATCATGTAGATAACAAACGTTATTTAAAATGAAGGGACGTATCACACATAGTCTACGGATTTGACAGAAAATCAATCGTATATGAGAGAATATCAAATAATTCGTTTGATCTCCCTATAAACCCCCAGTACGTTTCGTGATTTTTAAATAATATGAATTTCAAGACCTGCTCCTTGATGAGTATACTCTAAATAAGAATTTTTGTTTGAGGTCTATCCAGCCGTTTCGCCATGATGATGGAACAGACAAATAGACACGAAAGCTAAAAACCTCTGATACGGTCTTGAGTTGACATAAAATGGATAAATATCTGAAAACTTGGCAAAATATACGAAATTATAGACAGCGGACCCCCCTACAAATTTATTCATATATACTTTATATAAGCCTCCGTGGCTCAGACGGCAGCGCGTCGGCCTCTCACCGCTGGATACCGTGGTTCAAATCCTGGTCACTCCATGTGGGATTTGTGCTGGACAAAGCGGAGGCGGGACAGGTTTTTCTCCGGGCACTCCGGTTTTCCCTGTCATCTTTCATTCCAGCAACACTCTCCCTCCTCATTTCATAGCATCTATCATTCATTAATAAATCACTTCGGGAGTGGCGACCCCATCGTACTAACAGCCTATATCTGCTTCATTCATTACATCGCTGACCCGGTCAATGACTGGAAAACAGGTTGTAGGTTTTCATTTTCATACTTTATATAAACAATCTAATATAAGGGGAGTTTGGGGGTTTGTATTAATTATTGTTTTGCTATGTTGTCAATGAAACTGTTTGATGGTTCACTTATACAACTATAATATTTAAATGCAACACATCATTACTATGTGGTCTTCAGCGATTTTCTTACTTCACACAGAGCTAAACACATCATGACCGGGCGAGTTGGCCGTGCGCGTAGAGGCGCGCGGCTGTGAGCTTGCATCCGGGAGATAGTAGGTTCGAATCCCACTATCGGCAGCCCTGAAGATGGTTTTCCGTGGTTTCCCATTTTCACACCAGGCAAATGCTGGGGCTGTACCTTAATTAAGGCCACGGCCGCTTCCTTCCAACTCCTAGGCCTTTCCTATCCCATCGTCGCCATAAGACCTATCTGTGTCGGTGCGACGTAAAGCCCCTAGCAAAAAAAACACATCATGTTTGTGAATAATTGAACTATTATTCTTTCTGGTACGTTAAGTCCAGAGCGTTTTAAGTCCAATATTGTGAACAAATTGAACTACCGTACATAAAATTGAAACCTTAGAAATTATAAAATGATTAGAAAGGAAAAACTAACCATAGTAAGACCATATATACAGGACGTCACTTCGATTTCAGTTCATTTTGTCTAATATTTCACTTAAAATATATTCTATTTACAATCCTGTGTATAACAGCTTAGGTCACTTTAGTTTGCTGTTTTCCGTTTTTAAGGTTTTAAATGTAGAACTTTTAAATTTTCAATTTATTTTCAGTCTCAGTACCAGCTCAGTAACAGCTACTTCGCACCTTGTCTGGAGCCGAAGGTGAAGGGTAAAGAAACCTTCCTCTTTGAACTCCCTTCTACCATTATTCGTCAGGGAACGTACCACAAAGTGCCGTTTATCACCGGGATAACATCTGCAGAAGCTCTCTTGATGGTTGGAGGTAAGGTATACTGTACACATCGTTAGTCTGAATGGTGCTAGGCAATAGGGTACTTTTACCGCTGTCCGTCCGTTCGTATGTATGTACGACTATATATGATTGTTTGTTTGCTTGTATATATGCATTTTAATCGACGTCTGCAACCAGGCTAGGTATTTTAAGCCCGACTTGACCTGGCTCATGATCTCAGGGTTATCTTTTATGATCTTTGTAAAAAGAACACTTTAAAATCTGTTTCATGTACTGGACACAATATTTACTACTGATATTGTAACACATATAAGTAATGGAAATGCGGTACAAAGATTAATATAAGTAATGTACGGTACAATGTTTAATGTTATTGGCTGGAGTGTATTCAGTAGTAAACATATATCAGTCAAGGTGCCACTTTAAGTCCATGGCAAAGGAAGACATTTCTCGTTCAGAACGTGATATCCGGAAGTGTTTGGCTGTGTGTATGTGTGCGATGGCCATCCAAATCTAGGGCACGCAGTGATCTAAAATATTTTAAACTTACGTAGGTACAACGTTTCACCGATCACGCATGGCTGTGACAAAGAGAAATTCTTGCTCCAGGAAATGAAGCTGTGAACGTCGTCAACAAGCAACTTTTACAAGAATTACCCGGTGTTCTACGAATTTACAAGTCTATCGACACGACATGTAATGCAGATGAGGCAGTCAACTACACGACAAAGCTTTCGAACAACTTGCAGTACCCTCGAACATCTTGGATTGGACGATAGTGGCACCGATTATCCTTCTCAGGAATATGAATCTTCCTTCCCTCTGCAACGAACACGACTCTCAGTCAAGAAACTGATGACCGGACATGCCTCAGGCCAAGTAGTATTAATTCCTCGGATTCAAATAATCTCTTCGGATATACCGTTTCAAGTTAGACGTCTGCAGTTCCCCGTTCGGTTGAGTTTTACTATGTGCATCAACAAGGCACAAGGACAATCGCTTAAAGTTGTAGGACTCGATCTTCGGAAACGGTGCTTCTCCCATGGTGAACTGTACCTGGGTTGTTAATGCGCTGGAAAGGCAGACACACTATGCATCTTAGCTCCAAGTGGAAAGACACTTAATATAGTTTATCCGGACGCTCTATAAGGAAAAATTAGTTTGTTGTTATAAAATATGTTTTTTATATTGTTTTAATGTTATTTGTAGCATCCAGCAACCCGGTATCACAAGTATTAAAAATAATCAACCCTCTACCCTACCTGCCCTTGAAATATGGCACCGGTAAAAATCCCAGGGTCGCTATACGGGTAATCACCAGAGATAACTTCGAGTATAATAACTAATCTTAAATTACTAAGCAGGAAGGATCAGAGAGAAGATAAAAAAATAAAACGATATGAATGAGAACCTTTGTTGCAAACAAATTTATTGAAAAAGAAAAGAAGAAATTGCCGCAGTAAAATATGAAAAATAAAGTAAAAATGAATACACTTCACTATAAACATTTGTCATTCACGCAGTAGGTCAACTGAAACCTTTAATAATTGATTCATATTACAAATCGATCTAAACCACTTGATATTTATTTCAATTAATCACCAATGTTTCATTTATCGAATTTAACAAGGCGGCCTAATTTCAAATTCATCCACTTTCACTCATAAAATTATTAACATTAAAAAACTTCTTTCGTAAACTCTAAATAAATGCATACTGAGTGGTTGAAATATTATTACATCACTTAAAAAAACTCATTTTAACAACTTCGTTACAAAAAATGCTGCCAACGGCAATTTAATTAATTCATTCATTTAATTACCACCTATCGGGTTTCGTTATTATTTACTTATTAACATTCTTCCAAAAATATAATTGATCAATGTTATCTACATCAACTTCATTTGAGTGACATTTCAATCCAAAAAAATAACTACATTTATTTTATACATGTATTGTTTACTCGATATTAAATCATTATCTTTCTTTCGTGGCTTCATACTTCCGTCTACAAACAACTAACATGAAACGACTCCGGACTGACGAGAACATCGGACACGACTGCTATGGAATAACATCTGATTTTGACTAAAAATATTAACTCCACACATGCATAATCAGCTGTTTATATTTCACACTAAATGAACACAAAATTGTAGCAAAAGGCCCTACGACAAACACAAAGTCTCCCAGAAGGTTATGTCCAGTGTTGCCAACTTAGCGGATTTCCCGCCAAATTTGGCGGATTTTTAAATGGAACAAGCGGATACATTTTCCATTTAGCGGACAGCGGATACATTTTCCATTTAGCGGAGAACGGATACATTTTCCATTTAGCGGACAGCGGATTTTTTGACGGATTTTCAAACTTCTTTTAGCGATTTTCAGCGGTAACAATATCATCTTTCATCACCAGGAGAGAAAAATAATAGAACTTAGTACGGCATAATAGTCTACTTATTCCTGTTGTATTGAACTTATGCTGCATACTGCTACTCGTTCTGTAGAGCAGCTCTGGCCCACAGCCTCAGTCAGCACAGTATTTGTTACAATCGTTACTGTACTCTTGATGAACCGGAAAATGTCGTGTTTGATAACGTGTTTCTTTTGACATCAGGTTCTTTTTGGTACGTCGAAAGAAAAGGTTAAAAACTAGTCAGATATTTCGTAAAGAGTAGTTAAATAATTAAACTTTAAAAGACTAGTTGGTTGAGCTTCCAAGTGATGTCAAATACGGACGGTGCGTCTATTGGCAGTGCAATATAAATGCGAAATTGCTCGACATTAATTCTTTCCGCACTTACCAAAAACAATGAAAACAGTGATGAAAATAAAAATAATTTTCGAAATAGATTTGAAAATTTCCGTATGGTCTTGACTGCTGTGAACTGCCAGCATATTCTTTGAAAAAGTATAGTATATTATGGCTTCATGTGCAACCATAGGACCTCAACTCAGCACATCTGCTTCAGAGTATATAGTGCGCGGAGAAGAAGATGACGAACTCCTGTTCTGCAACTAGTGAGTGTTGAGTTTATCTCTTTTATTAAAACAGCTAATATATGCTATTTTGCTTCAGTTCGAAATTTAGCGGAATTTAGCGGATTTTCAACTAAAATTTAGCGGAGAAAAGATCTATGGATTGGCAACACTGCTTATATATACAGTGAGTCTACTGCAGTAGGACAGAACCTCTGCTTCAAACATACAACCACATGAAATTAGATCCACAAATCAAAAGCATTACAACCACTAATCAGAAATTGCATTGCCAAAATGTACAATAAACACAACTCACATATACCAACAGAATAAATTCATCCATCAACAATAACCATCAGGAAATCCCAAGTCCTTTGACCTCGTCGAGAATCGAAGTAACGACGGTCAGGATGTGACATTATAGTGATCTGAAAATCCCTACCTTTAATTGGAATATTGCCAATAATATTAAATCTTTAAATCTCTATGTGCTGTTACCTAACTGGTCAATCTGAATGAAATAATAAATGGCCCTATTTCAATGGGGTTTGTTCTTTAACACGAAACGCAGAACAGCGGAGAAATCTCGTCTTGGAACTTGAGCACATTTATTTCCATCGCGTCTTCAGCTGTGTATCTGTCAACACACCAATATCTCCGTGTCTTCGGCAACTAATATAATTCTTCTCAAATCGTACTCCACATAACGTAGCCTTCACTGGGCTTATAATCTCAATTGTTCCTTTGCATTCTGCATTTCAAATGCACAATATCTAACCTATAATCTACATATCCACTGGCTCAAATCTCACCAGGATTCACATTAAATTTAATCGAGAACACATACACATTTCCTTGCCTTCAATATTCTTAATGGTGTCTCGTTCTATATTATCATTGGTTCACTGCCTACTACTAGCGTTTTGAGTGTTAAAGTGTCTTATCCGAAATTAAGCTCGAAACGAACTACATGACGAAGTATATAAAATATAAAATAACTCACAGCACATATCATTAGCCTGACCAAACCAAGTTACTTATCAATGAACAAAACTCTATATATTCACTGCAGTGTCCTTGGATGGTCACTGGTTCATATCAATGAAATTTCTCGAAGATTATGAATATTCAGGCAGCACGCCACTTACTACAATTAGTATGCCACAAGAACTACTAAAAATGTACTAAATGCCATGTATCCTTATCACAATATTCACACACACGATTATTATTCAGAATATCAATACCACACGCTTATATTTTCTGAGAAGATCATATAACACACGCTTATAAAAAATATATTTCTAAGATCACAATACCATTAACACACGCAAATCATATATACAAAATACTCACTCGCCCCAAGGCATTAGTACTATAAATGAACTACCTAGCTCTAACTGACTCTTGCTACGTTCAAAATCAAAATGAAATTTAACCATCACATGCAAGAAATTACTATTTACAAATTTACATTAGGTGATCGTGCATATGGTATTATATAAAATCAGAATGTACTCATCTTAGTCCGGTTTCGTTCCATGTTCAGCCACACACCATCCCGATGTTGTGCTCAAACCATCATGACGGTGACTTTACCGTCTATAAAATTTCTCCTCTTGATGTCCATGTTCTCGACACGGCGTACGGCACAATCGTACAGTCTTGTCCGCACACGTTTCATACAGTGAGCATAGAAAGAAAAACACAAGTGAATTATAATACAAATTGTACACAAAATAAAATACAATCTTTGCACTCGCGTGCGCTTCCCGAAACAGTTTAATTAGAATTACATCTCGGCAAAAATCCACGATTCCATAATGAACTGCACTCCACCGCGTCCCGCAACTTCATTTATAATCGCGTTTGCTACTACTCGGCGAGCAAGTTTATCAGCACTCGATACTTAATATTTCAATTCTATGGCAATTTGAATATCCAATTCCCTTATGGAAAAAAATCCCTGCGGATTAAGTTGCAAGTTATTATTCAGTAAGTCAAGAAATGCTCAGGTCCACGTTTCTCTGACGGCGATCACCATACACTTCTGTACCGTTCCGAAATTAAGAGAGTAGTGAGTCTCTTCTTCACCACTTGGCATCCTTCCACCCGCGTTCCTCGTGGCACCGCGGGTGAGGAATCCCCTGGCCAGTTTCCTCATATCCTACATCCAGTAGCCACATATTTAAGTTAAGAGGTTTGCCACAATATCAATTTAATTTTTCTATCCATGTAAAGGTCCTATTTATTTTTTATAATAATCTTCTTGTGGATTTAGGCTAATATCGCAGCGCTCTCATGTTGGTTTCCATGTCACTGCTTCACTTATTTTTCTCGCGCGCTCTCTTGTGATTCGCTGGTACGAAAGTTCTGCCAACTTAAATTATGTTATCTCTGTCGCATAAGTCTCACGTTTCTCTCTCTAGAGTGGAAGATTTCATTGCCTTCTTCCTTATACAATATTCCCTGACCTCGACACGTGCGCTATTGGAATTATAAATTTAGCAAGCGGGATTGCAACATACATTCTGCTTCCCGTGCAGACTTGCCTCAAATAATATTACTTCAATTCAATTTTTACAGTTATATGACAATGATATGAACCAATTGGTTTCAATAGTTAAACATAATATAAAAACGGCGTGTATTAATTAATATAATATTTTTATTGTTTTTAAATAAATATTTTAAAGACACCTAATGGTTGAATAAGCGCTGGCGAAGCCGCAGGTACATGATAGTAGGCTACTTATATAATATGTATACAGTACATATATATTATAGACTGTTATGCCTTTCAGCGACCGCAAGTGAACTTACTAAACGCTTCTACAATCCTCTATATGTACCTTGTTCTGTGGACTCATTTAGTTCCAAAACTCTTATTTTTAAATAATTAGAAACTGAGTCCATCGATTGTCGTCTTGGTTTCCCTCTATTTCTTCTACCTTCATGATCGAGTCCAATATTCTCCTAGGTAACTTATCCTCCTCCATTCGCATCACATGACCCCAACACCGAAGCCGGTTTGTGCGCACTGCTTCATCCATCGTATTCATTCCTAAATTTGCTGTTGTCTCCTAATTCCAAGTATCCTTCTGCCATTGTTCCCACCTGTTTGTACCAGCGATCATTCTCGCTACTTTCATGTTTGTTACTTCTAATTTACGAGCAAGATATTCTGAGTCACCCAGATTTCACTCCCATACAACAAAGTTGGTCTGAAAACAGACCAGTGTAAAACAGTTTCGTCAGGGATCTGACTTCTGTCTTAAAGAATACAGCTGATCGCAACTGTGAATCCACTGCATTAGCTTTGGTGCATCTTGGTGCAAATTCACTTACTATACTACCATGCTAAATACTTGAAATGATCTACCTGTTCCATGTTTGTATTTCCAACCTGACATTCAGTTCTCTTAAGTTTCTTCCATCCTGACGTCACTTTAGTCTTGGAAATACTAATTTTCATATCATACTCATTGCACCTATTTTTCAAATTCCAAAACATTAGATAGACTTTCAGCACGGTTTGCCGTGAAGACAAAGTCGTTGGCGTAAGCCGAACTGCTTATCACATTTTCCCACCTGAATACTTTATACCCTTCATATACACTGTGAATAATAAAGGTGAAAGATGACAGTCTTGTCTAACCCCTGTAAGTACCTTGAACCACGAACTCATTCTTTCTTTTCTTTACAAGTTGTTTTACGTCGCACCGACACAGACAGGTTTTATGGCGACGATGGGACAGGAAAGGGTTAAGAGTACGAAGGTAGCGGTCGTGGCCTTAATTAAGGTACAGCCCCAGCCTTTCCCTGGTGTGAACATGGGATACCACGGAAAACTATCTTCAGGGCTGCCGACAGTGGGGTTCTAACCCACTATCTCCAGAATACTGGATACTGGCCGCACTTAAGCGACTGCAGCTAACGAGCTCGGTAGAACTCATTCTACCATCAATTCTCACTGCAGCCTAATTGTCATATTGCTATTGTTTTAGTTACCTTAGGTTGCCCATAGGCACCGCTTCATCGGCTAGTGTGGCCACCTAGGATCTTAGCTTTGAATCTTTTAGAACGAACTGTAACTTTTAGGAGTTGGCTTACAATTTTTCCTAAATGAGGTTGCCTATCTGTGCCCAATCTGCATCTAGCTCACACTAAGTATAAGGACACTGAAATCGCCTTCAAATACGTTTTCTTATCATCGTCTCCTGCAGGACGGACCTTACCATAGTCATGCGACTGGCCGCTCGGGCAATGGCAAGGTAAACTGATAGGATCTCACTCCTCGTTGCTGACGGAGATCCATAGTGTCTCAGTATGTAATATTAAGGATTGCTACTTTCTTATGTTAATAATATAGTCTACTTTTGTTAACTTATTTATTCTAGATATGTAAGGTTTTCTCCAGAGTTGGTTTCCTTCCTCCTAGAGATAATGTAGGTGTAGGCTGTAATCTTCTAAGAGAGCATGAGTTTGGACCGTCGTTTCCCTTTTGCGTGCTTCCTTTTCTATGGCTAGATTTTTTAAAGATAACCTAATATTTTCGACTGTAGTTTTCCCTCTGTTTCCTAGTCACAGCGTAGCATGGGCTTAACGTCTGTGGCTCTGGGCTCTTGTGCTCCATTAAGCTTTAATACATAATGATTGGAATTGTAACTTATACGTTCGGTATCCCTTTTACCTTCTTTTGGGTGCCCCTTTTCTATTTTTGTGGACCTTGTTCACGGCCCCTTGGTAGTATGAGCTATGCTTCTGATTCCATGGTATTCTTCCTCCCCTTTTAAATGTCATGATGCCATGACCTGTCTTTGATTGTTGAAGAGGAACCGAAGGTTGAAACTGTTTCTAGGTGTACCTGAAAACATCAAGACCTCGTTTTGTTGTTGTAAAATGGGAACTTGCATTGTTCCTTGAATAGTATAATGCTCCAAGAGCAGTGAGCTTGTTAACAATTATAAAACTTTATCTATTGTTATTTATTGTTAATATTTACTAATCTATTGTGGCTATTTGAAAAAGAGGAAAATAGAAGGAGTGAGGAAAAATACCGTCAGATGGGAGTAAACTTGACCACCAGGGTAAAGTTGACCGAAAAATTGGAAAATGTTTCTTAACTGTGTCATCCATTAAATATTTTCATGATAATATAGGGAATCAATTATTTAAAGTTTACTGAAGTCATAATGACAATTACTTTTCCAGCCTTTAATGCACTATTTAAATACATTTCTTTAAAATTTAAACCTTGAATTTTTCAATTTATAAAATATGTTTAAACTTTCATATGGACAGCCGAGGTAAAATATATATTTCTCAATGTTCAGTATGCTGTACCTTGATTCATTAAAACAACGGTCAGTGGAACTGGAAAATGAATTTATTTGTATTTACTGACATTTCTAGAGAGTATGTACAATTCTGTCAAATTCACGTGAAATTGAGGTGAAGTTGGCGATTTTGGCTAGTAAATGAATGAGATACGAATTTAAAATTTTGATTTTAACAATACAAACATTGTTTTAACGGTACGATTGATTTTAACAAGAATAATGCGATTATTTTCACGAGTAATCTCTCAACACAACAATGGATCCACTGCAGGAAGCGGGAAACCGGGGTTCAGTTGGCACCTGCTGTGATTTTCTGTCAGTGTCGCATTTGTTCTTGTTCTTTCGTGCAGTTTAGTTCATAGCTGTTCGGCTCCTTGGCTAAATGGTTAGTGTGCTGGCGTTTGGCCACAGGGGTCCCGGGTTCGATTCCCGACAGCGTTGGGAATTTTAACCATCATTGGTTAATTTCGCTGGCACGGAGACTGGGTGTATGTGTCGTCTTCATCATTCATTTCATCCTCATCACGACGCGCAGGTCGCCTACGGGTGTCAAATAGAAAGTCCTGCACCTGGCGAGCCGAACTTGTCCTCGGACACTACCGGCACTAAAAGCCATACGCCATTTCATTTTCAGTTCATAGCTATTCAGAGTGTGAAAATGCCACGTGTTTATGAACGAACTCTACAGTGAAAAGAAGTATAATAATATTTTAGGAAGGTGTTTAAAAGAAGTGTAAGAAGGAAAAGTACGTATCAATAAAGGAAACAATGCGTATAATATCCCTAAAGGAACCCTCTTGAACCGAATTCACGGCCACCATGGTAAAAATCAAGGTGGTCAGACTGTTAATGTGAAAGAAGAAGAGGCTTTATTTCTGAAAACTTGTGTGAAAATTATTTGCAATATTTATTGGTTGTTTAAGCATAATAAAACTTTGTTGTAAGTTTATATCATGTTCTTCATTTTGATTATCATAGATTTAGACTAGACACTTTCACACAACGTAACTCTAAAACTAAATTTAATGCATTGCAAATAACCGGTCAACCTCACCCAATAGTGGGATTAACTTGACCGGGACACTTACGACTGTTTCCTCTTCATCTGTAACATGTGATATTTTCAAAGACCCCGAAGATTTCTTAGTAGTGGCATAGACAAAAATTTTAAAAGTAAAATGAGGTTTCTATCATTTTTTCATTCTAGAAATATTTAAATGTGAAATGTAAAATCAGTCAACTTCACCCCATTTGACGGTATATCAGTTTTGCCTTGGTGATATTTTGTTTAATTCCGTTTAATGCCGTTTCTTTCCAATAATAATGCACCATTCCCGCGTCCAGGTGAGGACACATGAGATCCAGACTAGATCTTAATATAAATGATTCTCACTGATTAATGTTTCTGGTCTATGAGTTCCGCTTGAGAAAGTGCGCCGATGGACTATGGTAAATCTCAACCTACGTAGAAGGACGTCTCCTACACGCTATCAGTCGGAAACCATACATACATGTCGCCAAATTAATCGCAGCTAAACGACGTTAATATAGTATTGCCACTAGTTCATATGTGTCGCCAAAGAAATCGCAAGTAAAAAAAAAGTTATCATAGTCTTACATCTAGTTCTTATCCTAAGTAGACATTAAAGGAATTGTGAAGTTTCACCATTTAACATTTATTGACTATTCAACCTAAATAATGAGAAAATGTTTCCCTAAAATCTCGTTGAAATGTCTCATACTACGTAAGTAGCCTCGTGGTGTTGAAAGAATTTCTGTCTGTCACCATTAAATTGGAATAAAATAGAAATTAAGCTTGGAAAGCTTGTAGCAGGTAACTGAAATCTAGGCCATAATTATCAATTCATTAACATCTTGGCCTATCGGAAATCTAAGCAATATGTAAAATAATGTTCAGGGAATAAATTGAAAAATTAAAAGTATTGATTAATTAAAACATAGTAAATAACATTGAAAGTGTTATATGCATCTAACTAGTTGAAAATTCCAGATTACAGTCTTTTGAAAGAATGTATAACGCAGTGTAAAATGCCAAATAAACAATTCACTGAGACTTGGAATCTCTTCTTGCTGAGCTAAATTGCTTCTTAAAATAATTTTAAAATCCTGTCAGTTGATATCCAACTCATACATGAATAGTAAAACGAATATCACTCTGTGCTGTACTTAATATGTGTCCATACACAATAGAAAATCACATGGGAAAGTATTTTCTGTCTTCTAAGAACTTCAGTTAATTAATATGCTTGAATGCTCTTTTCATCATCATGTTTCATAGTGTCCAGTCTCAGTATAAGCAAAATCAGGTCCGCTCTAAGTCGTAATTGATCTCAAAATAACATTATCATATGGCTTATGTGGTTAATCCAAAAATTTATTACCTTAATCCAAGGTTAAAAATCAATTTAAGTGCGTATCTGGCTGAATGTAGCATTACCAAGTGTATTTCGCTAAATTTTTAACAAATCACACCACAAGTAGAAAAACTGGCATGTTAGAAGACTCTACCTTCAGCTAAAATCCTTATATGAATGACTAAGTCACCAGTGATATGTCAATTTGCTCACATAAAATCAGAAATTAGGTTATCATGT
Source organism: Anabrus simplex (assembly GCF_040414725.1). Lineage (NCBI taxonomy): Eukaryota > Metazoa > Arthropoda > Insecta > Orthoptera > Tettigoniidae > Anabrus > Anabrus simplex. The sequence goes on along the minus strand of NC_090265.1, from coordinate 403,297,600 downwards.
GTGAAAGTTCTCGAAAATTGTCATAAATAATTCAGTGAAGGCCTAATTATTATCATTACTAGCCTCATGGCTCATTTGATGACCCTTAATACTCAAAATAACACCGTGTTGATGGCATTGAGATCGTATCCTAAGCTACTTTGAGTGTATCTACGAATAAAATTAGCAATTTAAAGCAGTACGTTTCAATATATGTCTCAGAATGCGTAACTTGCACCTGACATCATCTCACAGAAGACTACTATGACCAATCTCTCATATAAAAGTAAATATCACCATCACTAATTAACATTAGCCTACATCATTATTCTTATTCACCATTTATCATTCCATATTTCACGTAATAATCATCTCAACACATTATAAGCACTTCAATTCATTAAATACGATGCATATGTGCCATAACCTTCTCATATTATAACATTACTCCTACCGTCATAGTGTCAAAGAAAAGTGTATCATAATTCTAAGCTGTACTACTTCACATTTCATCGTAGACATTCCCTAAATACGATCTCTTAACTTACTATTCTGATAAGGTCATCACAAATGCGTATTAACATCCACATTGCACTTTAGCACTTCACTGATAATGATTAAAGAATACCTATTACTTTCTCTCGCACCACATTGATAATGTTACGAACGGCTTTCACTGGTTAATTACGACTACATGTGGATTTGACATTAATAGCAGATGAATACCTACATCCACGTAACCTCATTTCGTTATATTTATACGCACACACAATGTCACAAAACATATCATCACATAGCCAATAAAATAAAAATTTCTACTTATGAAAACGACTCATAGAGGACTTAACTTTACTTATTGGACCATGTTTGCCATCTCGCATCTGGTCATCGGAAGGTAGGCCTCGCTCCATTGTTCTGCTTCAGGTGATTGGGTCCATCTCGTCTCCTCTCAGCTGACTTTTAATCATCCTGGGTCAACAACATCGTATAGCGCCGCCATAGCCGGAGTAGTATCGCCTTGGTCCTTTACAGCATCATAGTGGTAGTAGCTCGTACGTTTGGAACAGAATAATACAATATGTTACTTAATGTCGTCATCTTACAGTTTATCTTAGTTTTGGAATGCTATTATATAAAAGTTCTACTCTGGGACGATTAGTTTCAATATAGTAGTTCCAAATATGCTAGTATTGGTAATAACTATCTTGCTTGGAGAGCAAATGTGATATCTCTGTGTTTTTATTAGAAACGCACTTGACAGCTGGTTGGACTCTGCCGTTTACAATAAGCAGTATCGGACAAATATATGACTTCTAAGTCAAGTCGTGACGTATCGCTGCACCAATCTTACTAACTCCTTTCGCTGGTCTTTTAATTTCGCGCAGTAATCTGATTTCTGCAGCTGATGTTGAGCGTGCTGTCGCGAATTATATTCTCCGTCAATATTAAATCTCTAAATCCGATAAACTGGTTTCTTTCTTTTACTCGACTCTGCCTTGCTTGCGGTAGTTCAGAATGAAGAATGAATGTTCCAATGTGAATTTTTTTCTTAATAATTGGTTTGAACCATCTCCATCTGTCATTCTTTTTTCACCGCCTTCTACGTATGGTTCTTTCGGTGACTACCTGTTGAAAAGATTATCATCGTATTGACGTTAGTTGTTTTCACATTGACATTTTAATGGCTCGAACTCCATTTTTGTTCCTACTAGTGCATATATAGAACTGTGAAATGGCACAATAATAATAATAATAATAATAATAATAATAATAATAATAATAATAATAATAATAATAATAATAATAATTGTACCGGGAGGTACACCTCAACCCCGTGCATTTAAATGAAGCGCCTGGAAGAACGCCATCTAACACTTAAAGTTTACAACAGCTATTTCAAGAAGTAAGGACTCTTTTCCATAGATGTCTCTATTTAAGAACTGATGCCATGCACTCTGGTGCAAAGTGGAATAACTAGAAATTTAAAGAAATTTTATGTTCAGAGGTTTTCTGAAGTGAATTGACTTTCTTTGGTTTTGATACTTCAAGGTTTGCAACACTACTTACTTATTCCGCCAAGTTTGGATTCTGGCCAATCAAAAATTTTGTGTATTTATTTTTCTCCCAATCATAGTCTTCTTGTAACTTTTCGACTGTCCAATAAAAATGAGAGGGTGTGTCTGATTTTAGTTCACAGCCTTCTCGAACCTTCCTCTCGGGTATAAAAGCTGACGCTTTTTCGAGTTAACTTGTCTTATTGATCGTCGTGCTATTGAGTGTGTGTGCTAAGAGAGGAGGTGGGTGCCTCATCCATCGTCAGGCAGAACATCAGCTAAGGTAATGGCCAACATTTTTCTATCTCAGTAGTTATCTCCGCAAGCTGACTCGAGGGGAGGGTTCCAATCTTTAACTTATGCAACAGTCCATCTCCTAAAATGTAAACTTTTCTTTCTTCTCGTGTAAAAGTTCGAGTAAATCAAGAACAGTTAACTGAAATTCGAGAATAGAGAGTGCAACACCCTCTTGAGTTCCCTATCAACTTGTATTTGAGGTGCCTATTTTTGCACCCGTTTTCTACCTGTAGCCTTGTAACTTAAGTTACTAGTTACTAGTTACCTCAGTAGTGTGGGATTAGCCTCTGCATCATCGGGTAACTAGCCCAAGTAGGGTTTTAATATTTGATTTCAAGGAGCGCAAGTTTCAGGCTCCATACATTTTGATTTTTGGGCCAGTAACCTTAACCTGTACTTTTTCACGAAAGCCCGGTAGAATGGATACTCGATACCCCTGTACTATTTCTTAAAATACAACTGCTACAGTCTTATTAAATGTAGGTTGTGCCTAGGGTGGCCAGAAAGTGTAAATTTTATTGAGCAAGACGCTCTAATCACAAGTGTAAAAGTTTGTAACTTTTATGATGAACATCAATAAACGATAATTAAATATCATAAAATATATCATAAATAAAAACATCAGAATAACTTAATAAAATACTTGAAATGAATTAAATTAATAGAAATACACTGACTGACAGAGCAAATGCAACACCAAGAAGGAGTGGTTCGAAAGGGATGAAAGTTGTGGAAAAAACAGAGACGGCACGGACGAATAATTGATGTTTATTTCAAACCGTTATGCAGGTTACACAATGCGCACGGCATCGACTCAGTAGGATGTAGGACCACCGCGAGTGGCGATGCACGCAGAAACACGTCGAGGTACGGAGTCAATAAGAGTGCGGATGGTGTCCTGAGGGATGGTTCTCCATTCTCTGTCAACCATTTGCCACAGTTGGTCGTCCGTACGAGGCTGGGGCAGAGTTTGCAAACGGCGTCCAATGAGATCCCACACGTGTTCGATTGGTGAGAGATCCGGAGAGTACGTTGGCCACGGAAGCATCTGTACACCTCGTAGAGCCTGTTGGGAGATGCGAGCAGTGTGTGGGCGGGCATTATCCTGCTTAAACAGAGCATTGGGCAGCCCCTGAAGGTACGGGAGTGCCACCGGCCGCAGCACATGCTGCACGCTGCACGTAGCGGTGGGCATTTAACGTGCCTTGAATACGCACTAGAGGTGACGTGGAATCATACGCAATAGCGCCCCAAACCACGATGCCGCGTTGTCCAGCGGTAGGGCGCTCCACAGTTACTACCGGATTTGACCTTTCTCCACGCCGACGCCACACTCGTCTGCGGTGACTATCACTGACAGAACAGAAGCGTGACTCATCGGAGAACACGACGTTCCGCCATTCCCTCATCCAAGTCGCTCTAGCCCGGCACCATGCCAGGCGTGCACGTCTATGCTGTGGAGTCAATGGTAGTCTTCTGAGCGGGCGGACGCCGGGAGTGCAGGCCTCCTTCAACCAATCGACGGGAAATTGTTCTGGTCGATATTGGAACAGCCAGGGTGTCTTGCACATGCTGAAGAATGGCGGTTGACGTGGCGTGTGGGGCTGCCACCGCTTGGCGGCGGATGCGCCGATCCTCGCGTGCTGACGTCACTCGGGCTGCGCCTGGACCCCTCGCACGTGCCACATGTCCCTGCGCCAACCATCTTCGCCACAGGCGCTGCACCGTGGACACATCTCTATGGGTATCGGCTGCGATTTGACGAAGCGACCAACCTGCCCTTCTCAGCCCGATCACCATACCCCTCGTAAAGTCGTCTGTCTGCTGGAAATGCCTCCGTTGACGGCGGCCTGGCATTCTTAGCTATACACGTGTCCTGTGGCACACGACAACACGTTCTACAATGACTGTCGGCTGAGAAATCACGGTACGGAGTGGGCCATTCGCCAACGCCGTGTCCCATTTATCGTTCGCTACGTGCGCAGCACAGCGGCGCATTTCACATCATGAGCATACCTCAGTGACGTCAGTCTACCCTGCAATTGGCATAAAGTTCTGACCACTCCTTCTTGGTGTTGCATTTGCTCTGTCAGTCAGTGTATTTAATCAAAATGTCCGTAATATGGGCGCCAGAGTTCACCAGAATGGATCCCTCGAATTTTGATAGAGCATGATAAACTTTATATCCCAGGGCGTGTAAATCATGCTGCATACTGGTACATCTGCTGCAGGCCTTACCTAACCTCCTGAAAACGACTAAATAGGTAGGAACTGCACCTAGGTTCATCAATAACTCCACTGATTCTAAAATAGCTGATTCTATTCTTAACAAAATCCGTGCATGAGCACCACATCAACACACAAAATTATACATATAATACACACAAAATATTGCTGGAAGACTCCATATTTACAACAAAAATGAAAACAGTGGGAAAACGAAAGCGAGAACTAAGCTACCATTTGTAGATAGTCCGATGAACAATATACATGTAGATAAATACCCTTCACTGTCTCTGCATCAATACGACTTGCCAATTCTCACAATCGGCATTTATAACATCACACAGATACTGTAGGCCTACCTCGTAATACTGTGTTCACAGATTTTAACACTTGTTGTAAAGCTATATATACATTTGAACAACACACGCCTGTCGATCCTCAACATATATTATGAAAAGTCTGCGATACCTTTCAACAAAATATAATGCCAGACCTCCACAAATACTACAACACTTAGTGCGTACGCCCTCCACAATTTGTTGATCAACCACTTTCCACGAACATAACAAGACTACCTTCACGAACGTTTGAAGTCCAGTCACTTGTAGCCGTGTCACTCGAATACCTTATATCCAGCACTACTTCCTTCTCGTACCGTGTGTCAGTTGTCTTCTTGTCCGTACCGAGTGTCCCTGGTTCCCGCCGTTTGATCAACCTTTATAGGCATCAGCATTCCCCTTCCTCTCACATAATACGTCTGGATTGGTCCTTGCCAGCCAATCATGTGTGATCCACCGTTCAGGGTTGCCCTGAACTTCTTCATGCTCCCAAGACATAAACAAACGCTGGGGTATATCACATGACTCATAGAACTTTCTTAGTACAACAACATCAACAAACACATCTCATCAGACACTGGGATGCCCGCATGAGTCATACAAATTACCAGGGTCCAATATAGCAATGTTTTCCCACTCGTGCAAAACAAATTACTCATACTACATATATGGATACTTTCCAACTTACAAAGATTAATGACAAAATATACAAATGAAATACTGATAATAATAATAATAATAAAAATCAAATACTAACAATAATATCTCTAACTTCCACATATAGTGCGAGGGTGTGATATATGTACTATCACAAGTTAAAGGCTGTAAGGGTTTGGTAGCGCAGTCCCTTTGGTTGAATTATAGAGTATAGAGGCTCTTCTTGTAATGTAATATATATTTGTGTAAATATTGTGTGGTGCCTTTGGAAGGCCGTAGCCTGTAATCGTTGGAGCAAAGGGCTCTTGAAAATTGTGTTTTAAATATCCTGTACAAGGAATTGGGAGATTCGTCTCCTTGACTATCTGCCTAAACGGAATATTAGTAATGTTGGGACCTTTGTAAATTATGAGCTTGAAGCTCAAATTGTAACTTACCATTTCTTGGTTTTTCTGTTTTTCTATTTTGTACCAAACTACCTCTGTACCTGAAATCTTGTTGTTGGTTAACATTTGACATTTGAAAAGAAATATAACCTTTACTTTAAAGTTTTAAATTAATCTTTGACTATCGTAGATAGATCCATTCAAAGCAGCACCTTCTTTCACCTCTCTGTGTTCCACGAAAACACGGTAACAATAATAATAAAAACACGAGGGGCGCATTATATTGTTTTACACTTTATTTCTTGTACGTCCGGGTATAGTTCACATATCACTTTTAAAGGTGGTGACGTGTAACTAGTGTCTTGTTCCACCGTTTGGTAGCAGCTCACGCACAGCGGCCAACGAATGCACTCGGCATAGCCATTTCATAACAACACTGTCAGTGTAGGAGCAGACAACATGGAAAGCAACCGTCAGGGACAGCTCTATACGTCTTGGTGGCAGTCTGTGGAGAATATGCGCTGTCACGGCAAACAGTTTACAACTGGGTGAATGTTGGAAAACAGGGCGCACACCGGTTGAAAAGGGAACCAGTTCTGGAAGGAATGTGACAGTGTCAACACCAGGCAACATTGCCCGGGTCAAACAGGCCATCCAAGGAAACAAATACATCACATTTACAGAAATGGAGGCAGCCACGGGAATTAGAAATAGGAAGGATTTCCACCTATCAATACTAATTTATTGCACTTATTATGATACAGTACTGGTTTCGACACCCTACATAGGGCCATCTTCAGCTGAACAATACATTCACATCTATGTCATGAGGCTATGATTACATTGTCTAGGGAATGCCATATGATAATAAACATTTGGTCACATCCAAATGGGGCGTATCGAAACGGCAACTGGCGTGTATGTCACTATGTGCGACAATGCAATTATATGTCTATAATGATATGCTTTAGGTCTTAAAATGAGTTTATAAAACACATCCCTACTTAAAACTAACTTATATATACATATATATATATATGTAGGAACACTTCATGCACATGAACGTTCGTGTCTTGTGTGTTGTTCAGTTCATCGGTTGACTTCTGTGTTCAAGTCTTATTAACATATTTGTACATTTGGTTGCTGTTTCTGGAGTTTAAATGATATGATTTGCTTGTAAAATTGTCATGTTGTATGTATAAAAGATTTTGTCTTCATGTATATACATAGAATAAAACACTTTCCAATTTTAAAAGGGTGCCAGACGTATGGATAGAATTAGGCTAAAATATGTATATTCAGCTCTGCTGTGTGTTGAATCTTGTAGCTTTGTTAAAATCGAATCATGTCCTATGACGTCCGTAAAATTTGAGTGGCATTGGGCTCAAAGTAGTGGCTCCTTTCCCATTTGTAGCTGTGCAGTGATGTTATATTATTGTTATTGATGTGGCTGCGCATTGTTTGATATGCGAGCTTGCATTTTACAATTTTACAAGCAAATGATATCATTTAAACTCCAGAAACAGCAATCAAGTGTACAAATATGTAAAGAAGATTTGAACAGAAGTCAACCGATGAACTGAACAACACACAAGACACGAACGTTCATGTGCATGAAGTGTTCCTACATATATATTCTATTTATCTTTTTTTTATATAAGTTAGTTTTAAGTAGAGATGTGTTTTATAAACTAATTTTAAGACCTAAGGCATATCATTATAGACATACAATTGCATTGTCGCATATAGTGACATACAAGCCAGTTCCCGTTTCGACACGCCCCATTTGGATGTGACCAAATGTTTATAATCATATGACATTCCCTAGACAATGTAATCTTAATCATAGCCTCATGATATACAGTGAGTCAAAATGAAACTCATACACTAGAGGAAAGTTTGTTTATTTGGAGTCAACAAAAAATATAACCATTACTTTATTTTAGTCTTGGTTCTGGTTTAACAAATACATATTTATCTACTAAGGTACAAAGTAAATCAGCTCCTATTTCCTATACTTACAAAGAAAATTAATGCATTATTATTAAACATACATGAAACAGGTCAAAGTAAAACTCATACACCTTCAAGTAGTTCCTGAGCGATCTCTAATAACGCACTATTTTTAACAGTCAATACTTTGTTCGGTACCCTTTAGCACTTTTCACGGCTCTTAAACGGTTAGGCATAGATTGTACCAACTTTTCGCAAGAAGATGGATCTATTTTCTTCCATTCTTCACATAAAGCCATTTTCAGACCATCTTGTTCAACATCTGGTGTTTTCTTATCGCTACTTCCAAGTAATGCCATAGATTTGATATCACATTTAAGTCTGGTGACTGAGGAGGTGTCTCGAATACTTTTGGGCAATTTACAGCAGCCACATCCGTACTTTATGAGCTTTGTGCTTCGGGTCGTTATCTTGGTAATACTTAAATCGATCAAGTATTCCACACTAGCTGACATGCACCCCCAGACAGTTACACTACCTCCACCATGTTCGACACTTGAACGTAGATTGCTAGGTTTCAACTCCTCATTTGGTTTCCACCAGACATTAAAATTTTCATCTGATCCGAAGGGATTATATTTACTTTCATCTGCAAAAGTAATGGTCTTTCACAAGTCAAAATATTTTTCTATATACTCCTTAACGAAGCTCAAACTTTTCTTCCTATTAATATTGCTAACAAATATTTTTCCTAACTATTCGTCCATGCCTGTTACTTTTCCTTACGGTAAGTCGAATAATTTCTGGATGTGCTCTCTTTTTGCCATGTTCCTCAGCCATCATAGCCAGTCTTGGAGCATTAATCGCTGGATTTTTCTTAACTTGTCTTACTATCCAACGTTCCTCCCCGAGATTGAACATTTTCTTCCTCTCACTTCGTATTTATTTTTTCAATGCTGCGTGTACTTTTATACCTATTTATAATGCACTGTAAAGTTGCATGTTCCTGCTTACAAGTTTACAACTTTCTCGAAGGATTTTCCTCTCTTATGGTGAAAAATTGTCAGTTCTTTCTTCTTTCGAAGATTGTCCTCTTTGTCGCCCCATGATAGTACCGGAACGTGTCTGTACTTCACAACTCTCCACAACAAACTGAATGTGATGACGAAACACAAACATACAGCATTTGTACTGCCCTCTAATCTGCCCCTGTAGGACTGTATGAGTTTCATTTTGACGTGCCCCAGCAGCATATAGACAAAGAATCTCTTTTATCTTGCTAAGTTAAGGGATACGCTATATATCGTGTGGTGACTTAATAATTCAAGACATACCTTGATTGTTCCACACATAAAATGCGAACATTAAATTATTGTCCATATATCTATTCATAAACACGTACTAGTTACAGTGATGTATGAGTTTCACTTTGACTCACTGTAGATGTGAATGTATTGTTCAACTGAAGATGACCCTATGTAGGGTGTCGAAACCGGTACTGTAGCATAATAAGTGCAATACTTTAGTATTGATAGGTGGAAGTAATTTCCTATTTGTAATTGTGTAGTTCGTCAATACGGAGATGAAGATTATAGATTACGAAGCCACGGGAATTAGCCGAAACACCCTGCAGCGGATCGTGCACGGCCGCTTATAGTTGGGGAAGGTGTCATCAACGTGGGTGCCTAGACTCTTGTCTGCAGACGAAAAGCAGAGGCGTGTGGACTTGTGCAGAGAACTTTTGCAACGCCTTGATCAAAATCCAGCCGACTTCATGGCTAGGCTTGTGACTGGTGAAAAGATATGGCTGCCACCGCTGCCATTGATCAGATGAAATTCACGGTACTGCCACACCCACCATACTCTCCCGACTTGGCACCAAGTGATTATCAGCTGTTCGGGAACATGAAGAAACCTCTTCGTGGTCGCCGCTTTGCGGATTTTGCAGACCTTGACAGAGCTGTCAAGGCATGGGGACGCATCACTCCGAAAGAATGGTTTCAGGAAGATCTGGAGAGACAGACACATCGATGGCAAAAGTGCATACAGTTACAAGGAGATTGTGTTGAGAAGGTGGACGTAACAACTGATGTGTATTGTACTTCATTTGGGTAGAAAAAATAAAGTGTACAACAATAAAGTACGTCCTTCGTACTACTACTACTACTACTACTACTACTACTACTAATAATAATAATAATAATAATAACAATAATAAAAATAATATGTCTGGGCATTGAGGCTCAGGCCTTCTGACCCCAACTTAGCAGGTTCTATCCTGGCTCATCCCGGTGGTATTTGAAGGTGCTCAAATACGTTAGCCTCGTATCGGTACGTAAAAGAACACCTGCGGGACTAAATTCCAGCACCTCGGCGTCTCCGAAAACCGTAAAAGTAGTTAGTGGGGCGTAAAGCAAATAACATTATTAATAATAATGTGTTTAATGCCCTTTCAATTGGTTTAAAAGACGCTGGACTGCCGGGATTTCACCCTGGAAAGAGATTCCTTAACGCACATCGGAGAGTGATACGTAAATACTCTTAAATATTTTTGCTATTTGTTTTACGTCGCACCGACACAGATAGGTCTTTTGGCGACGATGGGATAGGAAAGGCCTAGGAAATGGAAGGAAGCGGCCGTGGCCTTAATTAAGGTACAGCCCCGGCATTTGCCTGGTGTGAAAATGGGAAACCACGGAAAACCATCTTCAGGGCTGCCGACAGTGGGGCTCGAACCCACTATCTCCCGATTACTGGATACTGGCCGCACTTAAGCGACTGCAGCTATCGAGCTCGGTACTCTTAAATAAAACGGACTGCTGAAAGATTCGCCATCACAACTTTGTGTTCAGAACACGAGCGCCAAGCCAGTTTAAGTTATCTAAGTAGCCCAATAACCCGACCTAATGAACCATGACCTACGAATATGTCAAAAATAATAAAGTAAAGCATCATGACAGTCCATTTTATAAAACTTCGTGACCAAGTCCTCAGAATATTGCAATAACACATAATATATTTCTATTTTGAATGTTTGAGAAACAAAATTTCTAAATGAACTTTTACAGAGTACATTTGTGAGATATTCAACACATTCGATCTCACAAGAGTAAAGTGACTATAACTTACTTTGATTGATAAATCTACCTACATGTATATTTTCACTATCATGTATTATGTTGCAGGTTCTACTTATGATGTTCTTAAAGATAAAAAGGACAGAAAGTTTGTCAGTGATAACCTCCCTAAGTTTATTCAAAGCGAGTTGCGGTTTTGCAACAATGAACCGTGTGGTATTCAGATGGCGAATGAGGTGAAGAATTTCTACTTTGGCAACAAATCTATTGATGATAACAATACTATCAACGACTTGGTACAGGTACGTACTGATTGAAAGAATCATCAGTTCTAGAATTATAATGTTCTAATGTTGGATACTTGAATGTATTTCCTGTTCATGTGGTGACATGTCATGGAATTTTGACACGAAAACAAGGGGACAGGCAAGAAATTCAAGGCTAGAAGTTAGGTTCCTCGTCCCTTTCTATGGTTTTCTGCAATAAAATATATCTTAGTCTTTAATATACATTTTGTCCACTACATACGTTATAATTAAATTTGTTAGTATTAGAAAAGTCACAAGCAGCGTTTAGGACAAGTTGTAGGGAATGATATCATATAAAGTATTGTAGTTCTAAGAGCAGAGTGGCTAAGCGTAGATAGTCGTCTGTGTATTAATTAACCAAGAAATGATTCCTTTCGGTCGTGCTTGTACTAAGGGACTTAGCATTCAATCACCTTCTATGTATCAGAGGGTGAATAGTACAAACACATTTGCAAACATGCAACTATTCTCATAACTACAGAAAAGAGTCTCTCGTCTATCGCAGAAATCAAGGAGGTGATTTGGGAGGTGACAAAGATAACAAAGCCAAGATGTGTGGTCCAGTTTACTACCGGTATTTTTGCGCTACAGTTGTATGCTGCTAAGACCCGGTCTGTATTTCATGACGCTAGAGTAAGTCAGTGCTGAGTAACGCTCGTAACATGTGTAATTTAAGCGTAAGTGTGGACAGTGGGTGTGTACGAGTCGTGGTGGTGATTACTATTTCAAGGGGAAGTGATGATGATTATGTTTGTTATTTAAAGGGGTCTAATGGCTAGGTCATTGGCCCGTAATTTTAAGAGGAAGTACAACTGGGCAATCATCCTCTCTGTACGTTAATCAGAGGGGAAAAAGTAAGCGGTCTGACACTTCGAAGAGTGAAGATATAAGCAAAAGAAAGGGAATATCCACGAAGAGTGCGTGAAAATGAAAGACTCCGTAGGCCTCGCAAGCTTAATGCTGTTGGGGTAGGAGGAGAACGCGAGTTGGCAAGAGGAGATCGGATAAGGAAGATGAAAGTGAAGACTCTGACACAAGTAAAAGTATCAGCTAGGGGAACAGTGATCGCCAACGAACCCCACAGGAGATGTTTTCGCACTGCAGTCTGTGGATAGCATGTTGATAAGTGTGTCTCGTGTAGAGGAGTTTACGCTGGGCCGAGCCAGAAACAACGCCACAACATTAGTTGCTTGAAGTGACTTGCGTCGGCTCGGTAGAGGCAACGCAACATGATGAGTGTTCTCCTCCAACTTTGATAAACTATAATTAACAAACAGCAGTAGCGTACTTTCTTTTTCATATATATTTTAGAATTTTTACTGATATTTTTTCTTTTTTCTAATTCTCTGTTTATTTGTCTTGTATTTTGTATTTAAGGACGACACACACACCCAGTCACCGAGCCAGTGGAAATAACCAATTAAGTTTAAAATCCCCGATCCGGCCGGGAATCGAACCCGGGGCCCCTTGAACCAAAGACCAGCATGCTAACCATTTTGCCATGGAGCCGGAACTGGACCATACTTTTTGCTTTACTGTTCTCCTTATCATCGCTTCAGTCACAACTTTGTTACAGAAGAGTGACTCATCCTACAGTATTATACTACGTCCGTCTTCTTCCGTGTCTGTTAAAGAAATTCATCAGCTTGTACTGTAATTTGTAAATCACATGCTTTATGTAGTGGCTGTAAAACCAGGTAATTATAAATGAGGGACATTATTATTATTGTTATTATTATTATTATTATTATTATTATTATTATTATTATTATTATTATTATTATTATTATTATTATTATTTTATTTATTTATTCCTGACTTACATTTGTGGCGAAGTTAGGGCTCACGGCCCTCTCTCACACTTAACCACTATAAACAAAAATTAAAAAATGCTAGTTGCTTTACGTCGCACCGACACAGATAGGTCTTATGGCGACGATGAGACATTGAAGGGCTAGGAGTGGGAAGGAAGCGGCCGTGGCCTTAATTACGGTACAGCCCCAGGATTTGCCTGGTGTGAAAATGGGAAACCATGGAAAACCATTTTCAGGGCTGCCGACAGTGGGGTTCGAACCTACTATCTCCCGAATACTGGATACTGACCGCACTTAAGCGACTGCAGCTATCGAGCTCTGTAATTTAAAAAAATGTAAACATAAAAGTAAGACATAGAAATTCTAAAAGGACATAATACTACGGACAGATAATTTATGCCTACATATCAGTACGGCAATTTGTGTGGCATTACTAATACTAATACTAACACAGAGTTTACACGAGGACAGTAGACTGGACAATACAGTGAGCCAAGACAATATTGTCCTCATGTGAACGAACTAGCCGAGGGCAGGACAATGAATAAGCTACTGTCTTACGAGTTAGCCTCGCTTCCTATCTATCGGGACAATGCCTTCCCCCCCACCATCGCTCTTATTGTCCTGTTGATAAGTATGTTAAGAGTAATTTGTAGTTTTTCTCTGGCGGGTATTGCTTCTCTCATTAATGTATCGTTACGTTGAATCATCGGTGAGACCTTCCTCAGAAGGTCTTCAAAATATTGATGCACATTTTATATTCTTGAGGATCTTCTAATTCTTTTAATAATAAAACAGACGATCCTAATGAAGATCTGCGTGACAACCATTTCCGTAACCACAATCTCTTCTTATTTTTAGTTTTAACGTCTTCAACTATATCTAACACATCTTTGTATAAGATATGAATCACTTTCCTTAATTTTCCTTGAAGAGCACGGCGTCGTGGATCCATTTTGATGATGGAAAGCGGACGACTTGATATTGTCTTGTCCTGCGCAAGGGAACTGTTCACGGAGCACAGGACAATACCAGGACAATAAAATATTGTCCTGTCTTGCATACTGTCCTCGTGTAAACTCGGCTTAATACTAATACAATACTACTACTACTACTACTACTACTACTTCTAATAATAATAATAATAATAATAATAATAATAATAATTGTTACCGTGTTTTTGTGGTAGTTAAGCATGAAAGAAGGTGCTGGGTGGTGAATAGGTCTCAAGCTACTAAAGAGAAATTAAATTTAAAATTTTAACAAGGTTATATTTTCTTTTCAAAATTAGGTAACAACAAATAGAACAGGTACTTAGTAGCCGAAATACAACTTGAAATGTACAATTACAGGGATTAAAGAATTTGGGCTTCGAGCCCTGAAAACACAATTCTTGAGCAACTAGCTCAACTTTACGATATACCAATTTCAACAAAAGGGGCAGAAGACCCCAATCAAACCCTGGAGCCCTTGCTCCAAATTACACAGCAAAGCCTCCTCGAGGCATACAACTCTCAGTTTTAGAAAAGAGCCACTCGCTCTTAAAGTTAAGCCTCTCCCAGGCCACACCAAACTCAACTTTCAAGTTGTCCTCAAAGGACATATACACAGGGGTAAAATACCCAACCTACTGAGGTCTATTAGGTGAGAAAAGATTAATACATGACCTCTAAAATACAACTTGAGAGGAGGCGAACTTGCACTCCTAATACACTTTGCTTTTAAAACCTAATCTGGCTCTGGGCCACTAACGCAAGGGCTAATCCCATACTACAGAGGTGACTTAGAGAAGAACACTTTACATTACATAAACGAAGAAAAGTTTGAGAAAATAAGTTCACCTCAAAACGAATGTGAGTGGGAGCTCGAGAGGGTTAGCACTCTCTATCCCAATATGTAACTTTACAAGAAAAGAAGAAAAGAGTAGTTACATTTTAGGAAAAGGTTACATGATGGAAAACGCTTCGAACCCGCCGCGAGAGTTAAACTGCCGACCTAGCAAGAAAAGAAGATATTAATAGGCCATTACCTGGTAGTAGATCGCTGCCGAGGAAAGAGGCGCTTCCCGCCTCCTGCTATGTACTTAATACACTGAAAGATGGAACAGAAGTGGCCCGGAGACCCCAAAATCAGCAGTTTATATCCTCTCGCGGAAGATTCTAGGCGTTAGGGGAAAGAAAACACCCTCCCACAAAATCTTTATTGGTTCGGGAAAAGAAACCCCTACATAGAGGAAAAAGAAACACATTATTGGTGGAAAATTAATTAAAGAAATTCGGGATTGGCTAGATCCAAACTAAGGGGAAAAAGAGGGGTATACAGCCAACTTAAACAATGACAGAAAGAAATTTAACAAAGAACAAACTCTTGAAATAAAAATTTCTCCAACAAAATAGTTCTTTGACTCCGCACTAGGTCGCACTATTGTTGATCTTCAGTAGTGTCCTCTAGAAGAGAAAGTTCACACTTCTTACTTCAAGCGAAACAAAAACACATCAAAGTGACACAGTTCAAAAACTCAAAATTTTCCACGTGGTGACATCTTCTGAGAAAGTAGAGAATTAATAGAATAGATAAAGTTCAACCTTCCTCCAGAAGAGGAGTTTCGACTGGCGCAACTTTTAAATAAACGGTGTAGAGGTGTACCGCCCGGTACAGACCTCCCCCCCCAAAAGTTCCTCCAGGGGTGACACATGAAATCAGTTTGAAACAAAGTCCAAGTAATGATGTTGATACGAAGATAGATAGCAGAAGCATTTATAAGATTTTAGTAATTTGGTTGGTTGCAATTTCAAAATTTTGTTGTTGCCGGTGCAGTAAGGTTTTTATGTTTGTAGAATTTGTATTTCTGAATATAAACTTTTACTACTTAAAGGTGAAGAAAAATTTTGCAATGTCCGCCAAATATTGTTGTTAAATTCCCAAATGTAATTATTGCTTATGGTGACTGTCCATGTAGTTGATGTAGATTGAGTCGGATGGCCAGACCGGCCGTTGCAGCTTGCGTCCAACGGAGGCCGCTCGGACCCCTCAAGTACCCTGAGATACCGCTCGCCCGCACTATGAGGGGAGCAGAGGTGTTGAAGTACGCCGCGCCCGCGGTGAACAGATACAGGCTGCGGGCATGTAGCAGGTCGTGCGCCGCACATCAGCCTTGGCCGGGAGGTGAGCTCCGGCTCGCCGTGCACATGTCGTCCTCGCTGGAGAGGAGGGGGCCCATCCCCCTCCCCAGTCGCTGCACGGCGCTGCGCGGCTGCGGGGGCGCTGAAACATTAAAGCTAGGCGGCAGAATTGTGTTGGACAATCATTTCCTTTGAGGGTACAGGCTTGTAGTGAGAGTGAGGGGCCAGCGGCGTGCAGATATTCATGGTATTCATTAAGCCACTGTGTAGAGTGGAGCAGGAGACGGGAGCGTGGTAATGGCCGTGGCAAAGACAGGATGGCAGTTTAATGGGTCGGGGCAGGTTTCACAAACATGCTTACATAAGAAACAAAATCCTATAGAAGGGGCAGAATGCCTTAAAAGTGAAACTCAAAAAAAAATATAACCTTCATATCCTTTCAAAATAATATGAAGCAAGTTAACACAGAAATTACACCGGTTTCACCTGGGACAGGTGAACCCTAAATATCCTCTCGGTGGCTGGATTACTTAGCAATAAGGTAACCGGCGTAAGAAAATCGAGAATGATACAAGGCCCATGAAATCTGGGGGCAAGCTTGCCCGCGGGAACAAAATTTTTGACCATAACCTGGTCACCTACCTTCAAGGTGGTGGGTCTCCGTCCACGATCATACCTTTCCCTAACCTTTTCATGAGATACTTTAAGATTAGCTTTAGCCTTCTTCCAAAGATCTTTAATGTTGTCCGGATCTATTGTCTCGGGCAGAATGTCACTCAGAGACCAGAGGTTAGAGAGCGGCGAGTTGGGAACAAACTTGAACATCAAAGAAGCTGGAGTAAACTTGTGAGATTCATGAACCGCCGAATTCAAAGCAAAAGCTAACCAATGCAGGGACGTGTCCCACCTGGAAGGGTCTTCATGATGATAAGCAATGAGAGCGGACCTGAGATTACGGTTAACTCGTTCAGCCAGAGATGGTTGCGGGTAATAAGCAGAAGTAGTTACATGAGAGATGGACAAGTCAAAACAGAATTTACGAAATAGATTTGATGTAAAAGCTTTAGCATTATCAGATACAATGTATTGGCACGGACCAAAAGAAGCAAAAATAGAATTTAGGCAAGTAATGGTGGACTGAGCGGTAGCCAGCTTAGTCGGAAATAACCAGGAAAATCTTGTAAAACCATCTACACACACAAAGATGAACTTGTTGGCATTACCCTTTGACTGGGGGAAGGGTCCCACATAATCGATATACAGGCGTTCCATGGGGCGCGACGCTTGATGAGAAGACAAAAGGCCTACTTTAGTGGACATGGTGGGTTTACTGATCAAACAAGATTTACAAGCTTTTACAAGTTCTCGAATTTCACCGTCCATACCTTTCCATATGAACATTTCACGAATCTTTTCACGAGTTTTAAAGATTCCAAGATGCCCCCCCAATGGGGTCTCATGATAGTATTTGAAGATCATAGGTACAAGAACCGCTGGAACAACAACTTTCATCAACTTATCATGCCTCGAAGGGCAACATAGAACACCATTCCTCAGAACATAAGGGACAACATGTTCCCCAGAAGAAAGGGTTTCCATTATAGGAGCCAGCGTCGGATCTTCACGTTGGTATTTCTCAATATCCCTAAAAAGCATGGGAGCACCTGTTAAGATGGCATTAACACCAGATAGTATGGACTCGGAAGGTGATGAACTATCGACCTGTTCGTGGGTCTCGACGTCGTTATGAAACATACGGCTGAGTCCATCAGCAACAACATTTTCGGTACCTCTGATATGTCGTACATCAAATTGGAAGGCAGAAATACGGATGGCCCAACGGGCTATACGACCAGTACGACGCGGCCTACCTAAGACCCAGCTTAAGGCTTGATTATCTGTCTCCAGGTCGAATTTGACATGTTCCAGATAGAGACGGAACTTTTCTAAGGCGAATAAGACTGCCAACCCTTCGAGCTCATAGATGGAATACTTGGCTTCTTGAACCGATAGAGTCCTAGATGCATAGGCGATGGGACGCCTCCCTAGTTCAGTCTCTTGAAGAAGGACTGCAGCTACAGCTGACGACGACGCGTCCGTTTGGACGATGAATTTCTTCGAGAAATCAGGCATAGCAAGTACAGGGGCATTACAGAGAGCTAATTTAAGATCTTCGAAAGCGGCTTGTTGAGAAGGTCCCCACTCGAATTTGATGCCTTTCCTACGAAGAAGGTTTAAGGGCGCCGCTCTATTAGCGAAGTTAGGAATAAACTTCCTGAAGAAATTCACCATACCAATGAATCTAGCGATACCTTTGATGTCCTTAGGAGGTTTAAAATCACGGATGGCCTGTGTTCTAGAATGATCGACTGCTACACCATCAGGTGACACAATATGCCCTAGGAATGACATAGAGGGCTTAGCAAAGGCAACCTTGGACAACTTAACAGTTAACCCAGCCTTACGAAGGCGATCGAGAACTTCTCGCAGATGATCTAGATGCTCTTCAAAAGTCTCTGAAAATACGACGACATCATCCAAGTAGTGATATAAGTACTCAAATTTGATGTCGGAGAAGACCCTATCTAGTAGCCTAGTGAGTACAGCTGCTCCCGTGGGGAGCCCGAAAGGCACGCGGTTGTATTCATATAAATTCCAGTCCGTGGCAAACGCTGTAAGGTGTTTAGACTCTTCGGCAAGGGGAATTTGATTATAGGCCTGATTCAAGTCCAAGATAGTGAAGAACTTGGCCTTACGAAACCATGAAAAGCAAGAATGAAGGTCGGGAAGGGGCACAGATTGCAACACCACCTTCCGATTGAGAGCCCTGTAATCAATGACAGGCCTGAAGCCTCCTTGGGGTTTCGGGACTAGAAAAATAGGCGATGAATACGCCGACTTAGAGGGCCTAATAATACCATCCTTCAACATCTGATCGATGATTTCTTTCAGAGCCTTCATTTTAGGTGGAGATAGCCTATACGGTGGAAAACGGACAGGAATCGAATCCGTAACCTCAATTTTGTATTCAATAAGGTCAGTAACACCAAGAGAATCAGAGAACACCTCGGGAAACGACTGACACAGTTTGCGAATACTATCAGCCTGCTCCTCAGGTAGATGTCTAAGGTCTAACAACATCTCATCCTGGGTAGGCGAAATAGAAGAACATGACACAGAATTACACTTTAATAGTGGTATTTTACAACTAGAAGCAAATTTGAATGTGCACGACCTAGACTGGAGATCGAGCACAAGACCAGTGTGAGAAATAAAGTCCGCTCCCAGTATGATGGGGCAAGACAAGTGCTTAGCCACAAACAGTTTAATTTTCCAGGTAAATTTAAAAATACGAATTTTGACCAGTACGGAACCTAGAATTTCTAATGGAGATGAATTAGCCGAAACATATTGAATACGAGGAGAGTCATAGACAGGTAGTTTACAAACAGATTTCAATTTCGAGTACCATACAGCCGAAATAATGGAACAAACACTGCCTGAATCTAATAGAGCTGTTATAGGCTCGTTATTTAACTCAACCTTAAGAAAAGGAACAGGTGCGGGTGTATCCGCCGCAATCCTAAGACACTCTTTGGGGCATTCAAAAGATGTATTCGAAGACTGGTCGTTCTCTGCATTTACAACCTGTTTACTAGGGGCTAAGTCTCGGGAAGATGGATTAGTCGGCTCAGCCGACGCCACTAGTCACTTTTGATTGTTGTTGGAAGTTACACCAGAAGTTGAGCAGGAGGGGGTGCTATTCGAATTGGGACAATTCTTAGCGATATGTGAGAAGGCCCCACATTTAAAACAGCCTTGTGATGAACCAGCTCCATTATTTGCCCTACTAGACTTGATCAGAGGACACTTATTCCGCAGATGGTCAGGCGACCCGCAAGCATAACATTTACGGGGATTGACTGGTCGGCGAGGTGGAGGCCGAGTGTTACAAAAGGAAGGCGGGGGTTCTTTCGCGACACGCAAAGAATCGGCGTATCTAACTCCTTCCGCTGAAACGGCCAATGCTTCAAGTTCAGAGAAAGTTTGCGGGCACGCCGCGAAACACAAATATGACCTGTAGGGTGGTGAAATCCCTTCAACAATAGCTTGCACGATCTGATCCTCAGGGAAGTGGAGAGCAAACACCCTAGTATAAAACTTAATATCTTGGATGAAGTCTGCCAGGTTTTCATCCAAGCGCTGTACCCGATAATAGTATTTCTGAATAAGGGAGGACCTGGCCCTAGCCGGGATGAAGTTAGCTAGCAAATGGGCGTGGAAATCCTCAATAGAAGATTGCTCGGCAATGGCTCTAACTATTTTGTCAGATAGAACACCAATAGCATAAGGATAGATAATTTGCAAAATTTGACATGGGGAAAGAGAAAACACAAGGGCATGATCCTGAAATTCCACTAGAAATCTTAAAAATGAAATTACGTCACTGGTGGTGTTGACGGAAAACTTAGAGATACCTCTAAGCAACATTGCCAATGGATGAGGCAAGCTGCTGAACCCAGGTGACATAGTCGTTAAAGGTTTCAAGGGCAAGGAAGTTAATTCAGAGCGGATGTTACTCAATGACGCACGGCGTTCAGATTCGTTGTTCGATGGGGCAGAGATAGTTTGAGCAGCAACTGTTATCCTATTGACTTCTCCCTGAGGAGGCTCTTCCTCGTTACCTACATTCACCGTGGCGGGTTGATCAGTTTTGGGAGGAGCTTCGCCGGTTAGCAATTGAGTGACCTTATTAGACAATTCAGAAATAGTTTCAAGGAGCGTATTAGCTTGCTTCCTCTGAACGTCATTCACCTTTAGAGACAATAGATCATTAACTCTATTTGCAAAGTGATACAGCCTGCCTTGCACACGCTTAATTTGATTAGGAGATGGATCGTTTTCATCAAAAAAGCTGACTACCGATGCTAGCCCAGTAATATTCTCGACAATCGTGGAAAGAGAGTCGTCAATTTCTTTCTCTCCCAAATTGGGGATGGAAATGGGCAAATCAAGGGACTCTCTAAGCTTGTTAGTGTCTATTGCAACCGTGCCTCCAGATTGAACGTTTCTGATAGTTAACTCATATATCAACTCCTCTTTGCGCAAGTAGTTAAGGAGGAGAACATCGCGAGGGCCGGGCATGATGACAGAACAATTTTGAAAAACTCAAAAAATTCCAGCAACTGAGAAAATTGTTAGAATTCGAATCAAAGCAATGTTTAGCCGTCAAAAGGGGCTAAATTGAGACCCATTCAACCACGCTCTGCTACCACTTGTTACCGTGTTTTTGTGGTAGTTAAGCATGAAAGAAGGTGCTGGGTGGTGAATAGGTCTCAAGCTACTAAAGAGAAATTAAATTTAAAATTTTAACAAGGTTATATTTTCTTTTCAAAATTAGGTAACAACAAATAGAACAGGTACTTAGTAGCCGAAATACAACTTGAAATGTACAATTACAGGGATTAAAGAATTTGGGCTTCGAGCCCTGAAAACACAATTCTTGAGCAACTAGCTCAACTTTACGATATACCAATTTCAACAAAAGGGGCAGAAGACCCCAATCAAACCCTGGAGCCCTTGCTCCAAATTACACAGCAAAGCCTCCTCGAGGCATACAACTCTCAGTTTTAGAAAAGAGCCACTCGCTCTTAAAGTTAAGCCTCTCCCAGGCCACACCAAACTCAACTTTCAAGTTGTCCTCAAAGGACATATACACAGGGGTAAAATACCCAACCTACTGAGGTCTATTAGGTGAGAAAAGATTAATACATGACCTCTAAAATACAACTTGAGAGGAGGCGAACTTGCACTCCTAATACACTTTGCTTTTAAAACCTAATCTGGCTCTGGGCCACTAACGCAAGGGCTAATCCCATACTACAGAGGTGACTTAGAGAAGAACACTTTACATTACATAAACGAAGAAAAGTTTGAGAAAATAAGTTCACCTCAAAACGAATGTGAGTGGGAGCTCGAGAGGGTTAGCACTCTCTATCCCAATATGTAACTTTACAAGAAAAGAAGAAAAGAGTAGTTACATTTTAGGAAAAGGTTACATGATGGAAAACGCTTCGAACCCGCCGCGAGAGTTAAACTGCCGACCTAGCAAGAAAAGAAGATATTAATAGGCCATTACCTGGTAGTAGATCGCTGCCGAGGAAAGAGGCGCTTCCCGCCTCCTGCTATGTACTTAATACACTGAAAGATGGAACAGAAGTGGCCCGGAGACCCCAAAATCAGCAGTTTATATCCTCTCGCGGAAGATTCTAGGCGTTAGGGGAAAGAAAACACCCTCCCACAAAATCTTTATTGGTTCGGGAAAAGAAACCCCTACATAGAGGAAAAAGAAACACATTATTGGTGGAAAATTAATTAAAGAAATTCGGGATTGGCTAGATCCAAACTAAGGGGAAAAAGAGGGGTATACAGCCAACTTAAACAATGACAGAAAGAAATTTAACAAAGAACAAACTCTTGAAATAAAAATTTCTCCAACAAAATAGTTCTTTGACTCCGCACTAGGTCGCACTATTGTTGATCTTCAGTAGTGTCCTCTAGAAGAGAAAGTTCACACTTCTTACTTCAAGCGAAACAAAAACACATCAAAGTGACACAGTTCAAAAACTCAAAATTTTCCACGTGGTGACATCTTCTGAGAAAGTAGAGAATTAATAGAATAGATAAAGTTCAACCTTCCTCCAGAAGAGGAGTTTCGACTGGCGCAACTTTTAAATAAACGGTGTAGAGGTGTACCGCCCGGTACAATAATAATAATAATAATAATAATAATAATAATAATAATAATAAATGAAGAAAACCCATTCACACAACAAACACACAATGATTCACACAACTCGGTATTATGTTCCCAAAACTTTCGGCAGGCAGATTTGAATTTATGAGAGGAAGTAAGGTGTCTAATGTCTACTGGGAGTGTATTCCAGAGTCTCGATGCAGTAACTAAAAAGGAATGATTGTAGGAATTCGTTCGACTTAGTGGAATTTCAAGTAGGGAACCAGAACGGGTTCTAATTTCGTGGAATGAGGAAAGAAAACGAAAATTAGAAGATCGGTAAGTAGGAGTGTTCGTAGAGAGCACTTAGTAAACAAGTGTCATTTGGTGAAAATTCCTTCGTTCATTTATGCGTAGCCATCCCAATGTTTTGAAATATGGTGTGACATGAGCGTTATGTCGCATGCATGAAGTCTCAAAGCTTAAGGACGACACACACATTATATGCACACACATATTATTATTATTATTATTATTATTATTATTATTATTATTATTATTATTATTATTATTATTTACGTTGCTGGTCATCAAAATTGCAAGTCCAAGAAGGACGTGAGCCTCACAAGGCGATTTATTGGACGGAATACCCATCATACACAGGTGAAATGTTTACTGTTACAGCTCGGTACGACGGGGGCATGCGGACCACGGGTGACAATAGCCGCTACTACGCGAAACGGCATTGAGAGGAAGAGGTTTTGGGATGTCCGCTGATCCCATATCCACTTCTCTGTGAATGGATATCTTACAACGCGGGGACCAAGTTCGAGATGGGATAATCCACAATCTGGATAGGACACGATTCTCCTGCGGTCAAAGGCGGAAAGCTGTTCGTATAGCTGTCGTATTGCACTGACTTAGGCACGTTCTGCTCCACTCGGCTGAACAACTAATCACGTCATTGTTATATCCTCCTATACGCATTCTCCCACTGTGAGGTCCATCAGGCGCGTCATTCTTAATAATAATAATAATAATAATAATAATAATAATAATAATAATAATAATAATAATAATAATAATAATAATAATTTTATTTTACGTCGCGCTAACTTCTTTTACGGTTTTGGAGACGCCGAGATGCCTGAATTTAGTCCCACAGGAGTTCTTTTACGTGCTAGTAAATCTTCTGACACAAGGCTGACGTTATTTGAGCACCTTCAAATATCACCGGACTGAGCCAGGATCGAACCAGCCAGGTTGATATCAGAAGGCCAGCGCCTCAACCGTCCGAGCCACTCAGTCCCGTAATTCAATTTTAATGGCCAGCATTATTAATTAACATTTTCTTACCTTATTAAGTAAGGGGGGAATCCTCACACTAATCCCACTTCATAAGGCATGTGAATCATCTTCCTAATTTTCAAAATGAAGAAATTATGCTAGGGAAATAGATTTTACCTACCTTTATTTGTTCTAACTAACGTATTTACTATTTCTTCCAGATGATAAGTGATGCAAAGTTCCGTGAAGGAGCTGTACATACGGCGCAGAACATGTCTGTAAGAACTTCTACGCCGATATATTTTTACGAGTTTTCTTACGACGGTAAACTCGGATGGAACAAACGGGATAATGTAAAAACAGACTTCCCAGGTATTTCAGTTATTAAATATTTTTTTTTCTAAATAGAATTCACGGAGAATAAATAATATGTGCATTTTCTAGTATAAGTACGAAAATTCTACTTATGATATTATATATGAATTATGAATATTTTTACATGTCTTTTAACCGAGATCGATACCTGCAGTCGCTTAAGTGCGGTCAGTCTCCAGTATTCGGGAGATAGTCGGTTCGAACCCCACCGTTGGCAGCCTTGAAGATGGTTTTCTGTGGTTTCCCATTTTCACACCAGGCAAGTGCTGGGGCTGTACCTTGTTATAGGACACGGCCGCTTCTTTCCCACTCCTAGCCCCTTCCTGTCCCATCGTCGCCATAAGACCTATTCTGTGTCAGTCAGTGCGACGTAAAGCAACTTGCAAAAAACAAAAAAACAAAAAACAAAACAAAAAACAAACATGTCTTTTATGCCGTTTCTATGTACAGTCATATAATCACCGTACTCCCGCCAGTCCGGAAACATTATCAAGGGTGAAACATTATTCATAACAACTTATTTTGGAGAAGTTATAGTAGCTGGGGCACATAATGAAGACAAAGGGGTGATCAGATGCCAAATCTGGAGGATGGCGAATCGTAGGACAACTTAAATTGTGAAGGTAAAGAAGTGATTTGAAACTTTTGGACGTAAAGAGAGAATAAAGAGCATCGACACATTGAGACATGAAGGTAACTATTCTTTAAGAATTCAAGGATCTCAGGAGGCCGTGGAGCCAAGGAGCAAGCAGGCGAGCCAGAAAGCGTTTCTTTTGGAGACAGATGGTTATGCCGTATCGTGGAAAATTGCAGTGCATTTCGAAAAGTGTTAATGCTTATTATTTAGCACATGATGCATGCAAGACAATAAGAAATGCATTTACAACATTAGGACCATATTTTCATATTTGAATTGAAAAATTTGTAATCCATGGGATTGCTTCAGCGTAGCTGAGTGGATATCATCCGAGGAATCGGGACACGAGTATAGAAGGCATTCTTGCACGACATGGTCGGTTTAAAAATCAGAGTCACATGGAGGAGAGACTTTCCATTCCCACTGATGTAGGGCTGCGCCAGTTCGAGCAGTGCCACGCCGAATTCTGTTCAGTCTTGACCAGACTGTACGTGACAAACTGAAACCAGCTGGTCTTGTGGTAGGGTCACAGATTTGAATGAGGCCACGAGGAGATGAGTTTAACCATTCGTCTCTCCAGGTTATTTCGGAGATTGAACTGGGTGGACGTAGGATCCATAGCTCTTTTGCAAGCTTGTTTTCGGGATTTCAACCTGATTGTAGAGAACTGTTTAACGTTGTGATGAAAAGTATCATTTGAAGTAATTCCACATACTGTATATCAGTTGACTATATTTGTAAGTAGTACAGGAGATATTATAAGTAGAATTTTGTAAACATTATAAATTTATTAAGGATAAGTTGTGCGTTTAATAGAAAAAATGTTAGCGTAAATTGTATAATATTGTACTGAACCCATAATTCTACGATGAGAAAATTATTTTTTTATTCCAAAATTTATTTCAGCTACAAACTACTTTTCGAGAGCAGCCATGTTTCTATTTCAAGAGTCTGGCTGTCTCGTGGGAACGAGCTCCCCGTGTCGAGCCAGCCGCAAGATCGTGAAACGCCGGGACACTTCGGTGGATATCGAATATTGAACAATTTATCAAATTTCAAGAAATTCTTCATAACGAGAGATTTTGGCGACATAGTAAATCCAGAAATAAAGAATCTAAATTATTCTTAAACCCTATGTGAAGACGACAGAACCCCCAGGGTAAATATAAATGCAGTTAAGCCTAGAGAAGAATCTGCATCCGGCCCGCGGATCAGCGACACGTGCCAAGGCCGATGGATTAAGAAAAACCCGCGAAACGCCCGGGTACCTGTTGCGAGTATGAGAAAAATATGAAATTAACACCGTAATAAATCGTAACTCTTTCCGAAGTTATGGAGCAAATGTCAGAAAAATTGGTCTATTGGGTGCGGAATTAGCATATTACACAACCAAGCTTCATAGTGTGGGTGGCGTCCTCCCATAGAGTATAAAAGGAATCTCCCACCCCGTGTATTTCACACTCTCTGTCTGGTTGTTGGAACGGCGAAGCTCACGTTACTCGTCAGCAGGAAAGTGCGGAGATTTGTTCTCCAAGTACCTTATTACATGTTCGTGTCTATGGTTCAAATATAATGTTAAAGTAGAAGATGATAGAAAATGTCTGAGCTGCCGTTGATGGAAAGTTTGAAAGTTTAGAGATTTGGGTGAATAAGTAGTTGAGTTTCTCTCTGTATTCAGTGTGTGCGTCTAATATTTGTCAACGAGAAGTCTGGGAGTTGTCCGCGGGGTCTGGTTTCTTATCTGTTTGGAACACCTGGCCCTTTGTAGGGTGAACGAGAGCAGACTCTGGAGAAAATTGTCTCAGTCGCCATTTGAGGAGCGAGCTCGTCACAAGGGCAAAATGTGTTGAAAGTGCCTCGATTGCAGTGTCAATAGACCCCGAGTGTAAATTATTGTGTTATTTAAGTTATATGTATGAGCGTATCTTTCTGGAAGTCTGGCCAGATATTTATATAAAGAGACGATCTTGACGGTGAAGTCAGTTACTGTTGAGTTACTGAAGTTGTGGTTTGGAAGTTACTGGAAGAGAGTGGCTGACATGCCGAGTTAAGGCAGTCTCCATGTTGAATTGATCGGTAGTCATCTGTTTTCAACTTTGTTTCCAAGTGTAACCTCGGTGGTTTTCGGTGTCAGTTGTCAACTGTTTAAAGATGGCGGCTTTGTTGATATTCTACAAGTGAAGTGTTTTTGTTTTGTGATACTGTGATTAAGGTTATGTGCGCATTAATTTGTGAATATGTAAATAAACGTATTGTACCAACTGACAGCATCTCGTGTGCGTCTGTGTGGCTACGTTAAAGTTCTATAGGATTTAAAGAGCAATGATAGGGTGGCAATCTCAGAACTTGTCTTCCCGATTCTATAGCAGCTCTATCTCATTACAAGCAGCGCGAATGTGGGGCGGAATTAAAGACAAAAGCTCTAATTTTACGCTGTTTAATTCATACCGAATGCCTTTAATTTCTAGCCACGTTTGTATGCCTTAGTCCAAGATTTATTAGGCAATCTCTCAACTTTAACGGGGTGATAAGGGGTATTATCTAATACAATCAAGGTATTATTTTCAAGTTTAGGCAGAACATTTTTAAACCACTTTTCGAACCCATTACAGTACCGTCCATATCCTCCTGGTAATCCTTTGTTGATTTTGATTCGAATAGGAGCAGTCCTCCGTCAAAGAACCAATTTTCATTCCCAAAGTGAAAAACGATGAGTCTCTTTCCCTTTCCGGAGGGATTTCTTAAACCACCCGACAACCCCTCGAGAAACGCCTGCTTACCGGACTTTATATTAAGGTCCTTCCACACTTTTGACGTAGTGTGACCTGCATTTACCCACGTCTCGTCAATATAGTAAATAGGCCTAGAATCCTCGCGAAACTTCCTTATTTGCCGTCAATACTTGCGCCTCCACAACACTACTTCGTCCTCAATTAATGCCCACTGGCGATTTCGTACAACGAACTTAATTATTTTTAGAAGCCTACGCAGCGTTGAGCGAGAGAAAATAGGCAAATCATCGTTCCTATTCACTGAAGAAAAAATTTCGTTCAGTGTGGGAATTTCATATTAAAAAAGAATTCGTGAATTTTTTTACGAATGCAATCCTTTGTGAAATTGTCGTACTTTTCAGTCAAGTTGTTTCACTTTTCGAGTTTTTTTGTGGTGTCACCACCTTTCCACTAGTATTTACCTCACTACTTGCACAATAGATGCTGGCCTTAGAAATACCTGAATCACTTGCAGCTAAAGTTGTTACTTCATCAAGAGTACGCTCTAGGTAGTCTTCGCGAAACTTAGTAAATATATTCAAAGCGCATTTCTTTTCACCATTGGTCGGTGGTTTTCCCTTCCTGTGCTTAATTATAGAAGGCACAGGCTCAGCCATTGCGTAAGAATTATTACAGATTTATAATTACGCTAAATATGCATACTGCCAGTATCTAGAATTCGGGAGATAGTAGGTTCGAACCCCACTGTCAGCAACCCTGAAGATGGTTTTCCGTGGTTTCCCATTTTCAGACCAGGCAAATGCTGGGGCTGTACCTTAATTAAGGCCAAGGCCGCTTCCTTCCCACTCCTAGCTCTTCCTTGTCCCATCGTCGCCATAAGACCTACCTGTATCGGTGCGACGTAAAGAGACAAGCAAAAAAAAAAAAAGAAAAAGAACATGTATACTATAAATGAAACAAGGTCACACTGCACAGCACTCCACTACGCTACACAGCACTATTATGAAATAAAAACCTATACTTATACAATCCACAACACAAGCTTTAATTTCTCAATGAGAAGACAGATAACGCACGATACAGAGAATATCTCGACATGGACTGTCTTGCTCACCGCTGTATGTTATGTAGCTCGGATCGTGTTAGCCCGGGAGTTCTTCCAGCTGCGGCACTGCACCTCTAACTTTTCCAGATATCGTAAGAGGATTCTTCATTAACATGTATACATTTAAGTAAACCTGGCGTGATTTATATTAATAACATCGAGAATAATACCGTATGTTTACTATTATTCTTTCTGTTCAATGATAATTGCTAAGGAGAAAACAATTAGTGCAATTTCTGATTTGTGGGGTATGAACATCAGACTTAGCCAAAGTTCCCTCTTGCTTTTTCCAATGTTCTTCCTCCCTTCAGTGTATTTATCCCATCTCTCAAGTACGCCACACAATGCGGGGCACCGCTCTCGAGATCTCTCGGAATTTCTCGCGAGAAATAGTGCCTACGCTAGTCTCGAGAAATCTCAAGAAATTTCAAAACTTCGTCTCGGACTGCCCATCACTACAAGTAAGTATAAAATGGCGAGAAGATTCTCGTGATGAAGAGATAGAGGCCAAATTTTCTGAAGCTCTGGTTATCGCTCGACTTTGAGTCATGTGAGACGAATGGAAAAGAGTTGATTGGTTAGAAGGATCATAGACTCGATCACGGAGGGTAATGACACTGATAATGACTTAGGAGACGATTGATACCCTCATTGTTTATTGATTTACAGGTAATGGACGTATGAGCAGAAGAAGTTGCAGTTCTGGTAGCAAATATATGATTATGAAGATGCTTAAGTTGATTCACAGGAGCTTGCAGACTCAAAAATCAAAGGAAAAGTTTTTATACATTGCTAATCGAAATCTCCGCATATCGGTAATTGACTATTGCGTGTCTTGAGTTATGGCGTGTCCGTTACACGGAACACCATCTGTATTTTTGCATTTCCGTCTGTATTTCACTCTGAGTTCATATCATCATCCTATTTTAAAACACTATAGATTCGATAATTCGAATATTTCGTTTCTGTTAAACGTAATTATTTTACAGTGCTTCTTTTCTGTTCCCACAGGAGTGGCACATGCTGATGAATTAGGCTATATCTTTGATTTTGGTGTGGCAGTTGATCCGACGTCTGCTATGGTAGTTTACGAAATGGTCAAGATGTGGACAAATTTTGCCAGGACTGGGTAAGTAGGTTTTGAAGGAATTCTGTTAGTACAAGTAATACAGATTGAATGTATGACGCCAAGCCAATTAATCCTCAGTATTTCAGTAATGAAAGAAACCAGCTGTATTGTTGTTGTCATGCTCGTCGTCGAGTCATCCGCTTATCGATTAGTTTGATGCTGCTCTCCATCAGTTTTGTTCAGGCCTTTTCATTTCTGCGGAGCTACTGCATCCTACATATACTCTGCTCTGTCATATTCAAGCTTTGGTCTAACCCTGTCCTTATTTCCCTTATACTCCCTTCAAAAGCTAACAAGTCTCGGGTGTCTCAAAATGTGTGCTATCAATGTATCCCTTCTTCCGGTTAAATTTAGGAAAATCATTATCCTCTCACCAACTCGATTCATGGTCTCTTCATTTTTGACCTGATCTATTCATCTCATCATCGGCATTTCTATGCAGACTTCTCCTTTTTCTTTCTTTCTTTCTTTCAGTCATTCATTAATTTTTTTCCTACTCTACTAACGAATTCACTTCCATACAATGGCCGTTTCACACAGAAGTGTTGTATAGTTATATAAACATGAAGAAGTCCTCCAGATGGTCATTTTCAGTTTAATTGGATAGGATGTACAGACCGCTGTTTCAACATCTAATCATCCTCTACGCTCAGACTCTCAGCAACCTATTATTAGAAAAAGCGCCGATGACCTAGATGTTAGGCCCCTTTAACCAAGAAGCATCATAATCATAAAGCATTATTAGAAAATACTTTATATTGATGAATACTCGCCGAGTCAGTACTTGAAGAAATATTACGCTCACATTTTGAGATAATGTAATCATTTTATTACCATTATGCGATGACATCCATGCATATTCGGTTTTAGTGCTCAAAGAAAAAATCTTGATTCTTGACAACTATGTATAAGACGCGTCAATGGTGAAGTACGAAAAGAACTACTTTCTTCATCCAGGTCTCTTTCCTAATTTTTTTAGATCGGAAATATTGTGTGGTTTCGTCCCAGTTTTATGGAGTTTTGAGACGCGTAGGTTCCGGAGTTTATTCCCGTAGGAGTTCTACCGAACGAGACTGACGTATTTGAGCACCTTCAAGTACCACCATACTGAGCCAGGATCGAACCTGCCAAGTTGGAGCCAGAAGGCCAGCGCCTGAACTGTCTGGGCTGATAACGGGACTCATAGCTGGAAGCAAACCTTCGCCAATCAATAAAGATGCCGATACTGCTGTGAATTTTGAAGCCTTTTTCGCCGAAGCACCTTCAATAGCAAGGGTACAGTAACCATTCATTTCCAATGGAGCATTATACGTGGCAGGATTTGGTGAACTGTCCTTTTAAACATATCTGTTAGCCCCAGGTTTGTTTTAACGATGAGCTGATCCACTGTAGCGTGCGTCGCAAGCCGAAATTCCCCTCTTACACCAATAGCACGAACAGGTGCCCTGCAGTTTCCACTTCAGTTACTTGCAATGATGCCGCTATCCACTCATGATTCACTTTATTCACATCAGCACGCGAACAGTTCACGAACTGCGCTCTTTCAGAAATAGTGTCGCACTTCGCCCTGGAATTATCCCCGTTTTGGAACCTAGATACGTCGTCCCGTTTACCGCTAGCAGTAGTGATTTATGTGCAGACGGCCTATCACACATATTATGAGCCCATCACGACACGTGATATACTTCATGAGACTACGCATTACTTACTTGACATTAAAGTTGATTTTCATGTAATAATCAAGGCCAACGATGCACAGTCACTCAAGAAAGGAATGAGCGATTGGCATTGTGAGAGTTCCTCGCAGGTACACTTTTATAAGAAATAAAGAAGCAAATGATATTACATCAGTGTTGGGACTAGTTTCAGCCACTTTGTGGCCATCTTCAGCCAAATAAAAATTAAACAGATTATGTGATAACTAAAACATATGTATAACAGACACAGATAGTGTTGCAGGAATAATTATAGGTAACATTAAAATACATATAACGAGAAAAATATGGTTATGATCTTCTTGTGACAATATGATGTCTTTAAGTTGACTTTGGACCTCAGGAAAAGTAAATCTGGAAATGATAACCAGAATTAGGAATGAATAAACATACAGAAAATAAATTTAAAAGGAGAAAAATGATTTATGAGACTCACCTCTAATATCTCATGTAGAACAAGCACTGACTTGCTGGAGGAAGCAGGCAGGCCATGTAAAGAGAGGAGAGGATAGGGAACAAACACTGACTTGTTGTAGGAAGCAAGCAGTCTAAACAAATGAGTAGATACGGAGATGAAGGGAAGGTGTTAAAAATGCGGTAGGGGGAGGGGAGGGGAGGGAGAAGGAGAGAAGGGGTGCCTAATGTAGGGCTTAAGGATGCGGAAAGAAAGACTGCTGCTGAACGTGGAATTTAAAGAGATTATAAAAGAAAGAATTATTTTTAACTGAGACATGATTACTAAAGATAGGAATTAAAATGTCAAATAAAATGTTTGATTTCTATGAAATTTTATTTAGATTGAAGTTAGGGTTGAAAAACTGTTCCAAATCGATAAAACGATTTTTCCGTAATACTGAGCAGGGATCTTTTTTGTATAACTTTGAGAATTTTCATGTCTTGGTTGATATTAGTGAACTTTTGGTTAGTATCACCCATGTGCTGTCCCATGGCCGAAAATCTGTTATATTTCAGGGCGTTAACATGCTCTAATTATCTTGTATGGAAGCTCCTACCTGTCTGACTGACATAAGATGCGTTACAATTATTACAATTGAGTCTATAAACACCTGACTTGGTGAACTTATTGCTATGATTAATAGAATTGGTATTGTGTAAAATAGCTGTGTTTCTGTTACAAGTTTTGAAGGCTGTTTTTAAATATATTTTTAATTTGGTAGACTTGTTTATTATTAAACGTAAATATAAAACAATATTAATTTATTTCTTATGATTGCGCTTCAATACGGAACAAAAATTAAATTTATAGCATACATGTACACTTTTATCACAAACAATTGAACCTATTAGATCGCTTGGTGGCCATTATATTTAATGCATCGAGTATGATGGTCTGACACTGTGATTAGTCGGTTCGTGTCCTGTTGGTGGAAAAAGTTTCGACATCGGACGTTCGCCGGCTGGGTAGGAGAGGTCGTGATATAGAATGTATAATCACTATATCGTGTCCCAAAAGCCTGGATTCAATTCCAAACTACTCCATAGCGTTCATATGCAGCGAGGACATATGGCGGTGTTGATAGTGATTCGTCCGTCAGATGGGAACAAGATTCATTGGTCTTATTCGACAAGAGTAGGCTACGTGCCGGCACCGGGTTTCATCCTCTCCTTACATCATTATCATAATCATTCATCCAGACGTGAAGGTATCCCATGCACGTGTATTAGAAAGACCAGCCCCTGGCGAGCCGAACATGTCCTCGGACACTCCCGACACTAAATTCTTCTTCTTCCTCTTCTTCTTCTTCGTTTTGCCTCATGACTGAGGCGTCGTGACTATCGTAATATTCAGCCCTCTAGCCGATGAACCATACTCAAATTTCGCATATGCAGCCTGGCTGCCTACATGCACATGCCCAGTAGCACATTTCACTCTTTGCAGACAGGAACCGCAAAAGCGCCTGTTGTCAGCCGGGTGGCATGACGAATTAGATCCATTTAAAGCAGCTATCATGATAGTGTTCATGGGAATAATAGTGCAGTGAGGTCCCTCTCTCTTCCACACCGCAGTACCACAACCAAAAATCCAGTCATTCTGGTGACGCTTGAGGCTCTCCACTCTTGACCCATCTCGAGCATGAATTGCTCTGTGCATCAAGTCGATACTGATGGCGCTACTGCCCGACATTAGGTTTTCAGTGGATTCCAGTGGCATTTCCTCCACTGAGGGACCACCGCCCTTCCTCAAGGAGCTCATCCGCCCGAAGCCGTTGGCTCCCTGAGGGTGTCAGGTTATTTCTCGCCGCCTAACACTCGGCGTCCCCGCACTAAAAGCCATATGATAAATAAATAAATAAATAAGTAAATAAATAAATAAATAAATAAATAAATAAATAAATAAATAAATAAATAAATAAATGAATGAATGAATAAATAAACAAATAAATAAATAAACAAATAAACAAATAAATAAATAAATAAGTAAATTTGACCTATATATAATGTTTGTAGTTGATATTCACAGGTTTGTATCTACATGAGAGGTGAATTATTTTGTTAATAATTAAAATGAAGTCTGATAAAATATAAAATACGAGGAATACGATGCGATCATTTTGTTTGAGCGACTGTACGTGTATGTTGCAGGCATCCGACGTTAGGTCTAAGCAGCTCTGAGTTTCCCGAGTGGCCAGCGTACAAGACTGACACCGCCTACTACATGAAGATAGACAAGACATTGTCGGTCAAGCAACATTATCGAGAGAAGTATATGAAATTTTGGGAACAGCTCTACCACAACCCTCCGTCAAAATAGCATTGGATGAAAATACGTGGTCCTTGTACTGTAATTAATAAGGAATATTAATCCACAAAATAAAATTCATGTATGCAGAAATATAATACAGAAAAAAATATATACTTAAATTTACTAAACATTTCGATATGAATTTTCAGACAGTTCATTCTTCCTACCAGGTGACTTTTAAATCAACCTTTATATGTTGGAAAAGAAAGTATTATTTTCATATTGGATTCTAGGAATATGTATCTAACCTCGATAGAACACATGTAAACCTATTGAATGTAAATGTTGTGATGACCGCGAAGGAGGACCGCACAGCGACAAATGAGAATATTTAGGCAAGGATTTGAAATTCTTTTAAATATTGTGTTGGACACTCCGATCAGTTGAAGAACTGACATAGTTGCTACTGCATGTCATTTATTGTATCAAACATCAGGAATATACACAAAAATTGTTCTGAGTGTAGACTTTGATATAAATAACTGTGCTTCGCACAGAAACCAAAAGTCGTACTCTTCCACCAACAGGCAAACTTCACAGATATTCTCAGTTAATCAAGTCTTAGTTGTAATATTTCATTCTCATGGTGGCA
This sequence comes from Anabrus simplex, assembly GCF_040414725.1. NCBI lineage: Eukaryota > Metazoa > Arthropoda > Insecta > Orthoptera > Tettigoniidae > Anabrus > Anabrus simplex. The sequence goes on along the minus strand of NC_090265.1, from coordinate 403,262,317 downwards.
AGTATACTGTCAACATGTCCTTGGAGCAACGGGTGGGTTTGATCTTGCTCGAATGTTTGTGGTTTGACACACAGGGAAGGTTTGCAGCAGTGTGAAGCATCATTTCCAATTCTCTGCTGCTGATCCTAATAGGTTACAGCTAGCCACGGACATGTAGATATAGACTGGCAATGAGCAGTAGGATTCTGAAGCCGGGAGCGAGCGGCCGGCGTCATCTTACGTCACTGCACTATGTAACTTATTTTGATGATAATAATAAATAAAATCATGAATAAAAATATATAAATAAAATTACTCAAAAACTTAATAAAATTAATAAGCATAATTAACCGAAATGTCCGTAGTATGGGCGCCAGAGTTCACCAGAATGGATCCCTCGAATTTAGATAAGAGCATGATAAAATTTATATCCCAGGGCGTGTACATAATGCTGCGTACTGGTACATCTGCTGCAGGCCTTACCTAACCTCCTGAAAACGACTAATTAGGTAGGAACTGCACCTAGGTTTATCAATAACACTGATTCTAAAATAGCTAACTATATTCTGAACAAATTCCGTGCATGAGCACCTCATCAACATACAACATTATACATATAATGCACACATAAAATATTGCTGGAAGACTCCATATTTACAACAACAACAATAATAATGAAACTCGTGGGAAAACGAAAGCGAGAACTAAGTTACCATTTGTAAATAGTCCGATGAACAATGTACATGTATGAAGATAAATACCCTTCACTGTCTCTATCAATTCGACTTACCGATTCTCATAATCGGCAGTTATCACATCACACAGATACTGTACCTTGTACTACTGTGTTCACATATTTTAACACTTGTTGTAAAGATATATACACACGTCTGTCGATCCTCAACATAAATTTATGGAAAGTCTGAGATAGCTTTCACCAACATATAATGCTAGGCCGCCACAAGTGCTACAATACTTAATGCGCAAGCACTCTCCACAATCAGCCACTTTCCACGAACGTAACTAGACTACGCTCCACGAACGTTTGAAGTCCAGTCCATTGCAGCCGTGTCACTCCAGTACCGTGTATCAGCACCACTTCCTTCCCGTACAGTACCTCAGTTGTAGTTGTAGTTGTAGTTATCTTCCTTCTCGTTCCTTTACAAGCACCTCTACAATCACCCTTACAATGTTCCTTACAATGTCCCCGGTTGCCGCCGTATCATCAACCTTTGTAGACATCAACATCCCCCTCCTCTCAGATGAGACGTCTTGATTGGTGCTTGCCCACCAATCATGAGTGAACCTCTTGTCAAGACCAAGCCCTGAACTTCTCCTTTCTCCCAAGAGATAAACAAACACTCGGGAGTTTTACATGAATCACCAAACTTTCCTAATACAACAACAAGCTCATCTCATCAGGCTGGGATATATACATGACTCATGAATTTCCCGACACAAGTACATCACAACAGACACTGGGGTAGCCATATGACGCATTCAAATTACCAGAGTTATTAAAGCAATGTTTTCCCACTCATGCAAAACAAATTACTCATACCTACATATGTGGATATCTTCCAGCTTACCAATATAAATGGCAAAGTATACAAATGAAATAATAATAATAATAATAATAATAATAATAATAATAATAAATCGAATACTGACAATAATATCTCTACCTTCTACATATAATTCGGGGGTGTGATATATGTACTATCACATAACGCCCCCTTGGTGAATCGATGATATCACATATTATGATTCACCATGAAACAGAACTTCATACATAACCTTATAATGACATAACTAAACACATAATTTACTGTAATAATGATATATACATTGCGTCTACTGCATTGTATTCGCACACACGAAATACAATTTGTCCAGACAATAATAATAATAATAATAATAATAATAATAATAATAATAATAATAATAATAATAATAATAATAATAATAATAATAATATGGCTATATACACACAACTCTGATTGTTTCACATACCATTGAACACAATCCCTTCTTGCTACTGTACACATACATTAAAATTGATAATATATACATCCAAGGTGCAGATCCTATCTCTTATATCTGCGAAGGCTATAGATATTAAATGTCCCAATGACTTAGTCGTCAGAAGTTAGAAGCTGATAAGCACACTTGCCTATTCTACTGTCCACAGTATATGGACCCTGATACAATGAAAAAACTGTACATAAACTTAACATCAGCATCGATAAGCGAGGAATGCGTACCGTAATAAAATCCGAACACATCTCTAATACAATCTATCTCACACACAAACATTCATCCCATTTGGTCACACAAGAATTATACAAACTTTCATTCGGAACATTCATAAAAAAGAAATCCCTCTTTCTGAAATGCGCGGGAATCTCACTACGTTTACTCTTCCACAAAACCATAATTAATGCAAGCAAACAGATCACATACTTTTTCACACATTCCACATCGCTATCACTCAGCACGTCATTCAAATCATTCACACAACTCTCAGCATTAAATAAAACATTACACACTCGCTTGGATAGACTTTCTTTCATCTCACGCACACTTCCATTCTCAAACACGCTCACACTATTATTGAAATTCTTACCATAATACACTTTGAAATTGCTGTCATTACTACTTAATGACCCAACAATTAATCCATCTTCATCACCTTCCATATCAGCTCCTACTTGCACCACTTTCATGCCAACAACACTGCTACTTTCGACTCTCTTATCAGAAGTTTCATTAATCTCAAAGTCACCATTTTCACACATAATGGACCTAACTTTACTCTCCTCACGTACACTTAAATCAACAAAAACATCCTCATGATGTGAACTCCGTGAACACTCTTCACTCACAAAACAACCTTTATCAACTTCACAAAAAACTTCACCTTCAATTTCAGAAACTTCCACAAGATTATCGATCGCAACACCGCTATTACCATCACCACTAGCACAAAGTAAGTCATCCGACACAGCTTTCTTACCTTCATCACGCCCCCTATTCTCAAAATCTCCCTGAACACAAAACACATGGTCATATAATAATTCCTCTTTCACGTCTACCTCGTAACTTACCTGTTTCATCACGTGAATAGGAATTTCGGTATCGGACTGCCTATCTGACCCAACTAAGAAGTCCGATTCCGGTTTAAATTACTTGACGTAGCTTGTTCACTGTTAGCATGTCTCTGCACTTGATCTGTAGGTCTTTGATCCGTACGCCCCCTACTTTCTGATTCCCCTTGATTAGGTCTTCTGCCATAATATTCCTGGTGATTACCTCCTCGGTTAGAGTGTCTGTTTCCCCTCCCGGAATTACCACCCTGATTCCCTTGCCTAGAATGACTGAAATTCTGATTATTCCTATCTCCTGCTACCTGATTACCTTGGCTCCCATTATCCCCGCAATTCCTACCTTCACTTTGCCTAGTCCTCCCCTGCCCTTCCAAAGCATCAAACCTCTCTAACAGCTGCTCTAATTCCTTGATCGTAACAATATTCTGCATACATGCAGCTAATCCGACCTTCTCAGGAAAATGCCTCAACATCTGGCGGACTGTATCTCTCTCCGATGCTAGACCTTCAATATTCTGGCTGATCAGAACATGCGCCAAGAAATACTCCGTCATAGATACACCTTCCTGAGGTCTATATTTGCCAAATAGCACGCGATCTCTTTCCCTTCCCTGAAAAGCTTCACTCCAAAATTTAGAACTAAATTTCTCCCTAAATTCCTCCAAACTCGAAATACCCTGTCTGTAAACTTGAAACCAAGATCTCGCTTCTCCAACAAATGCAACATCCAACAGCTCATCAACCATACTCCAATCAATCAAACCATCGTCAAGATTCTTGGAAAACCGTTTCTCCACCGTTTTCAAGAATTCCATCGGATTAAACTGCCGACCATTAAACTTGGGTAATTCAGAGTCCTTCGTACAAGATACGTACCTATTACATATACTGCTACCTACTTGGATTTGACTGATCTCCTGTCTTAACTTCACATGACATGATTTAATTCCTTCTTCCACTACCATTCTGGCATTTCCTTCTATTGACTTGAGGTCATCTTTTACCGACTTAAGGTCTTTCTCCAATTTCTCATTCTTTTCATCTATACGCTTCGCTAAAACGTTCTGATTGGATTTAATTCTATCTATTTCTTCGACTTTATCTTCCACTATTTTTATTCTCTTATCACATTCCCTGCTGTTTTCCACAAATTCCTTCCTAACTACATTAAATCGACATTCAATTTTCTCAGTCAATTCCAAGCATTGAGCTTCTACCTTATTATTGACTTCCTGAATTTCCCTGCTTTGATGGTCAAACTTCTGGTTTAATTTATCTATTCTGCCATTCACAGCACTGCTTAAACTATCAATTTTGCTAGACAATTCAGCACTCACTAAATTTAATTCCTTACTCTGATTCTCAATCTTACTAGACAGTTCCGTACTAACTGAATTTAATTCACTATTAATACTGTATATTTCATTGCTTAAAAAACTCAATTCACTCTTCAACTCTTTACTCTGACTATCAATCTTGCTAGACAACTCAACATTATTATTATCGATTTTACTGGACAATTCAACATTATTATTATCGATTTTACTGGACAATTCAACATTATTATTATTATCGATTTTACTGGACAGTTCAACATTATTATTATTATCAATCTTACTGGACATTTCATTAAATAGCGATTTAATCATACTAAAAGTTAAAGCCTCCCCTTGAACCGTTTCTTTAACAACCCCTACGTGCTGAGTTTGAGACGGGTTACTCGGTTCCTCACCCATCGTTGCCAATAGATCCTTCCCACTATCAGCCATTTTGCTACTCTTACTTAAACTAGATAAACTCAATGTGGTGGAATTCTTTTGCCTTCTCTTCTCCTGATTCTTAGTACCAGCAACTTTAAAAACCTCTCTACTTCTCAATTTTATAATACTGGACTCGCTACAACATTTCTTCATACTCCAAAATACACATGAAACATATAAAACACTTCACTGACATAGTTCGCAGAATTCCAACCACACCTGACAAGTGCACCTACGCTTATAAGCCTAACAGATGTACCAATCATTCAGCCACACGTTGGGAAGCCAATTGTAACTTATTTTGATGATAATAATAAATAAAATCATGAATAAAAATATATAAATAAAATTACTCAAAAACTTAATAAAATTAATAAGAATAATTAACCGAAATGTCCGTAGTATGGGCGCCAGAGTTCACCAGAATGGATCCCTCGAATTTAGATAAGAGCATGATAAAATTTATATCCCAGGGCGTGTACATAATGCTGCGTACTGGTACATCTGCTGCAGGCCTTACCTAACCTCCTGAAAACGACTAATTAGGTAGGAACTGCACCTAGGTTTATCAATAACACTGATTCTAAAATAGCTAACTATATTCTGAACAAATTCCGTGCATGAGCACCTCATCAACATACAACATTATACATATAATGCACACATAAAATATTGCTGGAAGACTCCATATTTACAACAACAACAATAATAATGAAACTCGTGGGAAAACGAAAGCGAGAACTAAGTTACCATTTGTAAATAGTCCGATGAACAATGTACATGTATGAAGATAAATACCCTTCACTGTCTCTATCAATTCGACTTACCGATTCTCATAATCGGCAGTTATCACATCACACAGATACTGTACCTTGTACTACTGTGTTCACATATTTTAACACTTGTTGTAAAGATATATACACACGTCTGTCGATCCTCAACATAAATTTATGGAAAGTCTGAGATAGCTTTCACCAACATATAATGCTAGGCCGCCACAAGTGCTACAATACTTAATGCGCAAGCACTCTCCACAATCAGCCACTTTCCACGAACGTAACTAGACTACGCTCCACGAACGTTTGAAGTCCAGTCCATTGCAGCCGTGTCACTCCAGTACCGTGTATCAGCACCACTTCCTTCCCGTACAGTACCTCAGTTGTAGTTGTAGTTGTAGTTATCTTCCTTCTCGTTCCTTTACAAGCACCTCTACAATCACCCTTACAATGTTCCTTACAATGTCCCCGGTTGCCGCCGTATCATCAACCTTTGTAGACATCAACATCCCCCTCCTCTCAGATGAGACGTCTTGATTGGTGCTTGCCCACCAATCATGAGTGAACCTCTTGTCAAGACCAAGCCCTGAACTTCTCCTTTCTCCCAAGAGATAAACAAACACTCGGGAGTTTTACATGAATCACCAAACTTTCCTAATACAACAACAAGCTCATCTCATCAGGCTGGGATATATACATGACTCATGAATTTCCCGACACAAGTACATCACAACAGACACTGGGGTAGCCATATGACTCATTCAAATTACCAGAGTTATTAAAGCAATGTTTTCCCACTCATGCAAAACAAATTACTCATACCTACATATGTGGATATCTTCCAGCTTACCAATATAAATGGCAAAGTATACAAATGAAATAATAATAATAATAATAATAATAATAATGATAATAATAAATCGAATACTGACAATAATATCTCTACCTTCTACATATAATTCGGGTGTGTGATATATGTACTATCACAACTATCCCGATCCATTAATGTAAAGTAGTAGCCGAAAGTGGAATATTGCACAGAAGAAAATTAAAATAATTAAAAGCACATCGAGATAATAACAATCATACTGATTAATTAGACTTATTGGCTCCTTTATTTTACTGTTTAAAAAAAAGAAACATTGGTATATCAATTTAAAAGTGCTTAAAAATCGCCATCCTCTTAAGACTGATCTATGGTCAGAACTGTTTCCATTCAACTCTCTTACAGTATGATTCACACGTATTTTCAAGAACAGTGATGAAATTATGGTAATAACGCGATAAACATGCGTGTTCATTGGCTTTAGATCTAAAGCATGTGAGCTTAACCTTGAAAACAATTTTTTTCATACAAATGAGGTCTGGCTTCATTAGGTATATTCCCTTTCATGACTGAGCTTAAAACATTACATGTATTCTCTCTACAATAGATCTCAATTAGTTTTCACACATGATCAACATATTTCCTAGGAACATAGAGATTACCCGTATTCTTCAATGAAACGAATGGATAAGGATTTTCTTTTTGTACAGCTGCTTCCTTACAAGTATCGCATTGTAGAGAACTGACATCTTTACCACAAATCCTGAGATATATTCAATAGTATTCTGTGATAATAAAGCTAAGACGTCTCGATTTATGCAAGCTTACTAATCCTTCCACTCTAATTTAAACAGTAATTTTTTTCCTTACAACATATCCTTAAAGAATACAAGAGACCGAGACCACTATTATTTAATTAATAATATAACCAAAACAAAAACTCAACATTTTTTTATGTTGCAGTAACATTATTATTATTATTATTATTATTGATGTTTTATCCATTTAGGAAGGCTCGGCTTATGTCGGTAACATAATGGACTGATTCGGCCTAAGCAAGGAGTCCCCCTCTTGATTATGAAACTAAACAGATATATACAAATTATTACAGCAGATTATTATTATTATTATTATTATTATTATTATTATTATTATTATTATTATTATTATTATTATATCAATTTAGGAAGGCTCGGTGACAACAGAAATAATTACAACATATATATTTATACAATAAATACAAACAACTTCAAACAACTTGTTATATCCCTGTTTCGGGAATCTGTTCTTCAGTATTACTGGAACTGGGGTCTGGAACTTCATGAGTAAGTCAGAGGAAAAGTCGTTCCTAGGAACTTTCTCACAATGTGGCAGGTGCTCAGGAGGTTGGCTTTCTGTACTTCAACATATGTGTGATGTAAATAAATCAATCAATGAATATTCAAGATAAACTTAAATATTATAATTGAGCGGTCCGCCTATTCAATACAATATATAATTTATTAATATCTAGGACATGTTTCGTCCCCTAAGGGACATCATCAGCTAATAACAAATTAGCATTAATATATCAGTAATAAATATTAAAACTGGAAAGACACATTAAAATGTTTGACAATTTGTGATGTTTGGGACATCACTGAATGTTTTTAATTATTGAACTATACAGGGTGTTAGGTGTATACCTGCAGATATTTCTTCTAGCAATAGAGAACGATGTGACGAACCACTATATATCAAACTTTTAATAATTCTCGGAAGTTATTTTCGAGAGCAAAGAGATACGATGTTTTTAGAATAGGTAGTATGCCTTGTTCTTGTGAATGAATAGCTTCCCTTTGAGAACAGGCGAGTCACGCGCCATGCGTGCCAAACTGGTTTCTGTTTATGTTTACGTGCAACACTGAACGCTACCTATGCAATGCACGAGATGTTACGTAACATACTTGTCAAACTGGTTTTATGTTTAAGAGCAACAGAGCTACGATAACAGCTGAAAGTAGCTACTACAGTAGCGTATGCCTTGTTACGTTACATTCTCGCCAGACTGGTTTCGTAGTTGTCAGTATTCAGTTTCCGTCTTAGGGGCTTCAGACAACCCTGGTCATCGGTTTCGGACCCTGGAGATGTACCGAATTCTCAGCGTTAATACTGGTTCATTTGCTGTTATGTCCTTTAAGGGATTGGGATATGTGTGGTCATCAGCCCCGTGGTCTAGTGAGTATGGAAATGACCTGAAAACCTGAATCGGTGCGGGACCTGTACGAGCGTGTGATATAATTATTGGTTGGGATAGGCGCACCGGGACGTGAAATACAGTAGATCCCCGTTGTGCATTGCTTAAAGGTAGAAGAAAGATGGCAGGTCCTTAGGCCAACGAAAGCAGTCATGGGATGCCCATATGAGTAGCATCGGAATTGAATTATCGAAACACATCGAACGTTTAGTTTCAAAGGAATATTGGACATGTTATACAACTAAATAAATTAAACGTACCTACATTTCGTGCCTCCTTCCGGGCTGAGTGGCTCAGGCGGTTGAGGTGCAGGCCTTTTGACTCCAACTTTACAGGTTCGAACCTGGCCCAGTCCGGTGGTATTTGAAGGTGCTCAAATACTGTAGGTCAGCCTCGTGTCGGCAGATTGTCTGGTACATAAAAAGAACTCGTGCGGGACTAAATTCGGGCAACTCAGCGTCTCAGAAAACAGTACAAGTAGTTAGTGGGACTAAAGCACTTAACGTTATTATTATTATTATTATTATTATTATTATTATTATTATTATTATTATTATTATTAGGTCATTAAAAGCTGAAATACGTGGAAGAAAATAGTAAAATATGCGTGGTTTAAGAGGAAACAAGATGAAATGTATGTCACGTGAGTTAGCATCGGTCGCAGTAGTTACCTACAGATTACTATGCGTAAAACGAGAACCAGGTCAAGCTCGTGGGGATGAGTCAGCTGTAATCTCGTATTGTGCATAAACATCAAACATACACATCAACAAATATAAGAAACATAAACAAGGTTACACGTTAGAGACATGTAGCTATTAACCTGAACGCCAGGCCGACGGTCGCTTTCATGAGTACAGATGAGTTATCAAATTATACACAATCCACAGATATCGAACATATCTAAGAAGATTCCGCCACAACTATATTACATTTTACTATGATGGTGCTAATAACAAATCGCAGCAGCTATTGGCTTTACGTCGCACCTACACAGATAGGCCTTATGGCGACGATGGGACTGGAACGGGCTAGGACAGGGAAGGAAGCGGCCGTGGCCTTAATTAAGGTACAGCACCAGCATTTGCCTGATGTGAGAATGGGAAACCACGGAAAACCATCTTCTGGGCTGCCGAGAGTGGGGTTCGAAACCACTATCTCCCGAATAATGGATACTGGCCACACTGAAATGAAATGTCGTGTGGCTTTTAGTGCCGGGAGTGTCCGAGGACAAGTTCGGCTCGCCAGATGCAGGTCTTTTGATTTGACTCCCGTAGACGACCTGCGCGTCGTGATGAGGATGAAATGATGATGAAGATGGCACATACACCCAGTTCCCGTGCCAGCAAATTTAACCAATTAAGGTTAAATTTCCGACCTTCCCGGGAATCGAACACGGTACCCCTGTGACCAAAGGCCAGCACGCTAACCATTTAGCCATGGAGCCAGACTTAAGCGACTGCAGCTTTCGAGCTCGGTAAATCGCAGCAGATTACGCTACTGCGTGTTGAGATGATGTCGGTAGAATACAGTATACCTGTTAAAACATAAGGCTGCAGTAGAAGAAGAGGAAGAAGAAGGTAACGAGAGCCACATAGTCAAGCAGCACACAGCTGAACAAAGTGCACATTAGTGACACAGACATAAGAGTGGCGTGGTCGCGGGAACTACAGTCGCATTCGTAACCCTCTGTTGTAGAAAAATAATGAACTAACATACAGTACGGGCTCCGTAATTCCAGGTGGACGGTAACAAGAATATCTCGAATAGAAAAGTACGGATTTACGAACGTACACGAAAACGCTTGTGAACAACATAATGTACCTATGTTAAACATTACAGTACAACAGTTTAGAAAACAAAAACATACAGATTGCATTAAAAGAAATGTTAAACTTTCTTTTGTAAATTAACAAAACACTCTAGGCAATCTTCTTAAGTTAAATGTTAACTTATAGTTCCTATTTCAGTAATGATGAATATAAAACGATTATTTTATTGAATATTTATACGTGACGACGACGACGACGACGACGACGACGATGATGATGATGATGATTGCTGTCTTAATGTCATCGGCCCTGAAAAACGCAAAGTGTCCTATGTTTTAACTCGTAGGGAATAAGAAACAAAATATAAACTGCTGGAAGCCTTTCCCAATAGATTCATGAAGGGCGACCCGTGTTCTGTTCTGCCACACGATACAGTAGCAGCATATAATGGTATTCGTGGTATTCATACACTGGCATTATTCAAATACTACTACTGATGCTACTACTACGAAGTAACTCGCGAACTAGTTCGGACGATAATTCGCATCTCTGACAGCTGTTATTCAGGTCAAGGTCAGACAGACCGGTTTCATGTAGGGGTGGGGAACCCGTCCAGCCACATTTCCGTCGCTAGGAACCGCAGACAACGGGCATGTGACAGGTCTAGTGCTTTTGTCGAACTGCTTACGTGGAATATTCTCCCACAGTGCGATTTCAATATCATGGTCTTTTGGGAGTACATCTCGCCGTATGCAGAAACAACCCGTGTTGACGTGTACGTAAATAAAGTTTATTGCGTCAACGAAAGAATGCATGGGTTAGAATTTCAAAGTGAGTGGTATCGGAATTGAAATGTCAAAACACATTGAACGTTTTACTTCATACCAGTAAGGGACATGTTATAAACATAAATTAATTAAACGTACCTTCCTTTCGTGCTTCCAACCGAAGAGAACATGTTTAAATGTAAATGAGAACCTTCTAGCTTACTGCTGATTTTGCAGTGCCTATTCAACGTATCAAAACAAACGTTGCCAGGCTGAGTGGCTCAGACGTTTCAAGCACTGGTTTCATGAACTTACCAGGCTGGATCCTGGCTCAGTCCGCTGGTATCTGAAGGTGCTCAAATACGACCGCTTCTGATCGGTAGATTTACGGGCACGTTAAAGAATACCTGTGGGCAAAATTCCGACATCGCGCGTCTCCATTGGCACGTGAAGATTTATTATTATTATTATTATTATTATTATTATTATTATTGGGCGAGTTGGCCGTGCGATTAGCTTGCATCCGTCGAAAAGCCACTAACAATATTATTATAAAAACTGTGTTAGTCTATTATTACTGACTATTATGAAAATAAAAGATAATCCCCCCACTCAAACTTCGTAGCTCGTAATCTGTCAGAAAACACTAAAGAAATAGTGAAGTTTTAACAGGTCCGAATTATTATTAATATTATAATTGCAGACATGTCTCCGAAATTACCGAAGCATGTACTTACAAATTGTTTTACGTCGCACCGACACAAATAGGTCTTACGGCGACGATGGGAGAGAAAAGGGATACAAGTGGGAAGGAAGCGTTCGAAGTCTAATAAAGGTACAGTTCCAGCATTTCCCTGATGTGAAAATGGGAAACTACGGAAAACCATCTTCCCGGCTACCGACAGTGGAGTTCGAACCCACTATCACCAGAATACAAGCATACAGCTGCGCGCCCCTAACCGCACGATCAACTTACTCTAAGCTCCCATGCCGGTCTGCGTAGCTCGGACGATAGAGCGCTGGTCTTCTGATCCCACCTTGGCAGGTTCGATGGCGGCTCAGTTCGGTGGTATTTGAAGGTGCTGAAATACGCCAGTCTCGTATCTATGGATTTACTTGAATTTAAAAAAGTACTGCTTTAAAAAAATCTGGCACTTCAGCGTCTTCGAAAACCGTGAAAATTAGTTAGTGGATCGTAAAGATATTAGTAGTAGTAGTAGTAACATTATTATTACGGACGTTTTAATTAAACGGGTCCGTTACATTACCTATCGGCACTTACTGTCCAGTAATTAGTCTTCTGTCCACCTCTGTGGTATAGTGGTTAGTGTGATTAGCTGCCAACCCCCGGAGGCCCGTGTTCCATTCCCAGCTCCGCCACGAAATTTGAAAAGTGGTACGAGGGCTGGAACGGGGTGCACTAAGACTCGGGAGGTCAAATGGGTAGAGGTGGTTCGATTCCCACCTCAGCCATCCTGAAAGTGGTTTCCCGTAGTTTCGCACTTCTCCAGGCAAATGCCGGGATGGTACCTAACTTAAGGCCACGGCCGCTTCCTTCCCTCTTCCTTGTCTATCCCTTCCGATCTCCCCATTCCCCCGCAAGGCCTACACAAGACCCCTGTTCAGCATAGAAGGTGAGGCCGCCTTGGTGAGGTACTGGTCATTCTCCCCAGTTGTATCCCCCGACCCAATGTCTCACGCTCCAGGACACTGCCCTTCAGGCGGTAGAGGTGGGATCCCTCGCTGAGTCCGAGGGAAAACCAACCCTGGAAGGTAAGCAGATTAGGAAAAAGAAGAATAAGCCTTCTATTAGAAATGCCCGGCGGCAATTCCACAGTAGACCGAGCTCGATAGCTGCAGTCGCTTAACTGCGGCCAGTATCCAGTATCCAGGTTCGAACCCCACTGTTGGCGGCCCTGAGGATGATTTTCCGTGGTTTCCCATTTTCACACCAGGCAAATGCTGGGGCTGTACCTTAATTAAGGCCACGGCCGCTTCCTTCCCACTCCTAGCCCTTTCCTCTCCCATCGTCGCCATAAGACCTAATTGTGTCGGTGCGACGTAAAGCATTTAGCAAAAGAAATCCACAGTAGCTATTTTTCCTTCGAGCAATGTTCACCCATGGTTGCAACTGCGGTTTTTGAAATCTGTCTCATTAATAACAATATGACTGAATACTTACAGCCTTTTCTTTCAGTGTCCACCGTCCTTTCATTGACCTGAAAAGTTTGTGAATAAGCATAGACAACTCGCATTGTCTATTGTCAGAAATTCATCGTAGACTGTCGCAATAAGAGCACAGAAATGTTGCGCTCATTTTTCATTTACTTATTAACAATTTCCTTTCATTTTGTCAGCTTTGATCACTGAGTAATGCCATTGACGTCTTATAAATCACACACAACTACACAATACTTTATTCGCACGTATGTGCTGTTGCGTATCTTCGAGGTCACTGTAAGGATCCTGTGTACATTTCACACAGAGTACCCTAGACCGGTTTTCGAGTACAGCAAGTGGCCTGGCACGTGAGTCATCCTCTTCTACTTGCCAAGCCTTTAGGGGAAGTGCACAACAACAGGTGTTGGCCTGCGATAAGAAACAGGTTCAACAAGCCCTAGACTCTGCTACTGTACTTCCACTACGCGTGGACAGAATGACGTAACCGGCGCATCCTGCTACGGCCGTTCAAAACACATTAGGTCCTGAAATATTTGGCTCAGTTACGGGCAAACTAATAGGACGAGATAAAAAGTACATAGCATATATTGTGAGATGGCTTTTTCTTTGCCGACTAGCTTAATATCTGCACGTATACACCTAACACCCTGTATATTTAATTGATAATATGTATATATTTAATCACTGATAGGTCATTTTAAAATGTATATATATAGGGCTTTTATCATCCATTTCAATCATCATTTCATCGCGGCTATAACGTATTCTGAACGAACAAATTATTGGGTAAAGTATTTCAACATCACGCATATTTATAACTTGCAGTAAATTTTCCAATAGCCGTTGTGAGGTGACCAGAGTCAGCAGGCTAATTTCAGCCCAGTTCCAGGAAAAGTACGTCATCGAGATTACGAGAGACATTACCCTCTCCACCTCATGAAGATACAGTTGATACATTATTAACACCCACTTTTCAAACTCGGCTTGGGGACGCTTTATTTCAGCGGGAAAGTTCAGCCTATGCGAATGAACGTAATGAAGCAACGTGATGGATTGACAGCTATACATCGGAGAAGGGATGAGACCTCGAATCTTACTGGACCATGTGATATGGATGAAGGAAGGAGACTTGTGAACCGATAAATACCACCGACAAGGGCTGGAGAGGACATTCATTCGGACAGCCGGACTTTCTCATTTATATACTTATTCATTCTACGTCTACACATCGGAGAAGATTTTAACTTAGTTCACTTCGCATCTGAGTATATTCTACTCAAAAGTTACTCTCATTGGGACTTGTTATCTCAATGACGAGAGGTAGTCAACGGGAGACCGGTTCTGACTGGTATAGGGGAGCAGAGCTTTTATTATGAGTTTAGCTACGCTACTTTTCCGTAATAAGGAAGAATACAAGTGTATTCTCTCCATGAACATAACCCATGGTGGTTTTGCACTTAAAATTAGGACTCATTACGACTTTATGTAAGGAGTACAGTAGGAAGTGCTAAGGACAGGAAATGTGGATGTAGGACTGGAATTCAACAACAGATGAGGCAGCCTGTACGAGAGATCCACCCATCTTCAGCTTCAAGACAACAGAGTCTACATTTGGTGAGCTTATGGCATAAGTTACTGCAAGTCTTCGCGCAACAGTTCATTTTCTTAGAGTTAATTTCATTCACATTATCTTTTGCTTCCGTAAGTTCAGATTTCGTTAATACGCCGTTACGTCACGTTTTTCATCTTAATAAATAGCTGTTTTAATTTATATTTTATGAAATGATTATTAATGATCCTTAAATTCCAAGTTAGTGTACTTAATGATTTGTGTTCCGTTCACCCCACCCCTGGGAGTTTTTTGAGTCTCATTACGTAATTTTATTTATTATTATTATTATTATTAATTATCTACTTTTGTTTTCAAGCCATAAGCTTGAAGACTGGCGCCCTTGGGATACTGTTTCTGGAGAAACAATGACATATCATTTATTTATTTAATATTAAAGTGACCCGCCACGCTATAAATTTGTCATACATCTGTGGGCAAAGTGGGTACGTCACAAATTTAAAAATAAGATCTTCAAATTTTGTTAAAATTGTAAGTCATAAAACAGGTAAAACAGTCAAATTGTCCATATTTCTCTTGTTGATGTTCTTGGAAAATACCAGTTTTGCTTATAAAATCTTAAAATATCATTTGTTGTAAAAAGCACACTTGATTTGTATTCCTTGGTGAAAGATTTGTTAAAACTTCATAAGCATTCCTTAGATGGTATACTAAAATTTAAGTGCTTCAGAATTTAAAGTCAGATCGGGGCCGTGATGGTAAAGTTCTGTGTGGTAATGGATATATAACTTTATCTGAAATAAAATGAAAAAATAATATAAGTGTAAGTAATGTGAAATGGAAGATGAAATAAAAACAATGTAATGTAATAAAATCGTATTACTTACTCATTATTGGTCCCGATGTGCGGAGGACTCACTTCTACCGAGGTAAGTGTGCATCTGCTTTAAAACAAGTACTGATAGTTGCTACGCTGAGCAGGGAGAGTGGAGGGGAAGTAGGAGAGTGTGTCCTAAGTTTAATATTTATTACTTATATATTAATGTTAATTTGTTATTAGCTGATGATGTCCCTTAGGGGACGAAACATGTCCTAGATATTAATAAATTATATATTGTATTGAATAGGCGGACCGCTCAATTATAATATTTAAGTTTATCTTGAATATTCATTGATTGATTATAGTCAATACGGGATTAGTATTACTTGAAATGAAGCTGTTAAAGCTGATCACTTGTAATATGTGTGATGTTGCAGGTTTAATGCGGCCAGAGAGCTGAGCAAGCATTTTGGAATAACACTGGTACATGATATTACTATTGAAACTGTGGTGACTGATTCCATAGGCGTTGTATTTCTATTACCAGTTCTGTGTATATTGATATCTTTGTGGCTACTCTTGTTTGCAGATTGGAGGTGTTTGGACAAACGATTTCTATAAGGAATGCGGATCTTTTTGATTTATCGATTAGAATAATATCTGGCCTATTGTTGCTGAGCGTGACATCGGTTATGACTTCTCGGTCCTATAGAAGTTTGTATGAAGAGTTTTCGAGAACGGGTGGAGGTGTATGTTTCCAATATGCAGTTGATGACTGAAGAAATCCACATTTTACAGAAAGTTTCAAGGGTATGATTTACCTGATCATGTCGGTACTTATAATCGGTGTTGCCAAGTGTGGGTAGCCTGAGATGACGTGCTGTATGTTCTCTGTAGTTCTGGAACAGCGGCGGCAGTTGTTTGAGATACTTGTTGGATCATTCACGATAAATCTAAGGTAGTTACGTGAGCAATTACTTGGATGGCCAGAACAAATCCTTCTGTTTCTGAGAAAAGACCAGGGTAGGTCAGCCAAGCGTGCGACGCAGGTCTGTCGATATGAGGCTGATCCAGTTCATGGGGGTATTTCCCGTGAAGAGGTTTTTTGGTTCCACGTAGCCATATTCGTCTCCTTTGTAGGTGGGGTAGAAACAGGCATTTCTGGCGACGACAGATTGAGAGGTGTATAGTTTATATCAGCTCTGCAAACAGCTTGATGAGAACATGATGTATCAGCTCTTGAGTGGAAATATTGATATCAGATTGCTGTGTAAGTTGACAATGGATAAGAAGCCCCTATCACCTTGTGATCTCGGGAGTGTAAGACGTTCGGTTGCAGATTTAGGGTGGTGTATATGGTACCGGGTGAGTGAAACTACTGTTTTCGTTTGTAACTGCTGAAGTTCTGTTAGGGTCCATTTTATGACGCCAAAGGAGTATGTGAGCAGTGGTATGGCGAACGTATTGACTGCTTTGGTAAGATGTTTAGCTGTCTGTTTTGATGATAGTACTTTGTTGAGGCGTGTTATGTATTGCTGCGTGACATTTCTCTTGATGTCGGCATGTTTCATACGAGTGCTCTGATGAAAACCGAGATATTTGTACTTCTTTCTCCAGCTATTGTATGGATTCGTCGCTTAAACTAGAAGGTGTTCCTCGTGCTGAGTAGGATCCTCTGATGACTGTTTGGGTTCTGCATTTGTCCAATCCAAACCACATGCCTATATCTGAAGAAAACGTCTTGGTCATTGAGAAGAGATGTTGGAGATGGGGTTTTGTAGAGGCATAGAGCTTAATGTCATCCATATAGAGTAGGCGGCTGATTTTGAATAGCTCTTCTCGCTTGTTCTTAATGCTAAGTCCATACCCACTTGTGTTAAGTAGGTAGGATAATGGATTTAATGCCATGCAGAACCATAATGGACTCAGAGAATCCCCTTGTAAGATCCCTCGACGTATTGGTATGGGTCTTGTTGCAACACTGCAGTTTCGTAGAGAAATGTGAAGTGAGGTGTTCCAGTCTCCCATTGCCGTCTTCAGGAAGTGAATGATTGAGGGGTCAACTTTGTATAGTTCCAGAACATGTATGAGCCGAGTGTGTGGTACTGAATCAAAGGCATTTTGATAGTCGGTGAAGCACGTATATAGGTTCCTGGATTTATGGTGTGCTTGTTCCAGGACCACAGTGTCGATAATCAGTTGCTCCTTGCACCCCTTGGTATTCTTCTTGCAACCCTTTTGCTCCTCGGCAATGATGTGGTTTTCCTCGCAGTGTTTCAGAATTCTGTTGGCTGTTATAGATGTAAATATCTTTTATATAGTAGATAGACATATTATAGGACGATACTTTGGTGGATTTGGCAGATTTTCATCTTTTGGTTTCAGGTATGTGATGCCAGTGCACAGGAAAGCTGGGAATGTTGCCGGGTTGTCTAAAAATTTCTGTAAATGTTGAGTCAGGAGGAAATTAGTACATATGAATTTCTTGTAGTAATAATTGTGTATACGACCAATGCCTGGGGCCTTCCAGTTCTGCAGTTTCTTGATGCTCTGTTGTATTTCTCCGATCTGAACAGCCTTGGTTGCCATATGCTTCACCTCCTTAGTTCTATCTTTCAGTTCACTGATCCAATGGGCTTCAGCATTGTGCTCTATTGGGTTAGACCATACTCCCAACCAACAGCTGTGAATTTTTTCTTCACCGGGCGTATTTCCATCTTGTGCTGCATCTTGTGTTCTCTCGTTCAGATTGTTGTAGAACTGTTTCTCATTTCTTTCGAATATTGCGTTCTGTGATTTTCTCTCTGTGGTGTTTTGGTATCTTTTAAGGTGCTTGGATAATGCGGCCAACTTTTGCTTCATTGTTTCGAGGGTTTCTTGTAGTACTGTGCTTCCAGGTTCCTCCAGAGTCTGCCTTGAGCTGATTTTCAGAATTCGAATAATTTTGTTATTTAGGCGTTTCCCTCTTACTCCATTCTTGTATTGCTGCAGGCGATTCACGTCCTGGCGGGTTTGGATGATGCGTTCTTTCAGGCGTTTTGCCCAAGATGGTTCTCTCAATTTTTTCTTGACAGACTTATGGTTAGGCAAAAGTGACTTTCCATTGTTCAATCGTACTGCGGTAAGTGCTGCACATTATATAGCAGTATTGTACCCTGATGAGATAGGCCCTAGTTTCATGATTTGGTTTTTTTGAAGATGAATACAGATATTGAACCCTTTAAGGTCCATATTGAGGGATACCTACCTTCCTTACCTATCAGCAAAGTTCATGAGATCTGTCTCTTGGGTCGTTTCGGGTTCTTCGTCACTTGCTGAGGTAAAGGTAGGGTTCATTAATTCTAATCTATCTACTGGAATGAAAGGTCTATTTAAAAGATTCCTATTTATTCAGGAAATTTCTGAAGTAATTTACTAGGTCAACGGTGTCATAGTCAATTGTGTCCACTGGACACCACAATCATTTTTACATAAATGTCAGAACACTGGTGTGAGACTTTAACGTAATTGCCTGATGGGCATTCTTACTAGAAACCATTGTCTCAATTATTAATCATTTAAGAAAGGAAGGTCTGGAAATCCTTAAATTCGGCTTCCATGTGAGACCACATGTACCATCATAGTGATTCGTTATGGTCCAGCCCTCGTAACACGAACTCTGGACTCTGAGTATAATTAAGGCCGTCCAATCGGTGTGTGCCACACAGTGGTTCTACGGCATGGACCCTTAATTGAATCGATGTGACCTGCGTCTATGTCATGGACCGACATCTAATCTTTTAAGTTACTTTAAAGTCATTGTGGATGATGACCGCAAGGAAATGATGCTACGATGGCATATGGCCCTAATCTAAGTCACTGAGGTTGATGACCCCCTGACCATCCAAGTTTCTAGGCTGAAGGCTAAACACAATTAAGTTACATCGGTTTATGACCAAAGTTCCACTTTACTATCCCCAGCACATTCGCTGCTCAATCAATCAAAGTTCAATAATTACAACAATAGCAATGCTCACAAACTTAGTGGCAGAAAAATCCATTTTCTTCGGATATGTCCCCTTAATCGTTACTTTATTTTTATATTTCCCAGAAACAAACTAAAATTTCCAGAATGCATCTCCAAGTTATTCGCTTGATTAAAGTTATTTCAAAATGCGGTTTCACTGAATTTAATAATTAAATAAATTTAAATGATTTAACGAAATGTTAAAGATCAGTAAATTTTATCTCCGCGGACTCTGGTTTCTTCACAAATTTCTACGCAGCTGTGATGTGAATTCAATATTGCGATGTTTATCTGGCTGGAAAAGAATTTATTACATCATTCATGTCCAGCTATATATCTCGTCTCGTGATATCACACTTAAAAATTCTAATCTAGTCCTAACCGTTATTAACACTTGGATATCCTAATAATCTACGTACAAACCAAACAACTCGCCATATAATTACGATGTCATATCTCGTCATCACTGAATTTTGCACACCCCTCGCAGACAAACCGATCGTCACGACCATCGCTCTATATTTTGGACAACCCTGAAATTGGGTTACTCTGTTCCTTATACTCAAAGTTCGTGATTTCAAATGTTCACTACGTCCCCATTTACAGTATTTCACAATACTTAGACCATTACCGGCTATGAATTTTCAACAAAATCCAGCATTTTAACGTATCCCCTGGCCGAGAATTACAGTACAATCTCAAGTCCACTCCTTTCCCGCTATCATAGCTGAGCTCTCTCATCCCCCCCAAGCTCGCTTGGCAGTTACATAAACCACCCGGTTCGTTCTACCTGACTGACTTCTCAAAATGCTCCCTTTAAACTCTGCCGACATGATTAAACAAATACGATATTCTAACCAACAAAATGCACAGATATGCTTCAAGGTGCCCACACTAATTATACGCGTCGCCAATTATACCGCTATGGATTTCTATGAATTCCTTTCCATTCTCAACATTATAAAATATTCCTCGGGCTATCATATCCCGGCTTCAAATGACAGGACTCTAACCTGATTCGCATATCTCATCTCAACTCATATAAAACATTCCTCGGGCTTCCGTGACCCGGCTTCAATGACAGGTCCAACCTGATTCACAAAACTGACCTCTGTTTCCCAGCTCCACAATTATCCTCGACCAAGAACTGGAATAAAATCCCCACTAGAAATCCCAACGTCTAATATCGCACAATGCATTACTCATGAATAACTTCGCATAAATGATATCGTATTTAATAACTTGATTTTTACGAGAAATGACTGAAACATTCTACTAGATCTTTTTTTATTGTCAGTCAGACACAGTTTAAAATGGGTATTAAAAAGAACGTTTCTCTCCGTGACCAAATTCATCACCCTTGGCTCTCACCCGACAGCGCGCTTCCACTCGATTGAAAATGAGTGACCATGGATTATTATTATTAACGTCAAATTGCAGACAGAAGAATATTACATCGAATGAACATCTTACTTCGACATCACAAAATACAGGCAGTACACTCACACGGATGACGATCTACATTGGACGTGATATCACTTCAGAACCCTATTCAATAACTTTTAGAACATTATACGACACTCGCAAGACTTCAAAATTTTATCCAAGTGGGAAATAAAACAAATGACTCTTTTAGTCGTACTCTCACATTTACAAAACTTAGTAGGGCGACCACTGCGTCGTATATCCCCATGCAAATACACTTTTAGAAATCACGAGACGAGATATAAGAGGTAGTAAGATGGAAAGCCACCTACCTCATGTCGTCACGCCAGTATTCGTCTTAGGGCTCACCTGTGACCCTGGCATTTTATTTAGCCATCTTTACATTCATGGCTGTACATCTCATTATGTTTCTTCAGGTTTCCTGGAATAAAGCATAAAAAAAAAGAAATACCCTTCACTTGTTTGCGGAGCGTACACGATGGATTATAATTATTCCCGCACACGAATTACTTAATCACATTAGAATATTTCAGTACTTTGACCGTCCTATCTGGTACAGTTATTTCACTCAAGAAAACTATCTCCTCATGGAGTCAAGACTTAGCCGCAATGGCTAAAATCTGCAGTTGAACTCAGTCTACTTTCGTTGGTTTGATTTCGCAGAGCAGCTCAACAATTTTTCGTCCGCTTTGTATCACAAATGCCGGAGAAGGAAGCTTCGTCATGGCGTCCCTTCATATTTATAGCAGTTACCCCCTCTCTTCGGATCTCTCCCTTTGCCGCCAAGAAAATTTTTATAAATTTTCTGACTTACCTAAACTGTAATTTCAAGAGTTTTGAAAGTGACTACATGCTTGCTACATTTCTGACGGTAGTGTTCATGGACATTTAAAAATTTTACGGGTTCGATTTGTGAGATGATTGACCTCCTTTGATAGGCACTATATTTTTTTGACTTGGCGTGGTCACGCCGTGTACACGCGCTTTGAAATAGTTCATAAAAATGACTTGAGATTCTTCCGCCGTCGACACGTGTGGTTGACGTCACATACCCCAGAGCGTGGGACCGAAGGTAATCACCCCCTCGTCACGTGTCAAATCCATGCTATCAAGAATCCAACTTTTAATTTAATTGTTACATTATGCATAATGTTCTTAGGGCACAAAGGTCATGGGTTCATATTTCCCCCAAGACACGAATTCCTTTCGCACAGTGACAAGGAATTTCCTTTAAATACTCCAGATGGCAAAATTTCTAATTTTGATGTCTGTTGAAACATGACCTTTGAATGTGAATTCCTTTCCTCTCTCTTATGCAGTTGTTCATCTTCTGGTATACGGATACTGGTTGATGCCTTCAGCTTCCTGGTAGTTCTCTACTGAATTTTCGACTGAGCTATTTATCCCTTCCTCGCCGTCAAAGTCTTCCTCGCTGTCAAAGTCTTCTTCCTCAGAACCTTCCTCAAATTCTCCCTGTTCTATCGAGATTTTCTCTGTAAGATTCCAATACTCCTCAAATGCTCTCAATATCACAGAGTCTGGGACTTGCCTGCATTCCCTACATCGTTTCAGTGGGTCATCCTGCTTTTCTTCGAGCGGTTCCACATCTTGATCCACCACTGATTCAATGAGGTTAACTTCCTGGTCCGCCATATCTTCAGGTTTGCGATAAACCTTCAAGTTGGCTGCATTGAAAATAGCCTCAGAGCGTCCATCTAACGACTGGATTTTATGGGAATTATTTCGGAAACTCTGGATGACTTTAAATGGACCCATATACAACGGTGCAAACTTCGCGTAATACTTGTCCTCAGGTTTTGAAATAAGCGGGTTTACGAACAAGCACATATTCGCCTTCTTTCAAGGGCCGATGAAATCTTTTATTTTTGACGCGTCTCAAACGTCGGTCAGCTTGCTGACGAAGATGCCTAGCTGTTTCTTCAATGCGCATCGCTTGAGTCGGCCGTGGGTCGCTCGGACACTTCACCACTGCGTGCCATGGTCTCAAAGGATAAATATCGGAATGAACCACATTTGGGACGCATCCTATAGATTCGTGGATTGTGTTATTCACGCAATATTCTATGATAGGTAACACATCCATCCATCTCCAATGCTCTTGAGCACAGAAGATCCGACAGAACTTCGCGATGACCTGCATAATTCGCTCTGACGGGTTTCCCTCCGGATGGCGAACTGAACTAAGAATATGTCGAATTTCAAGCCTTTGCAACTCCTGTTTAAATTGAGCTGAGGTAAATTGTGTGCCGTGGTCCGTTAATAAAAACATGGGCTTCCCCATAGTTGGAATTATGGTCCTATTTATAGCTCTTAATACCAATTTAGTGTTTGCTTTCTGTAATGGACATAACGATGTGAACTTAGAGAATACGTCCACGGTTACCAAGACGTATCTATTCCCTCTACGTGACTTGGGAAGGACTCCGTAAATATCCATCGCGAACAATTCACGAGGTTTAGCTGGTAAGAGAGGTATCGGTGCCTGTCGAATGAGGTAAGGGTTCGCCTTAACCCTCTGGCATGTGTCACATGTAATTACAAGGCTTCTCACGTCTTCTCGTAGATGAACCCAGGTGAACGTTTCCTGAAGGGTGGCGGTGACCTTGTCAATCCCACCATGACCGGTTATCCTATGGGCATGCCATATAAGACCCTTCTTAAGTGGTGGTGGTACCACAATTCGAGATTTAGTGTGATCCTTGTCTATGAATTTCAACAAGGTGTTGTCGACAAACAAATAGCTCTCAGCTATCTTCTCAACTTCTCCACGTCCTGGGTCGTCATGTGGAAGTTCTCCCTTCAATAACGAAATTAACCTGCCACAGAACTGGTCCTGTCGTTGACATTCTGGTAATCGTGTCAGCTCATTTAGAAAGGTTCTATCTTCGTCAGTTAACTCCACGAAGTTCACCTCATGTTCGTTATCGTTTGGGTTTCGACTTAGGGCATCCGCCAGGACATTTGACATTCCTGAACAGTGCTCGATGGTCAGATCAAACTGCTGGATAAAGAGTGCCCACCTAGCTACTCTCTCGCTAGCAACTACCGTCTTCATCACAAAGGTCAAGGCCTTGTGATCCGTCCTAATGGTTATAGGGAATCCAAAAATCATCTTTCTCCAGTGCTGTAGTGATTGAACAATTGCAAGCATTTCTAATTCAGTGACACTGTATTTTAGCTCGTGTTTCCTAAGTTTGCGGCTAAAGAATGCCAAGTAGTTCTTCTTCTTGGGTTCCTCTCCTTCCTCTTGGTATAAAACTGCACCAATCCCTACGGTGGAAGCATCAGTTTGCAAGATAAAGGCCTTATCGAAATTCGGGTACCCTAGCTTCACACTTCTAGCTAACATCTCCTTAGTATCCCGAAAAGAAATCTCATGTTCCCTAGACCATTTCCATCGATTGTTCTTTACTAGCAAATCTTGCAATGGAGCCACAACCTCCGTATAATTTGGACAGTGATCACTGAAAAATTGACTCATACCCAAGAACTGTCGGACGTTCTTTACCTTGATAGGCCTTGGAAAGTTGTCAATTGCCTGCACTTTCACTGGGTTAGGGCGTACTCCTTCACCATCAATGATGTGTCCTAAGAAGAGAACTTCCTCCTGTCCAAAATTTGATTTTTTCAAGTTGATCTTAAAACCAGCCACCCTGAGATTTTCGAGTAGCAACTCGAGATGATGAAGATTTTCCTCGAAATCCTTCGACGAAAGCAATATGTCATCGACATATCGCGTAGTTATGGCCTTAACTTGTTCGGTGAGGTTGCGATCTAGGGCGCGTATGAGAGCTGCACCGGCGTTTTTTATTCCAAACACGAGACGGTTAAAAACATTCGTGTGCTGGTCATACAGGAATCCAGTAAACAATCTTGACTTCTCATCGAGCATTATATGATGATACGACGAGGTCAGATCAATATTAGTGAAGCGGCGCTTGCCCCTGAACCTCCTAATAACTTCTTTGATGGGAGGAGCTCTATCATTTTCAGGGATTAGTCTGTCATTTACGACCCTCGCATCCAAGCATACCCTCAGGGACCCGTCGGGTTTCTGAACGGTAACTAAGGAATTAACGAAAGGTGTATTTGCCTTGGAAATCAACCCACTTTCTTCCATCTCTTTAATAATTTTTCCAGCCTCCTGGCGATGTTTCTCCGGAATGGGATACGGCCTACGTTTGAACGGCTCCCAACTGTTTACAGCCAACACATATTTGAAATTTGGAATGCATCCTGGCTTTGAATCGAATACATCCTGATATTTGAGAAGTAGTTCCCTCAACTTCATCTTCTCTTCCGCCGTCCCTGGGCATTCTGATACTTTCTGATTTATCAAATCTTCTACAGCCTTTCCCAATTCAGTCTCGAGGACATCCCACTCTTCCTGGTTGACCTCTTCTGTTCCCTGTTCTATCTCCTCTTCTGCCTCCTTAGAAACGGTAGTGAAATGGACTTCTTCCTCACACATCCTTCTCCCAGTCTGACCCAATGATTCTTCGTTTAGAGCTACTAATTCCGGTCCGTCATCCTTCCTAAATTTCACCTCTCTCCTTCCTAAATCGATGACGGCATTACTTTCACAAATGAAGTCTGCTCCAAGAATAACATTATAGTGCAGCTTTTAAATTATGACAAAAGGATGCGAAAATGTCATGTCTCCTATCTGCAAATCCAAAAATGTCTGCGTTTTACAAATGGCAGTTTTGTCGGGAATGACTCCTCTAATTTTGATATTTGCTACAGGAATTTCGGGCAA
Source organism: Anabrus simplex (assembly GCF_040414725.1). Classification (NCBI taxonomy): domain Eukaryota; kingdom Metazoa; phylum Arthropoda; class Insecta; order Orthoptera; family Tettigoniidae; genus Anabrus; species Anabrus simplex. Next base: position 403,236,291 of record NC_090265.1, on the reverse strand, counting down.
TTTCTTCCGAGCAGACAATTCGTTAAAGAAATTTTGTGAAATTAAGCTGATGCTGGCGCCTGTATCCAATAAACAGCTCACCTTAAAGTTGCATATCCTGACATTAATGATTGGTAGCTCTCTTATTTTCCTAACCTCCTGTCTGAGGTGGTCTTCCACTAATTCATCTGGTTGTATAATCCAGGAGTCAATCTGGGCTACTATCCAGCCGTCGCGAGAAACATATTCAGGCTGTGTGTGGGAATCCTGTCTCGTAACCACTACTGGAAATTTGGCGTTTTTTTCCCCGCTCATTTGACGAATTCAGACTTTCGTCGAAATGAGGCGCGTTAGGGTTTAATTCCCTATCCTGGTGGTAGGTCTTTCGGATAGCTCCAGTATGGGACATGTCTTGAGCTCCTACACAGTCAGTGTTGACTTCCCTTCGTTGGATGCTGTCCTTCCATTTGTCCTGTCCGGTACCTGACCTCAGCTCTCTCAAATACTGGTCCCCTTCTCTCCTTCTCTCTTCAGGCCCGTGCCAGCGGTCAGAACGTCTGGAATTTTCGTAACCGTCCCCTCTTCTGTTGCCTTCATTCCCGCGTGGGTTCCTTCGTCTTAGATCTGAGTTCCCCTGGTATCGACCCTGGTTTCTTCTCCATTGTTCTCGGCGTCTGTCCCACTCTTCGTGATGGTATCTGGGCTGTTCCCAGTTCTTCCTACCTTGGTATGGCCTGGTGTCGAACCGCCGCCCCTCATTCTCATATCTCGGTGCTCGTGAAACTTCCCTATCTGGCGCGCTCTCCTGGCTGTGATTTACGACATTCACCTGGGGCTCTGAATGCCTGACTATTCGCGGGGCTGATTGATGCGAATGGGTCTGGTCCAGCTGTCGCAATATCAATTCTGCCTGCATCGGGGTTTCGACCTTCGCAGCAATTAATATTCTCTGGATATCCGGTGGGAACTGTTTCTGGATAGCCTGAACCAGTTCTTGCTGACTTGGGGCTGATTCCAGTTCCTTGAACTTAACTAATTGTTCGGTAAAATATAGCGAAAATTTCGGCGGTCCTGCTGTGTTATACCGGCGACTATATAACTCTAGCCTTAGGTTCTGCTGAATCTCAGAATTCCAAAATTTGCCCAAAAATGCGGTCTGAAATTCCTCGAACGTGTCAAAGCTATATCGGAAACCTTTGAACCACAGCGACGCAACTCCGTCTAGGTACCGTTCCACAGTCCTTAGTTGCCTCTCTTCAGGTATCCTATTATCGCGAATATACTCCCTAAGTTCTCTAAGAAAACCCTTTGGCGTCTGGGTACCACTGCCATCGAATTTCTTAGGCTGATCTTCCTTAAGACGAATCATGTTTATAACATTAGTGACGTTTTGCCCCTGAGAATGGGTAGAATTGTCAAAGTGTCCGTTCCCTGCAGGATGTATGGGACTACTAGCGTTGCTAGGGCAACTGAACGACATATCTGAGGTGCGGCGATTTTTACTAACCACTTCCTCTATCTTGGCCTGGACTCCTACGATATTGTTCACTAACCCATCCAGTTCCAATTTCCGGGCACTAACTTCCCCCTTAAGAGCCTCATGAACAGATGTCAACTCGTCGCTCAGTGTCATGACCTTATCTTGGGTATCTTTAAGTTGTTTCGATAGGTCTACCCTTGTATCGCCTAGATCCTTTCCTAGTTCCTCAATATCTGCTTGTACCTCCTCAATACTCCTAGCCGTTTCTTCCTGAGTTGTACCTAATTTTCTCATATCCTCTTTATTCATCTGGATTAATTTAAAGTCAATGGCCTCAATACGCTGGTCTACAGTTGCCTTGACGTCTTCGGCTACCTGGTCTACTTTGTCATTTACGACGGCTATCTCTTTACACAACATTTCTTTATGTTCATTCATTGCTGTGAAGACCTTTGACTTATCGTCTTCACGCATGATGTTGAACTTCTCTACCTCTGTCTTCAGATCGGCCTTAAGCTCAGCTTGATCTGACATCAACTGTTGATGTAGTTCCCTACTTTCGTTGACGTGCCTATCGAGGTCTCCTCTAATCATGTCCTGATTTTCACTAAGAACACGATGTAGCTCGCGAGTTTCTATAAACTGCTGATTTATTTCATGTTTAAAGTCACCAATGTCCTTCCTAATACCAACGCTAGCTTCCTTACAACTATCCTGAGTGTCCTGCACTTTAATGTCAACATTTTGAACAACTTCCTTCATACCTTTTAATTCTACATCTGCACTATCTAATTTATTGTCCACTGTCTCCAGCTTATTATCCAACCTTACACCCATAGATTTAATACTCTCACTCAAGTCCTTCCTATCGGCTTCCGCAACCTTCCTATCGGCCTCCATTCTCTCCATAAAGTCCTTCATCATTTGGACCACCTGCCCTTGGGCCAATTCTCCCTCCTGCATAAACATACTGTATTTAACAGAAAACGATAGGTCATCGGTGAGCCCGAGACTTCAACGGCGTATAATAAGACTACAACGATAAACATCACAACATCCTCCTATCTAACACATCACACTGTTAATGCAACATTCTCTAAAAATTTTATTTAATAAAACGTGAAATGCAATGTTCACTCGATCAAAGTGATCAGCCAAAACACTCAAACCAGTATTCAAAAATTTGGGAAATTACACTAACACACTTAAATTATACCTTTCATTCAGTAGATAAATTATTCTCATAGTGGTATCTCCTAGCCTTACTCATCGGGCGTTTATCTATTTCTTCGAGTTCACTATCAACTCTGGCGCACGATTTTATCATCCATAATGTGGCATAGCCTCAACATTATTTCTCATTTCCTCTGGTACACGATTTTTTCAAAATATCCTCATCGTTATCGTGACTTAGGTTCCCTCATCGTTATCGTGACTTATGCCCCATCGTTAAGTGACTGAAGCCACCACGTTGGAAGCCATTTTAATGAACCCTTTAAGGTCCATATTGAGGGATACCTACCTTCCTTACCTATCAGCAAAGTTCATGAGATCTGTCTCTTGGGTCGTTTCGGGTTCTTCGTCACTTGCTGAGGTAAAGGTAGGGTTCATTAATTCTAATCTATCTACTGGAATGAAAGGTCTATTTAAAAGATTCCTATTTATTCAGGAAATTTCTGAAGTAATTTACTAGGTCAACGGTGTCATAGTCAATTGTGTCCACTGGACACCACAATCATTTTTACATAAATGTCAGAACACTGGTGTGAGACTTTAACGTAATTGCCTGATGGGCATTCTTACTAGAAACCATTGTCTCAATTATTAATCATTTAAGAAAGGAAGGTCTGGAAATCCTTAAATTCGGCTTCCATGTGAGACCACATGTACCATCATAGTGATTCGTTATGGTCCAGCCCTCGTAACACGAACTCTGGACTCTGAGTATAATTAAGGCCGTCCAATCGGTGTGTGCCACACAGTGGTTCTACGGCATGGACCCTTAATCGAATCGATGTGACCTGCGTCTATGTCATGGACCGACATCTAATCTTTTAAGTTACTTTAAAGTCATTGTGGATGATGACCGCAAGGAAATGATGCTACGATGGCATATGGCCCTAATCTAAGTCACTGAGGTTGATGACCCCCTGACCATCCAAGTTTCTAGGCTGAAGGCTAAACACAATTAAGTTACATCGGTTTATGACCAAAGTTCCACTTTACTATCCCCAGCACATTCGCTGCTCAATCAATCAAAGTTCAATAATTACAACAATAGCAATGCTCACAAACTTAGTGGCAGAAAAATCCATTTTCTTCGGATATGTCCCCTTAATCGTTACTTTATTTTTATATTTCCCAAAAACAAACTAAAATTTCCAGAATGCATCTCCAAGTTATTCGCTTGATTAAAGTTATTTCAAAATGCGGTTTCACTGAATTTAATAATTAAATAAATTTAAATGATTTAACGAAATGTTAAAGATCAGTAAATTTTATCTCCGCGGACTCTGGTTTCTTCACAAATTTCTACGCAGCTGTGATGTGAATTCAATATTGCGATGTTTATCTGGCTGGAAAAGAATTTATTACATCATTCATGTCCAGCTATATATCTCGTCTCGTGATATCACACTTAAAAATTCTAATCTAGTCCTAACCGTTATTAACACTTGGATATCCTAATAATCTACGTACAAACCAAACAACTCGCCATATAATTACGATGTCATATCTCGTCATCACTGAATTTTGCACACCCCTCGCAGACAAACCGATCGTCACGACCATCGCTCTATATTTTGGACAACCCTGAAATTGGGTTACTCTGTTCCTTATACTCAAAGTTCGTGATTTCAAATGTTCACTACGTCCCCATTTACAGTATTTCACAATACTTAGACTATTACCGGCTATGAATTTTCAACAAAATCCAGCATTTTAACGTATCCCCTGGCCGAGAATTACAGTACAATCTCAAGTCCACTCCTTTCCCGCTATCATAGCTGAGCTCTCTCATCCCCCCCAAGCTCGCTTGGCAGTTACATAAACCACCCGGTTCGTTCTACCTGACTGACTTCTCAAAATGCTCCCTTTAAACTCTGCCGACATGATTAAACAAATACGATATTCTAACCAACAAAATGCACAGATATGCTTCAAGGTGCCCACACTAATTATACGCGTCGCCAATTATACCGCTATGGATTTCTATGAATTCCTTTCCATTCTCAACATTATAAAATATTCCTCGGGCTATCATATCCCGGCTTCAAATGACAGGACTCTAACCTGATTCGCATATCTCATCTCAACTCATATAAAACATTCCTCGGGCTTCCGTGACCCGGCTTCAATGACAGGTCCAACCTGATTCACAAAACTGACCTCTGTTTCCCAGCTCCACAATTATCCTCGACCAAGAACTGGAATAAAATTCCCACTAGAAATCCCAACGTCTAATATCGCACAATGCATTACTCATGAATAACTTCGCATAAATGATATCGTATTTAATAACTTGATTTTTACGAGAAATGACTGAAACATTCTACTAGATCTTTTTTTATTGTCAGTCAGACACAGTTTAAAATGGGTATTAAAAAAGAACGTTTCTCTCCGTGACCAAATTCATCACCCTTGGCTCTCACCCGACAGCGCGCTTCCACTCGATTGAAAATGAGTGACCATGGATTATTATTATTAACGTCAAATTGCAGACAGAAGAATATTACATCGAATGAACATCTTACTTCGACATCACAAAATACAGGCAGTACACTCACACGGATGACGATCTACATTGGACGTGATATCACTTCAGAACCCTATTCAATAACTTTTAGAACATTATACGACACTCGCAAGACTTCAAAATTTTATCCAAGTGGGAAATAAAACAAATGACTCTTTTAGTCGTACTCTCACATTTACAAAACTTAGTAGGGCGACCACTGCGTCGTATATCCCCATGCAAATACACTTTTAGAAATCACGAGACGAGATATAAGAGGTAGTAAGATGGAAAGCCACCTACCTCATGTCGTCACGCCAGTATTCGTCTTAGGGCTCACCTGTGACCCTGGCATTTTATTTAGCCATCTTTACATTCATGGCTGTACATCTCATTATGTTTCTTCAGGTTTCCTGGAATAAAGCATAAAAAAAGAAATACCCTTCACTTGTTTGCGGAGCGCACACGATGGATTATAATTATTCCCGCACACGAATTACTTAATCACATTAGAATATTTCAGTACTTTGACCGTCCTATCTGGTACAGTTATTTCACTCAAGAAAACTATCTCCTCATGGAGTCAAGACTTAGCCGCAATGGCTAAAATCTGCAGTTGAACTCAGTCTACTTTCGTTGGTTTGATTTCGCAGAGCAGCTCAACAATTTTTCGTCCGCTTTGTATCACAAATGCCGGAGAAGGAAGCTTCGTCATGGCGTCCCTTCATATTTATAGCAGTTACCCCCTCTCTTCGGATCTCTCCCTTTGCCGCCAAGAAAATTTTTATAAATTTTCTGACTTACCTAAACTGTAATTTCAAGAGTTTTGAAAGTGACTACATGCTTGCTACATTTCTGACGGTAGTGTTCATGGACATTTAAAAATTTTACGGGTTCGATTTGTGAGATGATTGACCTCCTTTGATAGGCACTATATTTTTTTGACTTGGCGTGGTCACGCCGTGTACACGCGCTTTGAAATAGTTCATAAAAATGACTTGAGATTCTTCCGCCGTCGACACGTGTGGTTGACGTCACATACCCCAGAGCGTGGGACCGAAGGTAATCACCCCCTCGTCACGTGTCAAATCCATGCTATCAAGAATCCAACTTTTAATTTAATTGTTACATTATGCATAATGTTCTTAGGGCACAAAGGTCATGGGTTCAATATAAAGGAATATTAAATTGAATACAGTGTCAGTTTTGTGTGGACGGGAGAATTTCAACATAGCCCGGCGGGATCGCGACAAACCGTCGCCACATTTAAGCTTGTCATTATGGGGAAAATGTTTCTTGGCCAGAAGATAAGAGGATTAAAGCTAGAGCTCACAACAACGAAGTAATGACTTCGAGGAAGTGAAAGAGTATATATTTCGGACCAAGGGCGAGCAGATGTATCACCAATACCGGGAATATGACGTACCAGTTTTCCACGCCCGAGGCATTTGGTGTTGTCAACGTTACAAGGAAGAGATTTCAAACTAACCGAAGCGGTGTTGACCAATGAGAAAATTTATCATAGGCCCGCAGATAAACCAACATAAGAAAAATTCAGAGTGAACTCCAGTTAGCTTCTCCGATAACAATAATTAAATTATTCCAACCACATAATTGAATAGAGGGGATTGTTGTGATATCATTCCCATGTTGATTAATTGTAATCGTAATAAATTAAAGTAATGAATTCGTGGAAATGACCCACGCTATCTCGCCATTGGTCGAGATGAGCACGCCATCAGGGACGCCGAGTTAGCGCGCGAAAGGTGGAGGACAGAAATAAAGTGATATTTCCATGATCACCGAACGATAGGAGTTCAGAATACGACACATGAATGTGTATCGCCAGTGTATTAAGTAGGATAAAGCAAGAGATCCAAATTCACCTGCATATGCCGATTTAGGATAACCAACCACCCTCCCCAGGAAATGACCGCGGATGACCCCGGCGGGAAACCATATCGTCTATAAAAGTCCAGTAGTGGAACCTCACATCACGCAGTCGTTTGAAGTCACCAGTTGTGACCGGTCGGACCTCACTCACTGAGTTCTTACCAGTCACCAGTCGTTATCGGTCACCAGTCGTGTCAGTCGTATGAAGTAGTTGAGACTCTGACACGTTGACTCTGTAAGTCAGTACCTCGGGACGCATTCGAAGTCAGTTAAAGCTGAAAGTGCGTGAGTTATCAGGAGAATGAATACGACCAGTGAAATTATCCATAGTACCGAGTGTAAATAATCAGTACACTGTATGTTGAATTTAATAAATGTCATGTGATTGAATAATAAATAATTAACGGAACGCCGATAGTAACTTTGGAAGGCAGTGTGCGGAGCCTGAAGTAAACACCTCAAGATACAGTAGACGGTGAATAACTATCCGAGCAGGGAACCATAGAAGCTAGGCGATTATCAAGACGGCTTAGAAATAAACCAGGAAGTGCCGGTTGAAGACGCGATACGCGCCGGTTCAAATGAACGACATTTCGTCGTAATGTGTCACGACGTGTGTTTCGGGCGTATATGAAGAGTATATTGTGCGAGTGTCAGGGGTCTAGGAGCACCTATAAGTGTTTTTTTTTGTTATTAGTATTCTTGTGTAAAATAGTGTAATAAGGTATTAATCATGGGTAGTCACCCAGAAGTGTTTTATTGTGTTAAATTTGTATTGTGCGACATGATGGACGAGTAGATCACCATGGGGCCGTAAGGCCTATATCTCATCCGCTACGAGACAATGGAATTCTACATAGGAATGAGTACACAATTTTGATATTTGGGGGATGTTATCGCGACTAAAAGGGGTTCAGTGTAAATTAATTATGGTTAATTAACATGGTCCGCCTCCCGAGTCCATGATTTTATTTTTTTGTTAGACGGACGAACTAATTTATATTAACGTAATAATGGGTTAGATTAATTAATTTGAGTAGGTATTTGTTTGTTGTATATTATGTAAATATGGGATATATTTCTTTCAATTAATGCATGCTGTTCGTAATACTTTGACTTAAGTTCATTTCAAGTGTTAAATTCCCTTTTTTGTGCTAACCCATTTATTTGATTTCATTCACTGCGGTGATCATTTGTATTTTAATTAGGAATAATTTCTATTAGACAGCCAGATTATGAAAGAGCCAGAGTATGTAAGATTTGTGTTGCGTACGGAAGGTCATTAAAATACTAATAATAATAATGTTTGTGAGTTGACAAAGGAAAGTAAATTAATAATAATAATAATAATAATAATAATAATAATAATAATAATAATAATAATAATAATATTTATGCGTTTGCCAGTTAAAGTATAATAATAATAATGACAGTGCTTCGTGAGTTAGCTAGTGCAAATATAATAATCAGTGTGGAGATGACATGTAGCGTTAAAGACTTTCATTCGCGTAATCAGTTTGATTTTACGTAAATTTTTGATTTTACGTTTTTGGACTTTATTTTAACCATTAAAATTTGTTTAAAAGCGATATAGGCACGTGAAGTAGAATGGTCACGATATGTTAAAAGCCCAGAATGATTTGAGCCCATATTTAGAGTTGGAAGTCATGAGGGACGAATATCCGGCGTGAAATAAATTGAGCCGTATTGTTTGTAATGATGAAATAGATGAATCTCAAGGCCTAAGATGATATAAAAGACAGATGCCGGTGTTATTAGTGGTAGAATCCACGCACCGAGGATTAATTTATAAATTAAATGTTTGAAGAGTTCCGATGAAAGGAAATGGACTTCAAATTGGAAGGAATAGTTTAGCAATCGCCGGCATTGGAGGTATTTGCCCAGCCGCGATGTGCCATAGGTTGTGAGATGTGTCTTGGGAGGACAGGTGTCCCCATATAAAATTAACGGCAGTACGAAAGTGAAGGTACGGTCCCGAATACCGTGTTGTCCCGACCAATATAAAGCAGATCTTAGTGGTTCATAACGGGATTTAACATATGTGACTAAATTCTAAAGAGTGGAAATTAAAATATCATCTTTCCATTTTTAATAATAATAATAACAATAATCATACTCCAAGTGAATCTTGTCTTAAATCAAGTGCTTAGTGCCAAGATAAATCGGAATCGTAAAAGGGGTTATGCGTTAAACATATTAAGAATGGACTACCGTGTAACAGGCGAAATTAATTTTTTTAACATTAATAATAATAATAAATAAAAAACTACTTTTTTTGAAGAATTTTTTTAATATTTTGGACATAATAATGATGTTGGGAGTTGAAATGAAAAATTTGAGATTTGTAACTAATAATAATAATAATAAATAAAATATTTGAAGAAGGAGAAGAAGAATAACCAATGAAGCTACTTTTTTATTTTTATTTTTTTTTATGGAAATAATAAGAGCGAGAAGTTGAAGTATTATAGCAAGGATGATTACGGGTTACGATAATCACGATTTCTGCTATTAATAATAATGATAATAATAATAATAATAATAATAATAATAATAATAATGAAAAGTTGAAGAAGTGGAAGATAAAGAACTTGCAATAGTAATTTGAGAATAATAATTATGATGAAAGGAAATTAAGATATTTAATGGGCGATGATTCATTGTTAGAATATAATAATAATAATAATAATAATAATAATAATAATAATAATAATAATAATAATAATAATAATAATAATAATTTATGAGGAAGCTGATCATTATATTGTGCGGATAAATTACGAGGAAGAACGACCCTTCGTTTGAAACGTGGGCAAGGGTTGGCATATAATCATCCCGGATGACAAATGATAATAATAAAAAAATAGGATTATAATTGAAATTAATGATAATAATAATTTAATTGATGGTAGTCAAAGAATATGATAATGATCAGATAAAGAATGGTAATGATATTATTTAATAATCATAGGAGGATAGGATAGGGACAGTCATCCTGTGTCGAACTGCTCCGAACCACATGTTGGGTTTTCACGGGGAGATTGTTAGCGGTAGATACGTAAATAACCCACGGACGGCACATGTCTTCAGGGTCAGAGCATAGTAATGAACCTTTCCGTACGTCTTGTCGTATTGACAAGTGTAAATTTTGAAATAGGCTTTGAGTTAATGAACTCTACCTGGTGTGTTTGTGAATCTGGAAATAATAGGCTAGAGTTTGTCCGTATTATAAATTCCCGTTTTTTCGAGGCGATAACATTTTCCACGGTGGGTGTCCGGCTCACCAGAATGTACATACCGGAAGTGTCTCATGTCCAAACGGAACGAAGTCTCCGAAAGAAGATCTCCAGCGGTGAAACGTCCAATCATACGGATGTGAATTCGATCCCCAGTAACTAATTGGGGCGAATTCACCAGATGTTTTACACTACCAGAGTAGTGAGGTAAATCCAAGTAGTATGTCATTTATTTTTCAGGATGGAAGTGTCCCAATGTAATAATTGTTATCATGTGTAGTATGCAAAATAAGTGAATAAATTGCTCCTCATTGCAATTTCAATAGGAAACAGTTTCCATATCTTTTCATTGTAGTTAGTCCAGTATGCCCATGGAATTTAAGTTGTCACTTCCCAGTTCTATTGTGGAGTCAAAAATTTGTATCCATGAATGAGTCGTCCCCCGTAACCTTAATTTGCATGCCCCGTTCATCCCTGTGTTCATTTGATGCGCCGATAGATAATTTGATTTTCTTTATATAATTTTTTTTATCGTTTTCGAACTGATCACCCCTGAGATAAATGCTAGTCTGGGACTCAGGAAGTGAGCGGGTGCAGTATGTACTTCAGGGAACGTCTGATGCTCTTTCAGATATTCTGGAAAGACTTTCGAATTAAAATCTTCAATGATTTTTCCAAACTTTTTGGATGATTGCTGCCTTGGCAGTATGGGTCGCTGTGTAGGATCGGTACCAGAATGTTCTAGAAGGGCCTTGTAGAATTCAACATGTGTCTTGTCTTATCTGAAAGTATTACTTCGGGAGTACTTGTATGCACTGTTATATCAGTATCATGTGGACTGTTAACCGTTGAGTCGGACTCGGTACTTTCAAGATGTGGATAGAGTTCTTGTGTTACTTCATGTCTGATTCTACTAAGAACAGGACCCGGGATCAAATTGTTCTCGATGATTGATCTTCGTTGATCTGCAATGCGCTGTTCAGTAACTTTCATTGTTGGGTACTGATTTATAAAGGCTGTGTGTAGTTGTTGCCTATATCCTGCAATTTCAGTTTCAAGACGAGTTATTCGAAGATATGCCCGCACAATGAATTCGTTCATATCATTGTTCCATTTAATGCGTTTTTTGGGTTTACTGATATGAGAGGTCGTACTTGGCATAAAAGCACTCGCATCAGGTGCGGTATGATAATCAGGTTCTTGTGTTTCACCATGATCGTCTTGAGCTACTGTAGCTTGTTCGGGTGACCCGATGGGAGGCCAGCAGCTTACGCTCCCACCACCACCGGCTCGCATAATGTCATCCCTAGCGGTGGCTCCAGAGATACCCTGGCGTACCCCAGGCAGCGGCATTTTCCGAGGCACAGATTTAGAGTTCTTCAGAGTTGATTTTTGCTTTTTATAACCTACAGCCAGATGATGTGATGTTCAGCCGCTCCATTGGAGACAGACGATGATCACTTTGCCGCTTGCTGCAAGTCAGACGCAAAGTGGATTTGGGTCGGTTCTTCCGCCCTCTATGCCATTGGGATATGTCCTCTTCTGCCGTTGAAGCCGTTGACCATTTTTCTTGACACCTCAGTTGATCCGTGGGTGCTGATTTGGCTAGGCCTTATTCACACCTGTACTGCATATCTACAGGAGCTTCCCCTATCAGCCATTGGGACGCGCCGTGTCGGGGTTGAAGGTCCCAACCCCAGTGCCTCACGCAGGGTTATGTCTAGCTCTTACTAAATTCAGACATGAACCCCCATGCAAGCTTACTAATCCTTCCACTCGAATTTTAACATTAATTTTGACATCCTTACAACATATCCTTAAAGAATAGAAGAGACCAAGACTACTATTATTTAATTAATAACATAACGAAAACAAAAACTCAACCTATAGAAAAGTGTTGCATTATTATTATTATTATTATTATTATTATTATTATTATTATTATTATTATTATTATTATTATTATTATTATTATTCCGTATTCCATCACAAGGAGGCTAACGCCAACAAATGTACATCGGAAGGAATTTATCTCTGTCTCGTACATAATTAGCCATCTTAAATTTTAAATTTAATGTCCGACTCCTTTGCTGAATTGTCAGCGTTGATACTGTCGGTTCAGAGGATCCTGGGTTGGATTCCCGGCTGATCGGGGATTTTAATCGCGTCTGATTAATTCTTATGGCTTGGGGACTGGATGTTTGTGCTTGTTCCAAGACTTTCCGCTTCACATTCACACAACATACTTAACTACCAACCACCACAAAAACACGCAATAGTGATTACATCCCTCAATATAGGGTTGGCGTCAGGAAGTGCATCCGGCCGTAAAACAGGGCCAAATCCAAATTTGCTCTACAGTTGGCACCAGCGACCCCACAGGTGTGGGAAAAGCGGCAGAAGAAGAATAGTAAATTTTATAGCATTAATAAGTAGACAAGTGTACATGAGCACATGTGAGCCAATTACCGGTGTACTGAAACTCCTGTTCCTTCATTCTTCTTTCTTCGCGAATACGAATAACCACACCAGGCACTACGCAGTTATTCACCATTCTACCACACAGTAGTTTACCGAAAATAAAAGTGAAATGAGCATAAAAACAACATAAACCAAAACCGCACGTAACACAGTAACATATATGAGGGGTTCGGGTGCAAAACACGAAGTGACAATTTTGGCAATATTGAGATACTGAACGTAAAACATGGTATCTGACCTGGTTTGAAAAGAGCGGTTAGTTTTTTGGTATCTCAACAGATAGTAGCAGTATATAGACTTACTTTTTCTGGTAACTCCAAACCAGTGCATGTAAAACATGGTATGTGAGACGAAATGGCTGCTAGGAGGAAGTAGGAGTTTGATAGGGAAAAGGAAGTGTGCAATGCTGCAATGCTTGAACAGCTTCTAGTGAGTGATAAGACTGTGATGTTTCTTATAAGGCCCCTGCCTTTCAAATAGTGGAAAATGGAAATGAACACTACACTGTTAATATTCAAAACGAGGTAAGAATATTATATAACCTCACTTTTTCCGCTTGCAAGTATAGGTTTGTATCTACTGCAGTTACCATGTTGTACATGCATTGGGGTATTAACTGTAGATACCATGTTATTCTTGCACAGTGTGACCATATTACATTCCGAAAAAGGGGGATAGATTGCATAACATTTTGTGCAGGATTGAACATATGGTTTTTATTGCGAAAACATTTATTTTAATTATACATTTTTGTTTATAAATGTTTAATTTATTTTTCTGTGATGATCCTGTCACTGATGACAAGGATGCTAGAGGAGTAAGATGGGGAGAAATAAGAAACGGGTTTGAATCAGCAACAAAAAAGTTGAGAAGATGGCAGCCAAGGTCCACCTTACCAGCAGAAACGAGGAAAAAAGCAAGAGACGAAAAGTCGTCAACCAGGTCCTGGCTGTAACTGCAAGAAAGCATGCCTTCAGATATTCAGTGAAAACGGCAGAAGGGAGATTTTTCAGAAATTTTTGCATATGGGAAATTATGATTTTCAGATGTACTCTTTCATTTCTACGCAAGAGACCATATCTCATAGATGCAAGCAAATAGTAGTTCTGATATGTGTATACCACAAGCATGTATAACATGTTATCTACCATTTTCAGTGTTTTGTACTGGTTGATTTTGGTGTATTTCGAAGAGTAAAAAATACTGTGCATTGTCTTATGCAAAGTTCAATTAAACAGTAAGACAAATATTAAATATTTGACTGTTCTAAATGGGTAGTTATATTTTTGTAAATGTTTGCCTCCCCGGTAACACTAAAATGTCAGTTACCATGTTTTACACCCGAATCCCTCATATGTTTACAGTGAATCTGTAGTGACGTAAGATGGCGGTGGCCGCAAGTCTCCGGCTTCACTAGCACCATGCTATGAGATACAGTGCTGCCAGTCTACTTACTATATGTCTGTGCAGCTAGTACATTGCTCGTAAGTGGTATGAACGCTGTTAAGGTCTGCAATAGACTGAATGATGTGTCAAGCTTTTCTCTAGCCCCGTCCCTATTCAAGAATATGTTCTCGCATTCTGCTCTGTCCTAAACCAAGACCATCGACACTCAAGTAGTTCAATTTCAGATTATGAACGTTTCGGACGGAACGGTAGGAATGTTTGTGGACACCATAGTAGAAGTAAGTATTGTGCCCTATAGTGCCTTAGTCAACGTCATGCGAATGCTGAAATATGACCAAGTACATTGTAGTGGACAATACACTCACCACATGATGAGTCCCTTTTGCACATAGCTTACCTGACTCGTCTATCCTCTTCTCCAGCTCGGCATATCTCAGACAGCAACGGGTAAGATGGGTATATATGAGTTAACGTAATAAAAATATAAATGAGGAGGAATAGAACGATCAGGATATAAACTAACTCAAGCCATATAATAAATTATAGATGAGCTGCAAGTTCGCTTAAATAATGCTATTTTATTACAATAATAGTTGAAAATCGGATATGAACAAATTTAATATGTGAAATTTATACAATTGACAATATTGTCATATAAAAAAATAAAATTTTGAACTAAAGAGGCACATCGCCAGAAGTGACTGGCATGGTGTAAGAGATTCCTAGCATCGTATCCCATTGATACTGCAACAGCCAGGATAATAGCTCCCTCAAACAGAAAAATTAATCAAACCGTAAGTTTGCGCATAGCCAAACCATATCTACAAACAACACAACATATTCCTACCGTGAATACCGTGAATCTATGCCACAGAACTCGTGATTAATATATGCTCTAAACTAAACATGCACTACACAATCTGCGGTCTGGGAATTGAACTCGAGACTATACCGAATCCTGCGACAACATAACTAATAGTATGATAAGAAACACATTATTTACACGGTACAGACATTTTATGAATAGTTACGTACACCTTTAAATGACACACGCCGTCGTGTATAAATTTATCTTCCAAACAGCGGTACAAATAGGTCAACGCTCTTTCCTTCCCTTGACAGAAACCGTATTGTTTCACAAACGCAGACTTCCCTGTCGTGATGTCAGAACGACCCACTTTTTTCTTTTAACACGTCTAGGCTTTTATATAAACTGAGCGGCCATGTTTTTGCAGCCATAAATTTCGCGCGGCTGACAACTGGTAAACAGACCCAAGTGAAGACTCTCACTCGCATTCTAGCCTATTGATCTACACTTCGTGGTGCCGTCTTAATTATATAATTCATATGTAATTACCACATGTCTATTCATTCCATGTAGTGCAATATTCAACACTTTATTCTACTTATAACTCAAATACAACTGACACATTTATTCAAATCCACACTGGTGCTCTTACTGGCACACAGAACTATCAGATTACAACTTAGGCCTTCATTCATCATGCTACTACGGGCCTTATCTCTTGACTCCTGGCCTATCAAACATATTCCTCATTTCCTATGGGCTTCTAAATTCATGACCAGCTCAATTTAGTACGCTATTCCGAGTGCATTAAAGAAATATAGAAGATCTTATGCTTTTCCTCATCTCACATTAAACACTACAGTCTACCATGCTTCATGCATTTAGCTAGTCTCTAAACAGCTTGTCCTGCCTATAACCATTTGAGACTGTGTAAGTCTTGGGTAAATGAAAGTACACGACCCTAATCTCCAGAGATTGAAACATTATGTACATTAAGTTGTGACACTAACAAAATAAAATGAGAAACAACAGTATGCAAACATTAACTATCCTACAAGCATTGAGTCCTGGGCGTAAATTCTATATACATGTGCCCTCGGACACCTTTCCTACGTACATGTTGGCGGAAGGCCAAAGTTTGTTTGTTACGATCCTATCATTGTGCTACCTGTTGCATGCTAAGAAATGGAGTGGTCTGACCTGTGTCTTGTGATAGCATCTGAACAGTTCTCCTACGAACATGCTAATTTAAGCCATCATGTTAACGTTATGGGCAGGCAACAGCAGTCGGGGTTTGGTGACTGGTGACATCCTGGTCTACTGCGACGTTCATCTGCAACTCGTTCAGGTGAGTGGATTTCCGCCTCCTCGATGTGGTCGATGTGTTGACTGGACGTTGCTGGTGGTCGACGCTCGTACCTCGATGCCGTGAAGAATGTTCTGTTGCTTCACTCGAAACTACTGCCTCAGCGTGATGGATGGGCAGCGTCCAGTACACACGTGACGTAAGAGAAACTGTAAGGAAAAACCATATTATAATGTGTTCTTGCTTCGATGCCTAGGTTTCCTCTCTTGCCTATACTTTAATCTTGTAATATCTTGACTACTCCTAGCCCTTTCTTTATGAAACGGTCACACAATCCTCAGAAGCAATTTAATTTGTTCTTGACTGACATTGATTCTGACCGAATTAAATTAACACCGACCTTCCGACCCTACACTAGCATGTAACATTAGTTTAGAACAATATTAGCATCAGATCATGCTATGCGACTTCGCGTGAACAAATTACTAGCACAGAAATGTTCTCAAAGAAAATCAGTTCAATATTTGCTGTACAAAGTTCTTATTTATATCACAAATGGTTGTCACTTACAAGTCACAGGACAAGGTAGACTCTAACTGTGATGCTCGTAGACAAAGGTAATCTTCCCTTCGCTGAATCGCCGTGCGACAGACATTTTCCTAACAGCGATACACACAGTGAATGACGCTCGCGCACGCCGGCTGTATATATATCAACGATCGTGAACGCGCGCTAAGGAGCTCGTCGTGTGTGGGCCCTTGTAAGCGTGCCCGCGGAGATGAAAATTCTCCCACGGTACTTAGAATAATTATTCATTTCTTCATTGTGATTACAACTAGTGTCATGTAGCATATCAATATTTCCAGAAAAATATGCTCATTGCAATTATTACATCCAATGTTCTATATTCCTCTTGTGGGCGGAGATATCGAATAAATTCATTTCCCTCCAATATAAGCTTCCCCGCGTTTTCTCATGAAGTTGCTCGCATCCCGCGCAGTAAGTTGAGTGGTTCGCTTGGGATAATACATTTTAATGATCACCCTGGGAACTTCAGTTCGCTTCTGAGTCTAAGTTCTCTTGAAAAGCGCACAATGTTAGGTACTATTGCACAATAAAATGCCATCGAATGTCCTTTCTTTGTGGTCTCATATGATTACTATAATTATCAGGAAATCAGTGTTCTTCGACCATGAACAGAATGGTTCAGTATACACTTCTCCTTCCGCACATCACGCTGGGCATTTATTGGATGGAGTTCTACGCTCGGAGCCACCGCGAGGTAGGAAACTACAGTACGTTGTCGGCAAATCTGGCTGGCTGAGCGTTGCCGAAGGCACTCCAGTATAATTGGCCACGGCAAAAGGAGATATTAACATGATATATCGTACTCAATTGTACATACATTCCCATGTTCAATTTAAGAAGTAAAGAAGATAAGTTCGTCAAATAACATTGCCTGTAGGACGTGAAGTGATAGCCACCTCTTATCGGATGGCGTCTTTATGCAAAATTCTACACATTTACTGCTAACGAAATTATTAAAAACAAGACTGAACTAATGATCGTATTTTCAATACTGATACCCTAAGGGGCGAAAATGTTGGACTATGGAAACTTCAGATAAATTTCACCATCTCTCTTCATTTTTGTTTTCGTTAATGTTTCAACTCCTGGTGTGAGAGAATTACACACATGATATCGAAGCCATCAAAATATCAGAAATGTTTCTTCTCAGTCCAGGCTTCGTAGTTTCAATAGGGAATAGGGTAAACACAATTTCACATGTTTTCCATGGGGCTTCTCTTTATGATTACTAGTTTGCCTGACTACATTAATCTACCCAAATATTGATTATCCCCTCTTTATTTACGATTGCAGACTAGTGTACAAACCCGATGTACATTATGATGCACACAGACACTTTTTTAACCTTCCCCTGCCTCATCTTAAAATTTGCTAATGTTGAAATGCCCTGCACACAGAGCCATCTACAGTTAAAGCCGGAAGTTACGCTTGGCAACGCGGTATCTATCTGTCAAGCGGAGGCCGAGAGTAAAGGAGATGTGTCCGACTCTGAATTCACTTCATCCATATTCAGCGCACTTAGACGAATATGATGGTTATGATAAATGCACACGTTGCGAAAAATGATACATCAAGAAATGCATTCACTAAAGTTAGAAATACACATTTTACATGCATAAAAACAAAACCCTTAAAGGACAGTAGCCTACCCACAAGTTCAATATTTATGGAGTGTTGACACTTCCTCCGTTTACTGATTTCATCATCACTGCTGGCATAACTCTTATTCTTAATCTGCTTTTCTATAATTATTGAACATGACATTGGAAAATGCAGACAATAAGCAATCTGTCAGATTATTATTGTCATGCCCACAGTTACCATGTTCAAACCAGAACCGTTGAATTTCATCTCTCCCTAAAGTAGCTCTGGATAGAGAGAAGATAACTTCTTTGGCATTTCCACAATCCAGGCAGTCTTCCTTGTAGTCTTCAGATACCAACGAGGTAAACATTCCTGTCATTGTTACACACACACACAACACAATCTGATGGCACCGCTAACCCACCTCTCTGAAGTTCTTCAAAATAGGGGTCATCTGTATCTTACACTGCATGTGTCTCAGTTTATCCTTTTGGATATTGTCCTTACTGCATACCCAGAAATGTATATTATCCCCGAAATCTTATAATGCCCATCAAAAATGTCACATGATAAAAGTGAGTCGAACTTTTTATCACTGCCAACTGTCTTCGTGGAATCAGACATTTCTAACTGGCTGCAGTCAAACTGCACTTTTCCATACCTATATGAGTGCAAGCCCAGAACATCCTTAATCCTAATTTTCTTCTTACGTTCTAGAACTTGAAGTGCATTAGCATTTTAGTTACAATCACTAAGCTGTCTGTACTGACCAAACCTTCTTTCCAGATTATCACTCTGAAACTTCCCTAACAGTAAATAATTTGGTTTCACAGTTTAAAATCAAAATCGGATATTTTTTTAACTGGACAGTTATGGTATGTACCAAAGCTCTTGAAGTATCAGTTGTTAAGTGACTATGAACCAGTGATTCTGTCTGTCATGGCGCCAACTGCTGCTGTTGTGTGAAACGCCTCTCCAGTAATCTCGTTAATTAGCAAGATTAACAGCCAACAAGTGCCATTTGTGACTTTCTCAGTGTAACTAAACTGTCATTGACCTGAAGCATCATTCAGTATGTCCGCGAAAGAAGCTATTCGTCGTGTAGCGTCTATTGAAGATGTTATGAAGGACTTCCAAGGCCGCCTGGAACACGTCGCAAGCTGCACCTGCCGCGCGGATGAGCTGCAGCGGCTAAAGGCTGAGTTCTCCCAGTTCCAAGAAAAGGTGTCTAGTGAGCTGAAAGACATAAAAAAAAAAACTGGAATTTACTGAACAGCGCCTCGAACAACAGGCCGAACTGCTTGATGAAGCTGAACAGTACAGCCGGCGGAACTGCTTAGTGCTGCATGGTATTCCAGAGGAGCCGGCAGAGAACGTTTACGATAAAGTTATCAACACGATGAAGGGCAAGTTAAATGTAGATATAACTATGTCTGATATAGATCGTTGCCATCGTTTAGGAGTGCTAAAACGAACCACAGCTCAGGTTGTTGCTACGGGTAAGCGCCCTATAATTATAAAGTTCGTGCGTTACCATGACCGGGACAGAGTTTGGAGGGCCAAGCGGCTGTTAAAAGGAACTGGCCTTCTACTGAATGAATCCCTGACAGGTATCAGAAAAACTATTCTAAACAGGGCACGTGATCACTTCGTACTCCGACGGGTGTGGACACAGGACGGCCGCATTGTTGTTTTGAAAGACAATGGACAGAAAATGTTTGTTAGCAGCATGGCACAATTAATAAGCCTTATGTGAGCGACGAGATTGACTAGGAAAAACAATGAGTGATATAATAGCGTATAATGTTTGTGTATGTGAATGTGATAGTGTGTGTGAGAGTGAGTGTATAAATATTTCTGGAGGTGCTTATGAAACAACTAGGGTGAGTAGTTTGAATTTTTCTGTTGACAATGGCTAACGTAAATGAGTCAATTATTTATACCGAACAGCATGTCCGTGATGTCATTGACCCTATCCCTCTTCATTGTCGTCCGCCTTCACCCTTACCTTCCCCTTCACCAGCTGTGGCAGGAGACATTCTTAAGGAAATGTTAGCTCCCCACCAACAATATTTTCAGTGTTGTCATATCAATGCACAATCGCTTCTTTGTCACTTTGACGAAATACAGGCTCTACTGTATTTAGTAACAGTAACTTGCATTGTATTTGTGTAACAGAGACATGGTTACAGCAGTCACTCAAATCTGATCTCGTAAAGCTGAATAACATGACGTTACATCGCCTAGATCGTTTAAATCGTGTAGGGGGCGGTTGCGCTATATATTGCCGTAGCGACTTAAAAAGTAAAATAATTATGACCTCAGATCCTAAGACTCCATTTCGACCTGAATTCATGTTTGTTGAACTCTTGGTTAATAATCAAAAACTACTGATCGGAGTGGTATACAAGGCGCCGGACATACAACATATATCTGACCTAGAAGTGGCATTATCGAAGTTAACTCCGCTGTACGAAAACATAATCATTCTTGGTGACTTCAATACTAATCTCCTAGTTACAAGTAACGAATCAACATACTTACAAAACTTATTCCATGGCATGGATTACAATATACTGACACTAGACGCGACTAACCATGTTCACAGAATAAACCACACGTCTCACACACTGATTGACCTTATTATAACAAACAATCCGCAGAAAGTGGTAAAACATGGACAGCTTGCTGTACCAGGTATTTCGACCCACGATCTCATATACTTATGTTACTCTCTCAAGGCACCAAAGTACAAAACCAGGTACATAATGCGAAGAGACTTCAAGCATTTTAATACTGAGATAATACGAAATGAAGCATATCAATTGCCGTGGAATGACATTCTACTGACTAATGACATTGATGATAAGGTTGACAGACTGAACTCTTTAATATTAGGACTGTATGACAAACACGCTCCGAAGAAGCAAATTCGAGTTTCTCACCCTTCGTCTCCTTGGCTAACAAATGAAATTAAGTCGGTCATGGCAAATCGTGATGCTTGGTATAGGCGATTTAGGCGAACTGAAAGCACTAGTGATTTCGAAAATTACCGTATTCTCCGAAATCAAGTTAAGAATTTAATTCGTAACAGCAAGTATAAATATATTCAAGAGATAACAAAAAGACGAAATTCAGCACTAATATGGAAACATTTGCATCAGATGGGTATAGGTCGCAGCCTGACCATGCAGACACCCAGTATACCACTTGATGATCTAAATTCTCATTTTACGAAAGCAGCATACACTAATAATGATATTACTGACAATAATGACTATGATGCTAACTATCCTAATAATGATAATAATAATAATCATCATCAACCAGTTGATGACCTAACTGATGATGATATTAACGCCTTAAATGCTCATTCCCGAGTAAATCAAGTAAAATTCACTTTCAAAAAAGTTGGGGCGAACGATGTGAAGCGTGTAATTTACTCCCTCAAGTCTGATGCTCCAGGTAATGACGACATACCATTATCTTTCATATCTGCCATATTACCTATTCTGACGCATATATTTAATCATTGCCTTGTACAGGGAGTATTCCCAACTGTGTGGAAGCACGGTATCGTCATTCCTATTCCTAAGAAGAATTCTCCTAGTTTACCATCAGATTATCGCCCTATATCCATTCTCCCACCCCTTTCCAAAGTACTAGAACGCTTGGTACACGAACAAGTCCTCACTTACTTGACTAACTTCTCACTGCTTGACCCTTACCAATCTGGTTTCAAGAAAGGACACAGCACAACGACTGCCCTACTGAAAGTAACTGATGATATCCGACAGGCAATGGACACTCGACAAGTGACTGTACTGGTTCTACTTGATTTTTCTAGTGCTTTTGATACTGTTGTTCCTCAACTGCTACTTTCAAAATTGGATTCATTAAATTTCAGCAAGACGGCAATAAACTTTTTCAGTTCGTACCTCAAAAATGGCCGTCAGTGTGTCAAAGTAAATAATAGCAGATCTGAGTGGCTTAACAAACCCCTCGGTGTCCCCCAAGGGTCTGTACTTGGACCATTGCTGTTTGCAATTTACTTACACGATGTTGCCAAATCGATTACACATTGCAAGTATCATCTTTATGCTGATGATCTGCAGATCTACTACCACTCAAGAACTGATAAAATTCAGAGTGCTGTAGAAAAAGTTAATGCTGATTTAAGTCTCATAAGTAATTTTGCATTGAGTAACAATCTCAAAATTAATCCTCTTAAAACGCAAGCAATAATCATTGGTACTTCAAAAAACTTACACGTCTTAAAACAATACGAAATTCCTCCTGTAGCACTAAACAATACCATTATTCCATTTTGTGAAACAGTTATGAATCTTGGTGTGGCTATAAGCGAAACATTGAACTGGTCGCAACATGTGATGAAAGTGTGCCAAAAGGTATATCAAAGCCTGCATCCTCTGAAGCGGTTTAAAAATATATTTCCTCGGTCCTTGAAAATAAAGCTCATTCAATCACTCTTGTTTCCAATTCTCGAATACTGTGATACAGTTTTTATTGATATCAATAACGAGCAAAGCATGAGACTGCAACGTGCCCAAAATGCATGCATCAGGTATGCATTCGACATACAACCATACGCCCATGTATCCCCATTCTATACACAATTATCTTGGATACGACTGAATGACAGACGTAGACTCCACGCAACTACTTTGGTGTATCAAGTGCTTTCTGAAAACACTCCTCCTTACCTATCCACCAGATTTCGCTACCTTAGTTCCCTGCACCTGTTCAATACCCGGTCAGGCTGTACGCTAGAAATTCCTGTGCATCGAACCGCAACCTACAACAGATCGTTCACTATCACCGCTATGAGCTGGTGGAATGAACTCCCCAATGACAATCTAAGACAAAATTTAAAATCCTTTGCCAGCGTCATCTTTTAAGCACTTCCAGTCTTTCTTGAGTGTGAATGGGATGCATGAATGAGAGTGAATATGGTTGTTTATTGCAATGTGTTCCTGTATATAATTTAGTTATACTTTACTCACCTTAGTTTAGTTAGTGATACTTTAGTTGCTTTAGTTATACTTTAGGTTGTAAAGATTTCATATGTTTAAATTTTATGTAAAATATACATTGTATATACATGAAGTGGTTAAGTGTAAGAAAGGGCCGGGAGCCCTAACTTCGCCACAATAAAGACGCTTTAATAATAATAATAATAATAATAACCAAATTTAAATCACCATAACTGCTTACCCACTCACAGAAATAATGTTGAAGAAATTGAATGCGGTTATCATCTAGTCCAGTAAAAGGCATTTGATTGTGGCCCCTCTTGCAAATTCCTTTAATTACACTTTTGACGTTTACAATACGCCCTCACTTACTAATAATTTCTAAAAAAATTGCTCTGGCATTAGAATCTAGTTGACTGGTTTTTAAAGCAGCTATGATGGTGTCATGGAACAGATTATCAACTAGTAACACTTTCTGCCTATCAAGATTGTTGGGATACACCGTTTTATAAAAAGTTTAAAAGCTGTAGCAATCGGGTTGGATGCATGACTGTGGTACACATAAAGGTTTCTTAAATCATTAAAGCACGCCTTACGGATAATCTGATCTACTTCAAAATCAGGGAAAATAAAAGTTTTGTTTCTGTCTTTCTGATTCAGACAGTTATTCCTGATGTTCTTAAATATATGTACCGGATCAAACATGAGAAATATCTGTAAATTCTTGTGTTGGGGACTTGTTACACAATATGGACTTTCACTTCCTAACAATGAAAACATACTCCTAAACATATTCTTATTAATCTATTGTTGTCACATATTATGCACATAACAATTAGTCCTGTACGGTATTCTGAAAAGTGTCAGAGCATTCATTGTCAGGTTAAATAAAATATCTCCCGACTGTTCTTCCACTGGGGTGAGAGAGACGACTTCCTTAAAGGATCCAAATGCAGAATGCACCATGAAAGCTTGTATTGTTCTTGCTTCCTGTAAAGGGCTATTCTAGGCTTGACCAATGAGTACTCTGTTCTTATGATCAAGAGAGGTATTCACATAAATTTTATCAAGACTTAAAACTACTCAATGTCCGATAAATTCCTTGTTACCTGGTAAAGAAAGTTTTTTTTTTTTTCCAAATTAGGTGACACTTGTAAATTTGCTGATAATTTTTCAAGGTACTTAGGGTGTGGTAGTATCAGTGTACCACTGTCACGCAAAGAACAATAAGCAGCATGAGACTGACAGTTCAATATGAACGCAAGAATCAATGTACTTTTTGATTAACTCTTCTTCCTTTTAGTACAAAGTTCGAATTATTCCCTTAAAAAATAAGGTTAGATGAGAAGTCTGTGCTTTCACTGCTAACCTCACAAAACTCTATGGGTTTGTCCAGCATTTTAAAAACATTACTTTCTACACATTCAACACTAACACTACTAACAGTGGCTCCTGTATAATTTAATAAATATTCACTTAGCTGAGACCACTTGGAGATTTTACCATCAGCTAAACATTTAATTTCTTTGATTGACACCTGATAACTATTAACATACACGGTCAAATTCACATTCTGGTGAATTTTAAGTAAATTACTTACATTTGGCAAATCATCCAGATTTAATCTGTATTTGCAAAGAAATTCATTACAGATACTGATCTGCCATACTGACATGTCAATTTTGGTATGGAGAAGGGATTTGAAATGATTAAAGTGAGCTATTAAGTCATCTTGAAGCTTTGATTCCTCCAAATCCCTTTTCCTCTCGTTTTCCCTACTCTTAATTTCCAGTCTCCTATCTTCAGGATCTTTCCTTTTCGCACTCTTTGAAGACAAATATTTGAGCAAATTTGGGAAAATAGTTGGATATGCATTAGGAAGAAGCTCATTAGGTTTAGGTAGTTGTATACTTACATTATTTTACTATCACAAAATTTTTCCTCTTTGGAAAAACTATCATCTGTGAAATGTTTTATAGGCTACACACGACTGAATCCTTCCCTGGTTCCCTATTATCCCGCTTAACTTGACGAATCCATTTTTGTTTTAATTCCTCATCTGAAGGAAACCTAAATGTGGTAACATAACCATCCTTTTTGATGTCATAGTTATTACGACACATAGGAACACAACATTTTCTGGGCATCTGCAAGTACGTGAAACGTGTTATTAATAACCCAAATTCAGGCACGCCTTCATGTATTTCGGTGATAGGTTCTACGTATGTTACTCAGTCACCACCTACCTTGTTACATATACTCGAACATATCCATGAAAAATACAAATAAACACAACACGAAGTTCACTACACGGTTATGTGAATGATATTGATCCACGAAATATCACTGTAATATTTGTCACAAATGGAAAATGATAATTGGTTTTACTCAAACAAAGTCTCAAATCGGAAAATCGCAGACCAATCAGCTTGAGATGTGTTGTTTGTAAGCTCTGGGAAAGCAGTTTCTGATTACATTAGACACGTTTGCGAAATTACTAACTGGTTTGATAGAAGGCAGTTCGGGTTTAGGAAGGGTTGTTCCAGTGAGGCTCAACTTGAAGGATTCCATCAAGATAAAACAGACATTGGAGTTTTAGATGCAGGAGATCAAATGGACTGTATCTCTATTGAAGTGTCCAAAGCAGTGGCGAATTTTCTATACATGCGATGGATGTGTTACATCCCTTGTATTTTCAACGAAAAATAAATATTCATTGCTCATGTTTTCATGGAAGTTATTTATATAAAATTCAAACGCACAGTTATCGATATTCAGCGATGAAAGTAACGAGCGTGGCTGGTTAGTGACTGTTACTAATTATTGCAAAACTATTCCAGAGATGGCAGCACGAGAACTGAACCGTTGTTGGTTGTTGATCTCTTCCGTGGGGTTGGAATGTGGAACGAGCAGCCACATCCGTCAAGAGGGCGGTGCAAGCTAGAATCCTGTAAGTTACCGCGCGTGCCCGGGATTTATTTGTCATTTCGTGAAATACTGGAGTTCTTGCTTGTCAGCGGTTCTTTTCTTGTGATATAAATGATGATACATGGCAAATGTGTGTTGTAGTATTTGAATAATTTAGTTTCGTGTGCTTGTAGTGTAAATATCAAAGATAAAGCGGGAATGATGCGATTTTGAAACCGATCAGAGAGTAGTTCAACAGGCATGGATGTAGAAGCACGCGTTTCGA
Source organism: Anabrus simplex (assembly GCF_040414725.1). Classification (NCBI taxonomy): domain Eukaryota; kingdom Metazoa; phylum Arthropoda; class Insecta; order Orthoptera; family Tettigoniidae; genus Anabrus; species Anabrus simplex. The sequence continues at coordinate 403,209,585 of NC_090265.1, read as the reverse complement.
CCGCGCAATCCGAATTGAATTATTCTAACAATTGTGCAATCGAACGATTATTAATAGAAACATTTGGTATGCATTTTTTAAAAGGAGAAAGCAGAATTTTAAATGAAGGACAACCGTGTCCAACATCGAATGTAACTACACAACTTAAGTCGTGTGTTCGTTATTTCAACAGAAATATTTATGAAACAGACCATTGGATTGGTGGATGTGAGATTTTAAATAAACTTTTCTGTTGGCCCTGTTTGTTGCTTTTCCTTGAGAAATGTGTTTGGAAAATTACGGTCTGTTTGCGTTGATGTTTCTAAATTTTTTCGGAGGTTACTGACGCAAATGAGGCCTTTTGGACTAGAGAAAAGAGTTGTTGAATGCGTGGGAAATTTCTAGAAAATAGAACTCAGAGAATTTGAGAAGGTGAACTGCTATATGATTCTGTAGTTATTAATAGGGGAGACCAGATGGCAGTGTTATTGGACCTTAATGTTTTCTTACAAATATAAATGATATAAGTAAAGAAGAATCACAGAAAAGGCTATTTGCGGATGATGTTACATTGTATAGAGTAGTAAATGAGTTGCAGGACAGTGAGCGACTGCCGGGGAGATCTAAACAATGTTGTGAAATGGACAGCGGACAATGGTATGATATTAAATGGGATGACAAGTCAGGTTGTAATTTTTACCAGGATGTAAAGTCCTCTCAGTTGTAATTACTGTGTTGATGGGGTGATAGTACCTCATGGGGGGACACTGAGTACCTAGGTGTTAATAGAAGGAACGATCTTCATTGGGGTAGTCATCTTAACGAGATTGTTCACATGGTTATGGGCGTGTTTAAGGGTTGTAGTGATGATGTAAAGGAGAGGGCGTAAGACCCCAACTAGAGTATGATTTCAGTGTATGGGACGCACACCAGGAATACTTGATACGAAGGAGAGAAACGATCGAAAGGAAAGCAGGACGATTTGTTCTGGGTGATCTCCGACAAAGGAGTAGTGTCACCAAGATAATGTGAACTTTGGGCTGGGAAGACTTTGGAGTAAGGAGACGAGATGCTCGACTGTGCGGTATCTTCCGAGGTGCGATGGCATGGAATGACATTAGTAGAGGAATACGCTTCGGTGGAGCTTTTAAAGATAGGAAAGATCATAATATGAAGGTAACACTGGAATTCGAGCAGGGAATTTGTGAGAAATATTCATTTGTACGAGGAGTAAGGGATTGGAATAATTTGTCGAAATAAATGCTCGATAAATTTCCAAGTTTTTTGAAATCGTTTAAGAAAACCTAACCTAACCTAACCTAACCTAACCTAACCTAACCTAACCTAACCTAACCTAACCTAATCTAACCTAATCTAACCTAACCTGACCTAACCTAACCTAACCTAACCTAACCTAACCTCATGGCACTATAGCCCTGAAGGGCCTTGGCCTAGCAAGCGTTACAAGGCCTGCAGATTACGAGGTGCCATGTGGTCAGCACGACGAATCCCCTCGGCCGTTATTATTGGCTTTCTAGACCGTCAGGTAGCTCCTCAATTTTAATCACGTAGGCTGAGTGGACCTCGAACCAGCCATCAGACTGCATACAGTGTAACATCATCAGCAAGCCTTTTCCTGTGATTCCACTTCTTTACTTATATCATTTATATTTGTAAGGAAACATAAAGGTCCAATAACACTGCCATGTGCTCACCCTTATTAGTAATTACAGAATTATATAACAGTTCACCTTCTCAAATTCTCTGAGTTCTATTTTCTAGAAATTCCCCATCCATTCAACAACTCTTTTCTTCTCTAGTCAAATAGCCCTCATTTTCGTCAGTAACCTCCCATGATCTACCCCATCAGGTAAAAATCCCTGACCTGGCCGGCAATCGAACCCGGGTCCTCCGGGTAAGAGGCAAGCACGCTACCCCTACACCACGGGAACGGCACGTTTAAGAAAAGGCTAGGTAAACAATTGTTAGGGAATCTTCCACCTTGGCGATAGCCCTTAATGCAGATCATTGATGATTGATCTCGACACTGAATTGAACAGGGTGTTGCCTGGGTTCACCTTCCTCGCTCCACCTGGACCACACTCAACAGGATACGTTGCGGAGTAGGAAGAAGTGCTTCTGCTCTGCATCATTGGGCCTGGAAGGACTCTCCAGCTTGTGACTGTGGTGCTGAAGTGCAAACCATCCTGCACATTCTGAGGGACTGCCCTCTGCGAGCTTTTACTGATACCATCGAGGACATTCTCCAAGTGACCCCTAAGGCACTCTCTAGGCTGGAAGACTGGACATACATCTCTAAGAGACTGAAAGGCCCCCCCCACATTAAACTTTTTTTAATGTGGAGTTTTGTATATATATTGTATGTATATAAAGTCAATTTTTTGTGCCTGTTAAGAACTTGTACATAGTCGATTGTCAGCTGTAGCATCATACGCTAAATAATACTAATAATAAAGCACCATACTCCTTTCTCCTACTGATGAACAAGTGAACCGACTTTTTTCTTGTGAACCACGCTTCGAATTTCTGCCTACGTAGTCTCCATCTACCAACTACTGACGATTTAAAGAAGAAATACCCTCCCCCCCTCCCATAATACTTGCACAACCTGATAATCAAACGAGCTAAACTGCACCATTGCACCATTGCACAGGCAACATGCCATATACAGTATGTTAGCAATAAAACAGATCCGCCTTTACTTAAGTTGTAAAATATACGTCAGTGTTAATACATCATCCCGTACGAGTATTTCTTAAAAAAACATGTTAATTTTCGCAAAAGAAGTCATTAAACGACTATTTTTACGATAGCTGATTCTGGAGAAGTAGATAAAGGTTCCCTAAAATGTTTACGAGGTAAGTAACGTCCATATCAGTCCACGAAGGACTACATACTTGATAAGTCATGCAACCGAGGAGTATATATTAACAAGGCTTTAGTTCTTCTTGAACATCGTATCCTAGGCTGACATCATGACAGGGTAAGGACATACTACAGTTATAACATTAATATATATAAAACATAAGAGTTTTGTCTGTACATTGCTCAGAATTTAAAAAGAAGGTTATTTCTGTATTGATCATGCACTTTTAATGTTCAGTAATCTCTGTCTGACTGTCTGTCTATATGTACGCTCATCACGAGAAAATGGCTAAAGAGAATTTAATGAAAATCGGTGTGTAAAGTCAAGAAATGAGCCACTATAATCTAGCATATAAATAAATTTATTCACGCTGAGAGAAAGGGTATTTTATGGGAAGGCCTAAAATGTAATTCTCAAATATTTATGTTATTAGAGGCCTTATCGGTAAATACTACATAACTAAAGTTATATAGAATTAATTTTCCAATCGTTTATGTCTTACACATTTTTACCGTACCGGCTAATCCACATCAACGCGGAGCCACAAGAAAATGGGTAAACAGAATTTAATGCAAATCGGTAGGGGAATAAGGAACTACAGTCTAGGCTGTACATAATTTTATTCACCCTGGATTAAATGGTAGTTTAGGAGAAGGGGCCCAAAATTTAATTGTTAAATACCTATGTTATTGGTCCTTTCTCAGGATGTAAAAAGGCAGGTGGAGAGTGAGTGTCTGATAATATAACGAAAACTTCTCAAATTGATTGTGACCGATAGTAGACAAGTTGGCCTTGCCATTACAATGAAAATTCCCTAACCCAGTCTTCACTCGAGAAAAAAATATATGGTGACTTCCTCGTCGCGTTTTTAATGCAATACATCACATCTAAGCCACCAGGTTTTGAGCTCGCCAGAAAAATTTGGTGTACTCTAAACCGAATCAGAACTAATTGTGATAATGTGCAGACTCCCTTTATAAATGGAAGAAAATTCCATCTCCCGAGTGTAGTTGTGGTGCTGAAAGACAAACTGTTCAGCATATTATCCAAGAATGCCCTCTATCAGCCTTCTCAGGAGATTCAGCCGAGTTCCTGATGGCTACTCAAAACGGTGTTAATTATATTAGAGATACCAATCTGACATTTTGACTTAATGTGTTCAAACGTGAAAATAATTTTAAAATACTTTTATTGTGATGTGATTGTAAACCATACGATAAATAATGAATAAATAGGACAGTTGAATGTTAATACTGATAGTTATAACGAAACTAAATAATGATTTCGTTTTTTCCGAATCATTGGCTGAATGGTCAGTGTTAAAGCCTTCGTTTCAGAAGATCCAGCATTCGTTTTTCGGCCGGGTCGGGGAATTTAATCTCGTGTAATTACATCTTCTGGCTCGGAGGCTGGGTGTTTGTGTTTGTGTGATTACTAAACCTCGGATCTTTAGGTGTTAAAAGGTTATTATTTTTGCTGCCTAAAACAGACTATGAAATAGGTTCTAAAATACTTTTAGGCACCATAAATTTTACGTATTTTAGAATAAACAAACCAAACAAACCCCATGGTACTACAGCCCTTGAAGAGCCTTGGCCTACGTATTTTAGAATAGAATAGAGTATTCCCATCCCCTAGTTCCGGATCACTTGAAACTAAAGAGACAGCATTCTCTTATTGCAATTCATAAAAGTTCGATACATGTATTACATTTTCCTCTTATAATTATTTGACTATTACTACACTAAAGATAATTTGTTTTCTCCTAGGCGTTAACAATGCTACATTGTCTAGCTTTCCTTAGATATTTAATGCTTACTTTTGTGTATCCTACCGCTAACCACTAACAACATGCCTTATCTAACGGCTGAATCATGAATAGAATATAATGACACGACCATACAGCAATTTATATATTACTACATTTAATATTAATTTTTTACATATTTTAATTGGAATCTATTAAAATACCATGTTTATTTTGATAAATTGATAATAACTTGTTAGGGGGAAATAAAGAAGTATTAATCATCTCTCTGCTGCAGACGTCACAGAATATAATTTTACCATCCGGTGTAAAATGGAGAAACTCCTGTAGCCACTTTTTAATTAAAGATTACTTGGAACCTACACTTTCATTATAATTCACACACTGAACAAACGAGAATACCGAAACGTTCTCAAAACGAAATGGAGTTCATTTTTCCAGCAGGTCACTGGATACTGTCTTCTGCTTCGTGACAAACTACGGCATTGTTCGCTGCGGGAGGTTCTTAAGGCATTCCGGGGAGTGTGGTTTACAGCTTTCCGATTTTTAAAGATTTTTTAAAATAATGAAAACGAGTCAGCAAATATTTTATTTTCTCTGAATATATTAAAGACATTTTAATCAACTTAGCAATAAATATACGAATTATAGGAATGTAGGCAAACTAGCAAGATCTCCGTGTTTCGGTGTTAAAATGAAACTTATTACTCAAAGGTTTACATTTTGAAGAGTCCACTGTTAGCTGAGCCTCAGGGTGTACGTCAAACGGTTTTTGGGGAATGATTAATTATTTTCAGGTCTAACATAATTTGAACACCATACAGAAGAATTTGAATGTTTTAAACTCTATCTTTTTTTAATATCTAGGATGTAAAAGCCACCAACCCGTGAAATTTTGACTTTCTACTGCATATCGAACAGTAATGGAGGAATGAATGCATTTTTAAGGGGTGAATGTTTTAAAATATTTCTTAACATCTAGGATATAGAAATAAGTTCGTGCCTGAACCGGTTTCGGAAGAAAGAATATTGTGTTTTTGAGAGTCAACCACCATCTAAACCCCTTGGGGGAGAACTATTTTGCACCCAGGACATAAAAGAAGGCCCTTCTCGTAAAATTACAACTTTGTATGTCAAACGGATTTGGAGGGATGAATAATTTCGTTTACGGAGCTAACCTCATTTAATCCTTTAGGGGTGGAACGTTTAAAAGTATTTACTGTTTCACACCTAGGATTTAAAATATATACTGCTATTTGGAATTTTGTCTTCGTACGTTAAACCGTTTCGGAGGAAGGAATGATTTATTGGTTTTCGGATCTTAACCCCCATTTAACTCTCTGAGGGTTTACATTTCTTTCAAACCTCCTGTTATTTAACATCTAGGACATCATTTGACATTTTAACTTCGTAATTCAAACGGTTTCATATAAATGCATATTTTTGTCATCATTCATCACTTATTTGTACCCTCACAAAAAGGATTCAACTCCTTTTACACTCCCTTCAGTTGATTTCTGCTCCCCCCCCCCTTCGATGCGTTAATTAAGGTACAGCCCCAGCATTTGCCTGACGTGAAAATGGGAAACCACGGAAAACCATCTTCAGGGCTACTGACATTGGGTTTCGTACCCACTATCTTCCGGATGCGAGCTCACAGCTGCGCGCTCCCAACCGTACGGCCAACTCACTCTTGGAAATATTATTTTAAGAAGTAGTACAACTGAGCAATCACCCTTTCTTGACACTAATCAGAAGGGAAAGAAAGAAGTGGTTTGATTCTTCGAGAAATGAACAAAAGAACGAGTTAGGGTAAAAGTACCATACGCCCACCTTTTAGCGATACATAGACACCCTAGTGCTAAGTAGGTATTTTCGGGTATCTTTGAGATTCGTATTGGCAACCTTTGAAACACAAACTATGAATCGCTTATGCTTCGCTGTGTGACATCTGGCGTATACTTTACGTACTAGTACTGTTGTTGTTTACACAGCAAATTAAAACTATAGAATTCATGCTCGGAACAAGATTCGCATCGAGAAATGTTATATAATGTGTGTATGACACAGTTGTTGGCTTAAGATAATAAAGGTTTAGAAAATTTATATCGATCGATCATATTATCGATTCAATTCAGATTTCATTTCCATTCAGCTGGCAGTATTGCCGGAACCGGGAGAACTTCCTCCTTACTCCTCCGTCCTCGTACAAAGAAATATCGCTAAAAGGTGCGCGGACTATACACACTGCGCACTGCAAGCTTTATAACACTATAAGGAAGTAGAAATAATGCAAATCTTACATGGGATTCCTTTCAGAGGAGATATGTGATAATCGCGATGTCCAGGAGTTCATCAGCCCACCCCCAGAAGTACATTTACTTTTATGACCTAATAAAGAGCAGCACACGGCATTCTCCATTGCTCAGGCAGCTACTAGCATTGCTATTGGTCAACGCAAAATGGGGTGTGACGTCATTCCCAGCAATGGTGGGAATTACAGTACATACCGTTACCATGCCCCGCAGAATAAAAGCACATTAAGCAGGGCACCGACTGCACGCGACTGCCGCGCGTGGCAATGTTCAATGCTTTACCTCGCGAAGTCGATACCATGTTGCCTCGCGCGGCAAGACGAACATTGCCGCGCTCGAACTTGGCGCGGGTCGAGCCAAATCGGAGCGGTCTCTTGTCCCGCGGTAAAGAGATTTCAGTGCGCTGTGTTCGTTCGGTTGAGACGGGTGTTGGGGTGGTTCTACCGCGGTGAAATGGAGAAAGAAATTTGTATAGCTCTGGCACAGCTGTATAAATGTAAAGAGATCTTGTGGAGTCCTAAAAGTGCTAGTAATCACTAATCACAACAAAAGTAGGCCTATGCGCGAGGACGCATGGAAGGACACATGTGAGGAAATGAAAATGCCAGTTGAAGAGTTAAAGAAGAAAATGACAACTTTACTGGCGTCATACAGAAGAGAAAAGTCCCGGATTAAGAAGTCTCTCACAACTGGTTCTGGTACGTACATATTTATTAAACTGACTTACAGTATACCACTCATGTTATATGCAGTTATGCTAATTCACTAATCCTGTCTTGTATATTTACAGATGCAGGTACAGTTTACGTATCCAAGTGGCTTGCTTTCAAGGAATTCGACTTCATGGCCGACAAAAATACACCCAACAATACTGTGGATACTTTGTGCGATGTACGTATCTTTTTCATTACAACACGTCTGCACGTGCAGTACTAATAATGTTCGCGCGAGAACTGAGGAGCCAATGTCGCGAGGATGCCGCGTTCGACTCTGGCATCACAAACATGGTGTTGCGCGTAAGACAAACGAAAGAGTTTGCCGCGCTCGAACAGATGCGCGCAGTCGATACCCGGCTCAAAGGAGCATACTGTCCACACGGCAAGAAAGAAACCTCATTTAGTAGCTGTAACCTATTTTTGCACATCGTCCGACTCGTTGGCTGAATGGTCAGCGTACTGGCCTTCGGTTCAGAGGGTCCCAGGTTCGATTCCCGGCCGGGTCGGGGATTGTAATCGCTTCTGATTAATTCTTCTGGCTCGGGGACTGGGTGTATATGTCCGTCCCAACACTCTCCTCATCATATTCAGACAACACACTACACTACCAAGCACCACAGAAACACGCAATAGTGCTTACATCCCTCCATAGAGGGTTGGCGTCAGAAAGGGCATCCGGCCGTAAAACAGGGCCAAATCCACATGTGCGACGCAGTTCGCACCCGCGACCCCACAGGTGTGGGAAAAAGCGGCAGGAAAAGAAGAAGAAGAATCTATTTTTTCACATCCAGGCCAATCTCTGTCATGTGAACACCGGCCCCTTTGGTGCTACACTCCCTTCGAGAGGCTTTTTTCTATGGCCGCGGTGGATACTGTCTGCACGCCAAGAAAAACGTAATTTAGTGCTTATCTTATTTCCTAAGTAGGCAAGTTTGCAGCCTTGTGCACCACCCGATAATGCCGTCCACGAGAGGGAAACGTCATTCCGCGCATAAATGTATGCGATACAAGTGGTGACTGTGCGCGGGACATAGTTTTAGTGAAGTCGGATAGGGAAGGAAACTAGTCGCAAACCCGTTTTTCATTCACCTGTCACCTACATTGATATTAAAATTGTTAAATCATTAGGAAAGGAAGCAAACCAAAGTTTGTACCATTATCTTTGAAGATGCCGACACCATGAAAATGTACCGTAAGTGCGATTATGAACTCCTTGGTAACATTATTGAAAGTACTTTAAATAATTCTGTTAATTGCGGTGTGTTACTCTCTCACATATGTAATTTTAGCTGAATAACTCTCTATATAAAATAACATGTCCCGACTGATTCATTTTCGTCGTGCCGAATATTCCAATGCAATTATTCACATATGCATGGTCTTCTTTGCTTTAATGTTTTCGCCTCAATTCCCGTTCCTTTTTACATTTTCTTCATTCAGATAACATTTTATTAAAACATTTAATTCTTTGACAATAAACGCATCTCTACAATTTTCACATACACATCACAATTTACAGAATTCTTTAATCTTAACTTCACACTGAGTCTACTTTCAGAAAGATAGTAAATTAACTTTCCTTTAAACAAATTATTTCTGTTATACATCCAATTTGCAGATTAATTGTGAAAAAAGAAATTTGTCACACTGCTTCAGAACAACATGGTGCGTTTGGTCCAGAGGACCGGGTCGGGGATTTCAACTTTAATTGGTTAATTCAAATGGCTCGGGGGCTGGGTGTGTGTGCCGTCTTCAGCATTCGAATTCATCACAGGTAGCGCCCCATTCTCATAGACGCGCAGGTCACCTATACGGTGTCAACTCGAAAGACCTGCACCCGGCCTCTTCGGAGGCCACACGCCATTATTATTATTATTCTTATTATTAGAACAACATGCACAGCATTTAGTTTGTCACTCTTTCCGTTTAAGTCTACCAATCTATTTCTACATTCCTCATGAGGCAATTCCGCACATATCCAACGGCATACATATGAATCTGCACATTTCTGAAAATAATATTTTCAGGGATATCATCACTTCCTTTCCGTATTGGATTAATTACTGAAGATTGAATAGCAAGTGGTTTAGTTTCTATCTATAAATTAGATCTTACAACTAAAAACTTACTTGCATTCATGACGCAGTTGCTGTCTTCAGAAGGTTGCAGTAACTGGTTGCAAATGCAAAGTAAATTCGCGACACTGGTCATCCTCCCCAGTTGTATACCCCGACCCAGTGTCTCACGCTCCAGGACAGCGCCCTTGAGGCGGTAGAGGTGGGATCCCTTGCTGAGTCCGAGGGAAAAGCCAACCCTGGAGGGTAAACAGATTAAGAAGAAGAAGAAATTAGACTGAAGTACATGGATTTGATCAGTGAGAATGTTATATTTTATTATATGTGTGTGTGTGCATTGCCCAGCCAAATCTACTTACACATATTCCTAATGAGGATCATCGGTGGATTGTATAGTCCTAGCCGCCTGAGCGCAAAGCAGGCCATGACTTGGAAAATGTTAGAGATACCCACTCCTTGGTATCTCAAGTCTCAAGACCCCTTAATAGGCCACTCAGTCGTTGCCCATGGTTCTTGAACTAGGAGGTGACTACAGTAACCCACACCTTGAAACGCACAAATTAATAATATCATAATACATTTTGGACTGTTACACAACTAGTATGAAATTGAATGGTATTTCGAAACAGTTAATTATATTCTTGTAACTTATATGTTGTGTTATTATAGCCTACCAGTCTTGTATTTCGTAGTACTAGAACATGGGCTTATTCAAAAAAGCAATGTGTATAATTATTATTACATTTATTGTTATAAATTATGTCAAGGTCCACCTTGTCAATACAATTCATTGTATTCTGTATTTATTGTATGTATGTGTGTGATATACTATATACTGTATCTTAACCGACTTCGAATTCACGAAATCTATTACGAATATACGGTTTTTCCGGGGATTCTTGAACGATATGGGCCACTATCTGATCTGTAGTGAACTAAATATCTCTAGGCCTAGGATAGAGAAAGTGAAATCTGTCTGCACGCGAATAAGGGTAGAAAATCTCCAGGACGAGGACATTAGACAGAAGTACATGGATATGATTAGTGAGAAGTTTCGAACTGTAGACAGCAAGCAGGTTCAAGATATAGGAAGAGAATGGTTCGCATACAGGGATGCTGTAGTAGAAACAGCAAGGGAATGCCTGGGAACAACTATGTGTAAAGGTGGAAAAAGCAAACATCTTGGTGGGATGATGAAGTGAGAGCATCTTACAAACTCAAAAATAAGGCTTACCAAAAGTAGTTGCAAACAAGGGCTGATGCAGAAAGGGGAATTGTACGTAGATGAAAGAAACGGAGTGAAACAAATAGTTGTTGAATCCAAAAAGAAGTCGTGGGGAGATTTTGGTAATAACCTGGAAAGGCTAGGTCTAACTGCAGGAAAACCTTTCTGGACAGTAATAAGGAATCTTATGAAGGGAGGGAAAAAGGAAATGAACAGTGCCTTGTGTAATCCAGGTGAACTCATAATAAATCGCAGGGAATCACTGGACAGGTGGAGGGAATATTTTGAAAATCTCAACGTGAAGGGAAATGTTACTCGTGGTGTCGGGATCAACTGAGCTCATGGGGAGGAGGAAAATGATGTTGGTGAAATTACGTTTGAAGAAGTGGAAAGTATGGTAAATAAATTCCATTGTCATAAAACTGCAGGAACATCTGAAATGAGATCTGAAATGGTGAAGTGTAGTGGGAAGAGAGGGATGAAATGGCTTCATAGAGTAATAAGATTAGCATGGGGTGTTAGTAAGTTACATTGAGATTGGACAAAAGCAGTAATTGCATCAATCTACAGTATAAGCAAGGGGACAGGAAAAATTGTAACAATTATCGAGGTATCTCATTGATTAGTATACCAGGCAAGGTATTCACTGGCATCTTGGAAAGGAGGGTGCGATAAGTGGTTGAGAGGAAGCTGGATGAAAACCAGTGTGGTTTCAGACCACAGAGGGGCTGTCAGGATCAGATTTTCAGTATGCGCCAGGTAATTGAAAAATGCTACGAGGGAAGAGACAGTTGTGTTTATGTTTCGTAGATCAAGATAAAACATATGACAGGGTCCCGAGGGAAAATATGTTCGCCATACTGGCGGACTATTGGATTAAGGGTAGATTATTACAATCGATCAAAGACATTTATATTGACAACTAACTGAAGACAACACGACCGGGCGAGTTGGCCGTGCCGTTAGGGCGTGCAGCTGTGAGCTTGCATCCGTGAGATAGTGTGTTCGAACCCCACTGTCGTCAGCCCTGAAGACGCTTTTACGTGGTTTTCCAATTTTACACCAGGCAAATGCTGTGGATGTACCTTAATTAATTCCACGGCCGTTTTCTCTGTGATACAGAAGACGTGCATTAAAAGACCCCTCTTTAACTGCATCTTCTTTTAATTTTATTCTTTTTTTCTGGGTACATAAATATCTTACATACGAAGTCATTTCATAAAGACCATTGTTATACACTACATTTGATGTCTTGTTGTCTGGCACATGCACAAACATATTTTATGCTTGGGCGACACGGAAGAAAGCAACGTAGAGCTGACCACGTGTGACACACGAACCCTTCAGATTAACTCAGCAATTGTGGAACGTTTGATCCTGAGACATTGATAGTTATACTCTAAGCTAATCTTACTGGAAATTGTAATCGTTTGAAACAAAATGACATATCATTTTAGAGCAATGGAATTCTTAGTATGAAAATCGATTTTACTATTTCCTAGCCGGTTAGGATTACTGCCTTAATGATATTGTTAAGGAGTTGTTTCAGTAAGTATCTGCTTTACATTCAAGAATTACAGAAAATATTCACAGATGTACTCAAGCAGAAAATTGTTATGGTTCTGAGATCACCATAATCCTGCCAAGTAAATCAATGATGGCATATAAAACCAAGGAGTACACATCACAACCTTCTAGAGTACATTCTCACTCATTTTAATACATGCAATGAAAAAGTCAGCCAATTTCAAGCCCAACATCTCTCACATCACCTCATCTACAGACAGGTAACCACTATACTGTACGATGGGAGAATCAAGGCCAATACCACACACAAACACCAGTGGTCTTTAGTGGGTAGTTGGAGCTGTAAGGTGAAATATACGGACACACACACAAACACGCGCGTCTATTTGTATGTATAGTCGTCCAATTTCAACCCCCACATCTCCCACACCACCACAGGTACAGACACGCAACCCTGATAGTGCACGGCGGGAGACTCGAGGCTACCACCACACGCAAACACCAGCGGTTTGTGATGGGTACTTGTGACTGCAAGGTGAAATATATAGAACACACCTCTATTTTTAAACATATAGATTGGGCTGCAGTGAGAATTGATGGTAGAATGAGTTCTTTGTTCAGGGCTCCTACAGGGGTTAGACACCTTTGTTGTTTACATTGATCATCTGCTGAAAGGTATAAAGTGACAAGGAGGGATTCAGTTAGGTGGAAATGTAGTAAGCAATCTGGCATATGCTGACGACTTGGTCTTAACACGTTGACTACCAGCTTTTCAGCGGGTGATTTCATCCTCCAGCTCAGCCTTTTTAAATCCCCCCATCTCTATAGTGCACGGTTTTGCATTAAATGTTACTACGAAAACTGGTCGCTGAGCCATTCGAGTATCGGCCTAATTTTGTATAGCCTATCAGGACTCCCCTTATAATGACTGCTGTCGTTAAAGAATGATAATATGTTTTCGAACCGGGTTCGTGCCATGGTTTTCGAAAAAATTGGCGAGCCGAAAATAGTGTCCTCTGCCCAGTACATTTTCAGATCTAGTTTTTGAATTATTCCGGTTACAAACATTAGTCCTAATAACTTTTTCATCTCATATACGTCGACCGGTGTCCATAGGCCTATTTAGTGAGTGGACGCGGTGCCGCGTAAAGGTTTGTCTGATGGCATACATATTAAAGGAAATCGTCATTTACAAATAAATTGACGAAATAAATAATTTCGTTCCTATTTTCGACGTCAAAATTTAATCCTACCCGACCAGTGAAATTGACTGCACACGAGCAAAAAGACGGATGCGTATTGGTTATTTGAATGAGCTGAATTTCACTTTGCCAACAGTCTGGTGTATCATCATCGGAACTGTTTTCGCAATCACTGAAATCAGGGATGAGTTCATCACCAGAATCATCATTCAGTAGTCTGTCTGTCTGTTAGGTCATCAGCCCAGAGGCTGGTTGCACCCTCAAATAGCACCCCCAAAGGTTATGCGGTTATAAGGAAACCCCAAAAACCAATGGCAACACCAAAATGAGGCGTACTAGGCAAGATGAGGAGTGAGGTAGTTTGCCATTGCTTCCCTCACTGGGTCAGAAAGTACTATTGCAGCACGACTGACCCTATGAGCAGCACCTTTCATAACACTCAGATGCACTAGTCATGCTCCGAATGTCATTACTCAGCACTACCCATACCCCAGCAACTTCCATATTGTCACAGACATGGATGTTGACTGGAACTTTGGTGGAAGCTACACTTTACTCACCGGGCGAGTTGGCCGTGCGCGTAGAGGCGCACGGCTGTGAGCTTGCATCCGGGAGATAGTAGGTTCGAATCCCACTATCGGCAGCCTTGAAAATGGTTTTCCTTGGTTTCCCATTTTCACACCAGGCAAATGCCGGGGCTGTACCTTAATTAAGGCCACGGCCGCTTCCTTCCAGCTCCTAGGCCTTTCCTATCCCATCGTCGCCATAAGACCTATCTGTGTCAGTGCGACGTAAAGCCCCTAGCAACAAACACTTTACTCTGGCCTGTGCCAAGAGATGGATGCAAAAGTACTGTATCCACGTTCAGTAGTATGTCTTCAATTTCCTCATTTCGTATACTGTGTTTGTAACTCGTCATGTTATCGCGACACTAAACTGACTTCACTACACACCCTCACATGATTACATTCTCAAATCACAGAGCACGTGTCAAGTCTGACGAGCCCGTACTCCGTAATCCAGCACGACGTCTTATCGACGCTTAAAAATGTGTATTGGACAGATGGACCGAGTGGTTTCGTGGGGTTTCACCCCTGGACTTGCATATTCCTCTACTAGCACAGTACAGCTCTTCATTCTTCTGATCCAGGCTAAAATCCTCCTCAGCCACTCCTACATACTCTTCGTTCTACTGAAGTCAAGTCTCCAGGAAGTCCAGCGTTCTTTCAAAACTTCGCCCGGTGTCATGTCGGAGCTCCAGGAGACGGATCGCGAACATCGTGGACCTCGCGTTATGGACGACGCATCTATTAAATCAGCCCGACCATTGGATAGCGACGATAATCACCACTCTGGCCCTGAACGTGAAATTAAGAAACGCCGTGATGAGGCCAGTCTAGCTTCTAGTTGCACTGGTTTTACATATACTCCAGCCAGTTCCCAGTCCGAGCAGGCACGTCGTCCTGGGCATCCAACGATTACCACCTTCACCACCTCAGTATCAAGCTCCCTCACCTCTTCTATATATGCCTCCTAATATTCGTAGCTATGCGAAAAATCCGGCTCTTCCTTTTAATATCCGACAGCGCAGTATCATTTCTCCCACACCACAGCTTCCACCTACTTTTTACATCAAAATGATTAATATTGAACCACATCTGGCCAATACCCGCTCTCTCTACCAGCTTACCTCCAGGTTTACCCCCAACATCTCTTAATACGATCTGGAGATTCAACGTACAAGAGAAGGCTTCAACCTGAAAACATCCAAGCCCTTCTACTCGCATTTCACTTCGGCGATTGGAGCCCACCAACTGGGAAAACACGCCCGGGCGAGTAATCTTTCTCAGCAGTAACCAGCCCGTCGACCTGAGGCTCCCTCTCGTCCCGCCCCATCTTATCTGTCGTTGCTAATGGGGTCGAACGGGACTACACGGAGGACGAAGTGCAGCCCAGCTCCAACAAGACGGCCACCAAATATATCGCGTCCTCCGCATCAGGAACGCCGAGGGACCAACTACTCTGGTACGCATTCTATCCCGGGATGTTAACACCCTTGACTGCCTGCTCCGCGATGGCGCCATAATCTGCGCCCGCCGCCACCGCGTCGAGCCATCCCGGTCATCGCCCCCAGGAGGATTCGCTGTGACCGCTGTCAGCTGTACGACCACCTGCCGAGTGAACCCTGCAAACAAGATCAGGTATGTGCCACATGTGCGCAGGATCATCCTACATTTTCTTGCCCTAATCGTCAGAATCCGAAGTGCGTTAATTGTAACGAACCTCACCCTGCCTATAGTTATACAGGGTGTTAGGTGTATACGTGCAGATATTAAGCTAGTCGGCTAAGAAAAATACATCTCATAATATATGCTATGCACTTTTTACCTTGTCCTATTAGTTTGCCCATAACTGAGCCAATTATTTCAGAACCTAATGTGTTTTGAACGGCCGTAGCAGGATACGCCGGTGATGTCATTCTGTCCACGCGTAGCGGAAGTACAGTAGCCGAGTATAGGGCTTGTTGAACCTGTTTCTTATCGCAGGCCAACACATGTTGTTGTGCACTTCCCATAAAGGCTTGGCAAGTAGAAGAGGATGACTCACGTGCCAGGTCACTTGCTGTACTCGAAAACCGGTGTAGGGTACTCTGTGTGAAAAGTACACAGAATCCTTACAGTGACGTCGAAGATCAGTACAAGCACATACGTGCGAATCAAGTGTTGTGTATTTGTGTGCGATTTTTAAGACGTCAATGGCATTACTCAGTGATCCAAGCTGACAAAATGAAAGGAAATGGTTAATAAGTAAATGAAATATGGGCGCAACATTTCTGTGCTGTTATTGCGACAGTCTACGATGAATTTCTGACAATAGACAATGCGGGTTGTCTATGCTTATTCATAAACTTTTTAGGTCATTGAAAGGACGGTGGACACTGAAAGAAAAGGCTATAAGTATTCAGTGAAATTGTTATTAATGAGACAAATTTCAAAAACCGTAGTTGCATCCATCGTGAACATTGCTCGAAGGAAAAAGACCTACTGTGGAATTGCCGCCGGGCATTTCTAATAGAAGGCTTATTCTTCTTTTTCCTAATCTGTTTACCCTCCAGGGTTGGTTTTTCATGGGACTCAGCAAGGGATCCCACCTCTACCGCCTCAAGGGTAGTGTCCTGGAGCGTGAGACATTGGATCGGGGATACAACTGGGGAGAATGACCAGTACCTCACCCAGGCGGCCTCACCTGCTATGCTGAACAGGGGCCTTGCGGGGGTATGGGAAGATTGGAAAGGATAGACAAGGAAGAGGGAAGGAAGCGGCCGTGGCCTTAAGTTAGGTACCATCCCGGCATTTGCCTGGAGAAGGGGGGAACTACGGGAAACAACTTTCAGTATGGCTGAGGTGGGAATCGGACCACCTCTACTCATTTGACCTCCCGAGGCTAAGTGGACCCCGTTCCAGCCCTCGTACCACTTTTCAAATTTCTTGTCAGAGCTGGAAATCGAACCCGAGCTTCGGGGGTGGCAGCTAATCACACTAACCACTGCACCACAGAGGCGGACGGAAGGCTTATTACTGAACAGTAAGTACCGATAGGTAAAATGATGACTGTAATGGACCCGTTTAATTAGAACTTCCGTAAAAATAATATTACTACTACGGTACTACTACCACTACTAATAATAATAATAATAATAATATCTTTACGTTCCACTAACTAATTTTCACGGTTTTCGGAGGCGCTGAAATGCCAGAATTTTTTTATCGCAGTATTTTTTAATGCAAATAAATCTACAGACACGAGACTGACGTATTTGAGCACCTTCAAATACCACCGGACTGAGCCAAGACTAAGCCTCCCAAGTTGGGTTCAGAAGGCCAGCACTTTACGCAGTGCTACACCAATCATCTTGCCGGGCTGAGTGGCTCAGACGGTTGAGGCACTGGCCTTCTGAGTCCAGTCTTGACAAGGTGCTCAAATACGTCAGCCTTGTGTCAGTAGATTTACTGGTACGTGAAGAACTCCTATGGTACTAAATTCCTGCAAATCCGCGTCTCCGAAAACCGTGAAAAGTAGTTAGTGGGACGTAAAGCCAATGACATTATTATCATCATCTTACCTGCACAGTTCATAGGGGTATCTTACCTGGAGTTCCTCATAGGTACGTTATTAGAGCTTTCAGAGGACGCTCCGTTTCGACTACGCCGAAACATGTGGTTTTTACACGATGGTCCACCACCTGATATAAGCCGCTTACTGCGTGATCATTTGGATCAGTCCTTTGGTCTATGGCGAATAGGACCACATGGACCCATCAATTGGCCCGCCAGATCTCCAATGGATATTACGGAAGACTGGATTCGGAGAAGTGATTTTCTTTTGTTAATTGCTTTACGTCGCACCAACACAGAGAGGTCTTATGGCGACAATCGGACAAGAAAGGCCTAGGAATGGTAAGAAAGTGGTCGTGGCCTTAATTAAGGTTCAACCCCCGCAATGCCTGGTGTGAACTTGGGAAACCACGGAAAACCATCTTCAGGGCTGCCGACATTGGGGTTCGAAGCCCCAATCTCCCGGATGGGAGCTCACAGCTGTGCGCTCCTAACCGCATGGCCAACTCGCCGGGTACGGAGAAGTGAAGCCTGCAGAGTAGTCCAGGGAGGTCACTTGAACAACTGCTACGTGTTTCACATTGGTATGTCAGATGTTACACCATTTCTGCAGCGTATTGAGTTGGGAGTTCAGTTCTCAATCGATGTAGTATTTTGAATCTCGATAGTTCGATATTCTCATAAATCCGAGCAGAAAAATTGAAGTACCGGTAACAAAAATTATAAATCTAGAGTTTCAGTTCGCGATTGCCTTGTACGTGGCGCAAGCTGAACACAACACACGGAAGACGTGCTTGTTAAAACGCTAGATATTGACCTTGAACACAGCATGGCAGTTCTTCATTCTACACTGTACTGGTTTGGGTACATTGCGTGTGTGTGTCTGTTGATGTGAATGTTTGATGTTTATACACAAAACCTGTTTGTCACACTTTGTCCTCTAGTGCTAACCACAATACGAAGATACACCTGACTCATCGCAAAGAGACCTGGTTCTGGTCTTACGCATACTATCCTGTAGTAAACTACTGCGAGCGATGTAGGCACGGGTGAAGTACATTTCATCTTGTTTCCTCCTACACCACGCATATTTTACTATTTTCTTCCCTGCCTTTCAGCTCCTAATGACTTGTTAATAATAATACCGGTAATGTTATTTGCTTTACGTCCCACTAACTACTCTTACTGTTTCTGGAGGCGCTGAGGTGCTGTAATTTAGTCTCGCAGGAGTTCTTTTTACGCGCCAGTAAATCTACCGACACGAGGCTGACTTATTTGAGCATCTTCGAATACCATCGGACTGAGCCAAGATCGAGCCTGCCAAGTTGGGGTCAGAAGGCTAGCGCCTCAACCGTCTGAGCCACTCTGCCCGGCAGCGAAAAATATTATTATTATTATTATTATTATTATTATTATTATTATTATTATTATTATTATTATTACCGGGCGAGTTGGCCGTGCGGTTAGAGACGCATGGCTGAGAGCTTGCATCCCGGAGATAATGGGTTCGAATCCCATTGTCGGCAGCCCAGAAGATGGTTTCCGTGGTTTCCCATTTTCACACCAGGCAAATGCTAGGGCTGTACCTTAATTAAGGCCACGGCCGCCTCCTTCCAACTCCTAGGCCTTTGCTATCCCATCGTCCTATAAGACCTATCTGTGTCGGTGCGTCGCACCGACACAGATAGGTTTTATGGCGACAGATATAACTAAGGACTAGGATCGGGAAGGAAGCAACCGTGGTCTTAATTAAGGTACAGCCCTAGCATTTGCCTGGTGTGAACATGAAAAAACACGGAAAATCATCTTTAAAGCTGCCGACAGAGGGATTCGAAGCCAGTACATCCCGAATATTGGATACTGTTCGAACTTTAGCGACTGCTACTATCAAGCTCGGTGATGATTTAAGAGTGGATTTCTGCCGCTGGTTAATTGATCAAGCACTCAATCCAGAATTTCTGTCAAGTGTATTAGTGACACATGAGGCAATTTTTATAGAAGGAGTGTTTAATATTTAGTATACCAAGGCAACCTCTAGCACCGGCTCTCAATTAATATCTGGATGGATGCAGTGGGAAGTCTGTCTCTTTGACCAATCGTCTTTTTATTAGCGTTATTTTGCTTTACGTCCCACATACTATTTATACCGTTTTCTGAGACGCTGAGGTGACGAAATTTCATATCGCAGGAGTTCATTTACGTGCCAGTATTTCTACGACACGAGACTGACGTATGTGTGCCCCATCAAATATCATCAGACTGAGCCAAGATTAAACCTGCCAAGTTGGAGGTCGGAAGATAAGGACCTCAACGGTCTCAGACACTCAGACCGGTACCAATCACTTTACTTGCATAAATTTGATCGGTGTAGCTTTCCTTATGGTGACGATGGGACGGGAAAGGGCTAGTATCGGAAAGGAAGCGATCGTGGCATTCATGACGTTACAGCCCCAGCATTTGCCTGGTGTGAACATGGAAAACCACGGTAAACCACCTTTAGGGCTGCCGACAGAGGGGTTGGAACCCACTATATCCCACTCATGAGCTGTGGAATATCCCCATTCAATAGGACAAGGCAGTTTCCAGCACCGGTTCTAATTAATATCAGGATGGGTGTAGTTGGAGGTCGGTTACATCTTTTTATTAATGTTATCTTGCTCCTGTACAGTAGATACAGTACGTTACTGGAGCTTTCAGAGGACGTGTCGCTTAGACTACGCCGAACCACGTAGATTTTACACGATGGCGCAGACATTTCCTCAACGGTAGACAGGACGATGTGGAACTATCAATTGGCCAGCCCTTATTCCAGTAGATTGTTATGCCTGGGGGGACATGAGAAACAAAGTATACCGAACTGAGGTAACCACTTCGGATGACCTCCGTGAACGTATGTTTAAGCACCAGAGGATATTCTGAACCACAGTGGTGTCTTGGCTCGAATGACAAGTTGCTTTACGTCGCACCGGCACAGATAGGTATTATAGCGATGACGGGGCAGGTAAGGGTTAGGAGTGGGAAGGAAGCAACCATGGCCTTAATTAAGGTACAGCCCCAGCATTTGCCTCGTGTGAAAATGGGAAACCTCGGAAAACCATCTTCAGGGCTACCGACAGTGGGGTACGAACCCACTATCTCCCGAATACTGGATACTGGTAGCACTTAAGCGACTGCAGCTATCGAGCTCGGTGTACCAGTAAATATACCGACACGAGGCTGACGTATTTGAGCACCTTCAAATACCACTGCACGGGGCCAGGTTCGAACATGCGAAGATGGAGTCAAAAGGCTGGCACCTCAACCGTTTTAGCCACTCAACCAGGCAGGAAGCACGAAATGTAGGTACGTTTAATTTACTTAGTTGTATAATATGTCCATTTTTCGTTTGAAATAAAACGTTCGATGTGCTTCGATAATTCAATTCTGATTCTACTCATATGGATATCCTATGCCATGCATTTGTTCGTTGGCGCAAGGAACTGTCTTCCTTCTTCTACCTTTACGCAATGCACAACGGGGATCGTACCGCATTTCACGTCCCGGCGTGCGTATCCCAACCAATACTTATATCACACGCTCGTACAGGTCGCGCACCGACACAGGTTTTCAGGTCATTTCCATACGCACTAGACCACAGGGCTGACGACCACAGATATCCCTATCCCCTAAAGGACGTAACAGCAAATGAACCAGTATTAACGCTGAGAATTCAATACATCTCCAGGGTCCGAAACCGATAACTAGTGTTGTCTGAAACCCCTAAGACGGAAACTAAATACTAACAACAACAAACCAGTCTGGCGGTAATGTAACGTAACATGTTGTAGACTGGTAGCCTTCAGCTGTTACCGTAGGTCAGTTGCTCGTAAACATAAAACCAGTTTGGCAAGTACATTACGTAACATCTCGTGGCATTGAATAGGGAGCGCTCAGCTGTCACAGTAGTACATTTGCACTTAAACATAAACAGAACAGAAACCAGTTTGGCAGGGATGGCGCGTGACTTGCCTGTTATCAAAGGAAAGCTATTCATTCACAAGAACAAGGCATACTACCTATTCTAAAAACATCGTACCCCTTTGCTCTCGAAAATAACTTCCGAGGATTACTAAAAGTTTGATATATAGTGGTTCGTCACATCGTTCTCTATTGCTACAATAAATATCTGCACGTATACACCTAACACCCTGTATATGTAAAGTTAAACCCGCTCCTGAACCTTCTCACCCCGAGTCTGTTGTACCCGTCATTTCCCAGGATCTACCAACCCCCGCCTCTTCCTCTTCCCTCCCCTAGTGTGGAGAACATTGTCTGCTTTATGACGACGGTCCTCCAAAACACCCTTCCTTTCCTGCGTCCCCACATCCTTACCCAGATCCAATTAGCGGCACGGTTAGTTCTGAATACGCATGTCGATGTTGGTTATACGGGGAATAAAACCCCGGATATTTTTGTGCTTAATGAGACCTTCCTGACACAGCGCCAACGACCTTTCTACTTACACTTTGTATCGCGCTGACCGGCCACGTAAGGCTCGTGGAAGCGTAGCTATTGGTGTCAAGTGGGATCTCACTACTAAACGGCACTTTCTTCCTCCCTCTATTACTCTCCATGAACATCTGATTATTGAAATTTTTTCGTCTACTACTTATTTAACTGCCGGTAACCCTCCTCCTTCTGATTTTATTCGGTATATTGATAATCATTTCCGCGATTATATTATAGTCTGTGATATTAATATCACCTCATATATCCTTACGGCTCTTACTAACTAATACTCTTTGCGCGAATATCCGGGGTAATAACATTCCTTTCCCCTTCCCTACCCTACCACGATCTAACACCACACCAGACGTTCTTATCCTATCTCCTTCTTTTCCTCTATCTCCAATTATTGCTAAATGTTTAGAAATCGGTAGTGATCATACACCTGCTCTCATTACCATTCCCGGTGTCCTCCCCTCCCTCATTCTCCCCCGCCCCGCCCCCTCCTACTAGACGCTACAATCAGACTAACTGGACAGCATATCGACAGACTATTACAGGCCTTCTTCAGAACTCCCCCTCCCCTACTTCTTCCCAGAATCTTCTCTCTCTCATAACGCTCCTAGAACATGCACTCACTACAGCTGATAACTTGCACATTCCCCGCCGTTCCTATCATCCTAACAAGCCCCCATTCCTCAAAAAGGACTACAGTTACTGCATTTAGCACATGACCTGTATCATCACTATCTTCGAACTCGTCACCCTACCACTTTGACTCAACATCGCCGAACCTTACGACATGCCCGTTCCTATATCAAAGCTATTAAGCGAAAGCAATGGACTACAGCTTGTACTGGACTCTCCGACGAACAGAACTCTCGACGTTTTTGGCAGACATTCAAACGTTTGACGCAGCACACAAAATCCCACCCCACCTACCCCATTCAACATCTTCAGCACCCCCTACTACTGATAAGGAAAAAGCTGATTTGTTTGCTGACTATTTTTCCGAAGTCTTCTCCCCTACACTCTACCATCCTGATGAGCCCATAATTAACCATTATAGTCATCCAGATCGTCCTGAACTTCAACCCTCCTTTCATCAGTATCCTAATATTGATTATATTCATCCACTCTATTCCCCTATTACGCCTCATTAAATCCGTACTTTCCTTAAATATTGGAAAAATACTGCCCCCGTATCTGATTCCATAACCTACCGTCACATCCGTGAAGCTCCACCCATTCTCTTCGATCGCCTCAGTTCAGTCTATACTACTATGCTCTATACTGGTATTTATCCCTCTCATTGGGGTCGAGCTAACGTACTTCTCTTCCTCAAGCCTGGCAAACCTCCTTCCGATACTTCTTCCTATAGGCCTATTAGTCTTTTACCCGTCTTATCTAAGATTTTAGAAGCTTTCTTATCACGTCGCATTTTTCGTTATCTTCCCTCAACCTCCTCCCTATCTCCCAAGCCTGATTCCGATCAAATTTCTCAACCCAGGATCATTTATTTCATATTACGTCATCCCTAAATTCATTTCTACGCCCCCCGGAAAATGCTGCACTGGTGTGTCTTGATGTCCATAGAGCTTTTGGTACTGTGTGGCTTACCGTTTAAATTGCGCCATTTACCGCGTCCTCTTAGTTTTATTTATCACTATCTTCGCTCCCGTACAGCTCGTATCTTAATTCATGGAACCTCCTCTTATATTTTCCCTATGACTTCCGGAGTTCAACAAGGTTCTCCCCTTTCACCTTTGCTGTATATACTTTTCACTCATGATATTCCCCATCCTGATTCTCCCCTCCGCCTGTATCAATATGCAGATGATCTAGCTATTCTTGCCCTTTCCACCACGACTAACACATTAACTACTCAACTCCAAGCCTACCTCACTACCCTCGAAACCTGGCTTCAATCCTGGCATTTGTCCGTTAATCCTGTTAATTTATTGTTTTCCGTAAAAAATCCCGTCTTTGCCGCCCCCGTCATCGAGTTCTACTAACTATGTACAATACACCCCTTGCGGAGACTAATCTATTAAAATATTTAGGCATTACCTTTCAAAATAACCTCCAATGGAACCATCACCATGATAATATCTATAAAAAGGCATTTTCTCTCTGCCGTGCCCTTCGTTCGCTCACTGAACATACCTGGGGTCTTCGACCCTCCCATATTATCCATATATAGACATCCTTTATCCGTCCTGTCGTCACTTATGCCTCCCTGACTTGGTTGACTGCTCATGTTCGACAGTATATTCAGCTCTTGAAACTTGACAGACATGCTCTACGAATCGCACATCGCCTCCCCCTTGACACTCCCTCTGCTAACTTTCAAACACTTTATTCTTTTCCCACTATCCTTGGTCACCTTCACTCTCTACGCCTCAACTATCTCACCAAAGGTACCTGTAATTACAATCCTATCATCACCGAAGCCCTGCCCTTATCCCCTTTAGCTGAAGCCATTCTTAACGACCGTCGCACACTCCAGATTTCTCATCTCTTTCCTCCCCCCCATCACTTAGCTTCCCCCCTCACTCTCTCTCTACCTATGTCCTGTTACAAGCTAAAACTGTACTTTTCCCCCCCATTTCTATGATGCTCCTGCGCACAGTGGTGCAGCCTATATTTCTGCAGCACGACTAGTGTCCGTTTAATGTTTTATTATTTTATTATTTATTATTCTATTTGTTATTATCATTATCATTATTGTTACGGAGTTACCCGTGGAAGGCAGAGGTAAAAGAAGGTGCGGGCTGGAATGGGTCTAACTACGAGGCCGAAAGATGAATTAAAATTTCAATAAAGGTTATATTTTCGAACATAGCAAGATTTAACAATTATTTTTTAATAGAAAAACTTAACAAGTACAACAAGACAACAACAAGGTATAATTTTACAAAGAAAGCACCGGTTTCGGAGTCTTAACAAGTTCTGGGCTTCGAGCCCCAATTCCGCAATCCTTGAGCTACCAAGGAACACACTAGATCAAAGGGCAGAAAAACCCCTTCATTCAAGGAGCGATGGCTCCTAAAACCATATCGGGCCTCCTACGGGCACTTTTACCACATCAGAAAGAGCTGACCCGCTCACAATTTGTCAAGCCTATTGAAGGCAATACCATACTTTACAATTAATTGTCATCAAGGTACAACTCATAATGAAACAGGGGTATCTTGTACCCTACCTACTGGGCCTTATCAGACAAGAAAAGATTAATTAAATGGTCCCAAAATGCAAAATGAATGGAGGCGAGAATTTGCACTCCTATATGAAAGCTTGTTAAAACCTAAGAGGCACTAGGCCGAATAAACAGGGGCTATTCCCACACTAGGGAGGTGACTCGTATAAGAAAATTTTTAACACATTAAGGAAGAGTAGAAAATCGGTTACGAAAACGTAGTCACCTCAAATCAAAATGAAGGGGAGCTCGAGAGGGTAAAGCACTCTCTATCCCCGAATTACAGTTAAAGATATATAAAGTTTTACAAAGACAGAAAGAAATTTACATGTTTCAAGAGATAGGTTGCATATTAAAGGTTTCGGACCTGCCCCGCGGGTTAAACTGCTGAACTAGCAAGAAATAAAGATGTTAAACGGCCATTACCTTGTTGAAGAGCTGCTGCCCGAAGGAAGAGGCGCTACCCGCCCCCTGCTACACGTCCATACACAAAGCTAGATGTAGAAGAAGTAGCGAAGAGCCGTGAAAATCAGCAGTTTTTAAACCCTCGGGGAAGATTCGAGACCTTTCATGAATAAACACGCCACACCCTCTTTCTTTATTGGTTGAAACCAAACGGTACACACAAAATCGAAGAAGAAACACATGATTAGTCAAAAATTAATTACAGAAATTCTTGATTGGTTAAAATCAAAACCGGCGGAAAGAAAAGATTAATACTGCCAACCCACAAATGAAAGAACGAAATTTAGTAAAGAGAAAAACTTACGAATACAAAATTCCTTCAAATAAAGTTCCTTCACTTCGCACCAGGGTGCATGATCATAGTTTTTTAGTAGGGACATCCATAAGAGAAAGTCCACACTTCTTGATCAATAGAAAACAAAACACGTTGAAATCCACACAGTATTGACAACTTGGTAATCACAAAAAATTTTACTGTAGTGACATCTTCTAATAAACTTATAAATTGGTCCAGTTTTTAAGGTTCAGATTTTCTCCAGTAGAGGAGGATTTATTGGCGCAATATTTAAAATTGCGGCGTAGGGGTATACCGCCCGGTACAGACCTCCCCCCCCCCCCGCAAATGTCCTTCCAAGGGGTGACACAGAAGAAAGTTGAAGACAATAATTTTACATAGCAAAATTCCAAGTATTTGTTTAAAAATAAATCATGACTTGACGAAAATTTCTGCTTCCTTGTAAATAGGTTTCTAGGAGAGTATGGATGAGACATTAAGAATTTTCAAAGTCTTGTACAGGAATTTTGAAGAACATTACAAAAGAAATTTATTTGAAGTATATAGGGAGGAGTTAGTTGAACTCCGGCTTGAGAGTGTCTTTGTTGTTGTATAATGCCAACTACATGCTGCTAACTTTGACGGCAAGTCCTGCCGCCGCTGCCGGTATCCAGTTGAGGTCGCCCGGACCCCTCAAGTACCCTGAGATACGCCTCTACCGCTACTATGAGAGGGGTAGTCGTGGTGAAGGACGCCGCAGATGCGAAATGTATTTATAGTCCCCGGATAAGCTGGCGGGTGGTGCGCCGCACATCAGCCTTTGCCGGGAGATAGACTCCGGCGCGCCGTACACAGGAAGACATCACGGGAGTGGAGTGGGCCCTTATCCCACCCCGGTGGCGGTAAGGCGACGAACGGCTGCGGGGCACTGAAACAGTAAAATCTTGGCGACAGAAAATTGTTGTTGGTAACTTGTGCTTTAGGGTACGATCTTGTTGGTGAGGCTGTGGGTCCAGCGGCGTGGAAATTTTCAAAGCCACTGGTATGGTTTAGCAGGAGACGGGTGCTTGGTAATGGCCGCAAGGAAAGTACAGCAGAGTAACCCTAGGGGAAGGTTTTACATACTTATACAAGGCAGATGAGAAAACAAGGGGCAGAAAGCCTAAGTTTAATAGAAAATATAACCTCCAGAGTTCCAGCAAGGTTTAGTGGCTAAGTTAACCAGGATATTAAACAGGTTTAATATGTGATATATGTACCCTAAAGATTCTCTCGGTGGCTGGATTGCTCACTAATAACGTTACTAGAGTTAGGAAATCCAAAACCGTGCACGGCCCATGAAATCTGGGGGCAAGCTTGCCCGCGGGAACAAAATTTTTGATCATTACTTGAACTCCTACTTTTAGATTGGTGGGCCTCCGTCCACAATCATATCTTTCCCTAACCTTCTCATGCGAAATTTTAAGATTGGCCTTAGCGTTCTTCTATAGATCTCTAATATTATCGGGATCTATTGTCTCAGGTAGAATATCACTAAGAGACCAAAGGTTAGAGAGCAGCGTGTTGGGTACAAACTTAAACATCAATGAAGATGGAGTGAATTTATGAGATTCATGAACCGCCGAATTCAAAGCGAAGGCTAACCAATGCGCGGATGTGTCCCACCTAGAATGATCATCATGATGATAGGCAATTAGAGCCGACCTCAGATTACGATTGACCCTTTCAGCCAGAGATGGTTGAGGATAGTACGCTGATGTTGTTACATGTGAGATGGATAGATCAAAACAGAATTTACGGAAGAGATTGGAGTAAACGGCTTTAGCATTATCAGAAACAATATATTTACACGGACCAAAAGAAGCAAAGATGGAATTTACACAAGAAATGGTGGACTGCGCGGTAGCCAGCTTAGTCGGAAATAGCCAGGAAAATCTTGTGAAACCATCTACACACACAAGGATGAATTTGTTGGCATTCCCCTTTGATTGGGGGAAGGGTCCTACGTAGTCGATATAGAGGCGTTCCATTGGGTGCGACGCTTGATGAGAAGACAATAGCCCTTGCTTAGTGGACATGGTAGGTTTACTAAGCCAACAAGATTTACAGGCTTTTACCAATTCACGAATTTCACCGTCCATACCTATCCAAATGAACATTTCTCGGATCTTTTCTCGAGTTTTGAAGATGCCTAAATGCCCCACAAATGGGGTATCATGGTAGTACTTGAACATCATACGTACAAGAACAGCTGGAACCACAACTTTCATCTTCTGATCATGCCTCGACGGGCAACATAAAACACCATTCCTCAATACATAAGGGACGACATGTTCCCCAGAAAAAAGGGTTTCCATAATAGGAGCCAGCACTGGATCTTCACTTTGATATTTTTCAATATCCCTAAACAGCATGGGGGCATTAGTTAGAATGGCATTAACCCCCGGAGGTATGGACTCTGGAAGTGAAGAATAGTCTTCCTGTTCAGAGTTCTCTACGTCGTTAGAAAACGTACGGCTTAGTCCGTCCACCACAACATTTTCAGACCCTCTTATATGCCTAACATCAAACTGGAAGGCAGAAATTATGATGGCCCAGCGGGCTATACGACCAGTACGACGCGGCCTAGCTAAGACCCAGCTTAAGGCTTGGTTATCTGTCTCCAAGTCGAACTTGACATGTTCCAGATAGAGGCGGAACTTTTCTAGCGCAAATAAGACTGCCAAACCTTCAAGTTCATAGATGGAATACTTGGATTCTTGAGCCGATAAAGTCCTAGATGCATAAGCGATGGGTCGCCTCCCTAGTTCAGTCTCTTGAAGAAGGACTGCAGCCACCGCCGACGACGACGCGTCGGTTTGGACGATGAATTTCTTCGAGAAATCAGGCATAGAAAGGACAGGGGCATTACAAAGAGCTAATTTGAGATCTTCGAAAGCGGCTTGTTGAGAATTCCCCCACTCAAATTTGACGCCTTTGCTACGAAGTAAGTTCAAGGGCGCTACTCTGTTAGCGAAGTTAGGAATAAACTTCCTGAAGAAATTCACCATGCCAATGAATCTGGCAATACCTTTGATATCCTTGGGAGGTTTAAAATCACGGGTAGCCTGTGTTCTAGAATGATCCACTGCGACACCATCGGGCGACACAATATGCCCTAGAAATGTCATAGAAGGCTTAGCGAAAGCAACCTTGGATAACTTCACGGTTAACCCTGCCTTACGAAGGCGATTAAGGATCTCTTTCAGATGATCAAGATGTTCTTCAAAGGTCTCAGAAAATACGACGACATCATCAAGATAATGGTATAAGTACTCAAATTTGATGTCGGAGAAGACCCTATCTAGCAATCGCGTAAGGACAGCTGCTCCCGTGGGGAGCTCGAAAGGCACGCGGTTGTACTCATACAAGCTCCAATCCGTGGCAAAAGCTGTAAGATGTTTAGATTCTTCAGCCAGAGGGATCTGGTTATACGCCTGATTGAGGTCTAAGATGGTGAGAACTTAGCTTTTCGAAACCATGAAAAACAAGAGTGAAGGTCGGGAAGGGGCACAGATTTAACACCACCTTCCGATTTAAAGCCCTATAGACAAACACAGGCCTGAAGCCACCTTGGGGTTTCGGGACTAAGAAAATAGCCGATGAATATGCCGACTTAGAGGGTCGAATTATACCGTCCTTTAACATTTAATCTATGATCTCTTTCAGAGCCTTCATTTTAGGTGAAGATAACCTATAAGGTGGAAATCGGACTGGAATCGAATCCGTAACCTCGATCTTGTATACGATAAGGTCAGTAACGCCAAGAGTATCGGAGAAAACATCTGTAAATGACTGACACAACTTACGAATACTATCAGCCTGCTCCTCAAGTAGATGTCTAAGGTCTAACAACATCTCATCCTGGGTAGGCGAAACAGATGAACATGACACAATACTATATTTAAGTAAGGGGATTTTGAAATTACTAGCAAATTTGAAAGTGCACGACTTGCTCTGAATGTCGAGCACTAGACCGGTGTGAGACATGAAATCCGCTCCCAATATAATAGGGCAAGACAAATGCTTAGCCAAAAACAGTTTAATTTTCCAAGTGAATTTCAAAATGCGAATTTTGGCATATAGGAAACCTAAAATTTCTAATGGAGACAGATTGGCCGAAATGCATTGTATCGAAGACGAACAATAGTCAGAAAATTTACAGGCAGACTTTAATTTGGATTACCACTCAGCCGAAATAATAGAACACACACTCCCGGAATCTAATAGAGCTGTAACAGGTTCATTATTCAATTCAATTTTGAGAAATGGTACAGGTGCGGGGTAATTCGCCGCAATCCTAAGACATTCTTTGAGACCTTCAAATGACAAATGAGAAGACTGACTTTTCCCTGAGATCTGGTCGGATTTAACAGGGGCTGAGCCTGAAGAAGGTGGGCATGCCGACTCAGCCGATGCCACTAGTCACTTTTGCTTATTGGCGTTGGTGGAAGTTGCGCCAGAAGTTGAGCAGGAGGGGGTGCTATTAGTAGTCGGGCTATGTTTGGCAATATGGGAAAACGAGCCGCATTTAAAACAGCCTTGGGATGACCCTGCCCCATTCCTTGTTCCATTGGGTTTGATCAACGGGCACTTGTTCCGGAGATGATCCGTCGACCCCACTGATCTCTATACATGGATCGCTGATGGCAGGTCTCCGCTGCAGGAGAAAGTACGCCAAGTTGAGCGCGCGGTTCGCCATGTTGGCGTACCCAACCTAGAGCTCTCCTTATGGGGAAGCAAAGATAATATAGTCAATTTTAAGTCGCAATAAATGGCGCATTGGAGTAATTAAAAATATAGAGACATGTTCACTCAAAGCATAAGGACATTGGGATCACTGACACGTCATTCCGAGGTCAGTAAATCTCCGGGATAGCAACAAACATGAGTGTATAATAACGGCCTACATATATTAACTTAGGTGCTGAATACATGCAATTAGCGATCGGTAACACAATACGAGTGAAAACCAGTTTCTGGAAACATTGCTGTAAATTGTATACATGTATGCCACGAAATTATGCATTCTTAAAATGATGTACCTATAAACGTAGCTCACTATACAGGCCTAGTTTCGACATATCGTAATCGGTGCTTGATAATGAATTTCTGTTTCCTGTTTCCATGAAATAAATTGCATATTATCAAATTAAAATATCATTGGAGCAAATGTACACATTTATAAAACCAGCAAATATTCAAAACTTGTCAATATATCACATTACCTGCAGCTTAATTTACTATTACAGACCTCTTTAATTAAATTCAGCTAGCAAAGCGAAATTGATAGCCATCATCAGAAATATGTAACACCAGTTAAGAGTCCCAAATACCACGAATAGTATAATGGGATAGCCCCAAACACCCACCACACTTTCCCTTCTCCCACCACTCCAGTGTCTGAAACCCATAATTATTACTGATGTAAATAAGGTCTAGAATTCCTCCAGACTTCATTTTCTAAGATTGTTATAAGGTCACGTCAATTATTTCATCGAAACCGTTAGTTTAATTATGAGAAATAAAAAAAATAAAAAAATCTTTACTTGCAGTTAATGTTCAGTAAAATTGAAAACAGTCGGCTGTACATCACTTCTAAGGTGTACAGTTTGTCCATTTCTCTCAAAACAGTCTTCCTCTAAGTGATCCTAGCAGAGAACAGCTGTTTTAGAAGGCTCCCAATTCTCCCGCCTGATAATCCATGATCTTAGAAGTTCGGGTCTCGAGAAAGGAAACCTGCAAAAATTAATTGCCATTTTGCTCCCGGAATATGCGAAGAAAGATACAATAAACCTAAAACTCAAAACACTACCCTAGGAAGATTCTTATGTACAGTATAAAACTCCCCGATGAAATGATTTCTCCTTCTGCTGATCGATTCTGTTTGTACATCCATAAGCTGAACACTGCGGTATGTTAATACCCCGTAGAATGTTTCTTCATTCATATTTCAGATAAACACATACATATTTAAATTGAATCTTGTAATCCACAAGTATACTACAAGGCAACGAACCTAAATTCGTAAAATACACTACTATTTACTTTGCAATAACACAGCACAGAACACCCGTGGAACTACAATCAAGAGGCCTCGCGTCACTGAACTAAGCATAAACAAAGCAAGCGCGCTCCTCGTGGTCTGTTGCACCATGCGCTCGCTGCCATCTTACTACGCCAGTCATCTTCTATTCGGCTTACTGCTACCCAAGCTACCAGCCATCCAGGTATAGAGATCAGTGGTCGACCCACAAGCATAGCATTTGCGCGCAGTAAAGGTTCGGCGAGGTGGAGGCCGAAAATTACTTGAAGATGGAGGGGGCTCCTTCGCAACACGTAATGTGTCCGCATATCTAACTCCTTCGGCTGATACAGCCATAGCCTCTAACTGCCACCCCCAGAGCCCCGAGTTCGATTCCCGGCTCTGCCAAGAAATTTGAAAATGTATACGAGGGCTGGAACGGGCTCCACTCAGGCTCGGGATGTCAACTGAGTAGAGGGGGTTTCGATTCCCACCTCAATCATCCTCGAAGTAGTTTTCCGTGGTTTCACACTTCTCCTCCAGGCAAATACCGGGATGGTACATAACTTAAGGCCACGGCCGCTTCATTTCCTCTTCTTTGTCTCTCTCTTCCGATGTTCCCAACCGTGAACAAGGCCCCCGTTCAGCATAACAGGTCATATCAATCAATCAATATCAATCAATACTGATCTGCATTTAGGGCAGTCGCCCAGGTGGCAGATTCCCTATCTGTTGCTTTCCTAGCCTTTTCCGAAATGATTTCAAAGAAATTGGAAATTTATTGAACATCTCCCTTGGTAAGTTATTCCAGTCCCTAACTCCCCTTCCTATAAATGAATATTTGCCCCAGTTTGTTCTCTTGAATTCCAACTTTATCTTCATATTGTGATCTTTCCTACTTTTATAGACGCCATTCAAACCTATTCGTCTACTAATGTCATTCCACGCCATCTCTCCACTGACAGCTCGGAACATACCACTTAGTCGAGCAGCTCTTCTTCTTTCTCTCAATTCTTCCCAACCCAAACATTGCAACATTTTTGTAACGCTACTCTTTTGTCGGAAATCACCCAGAACAAATCGAGCTGCTTTTCTTTGGATTTTTTCCAGTTCTTGAATCAGGTAATCCTGGTGAGGGTCCCATACACTGGAACCATACTCTAGTTGGGGTCTTACCAGAGACTTATATGCACTCTCCTTTACATCCTTACTACAACCCCTAAACACCCTCATAACCATGTGCAGAGATCGGTACCCTTTATTTACAATCCCATTTATGTGATTACCCCAGTGAAGATCTTTCCTTATATTAACACCTAGATACTTACAATGATCCCCAAAAGGAACTTTCACCCCATCAACGCAGTAATTAAAACTGAGAGGACTTTTCCTATTTGTAAAACTCACAACCTGACTTTTAGCCCCGTTTAACACCATACCATTGCCTGCTGTCCATCTCACAATATTTTCGAGGTCACGTTGCAGTTGCTCACAATCTTGTAACTTATTTATCACTCTATAGAGAATAACATCATCCGCAAAAAGCCTTACCTCCGATTCCACTCCTTTACTCATATCATTTATATATATAAGAAAACATAAAGGTCCGATAACACTGCCCTGAGGAACTCCCCTCTCAACTATTACAGGGTCAGACAAAGCTTCACCTACTCTAACTCTCTGAGATCTATTTTCTAGAAATATAGCAACCCATTCAGTCACTCTTTTGTCTAGTCCAATTGCACTCATTTTTGCCAGTAGTCTCCCATGATCCACCCTATCAAATGCTTTAGACATGTCAATCGCGATACAGTCCATTTGACCTCCAGAATCCAAGATATCTGCTATATCTTGCTGGAATCCTACAAGTTGAGCTTCAGTGGAATAACCTTTCCTAAAACCGAATTGCCTTCTATCAAACCAGTTATTAATTTCACAAACATGTCTAATATAATCAGAAAGAATGCCTTCCCAAAGCTTACATACAATGCATGTCAAACTTACTGGCCTGTAATTTTCAGCTTTATGTCTATCACCCTTTCCTTTATACACAGGGGCTACTATAGCAACTCTCCATTCATCTGGTATAGCTCCTTCGGCCAAACAATAATCAAATAAGTACTTCAGATATGGTACTATATCCCAACCCATTGTCTTTAGTATATCCCCAGAAATCTGATCAATTCCAGCCGCTTTTCTAGTTTTCAACTTTTGTATCTTATTGTAAATGTCATTGTTATCATACGTAAATTTTATTACTTCTTTGGCCTTAGTCTCTTCCTCTATCTTGACATTATCCTTGTAACCAACAATCTTTACATACTGCTGACTGAATACTTCTGCCTTTTGAAGATCCTCACATACACACTCCCCTTGTTCATTAATTATTCCTGGAATGTCCTTCTTGGAACCTGTTTCTGCCTTAAAATACCTATACATACCCTTCCATTTTTCACTAAAATTTGTATGACTGCCAATTATGCTTGCCATCATGTTATCCTTAGCTGCCTTCTTTGCTAGATTCAATTTTCTAGTAAGTTCCTTCAATTTCTCCTTACTTCCACAGCCATTTCTAACTCTATTTCTTTCCAGTCTGCACCTCCTTCTTAGTCTCTTTATTTCTCTATTATAATAAGGTGGGTCTTTACCATTCCTTACCACCCTTAAAGGTACAAACCTGTTTTCGCATTCCTCAACAATTTCTTTAAACCCATCCCAGAGTCTGTTTACATTTTCATTTACCGTTTTCCACCGATCATAGTTACTTTTTAGAAACTGCCTCATACCTGCTTTATCAGCCATATGGTACTGCCTAACAGTCCTACTTTTAAGACCTTGCTTTCTGTCACATTTATTTTTAACTACCACAAAAACAGCTTCATGATCACTAATACCATCTATTACTTCAGTTTCCCTATAGAGCTCATCTGGTTTTATCAGCACCACATCCAAAATATTTTTCCCTCTGGTTGGTTCCATCACTTTCTGAATCAGCTGTCCTTCCCATATTAACTTATTTGCCATTTGTTGGTCATGCTTCCTGTCGTTCGCATTTCCTTCCCAATTGACATCTGGCAAATTCAGATCTCCCGCTACAATCACATTTCTTTCCATGTCGTTTCCCACATAGCTGACTATCCTATCAAATAATTCCGAATCCGCATCAGTGCTACCCTTTCCCGATCTGTACACTCCAAATATATCAAGTTGCCTATTATCTTTAGAAATGAGCCTTACACCTAGAATTTCATGTGTCTCATCTTTAATTTTTTCGTAGCTTACAAATTCTTCTTTCACCAGAATGAAAACTCCCCCTCCCACCTTTCCTATCCTATCTCTACGATACACACTCCAGTGCCGTGAGAAAATTTCTGCATCCATTATATCATTTCTCAGCCATGATTCAACTCCTATTACAATATCTGGTAAATATATATCTATTAAATTACTTAATTCTATTCCTTTCTTTACAATACTTCTACAGTTCAACACTAACAATTTTATGTCATCCCTACTTGATTTCCAGTTTTCTGCTCCCTTATCACCGCTCCCTAGGCCATCCCGTTTCCCTGAATGTACCTCCCTATTACCCTTCCAAACAAATTTCCTAACTTATACGTACCACTGCGGTTTAAATGAAGGCCATCCGAGCGCAGATCCCTTTCTCCTACCCACCCATTAGGATCTAGAAATTTCACTCCCAGTTTCCCACATACCCACTCCATAGTCTCATTTAAATCCCCAATCACCCTCCAGTCAGTATCCCTCCTACACAGTATTCCACTAATAACAATCTCCGCTTTCTTAAACTTCACCCGTGCTGCATTTACCAGATCCCACACATCTCCAACTATGTTGGTACTTACATCAGCTTGCCTTACGTTGTTGGTACCAACGTGAAACACTACCACCTTCTCCTTCCCCTCCTCCCTCTCTTCTACTTTCCTCAACATCTGCTGTGTGCTGTGTGTCTGTCCGTCCGTCCGTCATTCCAATTATTTCTTTGTTTATTTGTCACGATATCACGCGAAAAGACTTAACAGAATTCTTCGAAAATCGGAATTTAAGTTCAGGGAGAGCCAGGTTATGTACCGGGCCGTTTATTGCTTGATTAGTGTACAGCAGTGTAGCAATATCAAGGGGGCCAAAACAGGAAATGCTAAATACTCGCTATATCGAAAAACGGCACATGATAAATGCACGAGGAATGACACCGGATACATCACGCTTATTATATATTTTCACCAAATTACAATTATCTCCCGAAAAATTAATTCTATTAAAAAGAGTACACGAGGATGATAGAAAATTGATTCGCAGTCATTTATATCCGATATATTTTCACATCACGAGCTATCATTTTTGTCACTATGTCTAACAACGGCGAGCATCGCAGACGTGGTATTATTCTTCAGTTGTAACGAAGTAACTTCGACGACCGTACTTGTTGGTGTGCTAACTCGTCATGGGTACATAGTATAGATACTTTTCAGGGGAGTGTGTTTCATGTCAGACCAAGTAATTTAGTACTGTGAGTATATCTTGAATAAAAAGTGTTCTCCAGATATATTTAGCCTTTCCTTCTAGACCAGGGCCTCTCAAACGCCCAAAATCTCACGCGTGCAAATCGAGGCGCAAGAGCTCCGTGCACTGTGCATCGCTCCCGCTCGGCACGGCTCGGACCAACGCTTCGTCCCTGGGCTACTCGGCTAAGCTCGGCTCAACTCGGCTCAATTCGGCTCGGATTTGGAGCGCTACGCAGCAAGTGAGGAAGAGGGAGACAGGGAAAGCGAGCGAGACAGGCGTGGGGAAAGAGAGAGACAGCGCTATTGCTCCAAATCGAGGAGTGCGGGGTCCGCACTCTGGTCAACCAAGTGAAGTCGTCTTTTGCACCGTGCACAGTGCATGCAACAAGCGCATGCACCCTGAGAGGCCCTGATCTAGACTATATTATTAGTACCATAAAAATGTTCATCAGTGTAGGTCAGAAATTTTTGGCGGTCGGTGCCCAGAAAATCTTTCTAGATACCTCCAGCCTTCGGTGCCACTTAGCATCAGCCTTTAAATGAAACAATTTAACAAGTTTTCCTCCTAGACAGTACGTAATTACCTACAGTGACCATGTGTGGTACTGGCAACTCTGTCACATAACAGCCAGCATGAACCAAAAATCAAAATAACACACACCGAAGATATCTAGAATACTAAACGCAGAGATATTGAAAGAAAAATCTAGCAAAATCAAAAATATAGGAATACTAATAGCGAATGACGATCTGACAGAAGCCGCAAATCGAATAGAAGATCTAATATTAAGCTCTACAAAACCAATCAACATGAATACTAGAGAGGAGAAAGAGTGGTTTGACTAATAATGTTACAATAATTACTACACATATGTCGTAATGGTCCATCTTTTCAATACTACGAGTATATTATGCAATGTTTACATCACATTTTAAATCTAGGAACTAGTTTCGGCCTTGGCTATCATCAGTCATAATACAAAACTGCAAAAACACATCTAATGACTAAAACAAATGTGCTTCTTGTTAAAATATCTAGAAAAACGCTGAAAAGTTTGTCCGTTGGATCAAAAATGGCACACGAAGATATGGTTAAATAGCTGGCACCTTCTTAGATTGCAGCTGGTAGAGATTCGCACTTCAATGCGGTGTCTAGGATATGTATAAACATACACAAGAATTTAATGCAGTGTCCATGAATTGCGAACCTCTGCCAGCTGCAGTTTAAAATGTGCTAGCTATTTAACCATATCTTCGTGTGCCATCTTTGGTCCAACGGAGGAACTTTCCAGCGTTTTTCAAGATGTTTTACCAGGAAGCACTGATGAAACATTTTAACACGATGCAACGCATCTGAGGATTTTAGAGCTTTATTTTAATTTCATCATATATTTTATTTGTTGTGCACATAATTCATCCCAGATGCTTTTAATACCTTTTAACGTCATTTGTGTATGTTTATACTTTTGTTTTAGTCATTGGATGTGTTTGTACAGTTTTGTATTATGACTGATGATAGCCAAGGCCGAAACTAGTTCCTAGATTGAAAATGTAATGTAAAAATGCATAATATAGTATTGAAAAGGTGGACCATTACGACATAAGTTTAGTTATTATTGTGATCACAATTCAATACGTATCAAAACCATGAAGTTTATATCCTATGAAAGAATGTTACATCAAAAGGAAAAAAAAAAAAGAACGTGTTAGCCAAACTACACCAAGTGAAGCTCAACAAGACACTGCCCTGGTAGAAATATATACTATTAAAAGAAGACGATAAAATGTTGATGAAGGAAAAGAAAAAAAGCTTACAGTGAAGAGAAAGCGCATCAACTGGTTGATGAAGCAAGAAATGATCCATACAATCCACTCCGTCCAAGACTACGTCCAGCGGTGAAATACATAAACATGTGAGTATGGGCACGGCCGACTGGATACCTCGCTGCGCTCCTTATACCGGCCTTGACAATCGCTTGTGAAGCCCAGCATAAAGCTGTAATTGGAAAGTTTCACCATAATGCCGCTGGAGCGCTGGCCTACTACCCATTGACAGGATGCTGTATACCGCAAATTGCCGCATTTCCAGTTTTATTTTTTTGGTTTTGCTGTCGTAAATGTTAGCAATGTGTTCGCAATGAGGTGCTTGTTGGCTTGATAATGAAATCTGATAGTTATGCACTAGTGAGTTTATTTTTTATTGTGTAGTGTGGTGATTATATATTTTTTTAAAATTATGTTTACAAATCTTGAAATTTGAGACATTCTTGTGCACCTTTTCGTACTTCGAGCAGAAATTTTATGGAAACAAGAACAGAGTGATTTCTCGCTGTAACTTCGTCCTGAACAAGGATTTTAATTTATGTGCTAATTCGTTTTTTAATGGTGTGTTGATTTGCTTTTCTTTAACTGTGTTAGGAAATATTCGAATATATATTGCTGTGTGCCTTTTTTGTATTCCGAACAGGAAATAAAAGCAAAGGGACACTATCATTTTACGAATTCTCTGTAGACCAGGACAAAACAACGTCTTAGTTTTCCGTTTCTATGTCGGGTATTTACCTTCGTTCTTTCTTTCACTTTTCTTACTCTGTTTACCCCTCCAGCGTTGGCTTTTCTCTCGGACTCAGTGAGGGATCCCACCTCTACCA
This sequence comes from Anabrus simplex, assembly GCF_040414725.1. NCBI lineage: Eukaryota > Metazoa > Arthropoda > Insecta > Orthoptera > Tettigoniidae > Anabrus > Anabrus simplex. The sequence goes on along the minus strand of NC_090265.1, from coordinate 403,170,112 downwards.
CCTCAAGGGTAGTATCGTGGAGCGTGAGACTGCGGGTCGGGGGATACAACTGGGAAGGATGACCAGTACCTCGCCCAGGCGGCCGCAACTTCTATGCTGAACAGGGGCCTTGTGTCGGGGATGGGAAGATTGGAAGGCATATCCAAGGAAGAGGAAAGCCATCAGCCGTGGCCTTAAGTTAGTTACCATCCCGGCATTTGCCTTGAGGAGAATTGGGAAACTATGGGAAACCACTTCGAGGATGTCTGAGGTGGGAATGGATACCACCCTCTACACAGTTGACCTCCCAAGGCTGAATGGACCCCGTTCCAGCCTTCGTACCACTTTTGAAATTTCGTGGCAGGGCCAGGAATCGAACCCGGGCCTCCGTGAGTGGCCGCTAATCATTTTTACCCATGAATGTTCTTTCATAGAATAATCCTTTAGGCGGTGTCGTATTTGCCATATGACAGCAACACAACACATTTTTGTTCAAGATAATCTGAACTTTAACATTTAAACATTGACAAGTAAGAATCACTACTGCTATGACGGTAAGGCCAGCGTATGAAGTGTTGTTACCTGAGCAATGGGGCCGATGACCTAGATGTTAGGCCCCTTTAGACAACAAGCATCATCATCATCATCATCATCATCATCGAGCAGAGAACAGTTTACATTTTATTTACTCAAAATACTTTTCTCTCACTGAATTTTTATTTAAAATTCTTCTTCTTTCGCTATTTGTTTTACGTCGCACCGACACAGATAGGTCTTATGACACCGGTGGAATAGGAAAGAGCTAGCAGTGGGAAGGAATCGGCCGTGGCCTTAATTGAGGTACAGCCTGATGTGAAAATGGGAAACCACGGAAAACCGTCTCCAGAACTGCCGACTGTGGGGTTCGAACCCACTATCTCCCGGATGCAAGCTCACAGCTCCACGCCGCGTGGCCAACTTGTTCCACCCTACTGCATTTCAAGTAAAATTTATTTTCTGAATTTAGCATGGCCAGCTTGCCCGGTATTTAATATTCTAGTGAAAGGTATGAATGAAATATAATCTGAAACTATATATGTTGAAATTAACATTTAAACACGTTTGAGTCAAAATATTTATGTTCTGCATACAACGAATATGGAAAAAGTAAGACTCTTATGTTATGTCCAGCCCCCTTCCTGAGAGCAGCGCTTGAAGAATTTTAAAACTCTAATTGAACAATGACTCTTAATCTCGATATTAACATCAGAAGACAAAAGCATTGTGGTAAGTTCTGCTATGTATCTAAATGCCATGATAATAAAAACGATTACTATTATTCCTCACAATTAAGGAACGTAAGTTGGACTACTCCATCCTCCGCAGTTTCATTTCACGACGTTGTTTCGGCACATATCAATGAAAGTAGCCTTTAGGATTAATCATTTTAACAATATTAGTCAATGTAACATACTATTTTATTCCCTAAATTAAGATACATCGGCAATCAGAGTCAATATCAGAACGTCAGCTGGACTAAGTCATCTCCCCGCAGTTTCATTTCACGACATCATTTTGGCAAATATCAACGAAAGTAACCTTTAAGATTAATCATTTTAACAGTATTAACCCATGTAATATTCTCCATAGCTCTAAATTACGATAAATCGGCAACCAAAGTCAATATATTTTCCATAAAGAAGTATGCATTTCTACCGCAAATAGGTCGGCCGCCAGCGCCACGTGTCGAGTTTTGTAACTACTCCGATTACAGTACGTGGACCCGATTGTCAAGGCCGGTAAGGAGCTAGCTAGAGCGACGCATCAAGTCGGAGCTAGCTAGAGCGACGCATCAAGTCGGCCGTGGTATGGGAAAATCACTTCAATGGCATACTGAGGAAACAAGACATTCCTGACCATGGAACGGAAGAAGAAAGTAAAACAAAACCTATGTCTGGGCACCGTTTACAATGGAAGAAGTCCGAAAGATAACAATTAAAACAATAAAACTGCAGAAACAGACAACATCTACAGTGAGCATTTAAAAACCTCTATCAAATCATATCTACCTATATGGATCAAGTTGTTCAACAAATTCATAGAGACTGGGACAAACTCCATAATCAAAATTATATTCTACGGTAAAGGAGACCCAGAAGACCCCCAACAATTACAGTATACTGTAGAGGCATTGCACTGGAGAACACATAAAGTCAGAGAAAATAGTTTGACACTAATGGCAGTAGAACTACTACTAGGTAACATAAGAAACTTAATTAAGGTACAGCCCCAGCATTTGCCTGATGTGAAAATGGGAAACCACGGAAAACCGTCGCCAGGGCTGCCGACAGTGGGATTCGAACCCACTATCTCCCGAATGCAAGCTCACAGCTGCGTGCCCTGACAGCACGGCCAACTCGCCTGGTTTGACGGACTCTGGACGTCAGCAAACTTCGATATGAGACTATATGTGCACGGCTCCTACCATCATCTCTGTAAAAACAAGGCATACCACAATCCAATTAATACGTGCATGTACTAGCTATTTGAGAAGCCACGTGAACGTTATCACATTTAACTTTGTACAAAGCGCTTTTGAATGAGAACCATAAGTGAATGCCCAAAACTAAAAGTTAATAGAAATCATATTTAAGTCACACTTATTCTTTGTACATTTGTGCGAATTTTTGAATAGTAATAAAGTATATATGAACCAAGCGAACGGCCATTGTATTCATCCCTCCAGAATCTGTCATGTTCTTTCTTACGAATATCGGATTAGAATGGCCAAAGTGCACAACTTAATTCTGTTGATTTTTATTTGTAGGAAACTCTTGCTGCTTCTCCTGTTTCTCCTGTCGTTTGCACAAAGACATCTATGTGAAAAAGAGAATCCCATCGTTTCTACTCAGCAAGGTCTTCTCAGAGGAAGGAAAGAGACACTAAAATCAGGGAAGACATTCTATAGCTTCCTTGGTATCCCCTACGCCAAGCCCCCGCTCGCCAATCTAAGATTTGAGGTAAACCTACAAATTTAGTTGGAAATAATAATAATAATAATAATAATAATAATAATAATAATAATAATAATAATAATAATAATAATATAATCGGGAAGAAAACTGAGTAGACTCAGTATATCTTATTCTAAGTTGGGAGCAGTTAGACTGATTGCTTGTACAAATAGGTGATAACAATGGTCGGAGGGTACTCAGAATGAGGAGATAAAAGCTAGAAATTAACTCGATAGATGAAGTTGTGTGTATGAACCGGCTTCAGTGATTGGTCATGTGAGGCGAATGGAGGAGGTTAGATTACCTAAAAGAATAATGACTTGGTCATGCATGGTAAGAGAAGCAGATGGAGACGAAGGCGACGATAGAGTCTGTTTCTAATTATTTAAAGATTAGAGGTATGGAACTAAAGAAGGCCACAGAGGAATTTACAAATAGAGAATTGTGGATGAGAAGAGTTTATTCACGGAGGCTTGTAGATTGAACGCCGAAAGGCCTAACAGTATATGACAAAGATCTATATTATTTTGTATGAGTGAACGAATAATAATAATAATCATAAATAATAATAATAATAATAATAATAATAATAATAATAATAATAATAATAATAATAATAATAGTCGTTCTGCGGCTACCGTGGAGTAGAGGGGAAGAAACGGCAGGGCCTACGGATCTGGACCAAAACCAGACCCGAAAATAAATAAATAAATTTAGAATGTTGATTCTTTTCTCTTTTGAAAAGCCACAACGACAACAACAATAAGAAGAATTTAACAAACTTTAGTAGTGATTAACAATAGAGAACAATACATGTTAATAAGATGATATAACAACACAAGCTTTAGAGCTTAATAATGAAAATTAAAAAGAAGCAGCTCCCATTTTACAAAGCAAGACTTTTTAGTTTTGTACATCTTTGGTATGTTAGGAGAAGTGAGGCTAGAACCTCTGCTAGCCAAAGTTATCCTACAGAGGGGTAATCGAACCTTAAACATGTTTTTAAATGTGAAAGAAAGAAGCTAGAGCTTCCAAAACACAGTTACATACGCCAGCGGGGAATCAGACTCACAACTTCAAATACTTGTAGTTACATACCAGAAGGGTCACGAATACAGGCAGGGCCGTCGCGTGGTATGTAGGCGCCAAAGACAAGGCATAAATCGGAGACCCCCCCCGGGTAAAACCCGCAGCCACACATGTATACTTTGATAGTTTAAATATATTATATATTTGTATTATTTACATTTAAGAATTCGTATTTGTGTTAATCGTAGTAGTACAAGCATGGCTCCCTTGTTTGTTTATATTTTACTAACATGCAGAAGTAACATGTGGTTTCAATTCAGTGAGTGAAATATCTAAACTAGTGATTTTTCACTGACGTATTTCATCTTAATTCTTTTGTAAATGTGTGGGGGATTGCAATAAAACAGCACAGTACATCCGTGGAACTACAATCAGCAGACTTGGCGTCACTGAACTAAGTATAAACAAAGCAAGCGCGCTCCTCGTGGTCTACTGCACCGTGCGCTCGCTGCCATCTGCCATCTGCGGTCTACATGCTTGTGTCAGTGAGGCTACTCTCAGTTCGGAAGGTATTGTACGGTGTGTTGCTAGTGAACAGACGGCCTGGTACCACAATATGAGGCATGTTCGTCACCAGTTGGTTACTTTTCGACACGGCCAAAGATTCCAGCAACTACGAACGTAATAGCACCACTCAATCTACAATAAATCGTAGTGATTAGATATTAGGAATATTTAAGCTATTTGTGAATGTTTACGCAATTGCATTGCAATTATTATGCTACATTGCTTGTAATGGAACATTTTGACAATTTTGAATGAATTTCTGAGTGACTGCATGACAAGTTAAATGTAAGTTATTTACTGTACATTTCCTATGAATTTCTATGTGATTTCTTTTAATAGCAACTCATAAGTCATTTTTAACTGTCATGTATTTCTTGTTTCTTGTTCTAAAGAACTTTTTCTTTTATCCATTCTTATATACTGGTACAAAAGAGTATAATTTTTAAAAAATATATAACTTTTCGGAACCATGTTTTCTTTATTCAGGTACTACTCGTACTTCAAAGGATATAAGTGTTTCAAAATGTTACGTTCTTAGTCTTATATCATTTTTACCATAGCTGTGTGATGATCTGATAACTGCCTCATATAATCTTGACTGATCTCCCTTAGGAAATATTTGACTTGTACTCTTATGCCCGAGCATGCTAACATTATCATGGAAGTTTTTATGTTAATATAGTTCCTTGTAATATTCTGCTATCATGTAATACAGTATTTTTTTGGTTATATTTTGTTATTGTTGTGTACGATTTATGTTTTAATTTCGTTGTCATGCTCCTATAAGCAGACATTTTCACCGGGATATCCTCCGATTGCTATGCATTTGTAAATAATAATAATAATAATAATAATAATAATAATAATAATAATAATAATAATAATAATAATAATAATAATAATTGTTACGGAGTTATCCGTGGAATGCAGAGGTGAAAGAAGGTGCGGGCTGAAATGGGTCTAACTACAAGTCCGAAAAATGAATTAAAATTTCAATAAAAGTTATATTTTCAACAGACAAGATTTAACAAATTTTCGCTAGGTGAAATAACAATGAAAAATCAGGTACAATTATAACTTTACAAACGAAAGCACAAGTTAAGGGATCTTTACAAATTTTGGGCTTCGAGCCCCAAGTTCAATAATTCCTGAGCTCTCAGCTCACAACCACAATTTACCAAAGGGCAGAAAACCCCTAATTACATGGAGCACTTGCTCCCACCTAGTAATGTCAAGCCTCCTAGAGGCACCTTTCAAAACACCATAAAGAGCTGACCCGCTCTCAATCTTTCAAGCCCATTAAAGGCAATACAATGCTTTACAATCACTTGCCATCGAGGCACAACTTACAAGAATTAAACAGGGGTATCTTGTACCCAGCCTACAGGGCCTTAAAAGAAAAAATAATAGGTTAATTAAATGGCCCAAAATACCAATATGAATGGAGGCGTTGCTTGCACTCCTACATGAAACCTTAAAAAACCTAAGGGGCACTAGACCGATGACACAGGGGCTATTCCCAAACTAGAGAGGTGACTCGTATGAGAAAACTTTAATACACTAAGGCCCGGTTTCACAGTTTGAGTTTAAGCCGAAGCTTTAGTAAGCCACGCACGCCGCTTAAGCAAGGCTTACTCTTTGGCTTAAACACTACGAGTTTCACAGTAGGGGGACCATGTGCAGCTTTACTAAGCTGAACATCTCCGAAGTTGGTAATGCTTGCGCATGCGCAATGATTCAGTTCTCATCTTTGTTTACATCCGTACTAGAGTATTCTAAGTTCCTTGACATCCGTAGCCTATGATTGATTGACTTGTAGGTTATACATCGTTTATCAGCCAAGATAATTTAGAAGAATGAACAGAAAATGTGATTCCAATAATAGTAACAAAAATAAAGTTTAAAAAAGGTCACTCGCCCGTCCTGCTGACACGTACTACCACTACAGTCTAAAATGACCATAACTTCTGAACCATTCATGCAAATAATGTCCTGACAAGGTTATTGTAATCCTTATAAAATACTGGAGGAGGTCAAACAATTTATTTCGATGAGGAATTCGAGGATAATATCGAAATATTTATTTAATGTTAAGGAGTTATATTTTTTACCGCTGAGTATAGCATAAAATCGCTTCTAGAGGGGGAACGGTTGGAAATAGGTATATACCATCACGGACTTTTTTGTAGAGGTTTCTGTGCTCTACAATTCGTACACTTACACTTGGGGTCTATCGTTGATGGTTCACGCAGCGTAAGCCAAGAAAGCAAGTGACCGACCGACATTTTTGTCTCTTTTTACTGTATATCGGAACACGGAAACTGTATTATTTCACGAGCCTCGAAATATATTCAGAAATATAAGTTATTTAATCTAATGTTATTGGTTTTACGTCCCACTAACTATGAATTTGAGCACCTTCACCACAGGACTGAGACAGGATCGAACCTGCCAAGTTGGGCTATAAGAAGGCCAGCGCTCTACCATCTGAACTGAATCCTTAGCTTAAACCTCAGTTTCATACAGCTTAAGCCAGTCACAGATAAGCTCAGCTTACCACTTGCACTCCCCACTGTGAAACTCGTCCAGAGTTTAAGCTCCCGCTTAAGCCCGATCCAAGGCTTAAGCGTATACTGTGAAACCGGGCCTAAGAGTAGAAAATCGGTTATGATAACGTAGTCACCTCAACTCAAAATGAAGGGGAGCTCGAGAGGGTAAAGCACTCTCTATCCCCGATTTATAGTTAAAGTAATAAGAAACTTTTAGATAAGCCGGCATTAAGTTACATTTTTAGAAAGGTAGGTTACATTGAAAAGGATTCGGACCTTCCCCGAGGGCTAAACTGCTGAGCTAGCAAGAAACAAAGATGTTGAAAGGCCATTACCTCGTAGAAGAGCTGCTGGCGGATGAAAGAGGCGCTTCCCGCCTCCTGCTATACTTCCATACACTAAGCTAGATGTTGTACGAGTGGCGGAGAGCCAGGAAAATCAGCAGTTTTTATACTCTCGGGGAAGATTCGAGACCTTTCATGAGTGATTAAGACACACCCACAGTCGTTTATTGGGTAGCTTACAGTTACACATCAACATTGGGGAAGAAAGGCGCCATCGGCTGAAAATTAATGACAGAAGTTTACGATTGGCTAATTTCAAAACTGGCGGAAAGAAAGATTAATATTGCCAACCCACAAATGAAAGAACATTTAGTAAAGAACAAATTTATGAATACAAAATATCTTCAAGAAAAGTTCTTTCACTTCGCACCAGGGTGCATGATCATAGTTTTTGGTAGAGACATCTGTGAGAGAATGTCCACACTTCTTGATAATAGTAAACAAAAACAATTCGAAATTAACACTGTGACATTTTCTGATAAACGGTTGAATTAATTCAGTTCCAAAGTTCAGAGTTTCAGCTGTAGAGGAGTACTTTAAGGCGGAAAATTCAAATGTGCGGCGTAGAGGTGTACCAACCGGTACAATAATAATAATAATAATAATAATAATAATAATAATAATAATAATAATAATAATAATAATAATAATAATAATAGTAAAGTGGAACTGGAGTTCACATTGAAAATCTTATGTATAAGCTGGGGGTAGCGCAAATTATTGCTACCTCAAACAAGTAAGTAGTGATGGGCAACGCTCTCGCTCGAGACTCTCGAGCCTGACGTCACAGATCTTGACACTCTCGCGAGAATCTCGAGACCGATTCTCCCGTGCTGTGATCTGTGCGACGTCACACGAACTAACAGTGTAAGCTTGATAGTATATTATAAGCAGTTATTGCGAAATAACGTTCTCATATGGAAACGTGTGAGCCGATAAATTTCGTCAAAAGCCTGGAAAAGTACTGCATTTTCAACTATGAACCCTTTAATACCATTAATGAAAGTGAAAACAGAATGTCAGTATATTAAACTCTTCACAACTTATTTGAGGTGGACATCTTAACTGAATTACCCTGTATAATTTGTGAATAACTGCAAATAGGATGTACACTTACCTGGTACTATACTTTGCCCCAGCGTACTTGTGAGATGGAGTAAACATGAGCAGCTGTCTCGCTCTACTGCCGCAAACACGTGTTGGGAACGTTAGTAACATTCGTGAAAACATACGATGGCTCGCTCAGGCAAGCTCTGTTATGAAATAAACACATCCGCAAACAAGTAAAAATATTAAGTTATAAAATAATGAATAATAGAATAAATAAATGAACTTTGTTAATAAGAAATAAAATAACGATAAGGAAAGACAATCAAACTGAACATAACATAAACTGGCTCACCGGTTAGTCACTGTCTACGATGGCTTCATTCCCTTGCATAGTGTCGCAAAGAGAGTAGATAATCAACCTCAGTTAATATTTAACTGCCTGTTTAAAAAATGTAACAGTGAACTTAAGCAAATTTACATTTAATCAACATTGGTTAAGACTAACATTCCGGTAAACTCTCAGGTAACTTAACTGCCCATTAACAATTATATCAGACAGGTAAACATTAACGGCAAAATTGAACTGTTTTAATGTTATCACGGACAAGACATAAGAGTGCGGTATTCTGAACTTCTCGTGTTCTGCTGCTCGTTCATCATCATGTAAGACCGGGCCTTACCGCTCGGTTGCTGTGGAGTGCCAGGCGGAATCTAGTGCTCGCATGCTAATCCGGACACTGATCGCGCACGATACTACGTGTTAGTCAAGTTGAACATTTAAACTCGGGATGTAATTGATGCAATCGTGCTGATAATAATGAAGATTTATCACTTAAATAAACAGTTTTGCAGTATTTACGTTTTAATTTGACTCAAATACGTATTAATGCTATGGAACTAACACATATCTAGGTTATGCTAGACGGGCGGTCTGTAAAAATGGTAGGGCGGTGCGCCTATTAAAAAGGTTCTAGGAGAAATTTGAACCACACATTCTCTTCTCTGCTTTTCTTTCATGCTGTGCTATAGAGCAACAAAAAATTCAAGGTCAAGACAAAAATTTCAAATAAATATTGACTTTACGCGCCTTGGTTTACAGCTGTATTCAAACAAAAGCACATCGAAGCGCGCTCACAAACTGTATGGTTCTGCCACTGCCTTATACATTCTCACTAATCGTGACTCTTGTGAGAGTTAACACCGTGTTAGCTGACTGTTCCCAGGAAATGTTTGCATGAACGGAAGAATCTTCTGATGTTCGGCTGGCGACTCCAAAATCTTCTGATGTTCGGGTAGTGACTCCAAAATCTTCTGATGGCCGGCTGGGGACTCCAAAATCAACTGATGATCGGTTGGTGACTGCAATACTTTCTGATGATAAGCTAGCAACTTCAAAATCTTCTGATGGTCAGCTAGCGACTCCAAAATCTTCTTATTGATAAGCTGGTGGCTCCAAAATCTCCTGATGGCCAGGCGGCGACTTCAAAATCTTCTGGTGATGTCCATCGTCAATCAACTTCACGTCCATCTTGGTAACAACTTGGGAAGACGTTGGATGCATACAGCATTCCTGCTACCGAAGAAGTTCGGTTATAGAAATGAAACTACCTCGCTGACATGGCTCTTCTCCTAACATCAGTGTAACTTCCGATATGGAGAAGGCCCTAAAGCACTTAATGTAGGTATAATATTTCATATGACATTATTGGCATGCATTGTTGAAGATCGTACTCCTCATATAGCCAAGGTGCGGACAGTACAGTGAACAACACCGCACGGCAGTAATACGTTTAGTTCCCGAGAAGAAAGTCTTTCAGGGGTTCCTTCATTTTGTGTGTGAGACATGTTTTTATTTCTGAACAATTATATGCCACTATGCAGTAAATACTATAAATAAATACAGAACATGGTGGATTTTCATTGAAACTGAATGTAAATCTAATCGGCATTTATTTGCATTTTACTGTTAAGTACCTTTTTTTATGTTACTATTTCTCATATTATATTTGTCATAAAATTCTACATTATTAAGTCCCACGAAGGGCTAAGCAAATTTAATTTGTTCAGAATCTTCATAGTCGAACAATAAACACGATATCAATAACAATATTATTCAAGGAATAAGAACTGTTTCCGTGGAAACTAAAACTATTTCCATCCCAATGCATTAACATTTTTATTTAAGCTATCCTGTATTTATAGCTTATGTTTTCGTTGATACGGTGTTTGTACTTTCAAGCGGAATGTAAAGAGCAGGGATGTGACGGTTCGGTTCAAGAAAATCCAACACATATTGTTTAGAATTGACTGCTGGTTGCCTGCTGAGATACGTACCTAAGACGATGTTACCCAGTTATACGCCCCTAGCATTTGTAATTAACTGAAACTAAACTAGACCTATTGTCTGTACTTTTTGAAACTTAACCTGATGCTTGGTTCTTATAAAGCACTGGACAAATAATAATCTATAAGGGGCGATCAAAATGTTTCCTTCGACGGCTGTACAGTCCTGAATCGCTATTCCAATCAGGTAAAATTGCCGCGAGTATTTAGGCACTCATCCCACCGGCGTACCAGGTTGAAGATCCCCTTGTGGTAAAACACTGCGTCCTGCTGCGTGAAGAAGTCCGTAACCGCCCGCTGCACATTCTTGTCCGACAGTAAACGTCGACTCTTCAAAGCCTTTTTGAGGGGACCGAAGGCGTGACAATCGCATGGGCAGAGATCAGGACTATAGGGCGGGTGCTCGAGTGTCTCACACTTGAGTTGGCGTAATGGATGAGGCTGGCCTCCCAGATCGACCGGCGTCTTGTGTCGAAACGTGACTCACACGGAACTGGTGCACCATTCCACAACGGTGATTTTCGACAGACATGCTGCCTCATACACAGTCTTCATTCTCCGATGGATGTCCACCGGTGTCTGTCTTTCGACAGCCAAGAACATTTTAACAGCACGTTGGTCCTGTTTGGACGCATTTGGTAATAACGTTGCCATAATTCACGTGGCCACATTTAACGCGTTCACCTCGGCGCGACACGACTGCCACATGAGTCCCTTTGTCTACATGTCCATGCTTGCATACCCGCATCGGAGTCGTGCTACGTTGTATGTCCGCTTCAGCTGCGCCCTCAGACGAAAACGTTTTGATCACGCCTTATATATTGGATTCATTTCAATTTTTGTATGCTAGTTTTTAAATTATTATTTCATTTCGTTTTATTTTTCACCCTTACGTGGTGACTATAGGGGCCGAAGACTTAGATGCTAGGCCCCTTTAAGCATTAATGATAATAATCATCATCATCTTTATCTTTCATCTCACCTCATCCCGATCCCGGAACGAAGGATTAGAGCTACATCCCCCCACATACGGCGGGCGTCAGAAAGGACATCCAAAAACTGGGCCAAATCCTCATGGGCGACATAGTTCGCACCCGCGACCTCTCCAAGGAGTTAGAAAAGTGGTAGAAGAAGAATAGGGGCTGTTAGGACTAGATTTTCAGTAGATTCTATACGTCGAAAAATATTTTGAGAGTAATAATTGAATTTGAATTTATTACCCATAATCTTACAGAGCTGCCTCGTTATAGATTAGATTAGATTACTTCCAAAAATACACACAATCCACAACCCTATACAAAGGAAATCTGCTTGCTCTAGTCTTCTTCTACCGGGCGAGTTGGTCGTACGGCTAGGGGCTCGCAGCTGTGAACTTGCATCCGGGAGATAGTGGGTTCGAGTCCCACTGTCGGTAACCCTGAATATGGTTTTCCGTGGTTTCCCATTTTATTACCAGGCAAATGCTGGGGCTGTCCCTTAATTAAGGCCATGGTCACTTCCTTCCCACTCCTAGGCCTTTCCTATCCCATCGTCGCCATAAGACTATCTGTGTCGGTGCGACATAAAACAAATTGTAAAAACACATATTAACATCAATGCACCTTCTACTTCTAACATTCAACAACCACACGGCACATTCCCTAAAATTCACTTCACCAACTGTACAATAAACAATTTGTGTTTGAAATAAAGCTAGGTTATGTTAACCTGCTATCAAAGCTTTGAAAACATATGACATTGTCAAGGTCTCTGGTTCTCTCACGGAAAATCAATAACCCAGCGCATGCGCTCTGCGCTCTGTTCAGTAAACTCAACTGTCAAGCGACATCTCGGTAGAAATTTATGAATATTTAAAAAATAGAGTTATAATTATTTTCCAGCATAAACAGTCGTACGCAACTCGCCTATAATGGTAATGAAGACACTCGTATGGAAATTATAAATTTACTCGTGTCTTAATTATTGCCATTATAGGCTTGCTGCATAATGCACATTACTTAAATTATATATTACAAGACATAAGTATTGCATATCTACTTTTTGTGCGACTCATTGGCTGAATGGTCAGCGTTCAGGCTTTCGGGTCAGAGGGTCCCAGGTACAATTCTCGGCTGGATCGGGGATTTTAATCGAATCTGAATAATTCTTCTGATTCGGGGACTTGGTGTTTGTGTTTGTATCAACACTTTCCTCTTCATATTCAGAGAACGTAATACACTACCAACGGCCACAGAAACACGCTGCGCACGTAGCGAACGATAAATGGGACACGGCGTTGGCGAATGGCCCACTTCGTACCGTGATTTCTCAGCCGACAGTCATTGTAGAACGTATTGTCGTGTGCCACAGGACACGTGTATAGCTAAGAATGCCAGGCCGCCGTCAACGGAGGCATTTCCAGCAGACAGACGACTTTACGAGGGGTATGGTGATCGGGCTGAGAAGGGCAGGTTGGTCGCTTCGTCAAATCGCAGCCGATACCCATAGGGATGTGTCCACGGTGCAGCGCCTGTGGCGAAGATGGTTGGCGCAGGGACATGTGGCACGTGCGAGGGGTCCAGGCGCAGCCCGAGTGACGTCAGCACGCGAGGATCGGCGCGGCGCATCCGCCGCCAAGCGGTGGCAGCCCCGCACGCCACGTCAACCGCCATTCTTCAACATGTGCAAGACACCCTGGCTGTTCCAATATCGACCAGAACAATTTCCCGTCGATTGGTTGAAGGAGGCCTGCACTCCCGGCGTCCGCTCAGAAGACTACCATTGACTCCACAGCATAGACGTGCACGCCTGGCATGGTGCCGGGCTAGAGCGACTTGGATGAGGGAATGGCGGAACGTCGTGTTCTCCGATGAGTCACGCTTCTGTTTTGTCAGTGATAGTCACCGCAGACGAGTGTGGCGTCGGCGTGGAGAAAGGTCAAATCCGGCAGTAACTGTGGAGCGCCCTACCGCTAGACAACGCGGCATCATGGTTTGGGGCGCTATTGCGTATGATTCCACGTCACCTCTAGTGCGTATTCAAGGCACGTTAAATGCCCACCGCTACGTGCAGCATGTGCTGCGGCCGGTGGCACTCCCGTACCTTCAGGGGCTGCCCAATGCTCTGTTTCAGCAGGATAATGCCCGCCCACACACTGCTCGCATCTCCCAACAGGCTCTACGAGGTGTACAGATGCTTCCGTGGCCAGCGTACTCTCCGGATCTCTCACCAATCGAACACGAGTGGGATCTCATTGGACGCCGTTTGCAAACTCTGCCCCAGCCTCGTACGGACGACCAACTGTGGCAAATGGTTGACAGAGAATGGAGAACCATCCCTCAGGACACCATCCGCACTCTTATTGACTCTGTACCTCGACGTGTTTCTGCGTGCATCGCCGCTCGCGGTGGTCCTACATCCTACTGAGTCGATGCCGTGCGCATTGTGTAACCTGCATATCGGTTTGAAATAAACATCAATTATTCGTCCGTGCCGTCTCTGTTTTTTCCCCAACTTTCATCCCTTTCGAACCACTCCTTCTTGGTGTTGCATTTGCTCTGTCAGTCAGTGTATCTACTTGTTATTGTATTTACAGTCTTTTTGTGCCTGTATAGTAATAATACACGTATCTTCACTAGTGGTGAAATTAGCTCACTATTTAGAGGTTAGCTATTATGAATGGACGTCTGATTAGTTTTAAATACTAGTTTCAACTCAATGAAAGTCACATAGCGTGACAAAACTGTGCCCAATTAAGCTTTAAACTTATTGAAGTTTGTAAATATATTTTTACTGAATGGATAATAGAAATTCTACTTTTCTTAGTATACATTTTGTCACTCCCATCCAAGAAATTGTAAATCGTAGCTTGCACGCTTCAACCCCGAATATTTGTACATTTCAATACAAAACTTGAAACGTGACAGTTTTCCTTGAATGTGTAAATACAGGAAAATAAAACCATGTCATCGAACTTCACTGTTCCTGTACCGCACCGAGTGTGTTGGCTCTCTCGCTTGACTGGTACGTAGGCTGCCCGCATTTCAGACATGCGAGGCCGGGCGCATTGGGCCATCCTCAACGAGCGTCCAGCTGAGCAACTCTGCTGTAGATCCTCAGGAATCGCTAGAAAGATGAAAAAAATGTTTTAAAAATATTTTTAACGTAAAAAACAAAATACGTGTATTGAAATCCCGAACCACCGAGTTCAGTGGGAGGAAAATAATATTTCCCCCTTCTGTTTCTTCTGCTTTTCCCAGTTCTTGGGTGTGTCGCGGGTGTTGTCTGCATCGCACATGTGAACCTAGCACAGATTACACTCTTCCTCGCGCCGGCTTTTAATAGAGGAATGTATTCACTGTTGCATATTTCTGTGATGGCAGTGGGACATGCCTGCGAATGAATATTGTTTTAATACAAGCACAAACACCCACTATCCGAGACAAAAAATATCCAAACGCAATTAAAATCCTCAACCTGGTAGGAAATCGAACCTGGGAATCTCTTAATCGAAAATCTCAATGCTAACCATTTGGACAAGAAGCCAGGCGGAGTGGGGGTAGGATAACAATTATGCCAGTGAAATTATAATCGTGGAAATGGAAAGGATGGGAAATAAAATACATTGTCATAAACCAGAAGGAATAGACCGCGCGGGGAAGCAGGGATGAAATAGCTTCTGAGAGTAACAGGATTAGCAAGGAATTTGCCTAAGGTGCCTTCTGATTGGACGAAAGCAGTAAAGAATAGAAAAGTGTGCAACAGCTATCGAGGTAATTCTATGATTAAGTGTTCACAGGCTTCTTACAAAAGTGAGTGTCATCAATAAGCTGGACGACAACCAATGCGATTTCAGCCCACAGATGGGCTGTCAGGATTGGTGGTGGTGGTGGTGGTGATTATTGCTTTAAGAGGAAGAACAACTAGGTAACTATCTTCTATATAACGCTAATCTGAGAGAAAAAGGGAAGAGATCCGACACTTTGAAAAATGAAGGTATTGGCCAAAAAAAGACAAGGGCCACGCAGGGCGTGAAAATGAAAGACTCCCTAGGCCTCCATCCGTATTACCGTCGGGGTCGGAAAGGAAGAAGAGTTGACCAAGGGAGGTCGGATAGGATAGATGAAAGTGAGGAGCCTGGCACAAGTAAGTGGAAGCAACGCGAGGACTCAGCTAAGAGCACCGTAGTCGCCAACCCATGCTCCAAAGTACAGAGCCTCTGGAGCCCCTTTTAGTCGCCCCTTACGTCAGGCAGGGGATACCGTGGGTGTTATTCTACCGCCCTCACCAACAGGGGGAGCTGTCAGGATTCTCTCGCTCCATGGCTGATTGGCCAGCATCGTGGTTATCTGTTCAGAGAGCCTTTGGTTCGGTTCCCAACAGGTTTCAAGATTTTAATCGCGCCTGGTTAATTTTCCTGACTCAGAGACTGGGTGTTTTGTTTGTCCCGTAATTCTCTCTCTCTCTCTCTCTCTCTCTCACACACACACACACACACACACACACAAAACCAGCCATCACTGAAAAATGTAATGGTGAATACATCCATCCACATAGCAGAGAGCGGAGTGGCTATGGAGCCAAGCTCCGCATTCTGGAGATGAGTGGGTTCGAACCGCACCGTCAACTGTCCAGAGAATGTCTTTTACCAGTTTTCCATTTTTACTTCCAGAGAAATGTCGGTCAGTTTCTATTCACAGGCCACAGCCAATTTCATTCACCGTCATTCATATCACATACATCAGCTCCTCAACTGAGGTTGGCGTTAGGAAGGGCATTTGGCCGTACAAAACATGCCATATACAGTAAGTTAATTTCTATGACCGTAATACACAACTTTTCGGAGTGCGTGGACCAGGCCGATCTGCGCCGCAGTCCAAAACTTCTGAGTACCATCACGAGACCTTGTCATCCGTTTTATCAGGGCGAGTAAGTAGTATAATTGGATGGTTCTGCGGCCTCCTCCTCCTCGCGCGGCGCGAGAAATTTGAATTCTGGCGGGAAATTTGAATTTTGGCGGGAAATTTGAATTTTGGCGGGAGATTTGAATTTGTAAACAAAGCCACGTGCTTTTTGACAGCTGTCATCGACAAAAACGCATCGCTAACCTCACTGCTGCCATCTTGACGGGCCTAAACCTCACTAGTGCCAACTTAACCTAACTAGCGTGAGGTAAACAAAGCCACGTGTTTTTTGACAGCCACGTGCTTTTTGACAGACAACAACGCATCGCTAACCTCAGTACTGCCATCTTGACGGGCCTAAACCTCAGTAGTGCCAACTTAACCTAACTAGCGCGAGATAAACAAATCCACGTGCTTTTTGACAGCCACGTGCTTTTTGACAGACAACAACGCATCGCTAACCTCAGTACTGCCATCTTGACGGGCCTAAACCTCAGTAGTGCCAACTTAACCTAACTAGTGCGAGGTAAACAAAGCCACGTGTTTTTTTGACAGCCACGTGCTTTTTTTGACAGCTGTCATCCGCCATCTTTAAACCACAAAGCACTGTGCTGCCCTCTTTAGATGCAAAATTCGTCACCTGTCATCCGCAGTGCTGCCATCTTGACGGGTCTAAACCTTGGTGCTACCAACTTAACCTAACTAGCGCGAGGTAAACAAAGCCACGTGCAGCTGTCATCCGCCATCTTTAATCACAGTGCTGCCCTCTTTAGCTACTTACCTTTGAAATGTGGTGGCGGATAATTTGAAAAATGCTTTTTGACAGCAGCCATCTTCGTGCACCATGCTGCCCTCTTTAGCTAGATACCTGTGGTGGCAGGCAATTCCACATGACAGCAGCCATCTTTAATCAAGAGAGCACTGTGCTGCCATCTTTAGCTAGATACCTTTGAAATGTGGTGGCGGCAAATTGAAAAATTTCATGTGCTCTTGTTTGGAAACAAACTGACGTGCTTTTTTGACAGCTACCATCCGCCATCTTTAATCAACAGAGCATAGTGCTGCCCTCTTTAGTTTGAAATGTGGTGGCGGCAAATTCCACATGCTCTTGTTTGGAAACAAAGCCATGTTCTTTTTTGACAGCTGTCATCCGCCATATTTAATCAACAGAGCACCGTGCTGCGGGCAATTTCGTCAGCTGTCATCCGCCATCTTTAAACACCGTGCTGCCCTCTTTATGGCTACCACCTTAAGCACGTAGTAGCGGGCAATTTGAAAAGTTCTGTTAGCTATCATCCGCCATCTTTAATCAAGAGAGCACCGTGCTGCCATCTTTAGCTAGATACCTTTGAAATGTGGTGGCGGCAAATTGAAAAATTTCACGTGCTCTTGTTTGGAAACAAACTCACGTGCTTTTTGACAGCTACCATCCGCCATCTTTAATCAACAGAGCATAGTGCTGCCCTCTTTAGTTTGAAATGTGGTGGCGGCAAATTCCACGTGCTCTCGTTTGGAAACAAAGCCATGTGCTTTTTTGACAGCTGTCATCCGCCATCTTTAATCCAGAGAGCACCGTGCTGCCCTCTTTATCGTAGTAGATGTAAATTCGTCACCTGTCATCCGCAGTGCTGCCATCTTTAGCTAGATACCTTTGAAATGTGGTGGTGGATAATTTAAAAAGAAATTCTACAGCAGCCCTCTCTCGACGCTAATTGCATAATATGGCGGCTATACATGACTCCTTAAGGGTGCTTACGCAAGATGGCTGCTATACACAGGTTCTTATGAGACGCCCTTGGGATGCTTGCGCAAGATGGCAGTTATACATGGCTCCTTATGAGATGCCCTAGGGATGCTTGCTCAAGATAGCGACTGCTCTTATGGGACGGCTTAAGTGTCCTTGCACAAGGTGGCTTGAGACGCCCTAAGGATGCTTGCGCAAGATGGCGGACACAAGATGGCGGCTATACACAACTCCTTATGAGACGCTTTAAGGGTGCTTGCGCAAGATGGTTGCTACTCTTAGCTTAGAGGCTAACGTGTCGTGCTAGTTCGATTCATTAAATTTAGGGCTTAAATGCAAAATGTTAAATATATCGAAAACGGTGCACCGCAGAGCAAAACGGACACAATTTTTCTGCCTAATACCTAGGTTCGCAGTATGAGGAACAAGAAAACTATAGTCTAATGATGGGATCAACGGTTCGGTTCCTACTTAGGCCCTTTGACATTTGCTCTGTTTTAGCTTGTATTGAAGCGAGTCTTCGTAACATGATCAGGTCTAGCTATGGTAGAGAGTATAACGTACCGTGCTGGTTCGATTCATTAAATTTGGAGGCTTAAATGCAAAATGTTAAATATCTCGAAAACGGTGCATCGTAGAGCAAAACGGACAAAATGTTTCCGCCTAATACGTAGGTTCGTAGTATCAGGAACAAGAAGAAACATAGTCTAATGATGAGATCAACGGTTCGATTCTTACTTAAGCCCTTTGGCATTGGCAGCTATCTATTTCTACAAGATGGTGGCTGCTCTTATGAGACACAAGATGGCTTGAGACGTCCTAGGGATGCTTACGCAAGATGGTGGACACAAAATGGTGACTATACATAGCTCCTTATGAGACAGCCTAGGGGTGCTCGCACAAGATGGCAGCTACTCTTATGAAGAAAGCTAGCTTAGAGGCTACTGCGCAAGATAACAGCTGCTGTTATGCGTGTGGTGGAGGGCAATTTGAAATTCTATGTGCTTAATCAACAGAGCACCCTGCTACCCTCTTTAGCTGAAATGTGGTGGTGGATAATTTGAAAAATTCTTTTGACAGCTATCATCTTTAAACAATGGCGACTATACATAGGCTGTTAAGGCCTTATCATTCTCCTCCTCCTCCTCCTCCTCCTCCTCCTCCTTCTCTACCTCTTCCTCCGCCTCTTATGTCAAGGTATAGCTTTATATCGAACAAGTTTAAACCTGCATCGCGAAGGCAAGCGTGTGCAGCGATAACATTATTATGCATGTTTAGACTTTCGAAACATAAGAAGAGTAGAATCTAACGCTGTACTCGATACGACATGTAATCAGAACATTGATTGATGCGTTCAGAAAACAAAATAAGTGATCAAGACTAGACTCGAACACTGTACTCAATACATCATGTGTTTAGAATATGTCAGGGGATACCCTTGTTCTAAGAAGATAAGATTGAAACATAACAAGACTAGAATAGAACACTGTAATCGATGTTGCTAACTTCAATATGTGATCAGAACATTGTTTGATGTGTTCAGAACACAAAATAAGTGATCATGACTAGAATCGAACACTGTACTCGATACAACATGTGATCAGAACATTGATCGATGTGTTCAGAACACAAAATAAGTGATCAAGACTAGAATCGAACACTGTACTCAATACAAGATGTGTTTAGAACATGTTAGGGGGTACCCTTGTTCTAAGAAGATCAGAATGAAACATAACAAGACTAGAATCGAACACTGTAATCGATGTTGTTAACCTCAATATATGATCAGAACATTGTTTGATGTGTTCAGAGCAAAAGTACAATTTTGATGATTTGCTTAGTGTAAAATCAAAAACTATGGAAACACACTGTGCACATATCGCATAGCCAACTCGCTCAGTAAGCAATATTGCAAAACTACAACTTCAATGATTTGCCTAGTGTAAAAATAAAAAAAAACACTGTACCCATACTGCGCAGCTAACTCGCTCGGTAAACGATATAGCCAAAGTATAACTTCAAATTATTTACCTTCCATCATTCGTCTTGTGTGAAAATCAGTCGAACAAGTTATCGCATAAACATGTAACATGAAATATCAGTCAATCTGTTGGCATGGGTTACAAGCATGTAGCTTATGCGGGAAGTAAAATTAAACAGAACGCTAGTGCTATAAGAAATACTCTGCTTACATTTAAGTCCCTAGCTGTTGAACAAGTTATTACATAAATATGTAACATGAAATATCGGTTCGGAATCATATTGTTTCAAGGATGAAAGGACTCTTCCTCCTCCTTACCGCACATTCCTTGTAGGGCTAAGAGGCTAATGGGCTAAAGGGCTAATGAGCAAAAGGGCTAAAGGGCTAATGGGCTAAAGGCTAAAGGGCTGAAGGAGCAACAACCTCATCGATCGCTATCAGCAAGAACGCTTGTACTTTGTTAAGTGTAGAAAATTAATCTTTATTTGTAAATGGTTTCATGTTCAGAACAAGGAATGGAACCTAGGGGTTACGTCTTACCTAATAAAATCCCCGAGGTGCGATGAGTTACGTTTTTCGAACTAGTGTTTGGAACACTGAACTTTTCAAGATGATAGCAGAGAGTTTAGCAATGTTCTGTTGTTGGATTATAAATTCCGCGCTACAACATGCATAAGGTGGCAGCCTTGAGGTTTACTGCCGTAAAGATGACAAGAGTGAGGTTAACAATGTTCCGTTGTTGGATTTAAAATTCCGCGCTATAACATGCATAAGGTGGCAGCCTTGAGGTTTACCGCCGTAAAGATGGCAGCAGTGAGGTTAGCGACGCTCTATTGTCCTTCAAAGTGAGGTTAGGGTTCGTCAAGAAGACAGCTGTCAAAAAAGCACGTGGCTATGTTTACCAAACAAGAACACGTGGTCGTGACGTCACGGTCACGTAGTATGCTGCCTCAGCATGCAAAGTTCAATGTCTACACCTACGTAGTAAACATTCTGCTGTGTTCACAAGATTTTTTACACATAACTATTCTTTATGCTTTATGTTCATGCACATAGGCTATGCTAAGATAGCAGCACAAACACATGCGAACTTTGTACATTCTAATGGAATATGTTTAGTACTGCGTGCATCAAGAGATACATGATGTGTGCACGCATTTAAACATGGCTATACTTAATGCTGCTGCTTTGTTTACAAGATTTTTATACATTGCTATTCTTTATGCTTTAAGTTCGTGCACACACAAGCGATTGTCGTACGCTCTGGCAGGAGAAGTTTAGTACGATATTCGATTCATTATCGGTGGGTGATGTGTACACGCTTTAGAACATAGCTCTTCTTTGTGCTTTAAGTTCGTGCACATGGGTTAGGGATACACAAAAGCGATTGCTACAATACTAGCGGAGGAAGTCTAGTACGATAGTCGATGCATGTAAAATCGATAGGTTTTGCTAAGGTAGCAGCACACTTACACGATTTTAGCACAGTCTAGTGGAAAAAGTTTAGTATGATAGTCGTTTCGTGCAAAATCATTAGGTAATGTGTACACGCTTTGAAACAAGGCTATTCTTTGTACTTTAAGTTCATGCGTACAGGTTATGCTAAGATAGCAGCACAACCTAGCGGAAGAAGTTTAGTACGATATTTGATGCATGCAAAATCAATAAGTAATGTGTACACGCTTTAAAACATGGTTATTCTTCGTACTTTAAGTTCATGCGTATAGGTTAGGCTAAGATAGCAGCACAGTCTAGCGTAAGAAGTTTAGTATGAGAGTCGATGAATGCAAAATCGATAGGTGATGTGTACACGCTTTGAAACATAGCTATTCTTTGTACTTTAAGTTCATGCGTCTTAGTTATGCTAAGATAGCAGCACAATCTACCTGAAGAAGTTTTGTACGAGAGTCGATATATGCAAAATCGATAGTTGATGCGTACATGCTTTGAAACATGACTATTCATTGTACTTTAAGTTCATGGGTATAGGTTATGCTAAGATAGCAGCACAATCTAGCGGAAGAAATTTAGTACGATATTTGATGCATGCAAAATCGATAGGTAATGTGTACACGCTTTGAAACATGGCTATTCTTTGTACCTTAAGGACATGCTAAGATAGCAGCACAATCTAGCGGAAGAAGTTTAGTACGAGGGTCGATGCTTGCAAAATCGATAGGTAACGTGTACACGCTTTGAGACATAGCTATTCTTTGTACTTTAAGTTCATGCGTCTTAGTTATGCTAAGATAGCAGCACAATCTACCTGCAGAAGTTTAGTACGAGAGTTGATACATGCAAATTCGATAGTGGATGTGTACACGCTTTGAAACATGACTATTCATTGTACTTTAAGTTCATGGGTATAGGTTATGCTAAGATAGCAGCACAATCTAGCGGAAGAAGTTCAGTACGAGATTCGATGCATGCAAAATCAATAAGTAATGTGTACACGCTTTGAAACATGGCTATTCTTTGTACTTTAAGTTCATGTGTATAAGTTATGCTAAGATAGCAGCACAACCCAGCGGAAGAAGTTTAGTACGATATTTGTTGCATGCAAAGTCGATAGGTAATGTGTACACGCTTTGAAACATGGCTATTCATTGTACTTTAAGGTCACGCGTATAGGTTATGCTAAGGTAGCAGCACAATCTAGCGGAAGAAGTTTAGTACGAGAGTCGATGCGTGCAAAATCGATAGGTAATGTGTACACGCTTTGAAACATGGCTATTCATTGTACTTTAATTTTATGTGTATAGGTTATGCTAAGATAGCAGCACGATCTAGCGGATGAAGTTTAGTTCGATGGTCGATGCATGTAAAATCGATAGGTGATGTGTACACACTTTGAAACATGGCAATTCATACTGCTGCTCTGTCCCCAAGACTTTTGAGCATAGCTAATCCTAATGCTGCTCTTAACGACGTCGAGCTAAGGATTGATTACGTGACCGTGACGTCACGACCACGTGCTCTTGTTTGGTAAACATAGCCACGTGCTTTTTTGACAGCTGTCTTCTTGACGAACCCTAACCTCACTTTGAAGGACAATAGAGCGTCGCTAACCTCACTGCTGCCATCTTTACGGCGGTAAACCTCAAGGCTGCCACCTTATGCATGTTATAGCGCGGAATTTTAAATCCAACAACGGAACATTGTTAACCTCACTCTTGTC
This sequence comes from Anabrus simplex, assembly GCF_040414725.1. Taxonomy (NCBI): domain Eukaryota; kingdom Metazoa; phylum Arthropoda; class Insecta; order Orthoptera; family Tettigoniidae; genus Anabrus; species Anabrus simplex. The sequence goes on along the minus strand of NC_090265.1, from coordinate 403,146,473 downwards.
ATCTTTACGGCAGTAAACCTCAAGGCTGCCACCTTATGCATGTTGTAGCGCGGAATTTATAATCCAACAACAGAACATTGCTAAACTCTCTGCTATCATCTTGAAAAGTTCAGTGTTCCAAACACTAGTTCGAAAAACGTAACTCATCGCACCTCGGGGATTTTATTAGGTAAGACGTAACCCCTAGGTTCCATTCCTTGTTCTGAACATGAAACCATTTACAAATAAAGATTAATTTTCTACACTTAACAAAGTACAAGCGTTCTTGCTGATAGCGATCGATGAGGTTGTTGCTCCTTCAGCCCTTTAGCCCTTTAGCCCATTAGCCTTTTAGCCCTTTTGCTCATTAGCCCTTTAGCCCATTAGCCTCTTACCCCTACAAGGAATGTGCGGTAAGGAGGAGGAAGAGTCCTTTCATCCTTGAAACAATATGTTTCCGAACCGATATTTCATGTTACATATTTATGTAATAACTTGTTCAACAGCTAGGGACTTAAATGTAAGCAGAGTATTTCTTATAGCACTAGCGTTCTGTTTAATTTTACTTCCCGCATAAGCTACATGCTTGTAACCCATGCCAACAGATTGACTGATATTTCATGTTACATGTTTATGCGATAACTTGTTCGACTGATTTTCACACAAGACGAATGATGGAAGGTAAATAATTTGAAGTTATACTTTGGCTATATCGTTTACCGAGCGAGTTACCTGCGCAGTATGGGTACAGTGTTTTTTTTATTTTTACACTAGGCAAATCATTGAAGTTGTAGTTTTGCAATATTGCTTACTGAGCGAGTTAGCTATGCGATATGTGCACAGTGTGTTTCCATAGTTTTTGATTTTACACTAAGCAAATCATCAAAATTGTACTTTTGCTCTGAACACATCAAACAATGTTCTGATCATATGTTGAGGTTAACAACATCGATTACAGTGTTCGATTCTAGTCTTGTTATGTTTCATTCTGATCTTCTTAGAACAAGGGTACCCCCTAACATGTTCTAAACACATCTTGTATTGAGTACAGTGTTCGATTCTAGTCTTGATCACTTATTTTGTGTTCTGAACACATCGATCAATGTTCTGATCACATGTTGTATCGAGTACAGTGTTCGATTCTAGTCATGATCACTTATTTTGTGTTCTGAACACATCAAACAATGTTCTGATCACATGTTGAAGTTAGCAACATCGATTACAGTGTTCTATTCTAGTCTTGTTATGTTTCAATCTTATCTTCTTAGAACAAGGGTATCCCCTGACATATTCTAAACACATGATGTATTGAGTACAGTGTTCGATTCTAGTCTTGATCACTTATTATGTTTTCTGAACGCATCAATCAATGTTCTGATCACATGTATCGAGTACAGCGTTTGATTCTACTCTTCTTATGTTTCGAAAGTCTAAACATGCATAATAATGTTATCGCTGCACACGCTTGCCTTCGCGATGCAGGTTTAAACTTGTTCGATATAAAGCTATACCTTGACATAAGAGGCGGAGGAGGAGGTAGAGAAGGAGGAGGAGGAGGAGGAGGAGGAGGAGGAGAATGATAAGGCCTTAACAGCCTATGTATAGTCGCCATTGTTTAAAGATGATAGCTGTCAAAAGAATTTTTCAAATTATCCACCACCACATTTCAGCTAAAGAGGGTAGCAGGGTGCTCTGTTGATTAAGCACATAGAATTTCAAATTGCCCTCCACCACACGCATAACAGCAGCTGTTATCTTGCGCAGTAGCCTCTAAGCTAGCTTTCTTCATAAGAGTAGCTGCCATCTTGTGCGAGCACCCCTAGGCTGTCTCATAAGGAGCTATGTATAGTCACCATTTTGTGTCCACCATCTTGCGTAAGCATCCCTAGGACGTCTCAAGCCATCTTGTGTCTCATAAGAGCAGCCACCATCTTGTAGAAATAGATAGCTGCCAATGCCAAAGGGCTTAAGTAAGAATCGAACCGTTGATCTCATCATTAGACTATGTTTCTTCTTGTTCCTGATACTACGAACCTACGTATTAGGCGGAAACATTTTGTCCGTTTTGCTCTACGATGCACCGTTTTCGAGATATTTAACATTTTGCATTTAAGCCTCCAAATTTAATGAATCGAACCAGCACGGTACGTTATACTCTCTACCATAGCTAGACCTGATCATGTTACGAAGACTCGCTTCAATACAAGCTAAAACAGAGCAAATGTCAAAGGGCCTAAGTAGGAACCGAACCGTTGATCCCATCATTAGACTATAGTTTTCTTGTTCCTCATACTGCGAACCTAGGTATTAGGCAGAAAAATTGTGTCCGTTTTGCTCTGCGGTGCACCGTTTTCGATATATTTAACATTTTGCATTTAAGCCCTAAATTTAATGAATCGAACTAGCACGACACGTTAGCCTCTAAGCTAAGAGTAGCAACCATCTTGCGCAAGCACCCTTAAAGCGTCTCATAAGGAGTTGTGTATAGCCGCCATCTTGTGTCCGCCATCTTGCGCAAGCATCCTTAGGGCGTCTCAAGCCATCTTGTGCAAGGACACTTAAGCCGTCCCATAAGAGCAGTCGCTATCTTGAGCAAGCATCCCTAGGGCATCTCATAAGGAGCCATGTATAACTGCCATCTTGCGCAAGCATCCCAAGGGCGTCTCATAAGAACCTGTGTATAGCAGCCATTTTGCGTAAGCACCCTTAAGGAGTCATGTATAGCCGCCATCTTATGCAATTAGCGTCGAGAGAGGGCTGCTGTAGAATTTCTATTTTTAAATTATCCACCTCCACATTTCAAAGGTATCTAGCTAAAGATGGCAGCACTGCGGATGACAGGTGACGAATTTACATCTACTACGATAAAGAGGGCAGCACGGTGCTCTCTGGATTAAAGATGGCGGATGACAGCTGTCAAAAAAGCACATGGCTTTGTTTCCAAACGAGAGCACGTGGAATTTGCCGCCACCACATTTCAAACTAAAGAGGGCAGCACTATGCTCTGTTGATTAAAGATGGCGGATGGTAGCTGTCAAAAAGCACGTGAGTTTGTTTCCAAACAAGAGCACGTGAAATTTTTCAATTTGCCGCCACCACATTTCAAAGGTATCTAGCTAAAGATGGCAGCACGGTGCTCTCTTGATTAAAGATGGCGGATGATAGCTAACAGAACTTTTCAAATTGCCCGCTACTACGTGCTTAAGGTGGTAGCCATAAAGAGGGCAGCACGGTGTTTAAAGATGGCGGATGACAGCTGACGAAATTGCCCGCAGCACGGTGCTCTGTTGATTAAATATGGCGGATGACAGCTGTCAAAAAAGAACATGGCTTTGTTTCCAAACAAGAGCATGTGGAATTTGCCGCCACCACATTTCAAACTAAAGAGGGCAGCACTATGCTCTGTTGATTAAAGATGGCGGATGGTAGCTGTCAAAAAAGCACGTCAGTTTGTTTCCAAACAAGAGCACGTGAAATTTTTCAATTTGCCGCCACCACATTTCAAAGGTATCTAGCTAAAGATGGCAGCACAGTGCTCTCTTGATTAAAGATGGCTGCTGTCATGTGGAATTGCCTGCCACCACAGGTATCTAGCTAAAGAGGGCAGCATGGTGCACAAAAATGGCTGCTGTCAAAAAGCATTTTTCAAATTATCCGCCACCACATTTCAAAGGTAAGTAGCTAAAGAGGGCAGCACTGTGATTAAAGATGGCGGATGACAGCTGCACGTGGCTTTGTTTACCTCGCGCTAGTTAGGGTAAGTTGGTAGCACTAAGGTTTAGACCCGTCAAGATGGCAGCACTGCGGATGACAGGTGACGAATTTTGCATCTAAAGAGGGCAGCACAGTGCTTTGTGGTTTAAAGATGGCGGATGACAGCTGTCAAAAAAAGCACGTGGCTGTCAAAAAAACACGTGGCTTTGTTTACCTCGCACTAGTTAGGTTAAGTTGGCACTACTGAGGTTTAGGCCCGTCAAGATGGCAGTACTGAGGTTAGCGATGCGTTGTTGTCTGTCAAAAAGCACGTGGCTGTCAAAAAGCACGTGGATTTGTTTATCTCGCGCTAGTTAGGTTAAGTTGGCACTACTGAGGTTTAGGCCCGTCAAGATGGCAGCAGTGAGGTTAGCGATGCGTTGTTGTCGATGACAGCTGTCAAAAAGCACGTGGCTTTGTTTACAAATTCAAATCTCCCGCCAAAATTCAAATTTCCCGCCAAAATCCAAATTTCCCGCGCCGCGCGAGGAGGAGGAGGCCGCAGAACCATCCAATTATACTACTCGAGTAGATAATCAAGTGTTGGAACTTCTATAAGGCTCCGTAGTCCAGAGAAACTAGTACCATGTTTCAACACCACGCGCCGCACAGATCGTTTAGTCTGAACGATTAGCAGTTGAAAGCAATATTGTTTAGGCACGGCGCACTGTATAATATTGTTTGCGTGAGAATTGAGTATTCTTATTAAATGTAGTCAGCACCATGCCAGGCTGTTTTCTGTCAGAATGTAAATCTTAAGGTACTTCGACATGGGCGCCCGCAAGGGGTGGGCAAGTTGCGGCAAGGGGAGGCAAGGGGGGCGCTTGCTCCCTGGAATTCTGAAAAGTTGATGTTCGGTCGCTTAATATCATACCATATTATTTCATAAACTGAACTTACTGACAGTCATCTAGCATCTGTCATAACCGGAAATTTCTGTAAACAATTTAATGTTGCTGACGTTTATATATTCAAGAAAATTGTTAATTTGCCCCCACCCCTGGAAAAGATCCTACAGGCGCCCAAGTACTTCGATCCTAAGGTTTTTCTAAAAGTGAATACCAAGTCGGCGGTGCAGCTTTTTAGGAGGCCAATTGCGATAGGTCTGGCATATTAAGAGCACTTAGTGTGCATGGCTTCAAAAACAGAGAAGTACTTGAAATGTTTACACCTGATGCTATTTGTTTCTCTCATCTCCTTGGGTGGCGTGCACCAACCAAGAGTAAGTTCTACTTCTGTAGTAAAGTACTCCTGAAGTCAGCATTCGGCGACTTCCATACGAGAGTTTTTTTTTTTTTTTTGCTAGGGGCTTTACGTCGCACCGACACAGATAGGTCTTATGGCGACGATGGGATAGGACAGGCCTAGGAGTTGGAAGGAAGCGGCCGTGGCCTTAATTAAGGTACAGCCCCAGCATTTGCCTGGTGTGAAAATGGGAAACCACGGAAAACCATTTTCAGGGCTGCCGATAGTGTGATTCGAACCTACTATCTCCCGGATGCAAGCTCACAGCCGCGCGCCTCTACAACTCGCCCGGTACCATACGAGAGTAAATTACTTCCGAAGTATTTTAGTCTTTTCAGATACTCCTGGAATAAATTACTACAAGAGTAAAATGTTGAAAATGTTGAAGAGCACCATCTTGTAGTATATTACAAAAGAAGTACGAATATAGGTTAGAATTTACTCTCACGTCGTGCGTGGAGTAAGCTAGGATCAGACTTGTTGACTAATTGAATACCGTATCGTATACGAGAGGAAGACGTTTCAAACTTGGTTATGGATTACTTGGATTATATTGACGATCTCAACGAAGAAAACGACGGGAATATAATAGTGCGTACAGTGCGTGAAAGGCAAGATCCGTATGATATGTACACGGAGAGAGAGTTTAAAGAACGTTTTGGCCTTAGGAAGGAATCCTTTACCTTCCTTCTAAATCTACTTGTAGATAATTTTCAATAAAATTCAGACAGAAATTCAGCTGTATCTCCCAACAGTTGTTGTGTGCCCTACGAGTGTTTCGTACTGGAACATTTCAGTTAGTTGCCGGTGATCTAATAAACGTTCACCGCACGACTGCTGGCCGTATCTTTCATCGCGTGGTTAGAGCAATAGTCAGGTTAAGAGGGAGGTACATACATATGCCTGCAAATGACGATGAATGTTCTGAAAATAAAAGGAAATTCTTCACGTTGGCAGGTTTCCCACACATCGTGGGTGCAATTGATTGTACTCATGTTCCCATTTTGTGCCCTCCCGGTGACAACGGCGAACTTTTCAGAAATCGGAAGGGGTATTTTTCTATGAACACACAAGTTACTTGTGATGCAAGTATGAAGATCATGAATATTGTTTGCCGATGGCCTGGTTCTACGCACGATGCACGAATATGGGACAATAGTGCTGTTGCAGCGAACTTTGAGAATGGTTTATATAATGGAATGTTAGTGGGAGATAAGGGTTATGCCTGTACGAAATTCCTCATGACACCACTCCTACAACCAAATACACCCGCTGAACACCGGTACAACACTGCTCATGCAAAAACCCGCAATGTTGTGGAACGCACTTTTGGAGTGTGGAAAAAAAGATTCCAAATCCTTGAAAAGGAAATGCGCTTCACGCCTACAGCATGCGGCAACGCAATAGTAGCTACGGCAGTCCTCCACAATTTCGCTCTGGATGTAGGCGATATGTATGAAGAAAGAGACTTGTTCAATAACAACGAAAACATTCAATTTGTGAATCACGAAGAAAATATAGCAGGAAATGCCATTCGGCGAGCTATTATAAATGATTACTTTTCATGAATGTGAAAACCAGTTAGGCCTAGTGCATTTTTCCATGTTCCCTTGTAAATAAAGACAGTATTATGAGAACATTTTGCTCTAAATTAAACTAAATAAAATGTGAACTAAATAATATAATAATATTTAAACTGTAAATAAACATACTTTATATGAAATTACTGACAAAACTGGTAAACAATATAGGGTGAAAATATTTACACATTGTTCGAAATTTCAATCCGCCGTTTCAGATACAACTTCACATACTTCACTCGCGTGATCTAAGTAAGTCACGAAGTTGACTGAGTTTTCTGCGGGCATTGAGCATATTTTGTTCTTTAATACTTCTAAAACGTCTATTTTCATTTTGTGTACTTCCACTTGCATTTCTCTCTCTCTCTCTCTTCATTATTGACATCTTCTCTTCGTGTTCTATGCGAAGGAAGTCCAGACGCATCTTATGTAGCTCTTCATGCCGCTTATGTATCTCACTGTCCTGTCCACGGTTACTAGACTAGACGGTAGGGGTCATCAGTTGGGTGCGCAATAGCAAGCCACGCCTCCTGACGTCACGCGTTCCCCATGTTCGCTAAACGAAGCAGAACACCATTAGTCTAGTGATGGTGTTTACCTTCTCAACGGTGTAAGAGTTTAATTTTTCTGTGCTGTGCTGTGCTGTGCCATGGTGTGTTGTGCTGCCGCTGGTTGCTCTAACCACGATAGACATCAGAAGGACTTAAATATTAAATTGCATCGTTTCCCAAAGAACAGTGAAACTTTAAAATTTGACGTGATATACGGCCTGACATTTAATTTTGCCACTGAGTAGTAATGATTTAGCGAGTCAGTTCTGTAAAGATCGTGAAATAGGGGCACAAACGCGAAATCATCGTAAGGAGATATGACAAGTTTTACAATCACAGGCGCCAATTGAAGCAGAAAATGTTAATAATGCAATCTTGAGGAAGGAATTAGATAACAAAAGTAAACATCAGTCCGCCTCTGTGGTGTAGTGGTTAGTGTGAATACCTGCCACCCCCGGAGGCCCGGGTTCGATTCCCAGCTCTGCCACGAAATTTGAAAAGTGGTATGAGGGCTGGAACGGGGTCCACTCAGCCTCTGGAGGTCAACTGAGTACAGGTGGGTCCGATTCCTACCTCAGCCATCCTGAAAGTGGTTTTCCGTGGTTTCCCTCTTCTCCTCCAGGCAAATGCCGGGATGGTATCTAACTTAGGCCACGGCCGCCTCCTTACCTCTTCCTTGTCTATCCCTACCAATCTTCCCATCCCCCCACAAGGTCCCTGTTCAGCATAGCAGGTGAGGCCGCCTGGGCGAGGTACTGGTCATTCTCCCCAATTTTATCCCCCGACCCAATTTATCACGTTCCAGGACACTGCCGTTCAGCTGGTAGAAGTGGGATCCCTTGCTGAGTCCGAGGGAAAAACCAACCCTGGAGGGTAAACAGATTAAGAAGAAGGAAATGAAAAAAAAAATAGTGCCTTCCATGGAAACTACATTAAGAAATGTCCAGGAGATTTTAGGTTTTTAAAGGAAAAATAAAAAAGAAAAACATCCTGACCTTGAAGATTTCGTTGTTTTGTGTTTCGTTAGAACCAGAACGTTCATAAGGATGAAAAACATAAACAAACATAGGCACATGAATTCTTGCAAGTGGTGTAAACGAACTCCTAATGAAAAAAGAAGAAGTGTGAAAAAATTAAGAGTTGTTTGATAGACTGATTTTGAAGTAATATAGAACAACCAGGAAAAAATCTGGTGTAAATATTTTGTGTGGAACCTATATAATGTAAATATGTATACAGTTTTACTACCATAATAATAATTAGGAATATTCATTAGGTGTTTTTAAATATTGAATATTTGATCGCATTCTGACTGAGAGTTTTCTCCGCACCACATTTCTGTATGGCCTAAGCCTGTGGAAACCTCTTTCCCCACCAAAAAATTGTGACCCCTAATATAGCGAAAGAGGTTGACGTTTCTTCAGGGGATTTTTACCAACATTCCACCGGCCAATACACATTTATAAATAGTAACTTATACATAAATATAATATTAGATGTTTTTAATACTACTTAACACCAACAATCCACCACAACAACGGTAAAAAGCATCCCGCGCGATTGGTCATGTTTCTTTAATTTTTGTAACTAGTTTTAGAAATAAAACTACGTATAAAATCGTTCTAAAATCACTGGATGGATAGAAAATACGAAAACCGAACCGTAAATACTTTATTTGCGAGGCGAAAGATAATTTATTAGTGAGAAAGCTACTGGAATAATTCGTGTTAAGCACAGTGTTATTATATTACTTGTAATATTCTGAAAAATACTGAAATAAATTACAACATAATTACCTACACATAACAACTGGTAATTATATTTGACAAAACTGAAAAATATTTAGCAAGTGGTTAAATAAAAACAAGCAAATCATTAATAGAAACGCACAATTACAATGGGTCGTGTTCACTCCAAGACCGGCAGTGGGGATCAGATGACGTCACCAGCCAAAGCAAGCCTGCGCGTGACCCCTACCGTCTAGTCTAGTAACCGTGGTCCTGTCTGCTAGGGCGTCTTCTTATTCTCTCAGTACTTCCAAGATCTGCAATACAACAAAATATGGTATTTGTCTTTACCACAGCATAGCCATAAGAAAGTCAGCACGTACACTTAAGAGGTTTATGAACAATTTCAACAATATTTTCTTATCGAATAATAGTTAATTTTACACTTACCAACTTTCGGACTTCCAGCAGTATCAGTGATAGAAATTTCAACGTCATGATCCACCGGAATGTCTAGACTTGGGCCCACTTCTTTATCATTATACATATTATCAGCGTACGTGTCATCAGCTCCGTGTATAGGCTTGTTATTATTATTATTGTTGTCGTCTTCCATGTTATTACCTGCTATCGCATCATCATCATCATGAACTGAATTAATACCACCGAAAACCTGTGGCATTATTTCAATAATTATTTTTGATATATCATCAACGTGCGTTGTTTGTGGACCACCACCAGTTTTAATTTTTTTCCGAGTCTCCGTGGCTTTCTGCTTCTTAGCCTTCGCTTTTAGGTCCTTCCACAGAATTTTAATTTGTTCTTCAGTGCGTTTACCGTCACTCGAAGCAATGAATTCTTCTGTCACGGCTTTCCATGCATTTCTTTTTTTATTCAGCATCTTTACATCGTGTTTCTTACACTCTACATCCTTCGCATACATCCTCATTATCTCTACTAACAAGCATTTATCTTTTTCGCTTACGTTTTTCCCCCGTTTCCTATCGCACATAACCTTATCCATTTTGATTTCTTTAAAGAACGCAACACTACTCCGCGAGTAACGAGCGCTACTTCTGTAGTAGTAACTAAAAGAGTAAATTGTACTTCAGCTCTCCGACGTTACTTCCGGAGTAAATAACTACCGTAGTAGTTTACTTCTGTAGTATGGACTTCTTTAGTAGACGCTACTTCCGGAGTAATTTACTCTAAGATGGTGCACGCCACTCCTTATGTTCGGCCTATATGGGCCGTATTCAAGGCTGTACTATGGAAGGAATTCGCTCATTCGCTGTTATTCACCACAGGATGTCTTCACGCAAAAGATAAGATCAATGGCACGGGATGAAAGACGGTGAAGGAGTGAGGTAAAGAGAAATATTCATGAACGGATAAAGGACACTATTTCACTGACAGATATCAAACCAGGCTCGGTCCCATGAATCTGTCAGTAAATGATAACAGTTCAGATAGAGCAGGCGATAATCAAGTGTATTTGTGTGGCTGCTTGATGTACAGAACAACAAATAAAATTATACCGAGCGATGAGTGTGTGTGAAATCGTTAGAATATGATTCTGATACTCATTGTCTCCTTAGTGATGTAGGCTTTCCAAATTACGGGTTTTTGGCGGCAGTGACTCTAAATGTTTCAATGTCTTCTATGACGTGTAGACGTTATAATGGGAGAAAAGCTAAAAAGGGGAAGGCCCGATATATTTTCAGACTGTGTGGATATGACGTATCAACTTCAAGTGTTTCGAAATTTTTTCTCTTCAGAGGATCATCTGGTATTATAGCAAAGTCACCTCCGTACAGGCCATGAAGGCCCTTGGAGGAGTGGAAGGTAAAGGCTTTCACCATTGTTAACCTCGCCACGTGATGGGGTAGAGTGGTTAGCTCTACGCCCGGCCGCCTTTGCCCCCAGGAATTAACCTGGTACTCATTTTTGGTGTAGGCTGAGTGAACCTCAGGGCCATATGCACCTCCGGGAGTGGAAATCTCGTTTCTTAAATTTTACGACTTCCTGACGGGGATTCGAACCCATGTCCTTCCGGGCGAACCGAGCACGCCTTTACCGCCTCGGCCAGGCAGCCCCTATCATCTGGTATTATATTTACCCAAAATGTTATTTCATTACATTAATCCGAGATTTAATTCTCGGGTGAAGGAAATACCTAGAGAGGCGAAGTCCAGCTCATCTTCTAAAGCGGGAAGAAAAGCATTTTTATTTCCAACTGTAGGTGATTATTTTCAATAACTGCGTATATTCGGCATCGCATATTTTTTACCATTCCTTTCTGCAAAAAGTACTGCAGTGCTGATATAGAACACCCAATAACAGGCGCATTAATCTGTATTTAATTTATGTACGGAAGTCTAGCAGTACAGCGCCGACAAGCTCCAGGTGCAAATGTGTCATATTACGCTATGAAGTCGCGTTGAAGACTAATTGATACTAGCACTGCCTTGCGGCGGTACCGCTGTACTACACGAGTTCCAGCACTGTCTTTATACTTCATTCGCCCTGTTGTCGGTGTCGTCACCCAGGTTTGACGACAAAGCGTTCCATGACATCCTGTGCAAGGTCATCGAGTTTCCACATGTTGGCTTTCTCAACATCGATGGCATGTTGGACACACGACTTCCACCGATCTGCCATGATATTTTGCAGCCCTTCTATCAGCAGCGCTCTCACTTCACCAATCGTAAACTTTACGTTGTTCTGTGCCGCCTGTCCTTTAACCTGGCTTCACACAATTGACGCAAGTGCGATAACAGGTATAACTTGAAAACAATCTTCTCTTACCCATGGGTAACTAATGCAGATATCGAGCTCTATTATTATTATTATTATTATTATTATTATTATTATTATTATTATTATTATTATTATTATGTTATTATCATCAGTATTATTATGTTACGATCGTGATTATTATTATTATTTCTTGTATTTAGTGTATAGCTGTGAAGCGTTACATGCATTTAATGTTAGTATTACTATTATTTACGTAGTCGAGTGATCGTATTGTGTATGAGGTTATGAAATATATGTTGTACTGCGCCCTGGTGGAGGTGTGATAAGCATCATGCAATTATGATGAATTATTGAGGAATATATATTTCATTTTCAGAATAAAGAATATCTTACTGTACATACAGTAAGAGCAGGCCAGGCCGAGATGGTATGGTGAAACATGCACAGACTATTGTCTCCACTGAGATTAACAAACACAATGAACGGCAGAATTAGAATTCTCAGAAATTGTGACGAAGGGGGAAAGAGAAAGGCACGAGTTGTTAACAAGTTGCGGAAAGTTTTCATAGCCCCGGGCAGAATAGGTAGTGGCAACAGCGCAAAGAGCTGGGTGCAGATTTCTGAGAAATGATGGTAGGGTATCTCCATGTACTAGCGGGAGTTGACCGCGAGGTTGGCACTGGAAGAAAAAATATGAGCCTTCCCGGTCCCGTGGTTTATGTGGACCAATAGAAAATTTCATCGACCAGTGGCAGGTACGCCAACTTCGTATTGTAAGAAGCACTAGCGAGGCTAACTCCGCGGATTAAATTGATAGAAGGAAGTGAGATGTCAATTTAGAATAAGGTGGAATTTAGGAGCCTTACTATATTGTAAAACTTATAAAAGGTTAATAATTGCGGGAGATTGCATGGTGTAATTCTGAGAATTCATGAATGCTATCCGATGATTGGCTGGAGGCAAAGGACGCCACAATAGAGTGCGAAATCCCAGACCGGGATACGGCAGCTAAATTCGCAAATATATCCATTACCAGCGAACAATAATAGTTGAGAATTGGTATAGAGCCTTTGAGAACATAATTACATCATTGGATATCATATTTAAGCCACGGGCCGAACCGCAAATTGTCGTATGAAGATATCGGGACTGCGCGTCCCAAGATGAACTCCGGTGAACTCGGAAGAGAAGGGATACAGGTATAAATATGAGGTCGTGGACAAGGACTGACAACTACTTTTGACAAAGCGATCGGGCTGATACCACGCCTGGGGTGCGTGACAACTTCTGATATTTTGTTCGAGCCGTGATTACGCCAGGGGTGCGTGTGTGTACTTACTCGTGGAGTAGGGTTCGAAGTATTATATTGTTACATAGTACAGTGATTCATGACGTGATGTAGCTCATACTACAGTCTTGAGCAGTATACTAGTTTGAAGTGTTTCAAATAGTTATAGAACTCAGTAAAGCATAACTTACGGAGTGTGAGATTCTACCAACAGATTAGGAAGTACGTTACGTGAGAACGGTCACGAGTGTTCGAGGTATTTCACCTAGTAATAGTCGATTATAAACTGTTACCTGGTCAGCTACACAATTAAGAGACGGGAAAATCGAGTGCGCGCCGGGCCGTTTGAATGTGATATCGAGGTGTCACCAGTTCCTTAAGTGCCGGGGAAGGAATGAAGAATATGTGTATGAATTAGGCGGGTCAGATAAAGGCCAGAAGTGTAAAGTTTCAGTTCAATATTAGTGTGTGTAAATTTGTTAAAATGTTCAAAATTTAAATCTTGAAAATTAATATGTGTAAATCTGAAAAGTGCATTGGATTACTTCTTCAAGCTGGCAAGATAAACCAGTAGGATGCAGGGCTAAGACTGGACGGGGCCTGTGCTCTTCGTCCGGCTTAGCAGACTACAAAAAAAAGATGAGTAACCTTTTCAAATATTTGTAGATTGCTATCGTTAGGGGGAGGAAATCATATTATTTTATCATGGTAACTTGATTGTGAAACTAGCCGTTTCCGGCTCGTATAAATTCAAAGATAGATAGACAAAGGGACAAATTAATATGTACATGATTAGATCAAGCACTCATCATAATTTTGATTATTAAATAGAGTATAGTAGGGTTGAGGTGTTCATTCAAGTGCTTGAGTTGTTTGATATGATATGGAGCACGTTTCACGTAAAGATAATGTTAATATTCATTGAGAAGTGCTTCCAAAGTGTTTTTCCAGTATCGGAACTTTTATAGATATTAAGGCATGTTGTTAAGATAATCCAGAGGTAGGTTTGCCAAGTGATATAAATTGTTGTGGGACGGAATGAAGTCCATTGATTTGTTTGTAAATATCGCGAAGTTCGCCAGTGGACAAAATAATAATAATCTGTACAAGTGTCGAAGTAGTACATTAAAATTTGGTAATGTGTAAAGGCGTGTTTAATAATAATCTTTGAGAATAAAGGCACGGGCCTAGTTGGATAGAATGATTGCAAATTAAAGTAATTTAAATGTGGAGATCACATGTGCCGTGAATAAATATAATTTGTGCAGTGAATCCGGTTTTAACACTAATTGTTGATTTAACGTTTTTGGGTTCCATAATAATCATAAATAATTTTGGTAGAAACGAGATAGGCACTTTTATAATATGGTCACGCTATGTTTGAGATCCAGAGGGATTTGAGCCAAAAGTTGAGATTTGGAGTTTTGTGGGACAGAAATCCGGCCCGAAATGAAAGTGAATTGTACTGATGTTGATGAAGAAATAGATGGATCTTAAGGCCCACATAGAGGTTGTATTTATATACCAGTGTATTGAGTGGCAGAATAGAGTCCACACACCGAGGGTTAATTAGTGAAAATGTTTTGAAGAGTTCCAATGGATAAATGGACTTCAAAATGGAAAAGGAAGGAATAATTTAACACTTGCAGAGATTGGAGGTATTTGCCCAACTGCGAGGTGTTATGGGATTTGAGAATTGTCTTAGAAGCATATGGTCTCCATGAATTAACGACAGTACGAAAATAAGGTTGCGGGTTCGAACACTATTATGTCCCGACCGATGTGAATTCGGATCTTGGTGATTTCTGTTTGGGAGAGAACGTATGTGACTAAATTATAAAGATGGGGAATAAAAATAAAGATTCTCGAAAGAATAATAATACTATTAATAATAATAATATTCCAAGTAAATCATATCTGGATTGATTAGTGCCAAAATAAATCGGAATTGTAAAAGGGGTTATGCGTTAAACCTATTGAGAGTGGACTACCGTGTAACAAGCGAAATTATTTTTTTTATAATAATAATAATAATAATAATAATAATATTTGAAGAACCAGAAGAAGAACTTTTTTATTTTTATTTATGAACACAATAATGATGTTGGGAGTTGAAATGAAAAATTTGAAATTATTAACTAATAATAATAATAATAAATATTTGAAAGAGAAGAAGAATTTACTTTTTTATATTTTGGACATAACAATGATGTTGGGAGTTGAAATGAAAAATTTGAGATTTTTAACTAATAATAATAATAATGATGAGAATATTGAAGAAGGTGGAGAAGAATAAAAAGGAAGCTACTTTTTTTTAATGAGAATAATAAAAGCGAGAAGTTGAAGTATTATAGCGAGGATGATTGCGGGTTACGATAATCACGATCTCCACTAGTAATAATAATAATAATAATAATAATAATAATAATAATAATAATAATAATAATAATATTTTTTAATTTTTTATTTTAATTTATTATTTCGGATGCTGATGATGAATGATACTAGGGAAGTCAGCTGGCGAATTAACGTAATAATGTCAAGTTGTTGTGAATAATAAGTTAAGTTAATAGTTGTAAAATGAAGGCAAATCCCTACATCTGGACCATTAGGTTAGAGTCCCTTTGTCGTTTTCTTCAACTAACGATTAGCATATCTTGGTTAGGAACCCGGGGAGAGTTTGTAGTTTCCCGCGTTGGTCTCATCTCAATCAAAGTGGAGGCGATAACATAGTCCATGTGATCGCGCCCACTTAGCCAACAGGTAATTGGTCCACGACCAAATATGGTCATGGTGTTAACAAAGGTAAATCTGATACCTTCAGATATCAACGGTTCCACCACCCAAATGGAAGGGTGGTCAAAAGTGATAAATATTATGTAATCATTTTTCAGGAATAATTTGCCGAATTATCGGCAAATCAAGGGTCAACAGATTTTGATTGTGTGTAAAAATTATTTTGTTTACTTAAATAAAATGCTCCTTTAGCATTTGCAAGGAAACAGTTCCAGGTTCTTGTTCTTGTAGAATAGTAAACCCTTGGTGACCGTTTAAATATCCGTCCCCATTCCTAGGACGGAGCCTTCATAAGTTTCCTTTGATCTGAATATATATCTATATAATTTGTGTGTTTTATGATGAGCCTTAAAGTTAAAGATTAGAGTGTCCCGTTCAACCCGGTAGTACTGATTGGATGGCGCCCTTACATTTAGTTTGAGATCTTATATCTCAAAATATATATTTTTTGTTTGTTTATTAGTTGCGATAGATTCGGACCGTAACACTCCCTGAGATAAATGCTGGTTGGACTCGGGCTTTGAGCGGGTAGTACATAGACAGTGATATCAGTTCCGTTAATGTAAATACCTGTAAATTAATATTATGCAATTTATTCTTACCTGTATATATAAATTGTAATCCGTAATTGTGAAACACACTGTAACTTCCAGAATGGTATAGACACCAGAACAATTGAGAATATTCTGTACACTATTTCTATGTATTGAACACTCTCGAATATTCAAGAAGATAGTTTCTTTTGTAACGTATCTTTCTGGAAATCTGGCCAGATATTTATATAAAAAGACGATCTTGACGGTGAAGTCAGTTACTGTTGAGTTATTGAAGTTGTGATTTGGAAGTTATTGGAAGAGAGTGGCTGACATGCCGAGTTAAGGCAGTCTCCATGTTAAATTGATCGGTAGTCATCTGTTTTCAACTTTGTTTCCAAGTGTAACCTCGGTGGTATTCGGTGTCAGTTGTCAACTGTTTAAAGATGGCGGCTTTGTTGATATTCTACAAGCGAAGTGTTTTGTTTTGTGATACTGTGATTAAGGTTATGTGCGCATTAATTTGTGAATATGTAAATAAAAGTATTGTACCAACTGACGGCATCTCGTGTGCGTCTGTGTGGCTACGTTAAAGTTCTATAGTATTTAAAGAGCTATGATAGAGTGGCAATCTCAGAACTTGTCTTCCCGATTCTATAGCAGCTCTATCTCATTACAAGCAGCGCGAATGTGGGGCGGAATTAAAGACAAAAGCTCTAATTTTACGCTGTTTAATTCATACCGAATGCCTTTAGTTTCTAGCCACGTTTGTATGTTTGCCTTAATTCAAGATTTATTAGGCAATCTCTCAACTGTAACGGGGTGATAAGGTGTATTATCTAATACAATCAAGGTATTATTTTCAAGTTTAGGCAGAACATTTTTAAACAACTTTTCGAACCCATTACAGTACCGTCCATCTCCTCCTGGTAATCCTTTGTTGATTTTGATCCGAATAGGAGCAGTCCTCCGTCAAAGAACCAATTTTCATTCCCAAAGTGAAGAACGATGAGTCTCTTTCCCTTTCCGGAGGGATTTCTTAAACCACCCGACAATCCCTCGAGAAACACCTGCTTACCGGACTTTACATTAAGGTCCTTCCACACTTTTGACGTAGTGTGACCTGCATTTACCCTCGTCTCGTCAATATAGTAAATAGGCCTAGAATCCTCGCGAAACTTCCTTATTTGCCGTAAATACTTGCGCCTCCACAACACTATTTCGCCCTTCTCAATTAATGTCCACTGGCGATTTCGTACAACGAACTTAATTATTTTTAGAAGCCCATGCAGAGTTGTGCGAGAGAAATTAGGCAAATCATCGTCCTTATTCACTGAAAAAAATTTGTTCAGTGTGGGAATTTCATATTAAAAAATAACTCGTGAATTCTTTTACGAATGCCATCCTTTGTGAAATTGTCGTACTTTTCAGTCAAGTTGTTTCACTTTTCGAGTTTTTTGTGGTGTCACCACCTTTCCACTTGTATTTACCTCACTCCTTGCACGATAGATGCTGGCCTTAGAAATACCTGAATCACTTGCAGCTAAAACTGTTACTTCATCAAGAGTACGCTCTGGGTAGTCTTCGCCAAACTTAGTAAATATATTCAAAGCGCATTTCTTTTCACCATTGGTCAGTGGTTTTCCCTTCCTGTGCTGAATTATAGAAGGCCCAGGCTCAGCCATTGTATAAAAATTATTACAGATTTATAATTGCGCTAAATATGTATCTGCCAGTATCCAGTATGCGGGAGATAGTAGGTTCGAACCCCACTGTCGGCAGCATGAAGATGGTTTTCCGTGGTTTCCCATTTTCACATCAGATAAATGCTGGGGCTGTCCTTTAATTAAGGCCAAGGCCGCTTCCTTCCCACCCCTAGCCCTTCCTTGTCCCATCGTCGTCATAAGACGTCAAGCAACTAGCAAAAAAAAAATGTATACTGTAAATGAAACAAGGTCACACTGCACTGCACTCCCCTACGCTACACAACACTATTGTGAAATAAAAACCTATACATATACAATCCACAATACAAGCTTTAATTTCTCAATGAGAAGCCAAATAACGCACGATACACAGAATGCCTCGACATGGACTGTCTTGCTCACCGCTGTATGTTATGTAGCACGGATCGTGTTAGCCCGGGAGCTCTTCCAGCTGGGGCACTGCACCTCTAACATTTTCAGATATCGTAAGAGGATTATTCATTAACACATGTACATTTAAGTAAACCTGGCGTGATTTATGTTAATAACATCGAGAATAATACCGTATGTTTACTATTATTCTTTCTGTTCAATGATAATTGCTAAGGAGAAAACAATTAGTGCAATTTCTGATTTGTGGGGTATGAGCACAGCCTTAACCAAACTTCCCCCTCGCTCCTTTCAATATTCTTTCACCCTTCAGTGTATTTATCCCATCTTTTCAAGTACGCCACACAATGCGGGGCACCGCTCTCGAGATCTCTCGACATTTCTCGCGAGAAATAGTGCCTACGCTAGTCTCGAGTAATCTCAAGAAATCTCGATCGTCTCAGACTGCCCATCACTACAAGTAAGTATAAAATGGCGAGAAGATTCTCGTGATGAACATATAGAGACCAAATTTTCTGAATCACTGGTTATCGCTCGACTTTGAGTCATGTGAGACGACTGGAAAAGAGTTGATTAGTTAGAAGGATCATAGACACGATCACGGAGAGTAATGACACTGATAGTGACTTAGGAGACGATTGATACCCTCATTGTTTATTGATTTACAGGTAATGGACGTATCAGCAGAAGAAGTTGCAGTTCTGGTAGCAAATATATAATTATGAAGGTGCTTAGCTGATTCACAGAAGCTTGCAGACTCAAAACTAAAGGCAAAGCTTTTATACAATAGTAATCTAAATCTTTGCATATCGGTAATTGACTATTGAGTGTCTTAAGTTATGGCGTGTCCGTTACACGGAACACCATCTGCGTTTTTGCATTTCCTCCGTCTGTATTTCACTCTGAGTTTTAAAGCACTATGAACCATGGGCAACGGCTGAGTGGCCTAGTAAGTGGTCCTGAGAGTCGGGATACCAGTTGCTATGGAATGGGAGTGGGCATCTCGGACATATTCTGAGTCATGGCCCTCCTTGTGCTCAGGCGGCTAGGACTATACAATTCACCGGTGGTCCATAACCCGTTAGAGGAGAGATCCTCACTTCGACTCTGTGTAAGTAGGGTAGCATCCTGCTTCATGAATTTACCGAGCTCAGAACATTTTAAGCAAGCCTCGGACCTATGGGAGTAACGGAGTCCCACTCCCATTTGACAGGCGAGGGACTCCTTGGAAACAACTTGGCGAACGAAATGGAATTCGATGGGGAGCTATCAATATTAATGGGGCTTATGGAAGAAAGAAGGTAGAACTGGCTGAGTCAGCAAAGAGGATGCATCTGGATGTGCGCTAGGAGTAACTGTTATTCGGGTAAGGGGAGATAACGAGGAAGAGATAGGAGATTATAAAGTGTACTTGCCGGGTGTTAGAAAGGGAAGGGCATAGTCTGGGATGGTTTTTTTTTTTCAGGAATACCATTGCACGCAATATAGTTTCTGTTAGGCACGTAAATGAGCGAATGATACGGGTAGATTTGGCAGTTGGAGGAATTAGGACAAGAATTGTGTCCGTGCATTCACCATGTGAGGGTGCAGATGAGGATGAAGTTGACAAATTTTATGAAGCTTTGAGTGACATCGTGGTCAGGGTCAACAGCAAGGATAGAATAGTGCTAATGGGCGATTTCAATGCGAGAGGTGGGAATAGAACTGAAGGATGCGAAAGGGTGATTGGTAAATGTGGCGATGATATGAAAGCTAATGGGAATGGGAAGCGTTTGCTGGACTTCTGTGCTAGTATGGTTTTAGCTGTTACGAATACATAAGGCTATTCACCGCTACACATGGGGGGCTAGGGGCACCAGACCAATAATAGACTATATCTTAACAGACTTCGAATTCAGGAAATCTGTTAGGAATGTACGAGTTTTCCGCGGATTTTTCGTTGATACAGACCACTATATGATCTGTAGTGAACTTAGTATCTGTAGGCCTAGGTTAGAGAAGGTGAAATCTGTCTGCAAACGAATAAGCGTAGAAAATCTCCAGGATGAGGAAATTAGACAGAAGTACATGGATATGATTAGTGAGAAGTTTCAAACAGTAGACAGTAAGCAGGTTCAGGATATAGAAAGTAAATGGGTGGCATACAGGGATGCTGTAGTAGAAACAGCAAGGGAATGCCTAGGAACAACTGTGTGTAAAGATGGGAAAATGGCGAACATCTTGGCGAAATGATGAAGTGAGAGCAGCTTGTAAATGTAAAAAGAAGGCTTATCAGAGATGGCTCCAAACAAGGGCTGAGGCAGACAGGGATTTGTACGTAGATGAAAGAAACAGTGTGAAACAAATAGTTGTTGAATCCAAAAAGAAGTCATCGGAAGAATTTGGTAACAACCTGGAAAGGCTAGGTCAAGCAGCAGGGAAACCTTTCTGGACAGTAATAAAGAATCTTAGGAAGGGAGGGAAAAAGGAAATGAACAGTGTTTTGAGTAATTCAGGTGAACTCAGAATAGATCCCAGGAAATCACTGGAGAGGTGGAGGGAATATTTTGAACATCTTCTCAATGTAAAAGGAAATCATCATGGTGGTGTTGCAAACAGCCAAGCTCATGGGGAGGAGGAAAATGATGTTGATGAAATTATGCTTGAGGAAGTGGAAAGGATAGTAAGTAAACTACATTGTCATAAGGCAGCAGGAATAGATGAAATTAGATCTGAAATGTTGAAGTATAGTGGGAAGGCCGGGATGAAATGGCTTCATAGAGTAGTAAAATTAGCTTGGAGTGTTGGTAAGGTACCTTCAGATTGGACAAAAGCAGTAATTGCACCTATCTATAAGCAAGGGAACAGGAAGGATTGCAACAACTATCGAGGTATCTCATTGATTAGTATACCAGGCAAAGTATTCACTGGCATCTTGGAAGGGAGGGTGCGATCAGTCGTTGAGAGGAAGTTGGATGAAAATCAGTGTGGTTTCAGATCACAGAGAGGCTGTCAGGATCAGATTTTCAGTATGCACCAGGTAATTTGAAAATGCTACGAGAGGAATAGGCAGTTGTGTTTATGTTTCGTAGATCTAGAGAAAGCATACGACAGGGTACCGAGGGAAAAGATGTTCGCCATACTGGGGGACTATGGAATTAAAGGCAGATTATTAAAATCAATCAAAGGCATTTATGTTGACAATTGGGCTTCAGCGAGAATTGATGGTAGAATGAGTTATTGGTTTAGGGTACTTACAGGGGTTAGACAAGGCTGTAATCTTTCACGACACCATTCTAAATTGTAGCACGGACAGGATTAGGTAATGATAAAGTAAATATCGGGTCTGATTATATATTTCAGTTTGTTGTAGATATAAATTTTGTAGATATAGGGTAGTGAGTTAAATTATGCATGCATTCATATTTCTTTGTTGTCAAGAGTTTATGTTTGACATTTGATTTTGTTGTAATATTCAGATCGACCCGAAGTGTGCTTTTCTGTCAGTCAGTTGACGAGTTATATAATAATGTTAAAGGAAAATTCAGCTTTGTCCTGCCAGCTGTGTTGTTGTTTTTATCAGTGTATTCATATTCTCAAAATGAGGTGGTACAAGTTGTGAGAAGTGAGATTAATAATAATAATTCATGAGATATCGGAATTTTACGTGAACAGTGGTCAATAATAAAATTTGAGTGATATAATGTGTTGAGATTATCGAGAATCATTTAATGACGGGATGTCGTTTTAATTCGGAATTAAAGTGTGTGATAATTTAATTGGATCAATTAATAATATTGAATAATAATATCGGTGCTAATATCCGTACATGCTAATAAACGTGTTGTTTAAATTACGGTCCAATAATTTTACGAATAAATGTCGTGTCTTAAATTTGCAGTTCATTAGCCGGAACACATATGACTAATATTACGAAACCATGATTGTCAAATTTTGGTAAATATAATTTCAGACTGTTACGATTATTTGTGGAGAATGAACTAAGACGTAAATCGAATGTGAATAGAAAGGTGATAAAGAACCTGCAGTCAGATAATAAAATGTCATACGATGTCAGAAGTGGAATATATAAGTCAGTTGATAATTCTGTGAGAAATAAATGAATAAAGGAATATTGAGATAGAAAGGGATATAAATTCCGTATGAGAAACACTTAGCATATTGAAATGAGTGTAAAATATACGGGCAGTGTCACAGAGAAATACTGAATTACGTAGCGGGTAGAATTCGAACCCGTGACAGCATGTATGAAATAAATAGACTGCGCAGCTATTCGTCGAGATACTACGGATCCAAGGATAATGAGAGTTCATAGTCCACATAAATGATCGTATGTTGTAATCATTGTAATGACGAGTGATGACAATCATGATGCCGTGATGATAATAATAAATATTGCAGATAAAAGGTTGGACCGTGTTAATTAAATAGGCGATGATAAAGATGTTAAAAAGGAATCTTTTTTTGTTTGCTAGGGGCTTTACGCCGCGCCGACACAGATAGGTCTTATGGCGACGATGCGATAGGAAAGGCCTAGGAGTTGGAAGGAAGCGGCCGTGGCCTTAATTAAGGTACAGCCCCAGCATTTGCCTGGTGTGAAAATGGGAAACCACGGAAAACCATTTTCAGGGCTGCCGATACTATCTCCCGGATGCAAGCTCACAGCCGCGCGCCTCTACGCGCACGGCCAACTCGCCCGGTAAAAAGGAATCTAACTGATAATATGCAACCGATAATAACATCAACGTTAGGACGATGATAAATCATCACGATCAGATTAATAATAATTATCATAATAATAATAGTAATGACGTCTTTTTGTTGATCATTGAATAATTGTAATCGCGACCGATATCTTAATGCATTTTTGGCGGAAGTGACCGGTTCATTAATAATAATAATAATATCTTGAGTGACGTCATAATAATAATAACATCTTGAGTGACATTAATAATAATAATAAAATATTAAGTGACCAATTATTTAATAATAATACTCTTGAGTGACGTCAAAATAATAATAATCACAAGAGGGAGATAACCATAATAATAACAGTAATAACCTATGTATTTGCGTCCCGCGTAATAATGACGATAATAATCAAACGTGACAGTGCCAGGAATCGTCAAGCATAATAATAATAATAATAATAATAATAATAATAATAATAATAATAATAATAATAATAATAATAATAATAATAATAATAATAATAATAACGATAATTTCATGGAGGCAGGAATATGCTGACGATAGTGAATTAAATAATTGATGACAACATCCCTCTGATCGTGTAGTTTGAATAATAATAATAATAATAATAATAATAATAATCATAGTCATTTTGGTTACTTCGTTATCGTACGGCTTCCGCACGAGACAAGTTACTGTAATACTTGGTGTGTTTGTTTACTTCGCTTGCGATGCGAGGAGAGATCATTGGCACGGTATTTCCCACCGCACCTCGTGATCTCATTTGTGCCAGTAGTCTACTGAGGCCACTTTGAAATATTTCAGATCATGTGTAAATAAAATATAAATGTTAATTCAGTGGCATCGTATCGGCTGGATATCGAAAGATAGGACCTGTCCGTGTAATACCTTTCCTTATGATCACGAGGACATTACTCAGTCCGAGTATCGGCCTCGGAAAAATGTAGATAGCCGGGGTACTACATCTAGGTTAAATCAAGAAGCCGACCATAAACATAATTATGCTCGGGCTCTCGATATAAGGAAGGCTCTTCCTGGAAAGACGGTTCGATTCAAACGTAATCGATCCGTAAATTATACCCCAAATTGTAATTTTCTTTCAAGATAAACCCAGCAGCATATTGTTACCACTTGCGGTATAGCAAGTGATTTGTTTTATGTAACGTATGAGAAAATTAATTGTTGTTGCCAAATGTACCAAAATTCCGTGCGCTGGATGGCGCAATAAACTGCTCCTTCTGGCAATTATTTCAAAGGAAACCATTTTCATAATCTTTTTATTGTAGTTAGATGCTATGCCCTTTTTCAATTTAAATGTCACTTCCTAGTCCTGTCACGGAGTCCTTAAATTCATGTTTGCAGTTGAGCTTCCCCCATTTTAATTTTAATTGCTCTGTTCATTCCCGTGTTCACTGATGCCTCTATATTTATATTTGATGACGTAAATAATGAACCGACACCCCTGAGATAAATGCTAGTCTGGGACTCGGGAGGTGGACGGGTGCAGTATGTATGTATGCATGTATGCATAGATTCTATAATTCGAATGTTTCATTTCTGTAGAAAGTAAGTATTTCACAGTGCTTCTCTTCTGTTCACACAGGAGTGGGACATGCTGATGAATTAGGCTATTTCTTTGATTTTGGTGTACCAGTTGATCCGACGTCTGCTATGGTGGTTTACGAAATGGTCAAGATGTGGACAAATTTTGCCAGGACTGGGTAAGTAGGTTTGGTGAAGGAATTCTGTTAACACAATTAATACAGATTGAATGTATGATGCCGAGCCAATTAATCCTCAGTATTTCAGTAATCAAAGAAACCAGCTGTATTGTGGTTGTCCTCGCCGTCGAGTCATAAGCTCATAGATTAGTTTGATGCTGCTCTCCATCAGTTTGGTTCCAGTTTTTTCATTTCTATGGAGCTACTGAATCCTACATGTACTCTACTGTGTCATATTCATGCCTTGGTCTAACCCTGTCCTTATTTCCCTTATACTCCCTTCAAAAGATAACAAGTCCTGGATGTCTCAAAATGTGTGCTATCAATGTATCCCTTCTTCCGGTTAAATTTAGGAAAATCTTATCCTCTCACCAACTCGATTCATGGTCTCTTCATTTTTGACCTGATCTATTCATCTCACCATCGGCATTTATATGCAGGCTTCTCCTTTTTCTTTCTTTCTTTCTTTCTTTCTTTCTTTCTTTCTTTCTTTCTTTCTTCCTTTCTTTCTTTGTTTCTTTTTTCTTTCATTCATTCATTTTTTTCCTACTCTACTAACTATTTCACTTCCATACAATGGCACGTTCCACACAGAAGTGTTGTATTGTTATATAAACATGAAGAAGTCCTCCAGATGGTAATTTTCAGTTTAATTGGATAGGATGTACAGACCGCTGTTTCAACATCTAATCATCCTCTACACTCAGATTCTCAGCAACCTATTGTTAGAAAAAGCGCCGATGACCTAGATGTTAGGCCCCTTTAAACAACAAGCATCATAATCATCAAGCATTATTAGAAAATACTTTATATTGATGAATACTCGCCGAGTCAGTACTTGAAGAAATATTACGCTCACATTTTAAGATAATGTAATCATTTTATTACCATTATGCGATGACATCCATGCATATTCGGTTTTAGTGCTCAAAGAAAAAATCTTTATTCTTGACAAGTATGTATAAGACGCGTCAATGGTGAAGTACGAAATAACTACTTTCTTCATCCAGGTCTCTTTCCTAATTTCTTGAGATCGGAAAGATTGTGTGGATTCGTCCCAGTTTTATGGCGTTTGGGGACGCGTAGGTTCCGGAATTTATTCCCATAGGAGTTCTACCGAACGAGACTGACGTATTTGAACACCTTCAAGTACCACCATACTGAGCCAGGATCGAACCTGCCAAGTTGGAGCCAGAAGGCCAGCGCCTGAACCGTCTGAGCCAATCAGCCCGGCATCAGTTCGATTAAGCTAATAACGGGACTCATAGCTGGAAGCAAACCTTCGCCAAACAATAAAGATGCCGATACTGCTGTGAATTTTGAAGCCTTTTCCGCCGAAGCACCTTCATTAGCAAGGGTACAATAACCATCCATTTCCTATGGAGCATTATACGTGGCAGGATTTGGTGAACTGTCATTTTGCACACACCTGTTAACCCTTGGTTTGTTTTAACGATGAGCTGACCCACTGTAGCGTGCGTCGTAAGCCGAAATTTCCCTCTTATACCAATAGCACGAACCAGGTGCCCTGCAGTTTCCACGTCGGTTATTTGCAATGATGCCGCTATCCACTCATGACACACTTTATTCACATCAGCACGCGAACAGTTCTCGAACTGCGCTCTTTCAGAAATAGTGCCACTCTCGGCCCGGTAATTATCCCCTTTTTAGAACCTAGATACGTCGTCCCGTTTACCGCTAGCAGTAGTGATTTATGTGCAGACGGCCTATCACACATATTATGAGCCCATCACGACACGTGATATACTTCATGAGACTACGCATTACTTACTTGATATTTAAGTTGATTTTCATGTAATAATCAAGGCCAACGATGTACAGTCGCTCAAAAAAGGTATGAGCGATTGGCATTGTGAGATTTTCTCGCAGATACATTTGTATAAGAAATAAGGAAGTAAGTGATATTACATCAGTGTTGGGACTAGTTTCAGCCACTTTTTGGCCTTCTTCAGCCAAATAAAAATTAAACATATTATGTGATAACTAAAACATATTATGTATACCAGACAAAGACAATGTTGCAGGAATAATTATAACATTAAAATACAAATAATGACAAAAATTATGGTTATGATCTTCTTGTGATAATATGATGTCTTTAAGTTGACTTTACTTTGGACCTCAGGCAAAGAAGTAAATCTGGAAATGTCAACCCAAATTAGGAATGAATAAACATACAGAAAAGAAATTAAAAAGGAGAACAAATATTTATGAGACTCGCTTCTAAAGGGGCCCATAGACGTGCAATATTATTGCGCAAAATGGATTGTACAATATATTCTTAGCTGCCTATAGACGTACAATCTTATTGCACAAAAATAGAGTTTGGGCAATAAGTAGAATCGTGTGGAGATAATATTGATAGTTGTGCAATATATTGTGCAAAGCGGTCATAGACGTACAATATGCGTTGCAATATATAGTCAGTCCATGCCGGTATTTTATTTGGTGATTACATTGAGTGACACTGATCTTTGCTGCGTTTTGATCGCCGTGGGTGTAAGTGCCAAAAGGAAGCAGAAACGGAAAAGAAGCACAAGGGCCAAACAGTGGTTTCTAGACAGAGAAAAGTACACTCATGAAAATTTACTCAATGAACTGAGAAAATGGGAACCAAATGATTTTCGAAACTTTCTGCGCATGAATAGTGAATTGTATGAGGAACTCCTCGCTTTGCTCTTAACGTCCCACAGAGCCGGAAGGCCATGGTACACTTCGATAAACTCCAAAATAAACTTTTACTCCTCCTTTTTGCCTGCCATCATGATACCTTCTCCAACGCTTGTTGATACCAACTGGCGGGAGGACGGGATATTGCACAATATTGCCAACACACAGCACAGTATTTTGCGATTTGCGCAATATTTTTCAAACTTTCTTGATTTCGTACAATATATTGCATAACCCTTCAATATTAAATACACACTATCAATTTTATTGCACAAACCCCGATATTGCGCAATAATATTGCACATCTATGGGCCCCTTAATGGCTGATGTAGAACAAGCACTGACTAGCTGGAGGAAGCAGGCAGGGCATGTAAAGAAAGGAGTGGATAGGGAACAAGCACTGACTTCTTGTAGGAAGCAAGCAGTCTAAACAAATGAGTAGATAGGGTATTGAGGGGAGGGGATAGCTAAGGGGGAGGGGGAGGATGGGAGGAGGGAGAGGTGAAGGAGAGAAGGGGTGTCTAAGGTGGGTCTGAAGGATGCGGAAAGAAAAACTGCTGCTGAGAAGGGAATTTAAGGAGATTATAAAAGAAATAATTATTTTTATCTGAGACATGATTACCAAAGATGGGAATTAAAAAGGTCAAATAAAATGTTTGATTTCTCTGAAATTTCATTTAGATTGAAGTTAGGATTGGAAAACTGTTCCAGATGGATAAAACAATTTTCCGTAAGATCGAGCAGGGGGCCTTTTTGTATAACTTTGAGAATTTTCATGTCTTGGTTGATATTAGTGAACTTTTGGTTAGTATCACCCATGTGCTGTCCCATGGATGAAAATCTGTTATATTTCAGGGCGTTAACATGCTCTAAGTATTTTGTATGGAAGCTCCTACCTGTCTGACTGACATAAGATGTGTTACAATTATTACAATTGAGTCTACAAACACTTGCCTTGGTGAACTTACTGCTGTGAATAATAAAATTGATATTGTGTAAAATTTCTGTGTTTCTGTTACAAGTTGTGTAGGCTATTTTGACGTCATGCTTTTTAAATATATTTGTAATTTGGTAGACTTGTTTATTATTAAACGTAAACGTAGATAAAAATTATCAATTTATTTCTTACAATTGCACTTCAATACGGAACAAAGATGAAATTTATAGCTTATAGGTACACTTTTATCATAAACAATTGAACCTATTAGATCGCTTGGTGGCCATTATATTTAACGCTTCGAGCATTATGGTCTGACACTGTGGCTAGCCGGTTCGAGTCCTGTTGGTGGAAAAAGTTTCGACATCGGGACGTTCGCTGGCTGGGTAGGAGAGGTGGTGACATATAATTTATAATCACTATATCGCGTCCCAAAATACTGGATTCAATTCCAAACCTCTCCATAGCGTTCATATGCAGCGAGGCATATGGCGCTGTTGATGGCGATTCGTCCGTCAGATGGGAACGTCAAGCTTTGTGCAGATCCCTTGGTGTTATTCGACAAGAGTAGGCTATGTGCCGGCACCAGGTTTCACCCTCTCTCGACATCATCATCATCATCATCATCATCTTACACCAAGACGTGAAGGTATCAAATGTACGTGTAATAGAAAGACCAGCACCTGGCGAGCCGAATATGTGCTCGGACACTCCCGGCACCAAAAGCCATACGATAAATAAATAAATAAATAAATAAATAAATAAATAAATAAATAAATAAATAAATAAATAAATAAATAAATAAATAAATAATAAATAAATAAATAAATAAATAAATAAATAAATAAATAAATAAATAAATAAGTAAAATATGACCTATATATAATGTTTGTAGTTGATATTCACAGGCATGTATCTACATGAGAGGTAAATTATATTTTGATAATTAAAATGAAGTCTGATAAAACATAAAATACGAGAAATACGATGCGATCATTTTGTTTGAGCGACTGTACGTGTGTGTTGCAGGCATCCGACGTTAGGTCTAAGCAGCTCTGAGTTTCCCGAGTGGCCGGAGTACAAGACTGACACTGCCTACTACATGAAGATAGACAAGACATTGTCGGTCAAGCAACATTATCGAGAGAAGTATATGAAATTTTGGGAACAGCTCTACCACAACCCTCCGTCCAAATAGCGTTGGATGAAAATACGTGATCCTTGTACTGTAATTAAAAAGGAATATTAATCCACAAAATAAAATTCATGTATGCAGAAATATAATACAGAGTAAAATATACACTTAAATTTACTAAACATTTCGATATGAATTTTCAGACAGTTCATTATTTCTAATAGGTGACTTTTAAAACAACCTTTAGATGCTGGAAAAGGATTGGATTCTAGGAATATGTATCTTACCTATAGAGAATACATGTAAACCTATTGAATGTAAATGTTGCGATGACGGCGAACGAGGAGGGCACAGAGACAAATGAGAACATTTAGACAAGGATTTGAACTTCTAATCTTTTGAATTTCATGTTGGACACTCCGATCAGTTGAAGTATTGACATAATTGCTGCTGCATGTCATTTATTGTATCAAACAACAGGAATGTACACAAAAACTGCTCTGACTGTAGAACTTGATATAAATAACTGTGCTTCGCGCAGAAACCGAAAACCGTACTCTCCCACCAACAGGCAAACTTCACAGACATCCTCAGTTAAGAAAGTCTTAGTTGTAATATTTCGTTCTCATGTTGGCAAGTGTACTGTCAACTTGTCCTTGAAGCAACGGGTAGGGATGGGCGCGACTGAAGAATGGAATCGAGAGTGTCGACTCCATCGACTCCGAACACCGGGCTCGCTTCGCATGAAGCCTCGCGACTCCAATTTAACGTGATGCGCATTACGGGGCCGCACGGTCGCTTCGCATGAAGCCTCGCGACTCCAATTTAACGTGATGCGCATTACGGGGCCGCACAGTCGCTTCGCATGAAGCCTCGCGACTCCAATTTAACGTGATGCGCATTACGGGGCCGCACGGTCGCTTCGCATGAAGCCTCGCGACTGCAAGCTAACCTGACTCTGGTTGCGGGGCCGCTAGCATGTCGAAGCGCGGAAAATAACATGAAATATTATGCATGTTTATGCTCATTTTCCCATTGGGATTATTAAGAGTATTGTAGAATGAAGTAAGGCATCATTAACGAAGACGATGAACGTTATGTGTAGTTGAAATAAAATAAGACGTGTCAAGTGAGAAAGTATCGGCAGAGTAGAAGGCGGGCATTTAATTTCGCCTTCATTTGTCGTGATCAGGAAATTGATAAACATATATCGATGGTAAATAATTATGAATTGCACATGAAAGATGAAAAATGTAATATGGGTAAAGCCACTAACATAATTCGAACATAGATGAAACTATTAACAATAAACACTGAGAATAAAACCGTAACCAAACCTGCTAATGCTGTCGCCTGTACACGTTCATGGCTATACAGTGCGACAATGAACATTGAATAATATTCTTTTCACAAAAGACATTTCACGAGTGAACTATACCAATGATGCCCATGTTATAATTCGCGCATATTTCACCGTCATCGCGAAAGCTGATATTATAGCCTACTCTTTGCACTCAAGTTTTTTGTTTTTATGTAACCACAGTTCCTATTCGTGATTTTTAAGCGTATTTTCTCATAATTTATTATTATTATTATTATTATTATTATTATTAGAAACAATAACTGATAAGAACTTGTTATATTATACGCTCGCCGGTGTTTTGTTATTATGTAATTGAAGTTCATATTGGCGATAACTTAAGATTCTGTTAAAATATATTATTAATGTTATAAACAATTATTGGTGAAAAATGTGTTGTAATATTCCATTATTAAATGAAAGTTGTTTATATTATGTAGTTCAAGTCCACGTTGGAGATTACTGAAGATTATTCTGTCAGAATATATTATTATTATTATTATTATTATTATTATTATTATTATTATTATTATTATTATTATTATTATTTACGAAAGACCCTTTTCGCGACAGCCCTGGTGGGCCTTGGCCT
Source organism: Anabrus simplex (assembly GCF_040414725.1). Classification (NCBI taxonomy): domain Eukaryota; kingdom Metazoa; phylum Arthropoda; class Insecta; order Orthoptera; family Tettigoniidae; genus Anabrus; species Anabrus simplex. The sequence goes on along the minus strand of NC_090265.1, from coordinate 403,115,016 downwards.
ACCAATTGACCTCTGTCCAGCTCGAAGGCCAGTAGATTACGAGGTGACGTGTGGTCAGAATGACGAATCCACTCGACCGTTATTCCTGGCTTTCTAGACCAGAGCCTCTACCGCACCGTCATCACGAAAGCTGAGATAAGGTAAAAATCCCTGACACGCCTGGAATCGATCCTGGGCCCTGTTTCATAAAATATATTTCACTAATATTATTAGTAAGAAACCAATAATATTAACTAATAATATTAGTACTGTATTATGTTTCATAAAATCATTAGTTAATAATATTAGTTATTAGTTTATGAGTCAAAATTATTAGTAGATGTTCCTAATAATATTAGTAAATTGTTTCATAGACAACATGACTAATAAAAGTTACTCATATTATCATATTATTAGGATTATTTCCATGAGTGTATTTTGACTCATAATATTAGTGAAACCAAAGTGAGCGGTATTTTAATATTTTGGCATAAAATTATGAAGATCACTGAAATGGTCGACTCTGATTCAAATAGTGATAAGGAACGAGTGTAGGTATTCACCGTTCAATAAATGTTACGTCAAAAACAGCTTGTACTGACATGTAACAAACATATGAATACCGATACAATGGGAGATTTAGGTTACATTACATAACTTTTGTATATTTGCTTGATAGGATTGGTAGGTAATAGAACGTTCCACTGCAAGGAATGAAGGACATTCCAAGTATATTTTAAAATCTTGGCTTATATCACCAGTAAACCAAGATGATGCTGGTGATTATTATTGTTTTAAGAGGAAGTAGGCTACAACTAGGCAACCATCATCTATAATAACACTAATCAGATAGAAAAATGGAAAGAATCCGACATTTTGAAAATGAAGGTATCGGCTAAAGAAAGAGAAGGGCCATGAAGGGCGTGATAATGAAAGACTCTCTCGGCCTCGCAACCTAATACTGTCAGGGTCGGAAAAGAACAAGAGTTGAACAAGGGAGGTCAGAAGGGTAGATGAAAATGAGCCTGGCAGAAGTAAGTTGAAGCAATGACAGGACTCATCTCAGTGCCCCATGTTCACCAACACACACTCCCAAGTTGAGAGCCCTGGGACCCATTTTAGTCGCCTCTTACGACAAGCAGGGGATACCGTGGCTGTTATTCTACTGCCCCCACCAACAGGGGTAGTAAACAAAGATTTTGCCAGTCCATCTGAACAGAGATTTTTAAGAGCACATGAAATAAAAAGTAAAAGGAACAAGGAGAGAGATAGTGTGCAAAAGGCTGCGAATAGTTGACACTTTATCTCAATCACTTTCCGCAAACAAATTTTCTTCTCTCACATTATTTTCACTTCTTTTATCCGTTTTCATATGTATTGAAGTCACAACAACGAAAATCTCAAGTGAGCCTTTGAACACGTGGATTAATAGTCGGTTGTAGTCAAACATTAGTTTACTGCTAGGAACAAATCCAAACAAAGAACATATGCAACAGACCGATTCTAACCTCCATTTGCATCAGCTGACTAATGAACTAATATTATTAGTGAAGATATTTTATTAGTCATGTGTAAACCTTTATGAAACAGAATTTGGTTAACTAATATATTTTTTATGAGTCCTAATATTATTGGCTAATATTATTAGTTAGTTTTATGAAACAGGGCCCTGAGGCCTCCCTAGACTGCGGAGGCGGCTATTATGATGCACAATAATGGGTAAAATATTTGTTGTAAAAACATACTCTACGCACTCGCCTTTATTTTTCCGTTTCACGTCGCTTATGTTAATATTGTCCGGCTCCATGGCAAAATGGTTAGCGTCCTGGCCTTTGGTCACAGGCGTCCCGGGTTCGATTCCCGGCAGGTCGGGAATTTTAACCATAATTGGTTAATTCCCCTGGCACGGGGACTGGGTGTATGTGTCTTCTTCATCATCATTCATCCTCATCACGAAGCGCAGGTCGCCTACGGGAGTCAAATCAAAAGACCTGCACCTGGCGAGCCGAAGTCTTCGGACACATCCCGGCACTAAAGCCTTCTACTACTACTACTACTACTACTAAACGTTTTCATTCCTCCCCTGAAGGGGGAGGCGGGCCTCCTAGACGGTGACGCCGTCTCTCAGGCTGGGAGATTTGTTACGGTGAAGGAGATGTGCGGAGAAGGTGAGGGGTTGGGCGGCCGTGGCCTATACTACGAACTGTCCCGGCATTCGCCTTAGTGCAAGAGAATGGAAAACCACGGAAAACCATTCTCAGGACAGCCGACGGGTGGGGCCAGGCGTGAAGTCCGGCACTGTGCCCCAGACCCCTCTCCCGAATGCAGAGGCGTAGAGACACGGTAGAGCCGTGGCCAACTTTCCTCTGCTCGGTTGGCCGGTCAGAGTACAGAGCATATGGGACAACAACCCACTCTGCATCTACCGACCCTAAAAGCTACTTATTACTTTACTCGTTTTCATTCCCCACCCTGAAGGGGTGGGGCGGGCCACCTAGAGGGTGACGCCCTCGCTCTGCCCAAGAGTTGCGGGCGGGTTGTGGAGGTTTGATGGATGAGGGAGGTGGGTAGGAGGATGTGAGAAATAGAGGAGATGGTAGGGGGTTGGGCCTCTTTACTGAGTTTTATTGAATGTGCATTTCCAAAAGTTACAGAGAAGAATTTATAAACATAAACAGTATTTTCATTATTAGATAATTTTAAAGAGTATAAGGGGTGTTTTTAATTTTTTATTATTTTTTATATTTTTATATTTTATATTTTTTTTCCTTTTTCATCCTACGCCTGATGCTATACAAAATATTGTGCTATAAATACATCTAAGAATAAGGACGTTTGCAATACAAGAATTCGGTGGTTCCAATACCATGCCGTTCTGAAGTGATTCTGGATCTTGTGCATTACAATGCGTCATTAAGGTGTGATGCTATTGTCCATTTCTTGATGCTGAGAGGAGGTTGAGGGAATTTATACGAGAGTTTCTAAGGGTGTGAAATTAAAATGAGTATTTAAGCCTGAATGGGTAGTGAGAAAATGGAGATTGAGGGTCTGATTAGCTGCAGCCTGAAGGTGTGTGAGAACCAGGTGTCTATTGTATGGATGGATATTTAGCAAGGAGATTGTAATAAATCTGACAAGATCTTCAATTGTAGGGTGGGGAAAAAGTGAACGGGTGGGCGTGGTTGGTGGGTCAATAGTGCGAATTGGGGCTATGAATTCTGGGTGATTTGAGCGAGGTGTCGGACGTCCTCGACAGCGGCGAGAATAGACTGGATGGCTGCCCCCGCAAGTGTTACAGCGGGCGGGTTGTAGGGTGTTGGGGCACTTGGTGGTGACATGATGCTGAGTGCAATGACCTCAGATTGGATGATTTGCTTTGCACTGGGCCGTTGTGTGATTGTTATAGAGGAGGCATCTTTCACATCTGATTGACTGTGGAGGTGGAGCACGAGAAGGTTCGACTTTGTGATGGTAGCGATGTATCGATACACCACTGGCAAGCAATCTGTCCACATCGGCTGGTGTTGGCAGAAGAATCCACACCAGGAATGTTGGACCCTCCGCATTCCGGATGCGGAAGGCCTTCCGAGCAGGCACTCCCTCCGCACGGAGCTCGGCGAGAATCATCTCTTCTGAAAGGGAAGGATCCACACCACGGATGACGCAACTTAGGAGATTATAACGTGATGGTGAAGGTGGTGGTGGAGTGGGAGGTGGTGAGAGGGGTTGAAGAGGGATAGTTGATCCGAACGGAGTTGATCCTATCGTGGTGGCGAGTTGGTGTGCTGCTATTTCCCCGTTGATTTGAATGATGATTCCTTTTGAAGTCTTCCTGATATCAGCGATGTCCTCTCGGCGCATGTTGTAGCGAAGAAGCGTGCAGAAGATGGCTTGCGGTGTCCGAAATTCTGGAGAAGGATTAAGGAGGAGAAATGCATGTGTGCCGGAAGGGGTTTGCTGGAGAAATCGGAGATGGTTGATGGGTCGTCTAGTGCCAGACGTGGAAGAATATTCGAGTAGAGGGGAGGTGGGTGTAGTGGTGGTAGTAGATGGGGAATGGGGATATATGCTGTATGGTGGTGTCCATTGGAAGAGATGTAGCGGCTGCTGTAGCGGCTGCTGTAGGCGTCCGCGGTGCAGGTGCCGAGTCCACTGCCAGGTAATGCTGAGCACGTGCTCCCTCGGGGGCCGGTTGATGCGTCATACTCTGGTACTGAGTTTGCGGGTTGTCCGGATGCGTAGCTGGATTTGCTGGCAGAAAGCGTGCGTCGTAATTTGGAGTTGCATAGCTGGACAGGAGAGTCGTGTGGAAGGCTACGGCAGCGGTGTCTACGGCGAATTGTCGGAAGCTGGAGGTGGAAGTGATGGTGCAAGTGGCAGCTGTGGTAGTAGCAGGAGAATATGGCTTGTAGGGTAGTGATGGGTCGCGTGATGCAAAGCTCCCGATGCATTCTGATCAAGCGATGCAGTACGTGCCTCATGATGCTGTCTCGATGCCGTATAGTGACGTCAGGCCCATGAGTCCTTTGTCTCGAGCCAGTGCTGGGAAACGTATCGAGAGCTCTCGATGCATTTCGAGCAAGTGATGCAGTCCATGACTCGTACCGGTAATCCTATCTCGAAGTTTGAATCGGGACATCGTACGCATGTTATTCCTCGCTATACTACGCCTGCTGATCAACTAATGACGTCTCCGAAAATCTTAATAAGTAGTTAGTGGGACGTAAAGCAAATAACATCATTATAACAATTAATGACGATACGCCCACTTCTTTTTTATCTACTCGCAGTCAACTTACTACCTGTACTTCCTGCATTTTACTTATGCACTGTCCGCTTCCACGGCGAAGTGGTTAGCGTGCCGGCGTTTGGTCCAAGTACTTCCTGGTTCAATTTTCGGCTAGGTAAAACATTTTATTCTTCATTGATTAGTTCCTATGGTTCGGGGACTGGGTATGTGAAATAAATAGTAATGAAGAGTGTGACATATTTTTAACATTTTATTGAAACCATTTCTTTTACGACGCATCGAGTTGTGTAATAATTTTAACAGAAAGGAAAATATACCGGTAATGGCATAAAGATACTGGTGTATGTGTGCATATATCTGAAAAGGGACTCGTTCTCGGGTTAAGTCTCATTTTGGATTATCGATACTTTTATATAAGTATGCTAACAAATTGATCGTTTCCATGAAAAGGATCATTCAAGACCAGCCACAATATTATCCAACCTGAAGGCACATACACAGGATGAAGCCGAACTCCGTCGACAAACTTTCGGAAACTGTTGAGGGAAACCTTCTGTGTATATTGGTAGAAGGTACCCGTGGTCTCCGGTGGCTCGTTATAGAGTAGAACCGGTAATTAAATTATGATTTATTCGGTTTTATTACCGCAAACAACCTTATTTCTGTGGAAATATCTTCACAACAGAGAAAAGGCCTGCAATATTCAATAACCAAAACGTACAACACAAAACCTAGAGTAACAAAGCCTGTAATATGTAATAACCAAAACGCACAACACAAAACACAGTAATGGGATAACCCTCTGTAGAAACACGTACACTTTTATCACAGTGTGTTCAATATTTTCTGTCAGTGTACTGTTTTAAAGGTAACAATTCCATGTCGTTGGCTACCAGCACGTTAAAGAACTCCTGCGGGACATAATTCCCACACACCGGCATCTGTCAAGAACTAGCATTTAGGACGGACGTAAAACAAATAACATTATTATGAGTACTATTTTCAGTGCAATACAGATACAAAGCTAACTGATCTGATGACATGGCCACGAGGTAATCAGGTTTGTTTACATTATGATTGGTGTATATTGCATGTGTTCAAGTGGAAGAGATTTTATTATATACTAGCTGATGTACCCGCGCTTCGCTACGGGATTCTCAGAAAGACTGACTTGGTGGTTTTCCTAACTGAATTAAACATAGGTCATTACAAAAACGTCAGTAGGAATGTAGCGATTGAAAGCAATGTTATCATATAAAATACTCGATCAAATGAAAAACCGCACACTTTCTCACTTTCAACGAACAGTACAACGGTGCCGATCTAAGAGCCCAAAGTTCCAGAGCTGGAATAACCAGGTCGCAGACTGCCATGAACACTCCTCTGTGATTATTCCGTTAAATATGCACACTACTCATTCCAATCAGTGCCTCAGAGTAGGGATTGAATAGCGCGAATACTATGATGAACCAGTGTGTTACGTACCAGATATATCAGAAAATGTATGAACCAGAGGAATGGCATGCTAACGAAGAAAGTTATCTTACTCCCCAGCTACTTCCCGCCAATATACAGGCAGGCTGTTACAGTCGGTACGACCAGGCGAGTAGCCCGTGTGATTAGGGATGCGCAGCTGTGAGCTTGCATCCGGGAGATAGTGGATTCGAACCTCACTGCCGGCAACCCTGAAGATGGTATTCCGTGGTTTCCCATTTTCACACCAGTCACACCAGGCTGTACCTTAAAGCCAAGGCCGCTTCCTTCACACTACTATTGATTTCCTATCCCATCGTCGCCATAAGACCTACCTGAGTCGGTGCGACGTCAAGCAAATTTAAAAAAACCTCGGTACGCTGTAGTAATCCTATCTATCTGGGATGAGAGGAAATAGAAGACAAAAAGCACATCACAACAAACAATGGTCAATGTAATGTTATTGTTGATAAAGTTTATGAGCTTTCTATTTTGCAGGCCTTCACATTAGTTTTCTTTCGACTCTCTGATATTAGGGTGTCTTACAAAATTATTTATATCGTAGACTGTAGTTCCTTATTCTCAGACTTTACATACCTATTTTCACTAAATTCTGTTTACCCATTTTCCCGTGACACGGCGCTGATATGGACTTAGTAACAAAAATCCAAATTCATGAATATCTCTGATTATATGCGGCGCGGTAACAATGTATAAGACATAAGTGATCGGAAATTTAATAACTTCTTACATAACTACTACTACTAACTTACGACATAACTAAAGTTATGTTAGTTATGTTAATTACATTTCAGGCCTTCCCCTAAACTACCATTTCACTCAACGTGAATAAAATAATTTGTAGCCTAGATTGCGGTGGTTCATCACCCGACATTACATACCGATTTTCATTAAATTCTCTTCAGCCCTTTTCTATTGATGCGTGTACAGACAGACAGACAGACAGACAGACAGACAGACAGACAGACAGACAGACAGACAGACAGACAGACAGACAGACAGACAGACAGACAGACAGACAGACAGACAGACAGACAGACAGACAGACAGACAGACAGACAGACAGACAGACAGACAGACAGACAGACAGACAGACAGACATTACGGAAAAGTAAAAATTGCATTTCCTTGTTACTGTGGACATGACAGATACAGAAATATCATTCATTTCTAATTCTGAGCAATGCACAGGCAAAACACTTATTTTATATATGGATTACATTTCAGGCCTTCCCATAAACTACCATTTCACTCAGTGTGAATATTATTATTGATAGCCTAGATTATAGCGACCTATTCGCCGACTTTGCATACCAATTTTCTTGAAGAAACGACCACTAATAAAATAAATATTTGAAAATTAAATTTTAGGCCTTCCCCTAAACTACCATTTTTCTCAGCGTCTATAGCCTATATTGTAGCGACTTATTTCCCATCTTTGTCTAGCGATTTTCATTAAGACACGACCACTAATAACATAAATATTTGGGAATTAAATTTCAGGCCTTCCCCTAAACTACCATTTCACTCAGCGTGATTAAAATAATTTATAGCCTAGATTGTAGCGGTTCATCACCCGACTTTACATTCCGATTTTCATAAAATTCTCTTCAGCCGTCTTCTCGTGATGCGTGTACATACAGACAGACAGACAGACAGACAGACAGACAGACAGACAGACAGACAGACAGACAGACAGACAGAAATTACGGAAAAGTAAAAAATGCATTTTCTTGTTACTGTGGACATGACCGATACAGAAATACCATTCTTTTCAAATTCTGAGCAATGTACAGACAAAACTCTTATTTTATATATATAGATTGGTTATTTTGTATGTTCAGTACCGTGACGTTACAATTACTTCTATTAGCGATTTGGTTGTTTCTGCACGAACAGGCGTGTGTTTGGTAGCCGAAACTCCGTTTGCAAAATATTTAAAAAACCAAAATCTTTGAAGAGAAGATTCGAACCACCACAAAACGTAGCGGGGTATAATACCTACCGATGCTATTTAGCCAACTGAGCCATACTAATAGCTCCAGGTCAATGTTTGCTAATCATTTCTGTTTCTACCATATTCGTCTTGGCTGAGGTCCAATTGGAGCGTGCCTCGAGATGCATCGAGATAATGACGTCAGGCTCGAATCTATCTATATATATAAAATAAGAGTTTTGTCTGTACATTGCTCAGAATTTGAAAAGAATGGTATTTCTGTATCGGTCATGTCCACAGTAACAAGAAAATGCATTTTTTACTTTTCCGTAATGTCTGTCTGTCTGTCTGTCTGTCTGTCTGTCTGTACACGCATCACGAGAAGACGGCTGAAGAGAATTTTATGAAAATCGGAATGTAAAGTCGGGTGATGAACCGCTACAATCTAGGCTATAAATTATTTTAATCACGCTGAGTGAAATGGTAGTTTAGGGGAAGGCCTGAAATTTAATTCCCAAATATTTATGTTATTAGTGGTCGTGTCTTAATGAAAATCGCTAGACAAAGATGGGAAATAAGTCGCTACAATATAGGCTATAGACGCTGAGAAAAATGGTAGTTTAGGGGAAGGCCTAAAATTTAATTTTCAAATATTTATTTTATTAGTGGTCGTTTCTTCAAGAAAATTGGTATGCAAAGTCGGCGAATAGGTCGCTATAATCTAGGCTATCAATAATAATATTCACACTGAGTGAAATGGTAGTTTATGGGAAGGCCTGAAATGTAATCCATATATAAAATAAGTGTTTTGCCTGTGCATTGCTCAGAATTAGAAATGAATGATATTTCTGTATCTGTCATGTCCACAGTAACAAGGAAATGCAATTTTTACTTTTCCGTAATTTCTGTCTGTCTGTCTGTCTGTCTGTCTGTCTGTCTGTCTGTCTGTCTGTCTGTCTGTCTGTCTGTCTGTCTGTCTGTCTGTATGTCTGTCTGTCTGTCTGTCTGTCTGTCTGTCTGTCTGTCTGTCTGTACACGCATCAATAGAAAAGGGCTGAAGAGAATTTAATGAAAATCGGTATGTAATGTCGGGTGATAAACCACCGCAATCTAGGCTACAAATTATTTTATTCACGTTGAGTGAAATGGTAGTTTAGGGGAAGGCCTGAAATGTAATTAACATAACTAACATAACTTTAGTTATGTCGTAAGTTAGTAGTAGTAGTTATGTAAGAAGTTATTAAATTTCCGATCACTTATGTCTTATACATTGTTACCGCGCCGCATATAATCAGAGATATTCATGAATTTGGATTTTTGTTACTAAGTCCATATCAGCGCCGTGTCACGGGAAAATGGGTAAACAGAATTTAGTGAAAATAGGTATGTAAAGTCTGAGAATAAGGAACTACAGTCTACGATATAAATAATTTTGTAAGACACCCTAATATCAGAGAGTCGAAAGAAAACTAATGTGAAGGCCTGCAAAATAGAAAGCTCATAAACTTTATCAACAATAACATTACATTGACCATTGTTTGTTGTGATGTGCTTTTTGTCTTCTATTTCCTCTCATCCCAGATAGATAGGATTACTACAGCGTACCGAGGTTTTTTTAAATTTGCTTGACGTCGCACCGACTCAGGTAGGTCTTATGGCGACGATGGGATAGGAAATCAATAGTAGTGTGAAGGAAGCGGCCTTGGCTTTAAGGTACAGCCTGGTGTGACTGGTGTGAAAATGGGAAACCACGGAATACCATCTTCAGGGTTGCCGGCAGTGAGGTTCGAATCCACTATCTCCCGGATGCAAGCTCACAGCTGCGCATCCCTAATCACACGGGCTACTCGCCTGGTCGTACCGACTGTAACAGCCTGCCTGTATATTGGCGGGAAGTAGCTGGGGAGTAAGATAACTTTCTTCGTTAGCATGCCATTCCTCTGGTTCATACATTTTCTGATATATCTGGTACGTAACACACTGGTTCATCATAGTATTCGCGCTATTCAATCCCTACTCTGAGGCACTGATTGGAATGAGTAGTGTGCATATTTAACAGAATAATCACAGAGGAGTGTTCATGGCAGTCTGCGACCTGGTTATTCCAGCTCTGGAACTTTGGGCTCTTAGATCGGCACCGTTGTACTGTTCGTTGAAAGTGAGAAAGAGTGCGGTTTTTCATTTGATCGAGTATTTTATATGATAACATTGCTTTCAATCGCTACATTCCTACTGACGTTTTTGTAATGACCTATGTTTAATTCAGTTAGGAAAACCACCAAGTCAGTCTTTCTGAGAATCCCGTAGCGAAGCACGGGTACATCAGCTAGTATCTCATACGAGAGTTATGCCCATCCCTACGTAGACCTCGAAGATACATCGAGAGTGGTAACGTCAGTCTCGAGTATCTTGAACGAGAGTTTTGCCCACCAGTATTGTAGGGGTACAGGGTTGTGATTTGCTTCAGACCCCAGAGAGGCGTAAATAAGCAAGCCTTGGTAGACACAGATCAGGGCTAAGCTGTTGACGATTCTCCTATTGTGCAGTGCTACCGATGGGCACGTCCTGAGGTGAGACCTCACTGGTTTGCGTTCGTCCACCTGCCTAGTCCACAATTTTTAAGAAGCAATTGACCTCCGTGGCTGCTTTCGGTGTTGCAAACAGTCGAACGGCGAAGGATCCCTAAAAGCTATACGCCATTTCATTTCATTTACGTTAATATTGGCGATTATTTAAAAGTATACTGTCAGATTATTATTACCACTATCATTATCGTCATCATCATCGTCGTCGCCAAAACAGACCTACAACCTTAACATTAACGATGATAATAACCCGAAACAATATGTAATGTTTGCTGGCTAGTAATAATCTTGTATTAATCGCATCACAAGTTATCAAGGGAGGAACGTGGAACTATGATTACAAGCAGGTCCTAAAATAGTTGTTAGATGGCGTTAGTGCATCTGTGGAGTTGAAACTGGAGTCGAGAGTGTCGGTTCCAGACATGTTTCCAGAGGCAGCAGTCTCGATTATTCGCGACTCCGTTGGCAACCCATCCCTAGCAACGGGTGGGGTTGAGCCAAATACAGTATTTGGTTGAGCTTGCTCGAAATGTTTGACCACGGCCTACTTGATGCGTCACTCTAGCTAGCCGCAGCGAGGGATCCAGTCGGCCATGGTTTTACACACATCTGGCAGGGAAGGTTTGCAGCAGTGTGAAGCATCATTGCCAATTCTCTCCTACTGATCCTAAAAGGTTACAGCTAGCACATTGCTCGTAAGTGGTATGAACGCTGTTACGGTCTGCAATAGACTGAATGATGTGTCAAGCTTTTCTCTAGCCCCTTCCCTATTCAAGAATATGTTCTCGCATTCTGTTCTGTCCTAAACCAAGACCATCGAATCTCAAGTAGTTCAATTTCAGATTATGAACGTTTCGGACGGAGCGGTAGAAATGTTTGTGGACACCATAGTAGAAGTAACCTCAAATGCGAGCGATGGAAATCTAAAGCACATTATATTGTAAGCATCTGACACATTGTTCCATTTGCAAACCTTGAAAGGAATGAGAAAACACGTCGCACGTATTTCTGAGAACAAGGCTACGGAGATTGATATTGCAGCCCAGACTCTCGTCCCTTCCCATCGACTCGCCTCACGCGGCTTGCTCCTGTCTGGCTACAGGTGCGGGGACCGGCGGAGGATAGCTGTGCTAGGCTTCGGTCCGTCAGATCGCCACTGCTATCACCATGCGTTACCATCTCGTCCCTTCCCATCGACTCGCCTCACGCGGCTTGCTCCTGTCTGGCTACAGGTGCGGGGACCGGCGGAGGATAGCTGTGCTAGGCTTCGGTCCGTCAGATCGCCACTGCTATCACCATGCGTTACTCATCGTATATACTTCCTCACCTCATCATTCTGCCTTAAATAAGATAGATGACGAAGTGCTGGTATTTCACTCCCGTTTACTTCTACATCCTTGTAGGAAGACACTGCAGGGCTGCTGTTATAGGAGTAATATAGTTTTCTTTGTATTGGTAGATCTGGTAAAATAAAACGCAATCTTTCAGGCTTAATGTTCTCTTTTGTTGGTTGGAATCGAACCCGTGATCATGGGTCTGACACCACCACTGATCTTCCGAGGAAGATAATTAACCATTGAACGATGGGTACGACTGCTGTAAAAGTCAACATTGTTATTTAACGATTATGATGTTAATAATAATAATAATAATAATAATAATAATAATAATAATAATAATAATAATAATAATAATACCGGGCGAGTTGGCCGTGCGCGTAGAGGCGCGCGGCTGTGAGCTTGCATCCGGGAGATAGTAGGTGTACCGGGTGGTACACCTCCACGCCGCTAATTCAAACCTTGCGCCAGTTGAAACTCCCCTACTGGAGGAAGTCTGAACTTTATCTTATGTGTTAATTTTCAAGTTACCCAGAAGATGTCACTACTTGGAAATTTTGAAGTTTCTGAACTGGGTCGTTTTCGATGTATTTTTGTTTTACCTGTAGTAAGAAGTGTGAACTTTCTCTTCTAGAGGACACTACTGAAAAACTACAATGGTGCACCCTAGTGCGAAGTGAAAGAACTGTTTTTTGGAGAAATTTTTATTTCAAAAGTTTGTTTCTTGTTAAATTTCTTTCTGTTATTGTTTAAGTTGGCTGTATAACCCTTTCTTTCCCCTTGTTTTGAATTTAGCCAATCCCGAATTTCTTTAATTAATTTATAACCAATCAGGTGTATCTTCCCCAAAGGGGATATGTTGCTTAACCCTAGCCAATAAAGTTTTTGTGGGAGGGTGTTCTCATTCCTCAAACGCCTCGAACTTTCCGCGAGAGTATATAAACTGCTGATTTTAGGGTCTCCGGGCCACTTCAGTACCATCTTTCAGTGTGTAAAGTACATAGCAGGGGGCGGGAAGCGCCTCTTTCTTCGGGCAGCAGTACAACCACAAGGTAATGGCCGTTTAATAACTTCTTTTCTTGCTAGCTCAGCAGTTTAACTCTCGGGGCGGGTCCGAAGCTTTTCCACCATGTAACTTTTCCTAAAATGTAAAGACTCTTAGTATCTATTCTCTTTTAAGCTACATATTGGGGTAGAGAGTGCTTAACCCTCTCGAGCTCCCACTCATATTGTTTCTCAACCGATTCTTCCTTAATGTAATGTAAATTGTTTCTTTCTAAAGTCACCTCTTTAGTATGGGATTAGCCCCTGCATTAGCGGCCTAGAGCCAGATTAGGTTTTAAACAAAATGTATTAGGAGTGCAGATCGCCTCCTCTCAAATTGGTATTTTAGAGGCCATGTAATTAACCTTTTCTCTCTTAATAGGCCTCAGTAGGTTGGGTATTTTACCCCTGTTTTCGTGTCCGTGGAGGACAACTTGAAGGTGGAATTTGGTGTGGTCTTTTATAGGCCGGAATTTTGAGAGCGAGTTGCTCTTTCTTGAAAATTTTGTTTTCTGTGCACCTCAAGGAGGCTTTACTGTGAAATTTGGAGCAAGTGCTCCTGGGTATGAATGGGGTTTTCTGCCCCTCTGTTGAAACTTGTGTTGGGGTAAATCTGGGCTAATTGCTCAAGAATTGTGAGTTCGGGGCTCGAAGCCCAAATCCTGTAAATACTGTGATTGTACCGTTGTTGTCTTGCTACTCTGTACCTGCCATGCTTGTTATTTCTTGATTTTGCAAAGAAAATATAACCTGGTTAAATTTTAAATTAACTTTAATTTCGTAGCCTGAGACCTGTTCACCCCCGCACCTTCTTTCATCTCTGCTGTTCCACAGATACCTCGGAACAGTAGGTTCGAATCCCACTATCGGCAGCCCTGAAAATGGTTTTCCGTGGTTTCCCATTTTCACACCAGGCAAATGCTGGGGCTGTACCTTAATTAAGGCCACGGCCGCTTCCTTCCAACTCCTAGGCCTTTCCTATCGCATCGTCGCCATAAGACCTATCTGTGTCGGCGCGACGTAAAGCCCCTAGCAAAATAATAATAATAATAATAATAATACTAATGGTGCATGGCATCTACATAGGCTTGGTGGTGACCTAATAAGGATAAAATGAATGGCGACGTCATAAACACCCAGTTCCCAAGCCAGGGGAATAATTAACAATATGAGGGGGGTTGATTCTGAAAATTGAACCAGGGCCGTCGGGCCAAAGGCAAGCATTCTATCCATTTAGCCTCAAAACTGGCAGTTTGCTAAACCTTAGGCTACCAACTCGATCGATCAGGTGTTAAGTATTGACGGTGGCAGAGGCCAGGGCAGTAGCTTGTGAAGCAGCCTTGCCAACACAGCAGGCAGCTCCGTTGGTTGTTGGCTGCAGCTTGGAATGCTTAATGCTTGATGTTCCCTAAACCAGCTATCGAAAAGGGGTAGCCTAAGTCTAGTGGTAGTCCACGTCTTGATACCAGCATACGCCACTGTATTTGGATCAAGTTCTATGCTCGGAGCCACCGTGAGGTAGGGAACTACAGTACGTTGTCGGCAAATCTGGCTGGCTGAGCATTGCGGAAGACACTCCAGTATAATTGGCCACGGCAAAAGGTGATATTTGTAACGGACAGGTGTAGAGCAAACGTATAAAAACAATGCAAATGTTATGATATTTGAACGATTGTGTGTGTATTTACATAATATATCGTACTCAATTGTACATACATTTCCGTGTTCAAAAGAAGATAAGTTCGTCAAATAGCCATTGCCTGTAGGACGTGAAATGATAGCCACCTCTTATCGGATGACGTCTTTATGCAAAATAATACACATTTACTGCTAAGGAGATTATTAAAAATAAGACTGAACTAATAATCGTATTTTCAATACTGATACCCTAAGGGGCGAAAATATTGGAATAGGGAAAAATTCATATAACTTTTGACATCTCTCTTCATTTTTGTTTTCGTTAATATTTCAACTCCTGTTGTGAGAGAATTACACACATTACATCGAAGCCATAAAAGTACTGTATCAGAAATATTTCTTCTCAGTCCAGGCTTCGTAGTTTCAAGAGGGAATAGGGTAAACACAATTTCGCATGTTTTCCATATGGTTTCTCTTTATGCTTTCTAGTTTCCTTGACTACATCATTCCTACCAAAATATTGACTTTTTCCCTCTTTATTTACTATTTCAGACTAGTGTACAAATCCGATGTACATTATGATGCACACAAACACTTTTTTTTTTACCTTCCCCTGATTTATCTTAAAATTTGCTAATGTTGAAATGCCCTACACATATTAATGGGCTTCTCTTCTTCTGATTTTGATAACACTGATCGATGCAATAAGAATATGTGAGTGTAAAAGAGTTAATTAGTAACTTTCGAATATTGCATGAACATGCATCGGGTAAGGCAATCTCCAACTTCCATTCATTTTATGGGGATTTTTTCCCAGTTTGTTTTACGTCGCACCAACTGGAGTAGGTCTTATGGTGCCGATGGGATAGGAAAGGCCTAGGAGTGGGAAGGAAACGACCGTGGCCTTAATTAAGATACAGCCCCAGCATTTGCCTGATGTGAAAATGGGAAATAACTGTAAACCGTATTTCAGCGCTGCCGACAGTGGGGTTTGAACTCACTATCTCCCGGATGCAAGCTCACAGCTGCGCACCCCTAACCTCACGGCCAACTCGCCTGGTTCGAACCCATTACGAGGTAGTTAATGCTATTTAAAAACTGCCTTTTGTGCAATAAATATCCATTAGTCGTTAAAAACAGGAAATAGCGTCTTTCAGTGCGACTTGCATGAATATGGTTATGCTATAAAGTAATTAAAGTATAAATATAGGGCGGGTTATCGGGGCCCTTGAAACAAACCGCTACATAGAGAGGAAGCAGACTCTATAACCAATTAACATAGCTTACCACCTGGACTACAACCCATGATCGACCCCTCGACCTCCTGCATGCTAATCCAAAACGCTATCCACTGCACCAACTGTACAGCACGGCTACTATGTGCTGACAGAGGTATTTACCCTACATGTGGTTACAGTGTTGTCACATTGCCATTCTTCAACGTCCTTTTTCTGCCGGATATACTCGCAGGACGTACTTTTGTGAGATACATTTTTCTATTGCTGGCATGCGAGGAGTCGCTGAGACGCCCGAGTGCGCTAATTTCGGTTCATCTATACTAATATTATAAAGAGGAAAAATTTGTTTGTTTGTAACGAATACATAGAATAAAAATCTAATGAACCGATTTTAAAAATTACTTCACCTATAGAAATCTACATTGCAAGTGAGTAACATGGGCTGTATCTTATTTTCAAAACAATTTGAGTTGGGGGGCACGGGGGGGGGAGATATAAAAATAATAGGCTAATTTAGGCAAAATATCGAATTTGTCGTATAAGGACGAGACAAAGCTCAATTTAATCCTCTTGACGAAAAGAACAAAACTCGGTAAGCCCTACGGGCCCGAAAACCATGTTTTAAGGTCCTAAAACCAACCGTTACGGAGATATTGGCACCACACTACCCCTGCTCTAGGAATCGGATAAAGTAATGAACTGCCGTAACCATGGCAACGCCAGCTCCAGGATTCTACAGCAGCGAAATTATCTACAATAAATCACAAAAACTTAACATGTTACAGACAAATTGATATTTGGAATCCCCTTTAAAAATAAAAGAACACAGATATTCGTTTTCAGAAAACTCGCAGAAAGGGGGGGGGGGGGGGTGGAAGAAGTGAGGAAGCAGTTGAATTATTTACACGAGGATACATATATCTCAAAAAATGAAGATGTTACAGACTTTAAAATTGGTACTTAAAATCTCCTTTAAAAATGAACACACCCTTTTCGGAAAATCCACTTAAGGGGGTGAAAAGAATAAAAAAGCGGGTGAATTTTTAAAATGAGTTTCTTCTTCTATCGCTTTACCCACGCCTGTGGGGTTGCGGGTGCGAACTGTGTCGCACATGTGGATTTGACCGTTTTACGGCTGGATGCCCTTCCTGGCGGCAACCGCATGCGTAGGGATGTAATCTATACTTCTATACTAATATTGTGAAGAGGAAAAATTTGTATATTTGTTTGTAACGGATAGACCCAAAAACTACTGAACCGATTTTAAAAATTACTTCATCTATAGAAAGCTACATTGCCAGTGAGTAACATGGGCTGTATTTTATTTTCAAAACAATTCGAGGGGGGCAACGGGGCGGGGGAGATATAAAAATATTAAAATAATAGGCTAATATAGGCGAAATCGAATTTATCGTACGAGGACGAGACAAAGCTCATTTTAAGCCCCTTGACACAAAGATCAAAACTCGGTAAACCCTTCGGGCCCGAAAACTATGTTTTAAGGCCCTAAACTAACCATTATGGAGATATTGGAACCACACTACCCCTGCTCTAGGAATCGGATAAAGAAATGAACGGTCGTAACCGTGGCAACGTCAGTTCCAGGATTCTACAGCAGCTATATTATGCATGTACGTTTGGGCATAGCTGCCAACCAAAACTGATATACATATGACTTACTATCTGGAAAAAATAAACTGTTGTGTAAGACGCTCATAGCACTCCTTTGGGGGGGAGGGGGATGGGAAAGGAGTGAAGTATAAAAATAATAGCCCCGGAGATCTCCGTAGTACAGCGACCAGCGGTTGCCGACGGGCCTCCGTTTTTACATACTGGCTTAGGTTTTAGTATTTTGTTGAGTCTGTTACCTATAGTTTAAACTATTTTCTATCAAATCATGGAGTAGTAGGATCACTGATGTTATTAGTGCCGATATTTTGGTCCACTTTTACGATCACTGTAACCATGAAAACAACCTATATACTGTATACAATTATTAAGATGGTGCGCCCATGACCTGAAAAAAACTTCTCAAAATTTATACTCAGATTCATTATATGATGTGCGACATGAGTGACAAGCCCTGAGAATTATAATTCTCGATAATTATAGTAGTTTATTTTATGCATCGCATATATCCTTGATCATTTGAAATAGTTACGAAATGTCGGATCAAACAAATACATTCAATAATGTTTATATTTGTGGTACTATCTAGCGGAAGTATACTTACACTAAACCTGCAGCTTTGTGAAGGGAGCAGGTATATCTAGGTGGGAATGAAGGAAAAACATGGTAGTAAAAGATCTTAGAGGTCGACGCTAATTAGGAACTAATATTTAGAGGCCTCCATGAAGAAAAAATGAAGAAGAAGGTATAAGGTATAATTCCAAACATGTCAAATAATTTCTACGTACTTAAATAAACACACCAGTGATATAAATATCTAATGAAGTCAGTCACACCGATAGTGTGAGTAACTAAAGACAGTTTCTGATAACCCGTACGAAGAACGGGTACTTCTGCTAGTCCTGTACATATTACTGTGCTACGTGCAGTTTTGGTTTATGTTGTTTTTATGTAGGCTACATTTCACATTAATTTTTCCATTAACTACTATGTGGCAGAATGGTGAATACCCGTATAGTGTTTGGGTGTAGTTTTTCCGATTCACGATGAAAGAAGAAGGAAGGAATAAGACTTTCAATACACTGGTAAGTCGCTTACATGTGCTCATGTACACTTCTTGTCTACTTATTAATGCAATTACATTCACTATTAAAGATGCCGAATTATGTAGGAGGCAGAGATCACTTCCTTTCGATATATATTTGTTGGCGTTATCATCCTTGAATGGAGTAAATTTAAATTTCCTGTGGCTATTTCTAGCCGAGTGCAGCCCTTGTAAGGCACCCTCCGATGAGGGTGGGCGGCATCTGCCATGTGCAGGTAACTGCGTGTTATTGTAGTGGAGGATAGTGTTATGTGTGGTGTGTGAGTTGCAGGGATGTTGGGGACAGCACAAACACCCAGCCCCCGGGCCATTGGAATTAACCAATTAAGGTTAAAATCCCCGACCCGGCCGGGAATCGAACCCGGGACCCTCTGAACTGAAGGCCACTACGCTGACCATTCAGCCAACGAGTCGGACCTTGAATGGAGTGTGGCATAGGGAATAATAATAATAATAATAATAATAATAATAATAATAATAATAATAATAATAATAATAATGTCCGTCTCCGTGGTGTAGTGGTTAGTGTGATTAGCTGCCACACCCGGAGGCCCGGATTCAATTCCCGGCTCTGAGAAATTTGAAAAGTGGTACGAGGTTTGGAATGGGGTCCACTCAGCCTCGAGAGGTCAATTGAATAGAGGGGGATTCGATTCCCACCTCAGCCACCCTTGAAGTGGTTTTCCGTGTTTTCGCACTTCTCCTCCACGCAAATGCCGAGATTGTACCTAAGTTAAGGCCACAGCCGCTTCCTTGACCATCCTTCCAATCTTCCCATCCCCAACATTGGCCCCTGTTTAGCATAGTGGGTGAGGCTGCCTGGGCGAGGTACTGGTTCTCCTTCCCTGTTGTATCTCCCGATCCAAAGTTTCACGCTCCAGGACACTGCCTTTGAGGTGGTACAGGTGGGATACCTCACTGAGTCCGGGAGAAAAGTCAACCCTGGAGGGTAAACAGATTAAGAAATAAGATAATAATAATAATAATAATAATAATAATAATAATAATAATAATAATAATAATAATAATAATAATAATAATAATAATAATAATAACAATTGAACAATAGTGGCCTCGGTCTCTTCTAATTTTTAAAGATATATTGAAAGGATATCCGCCTACGTGGTGTAGTGGTTAGTGAGATTAGCTGCCATCCCCGGAGGTCCGGGTTCGATTCCCGGCTCTGCCACGAAATTTGAAAAAAGTGGTACGAGGGATGGAACGGGGTCCACTCAGCCTCGGGAGGTCAACTGAGTAGAGGTGGATTCGATTCCCACCTCAGCCATCCTGGAAGTGGTTTTCCGTGGTTTCCCACTTCTCCTCCAGGCAAAGGCCGGGTTGGTACCTAACTTAAAGCCACAGCCGCTTCGTTCCCTCTTCCTTGTCTATCCTTTCGAATCTTTCCATTCTCCAGGAAGGCCCCTGTTCAGCATAGCAGGTGAGGCCGCCTGGGCGAGATACTGGTCATTCTCCTCAGTTGTATCCCCCGACACAGTGTCTCACGCTCCAGGACACTACCCTTGAGGCGGTAGAGGTGGGATCCCTCGCTGAGCCCGAGGGAAAAACCAACCCTGCAGGGTAAGCAGAGTAAGAAAGAATATTGAAAGGATGTCAAACTTACTGTTAAAATTAGAGTGGAAGGATTACCACAGAATGTTATTAAATATATCTCAGGGAATTGTGGTATAATAATTTCGTGTGGCTATTTGTAGCTGGGTGGAGCCCTGGTAAGGCAGACCCTCCGATGATGGTGGGTGGCATATGCCATGTGTAGGTAACTGCGTGTTATTGTGGTGGAGGTTAGTATTATGTGCGTTACAGGGATGTTGGGGAAAGCACAAACACCGAACCACTGGAATTAACCAAAGAAGGTTAAAATCCCCAACCCGGGCGGGAGTCGAACCCGGGACCCTCTGGACCGAAGGCCAGTACGCTGACCATTCAGGCAACGAGTCGGACAGGATTTGTGGTGAAGATGTTAGTCAATTCTCTACAAGGTGACACTTGTAAGAAAGTAGTTGTACACAAAAGAAAATCCTTAACCATTCATTTCTTTCAGTAATAGAGGTACGGTAATCTGGGTGTTCCAACGAAAGATGTTCATGTGTGCAAACTTACTGATATGTATTTCAGAGAGAATAAATGTAATGGTTTAAGCTGAGTCGTGAAAGGGAACATGCCTAATGAAGTCTCAGTTCAGTTGTACGAAACTTTTTAAGCTCACATACGTTATATCTGAACCCAAAGGACACGCACGTTTATCGCCTTATTAGCGTAATTTCATCAGAGTGCTTGAAAATACGTGTGAATCATGTTGTAAGAGACTTGAATAGAAACAAATTTGACCATAGATTGGTCTAAAACAGGTGGCTATTTTTAAGCATGTATCAGGGGCGGTGCGTGATATTGTTGCAGTGTTGCACAACTCCCAATAATTTTGCACTTCATTTGTCGTCTTTTCTTCTAATGTTTTAGTTTGATAAACCTAACATATATTCGAAAACATGATAAAACCAACCATCTTTGGTCTTTCGCTGTGCTAATGCTTCGTAACGGACCAATAAACGCTGCTGGTTTCGAATCAAACTCAGGGGGTTTGCTTTCCTACAGCAACTCCCTCGCGGACAACGTGGCGCAATGGAGGCCTACTTCAGCAGGGACGAGCCTAAGCCTGTATAGCATCAGTTAGCATGTCCGGCTCCGTGGCTAAATGGTTAGCGTGCTGGCCTTTGGTCACAGGAGTCCCGGGTTTGATTCCCGGCAGAGTCAGGAATTTTAACCATCATTGGTTAATTTCTCTGGCACGGGAACTGGGTGTATGTGTCGTCTTCATCATCATTTCATCCTCATCATGACGCGCAGGTCGCCTACGGGAGTCAAATCGAAAGACCTGCACCTGGCGAGCCGAACATTGTCCTCGGTCACACCCGGCACTAAAAGCCATACGCCATTTCATTTCATCAGGTAGCATCAGGCAGTATCGGTCTCAGGGAGCTGCACGAGACTAGCAAGTCCCCTATCGAGAAACAGTTCCAAATGTCCCCGTTAGCTTGCGCCACTCTGTGGAGATTACTTCATTTCTACTTTCTCTCCTCTCCCAAAGGTAATTTCATTTCCATTTTTTTTTTTAATTTATAGTTTTTGCTTTACGTTGCACCGACGCAGATAGCTTTTACGGCGACGATGGGATAGGAAGGGGCTAGGAGTTGGAAGGAAGCGACCCTGGCTTTAATTAAGGCACAGCCTGGTGTGAACATGGAAACAGCGGAAAACCATCTTCAGGGCTTCCGACAGTGGTGTTTGAACCCACTATCCCCAGAATTCAAGCTCACAGCTACGCGACCGTAACTGCGTGGCCAACTTGCTGGCTGATTTCTTTCCCAAGCCATACCAGACCACCCACAATATTACCACCTTGCTTCAATGAAAAACAGGACGGCAAATTTTCAATTCAAGCGAGACGAAAGTAACTGTGCCAGGTTGAGTGGCTCACGCGGTAGAGGCGCTGGACTTCTGACCCCAACGTGTCAGGTTCGATCCGGCCCAGTCCGGTGGTATTTGAAGGTGCTCAAATACGCCAGCCTCGTGCCGATATATTTACTAGCACGTAAAAGAACTCCTGCGCATCTTTATGGCATGAATGACCTTTTAAATATTCTAGGGCTGTTATTACTTCAGTCGCGAAAATATCTTAATCTTTTCATAGATGTGTTTGCGTGTATAGAAAGGAACCAGTTTCATACTTTATTTTGACTACATTTGATACAGTTTCTTGATAAAATTACCACTTATGTATTGGGAGCTATCAAACGTAGATTTTTCGAGTAAAGAATTCCTTACGTTTTTCAGTATGTGCCATTGGTGGAAAGCAAGAAAAAGAGGCCTTTCATTATCAACGGGATGACAGATCTTCGGTTCAACGTCTTTTAAAGAAGACAGTTCTTTTCATCACGCTGATTGTCGCTCACAATACGCTACTCGGAAAAACCGGAATCTTCGACTTCCTTTCTTGTTGTGAGCGTTAAAGTATGCTTTTTTTGTTATTGGCTTTACGTCGCACCGACACAGATAGGTCTTATGGCGACGATGGGATAGGACAGGGCTAGGACTGAGAAGGAAGCGGCCGTGGCCTTAATTAAGGTAACCCCAGCATTTGCCTGGTGTGAAAATGGGAAACCACGGAAAACGTTAAAGTATGTAACTCTGTACCTCAAAGCTTCCTACAGAAGAAAAATGCTGCTGGTGTATTTTTCTGTCACACAAGAAACTTAGAAAAGGAGAAGGTTATTGACCACGGTAGTTGGATTTCTGCTTTCGTTTGCATGACAGTCATCTTAAGCAGTTTTTATTCGCTCAACATGGAATGAAGCGTCTTTCTGTTCAAAGAAGGTGTCCAGTTTCTTGTCATATAACATCTGCTGTTCGATGGATTATCAATAAACACAATCTCTCTGCTTCATTTAGGCGCTGAGTTTCTGCTAAGAGGCGCTCCTATACTATTTTAAGGGTGTTATTCCACTCTCACAGTTTATATTTCCTACGTAGTGTGAAAGTGTCGATTTTTATTTTTTATTTTTAGAATGCCCCTGTTAATTTTGTGGCCATATGTTTTAGAAATTTTATCAGGTTAGAGCAAAAATATAGCTCATTCTCAAAATTTACCTGTTTTTAGAAATGTAATTTTCAGGGGTTTTCAGAATAGAATCATGAAACTTTCAGTCGAAAGGATTTAGATGTAATGCAATCTACGAGTAATGCCTAAATGAAGTCAAAAGAGGGGTTTCATGATGATTTTTGATTTATTCGGTGTGGCGAACATAAAGTTCCGATGATCTCGAATTGAAATTCGCTGAGAAATCCTTTATTACTACTAATAAAATGTTTTCATTTCTCCCCTGAAGGGTGAGGCGGGCCTCTTAGAAGGTGACGCCGTTCCTCAGGCCGAGAGATTTGTACGGTGAAGGAGATGCTCGGAGAAGGTGAGGGAGTTGGCGGCCGTAGCCTATACTAGGAACTGTCTTGGCATTCACCTTAGTGAACCACGGGAAACTATTCTCAGGACAGCCGATGAGTGGGGCCAGCCGTCAGGTCCAGCCCTGTTCCGTCTCCCGAATGCAGAGGCGTAGAGCCGCGTTAGAGTCGTGGCCACCCCTCTTCTGCGCGGTTGGCCGGTCAGAGTGCAGTGCTGTAGGACCACGGACCAGCCGTGGCCACATATGGGCCGAGACATAATCTGCATTTACCGACGAAGTAAGATGAGGAAGGGGAACATACATGTTGTCCTATACTATATAGCGTTGTTAACGTCTAGGACAAAATTAATTATATTTAATGTAGTAATAGTCAAATAATTATAAGTGGAAAATGTAACGCATGTATCAAACTTAACAGCACTATCAGTAAGAGAATGCTCTCTCCCTAGTTTCAGGCGACCCGGAGATACGGGTAGGGGATGGGAGTACACAAGAACCTCGTTTATCCGGATCGAAAGTAATTAAAAAATGACTTGTACAGTATTTCTTTCACGGGGTCGATTCTACTTGAATGTCTTTTCCGCCAAGGATAGTTACGGACAGGAACTGGAAGTAAGTCGACCGCGGTCTATTAAATGTACCGTCGCGGCATTCGCCTAGAATTGAGAATGAGAAACCGTGGAATCTTCTGAGTTCCTTGACACATTTGCACGCATTCCCGGATGCTCGGACGTGGATGTGAACGATGTAAGTGAAGGTTGAAGAATTGCTGTAATTCAGGCTACGGCATAATGAGAGATGAATAAATTATTGCCTCTTGTTCCTCGGCAGGTAATGGCGAGAGTGATGGTGAATTCGAAAATTAAACCGGCGCTTCATCAGAAGCAACAATGCAGCTGGACAAACTGAATCCCAGACTGAAACCACACCGGCAGAACTGATGTTACTAAAACGTCTTCGTGATCGTGCTGCGCGCAAACGCTATACAAATGTGACTACTACTACTAAACATTTTCATCCCTCCCCTGAAGGGGGACGCGGGCCTCTTAGACGGTTACGCCGTCTCTCAGGCCGGGAGATTTGTTACGGTGAAGGTGAGGGGGTGGGCGGCCGTGGCCTATACTACGAGCTGTCCCGGCATTCACCTTAGTGCAGGAGAATGGAAAACCACGGAAAACCATTCTCAGGACAGCCGACGGGTGGGGCCAGGCGTGAAGTCCAGCCCGGTGCCCCTGTCCCGTCTCCCGAATGCAGAGACGTAGAGCCTCTCCTCTGCTCAGTTGGCCGGTCAGAGTACAGAGCTGTTGAACCAGGGACAAGCCATGGCCTCTTAAGGGACGAAACCCAAGGGCCGAAACCCACTCTGCATCTACCGACGACAAAAAGTTTTCTTTTTCCTGTTTTTTCCCGAAGTATTCATTCCCCGCCTGAAGGGCGGGGCGGGCCTCTCAGAGGGTTACGCCCTCTCTCAGGCCGGGCGAAGTGGGAAAATCGGGAGAAGCGAAGGAGGATGGAGATGGGAAAGTGAAGTGTAGAAGTAGAATAGGAGGGCTAAGCGAGGGGATTATTGATGGGATGTGAATAAGTTTAAAGGAGAGTTCCAGGTTGTAGATGAAGGGTGAGGAGATGAAGGGTAATGGAGAGGTGTGGAACAGGAGGAGGGGTCGGCCGGGGGCAAGGAGAGGTGGTGCGGGATGGAGAGCGTGCCGGTGGAGGTGGTGAACAGGAAGGCTCCACTCTATAGCGGTGACGATGAAGGAGGGTTCCGGTGGCAATGCGATGCTGGACGTCGGCATCAGTCGGGAGGAAGAGACGAACCATGTATGTTGGACCTGAACTGGTCTGGATGCGAAACGCACTACAGGCGGGGTGAAGTTCCTGGATGATGTCCTCACTGGAAATGGAAACGTCAAGTTCGCGGATCACACAGCTGGGAAGACCATGATGATGTGTTGATTGCTGCGTGGGCGATATCGACGATGGTGCTGCTGCGACGTTGTATGGAGGTGATGCTGAAGGCGATAGCGGCGTTGTGACAGCGGATGTCAAGGGGTTGGTGGGAAGGGGAGAGGGATTAGCCGTTGTAGCAAGTGTAAGGGAGGAGGTCACAATGGGCGGTGGATGGCAAGTTGTAACGAAAGTAACCGGGATGTGCGTGGAAGACAAAAGTGTCGAGGTAGAGGTCGTGGTGGTTATAGTTGTGGTAGGGCAGAGGGGAGATGAAGTCGATGTGGGTTGGTGCGAGAGTGTGATCAGTGGCATGTGGACCACAAACGACGATGGTGGGTTCGGCAGAGAGCTGGGTAAGGATAGATGGAGGAGTGGGTACCACGGGGTAGAAACGGTCATGGATGGACACACCGTAGTCGAGGAGTCGCTGCTGATCCACTAACGTGAGCAGGTACAAGAGAATCACTGGCGATGGTGTGGAGCTGGCGCCGTCCAACAGGCGATAGGCGTCGTGGAGACGGTAGCCGGCGGAGCAGATGGCGATACAGACGTCATCTTCAGAGATGGTAGGAGCAATGTCGGATATTATGCATGTGTACTTGGCCACTGCCAACGAGGCGTCAGCCTTTGTGTTTGAAGGTCGGCTGGGTAGCAGGCCATAGATGATGGCCACCCGGCCGCAAAAAATGAAGGGATGCGGGGACGTGAATTGTAGTCCGATACAGAGATGTGACTCTCCGTGTGTGGCATTGAGAAATAGTTTTTTTTGTTTCTTTTAATGCTTTCATTCCCCACCTGAAGGCCGGGGCGGACCCCTGGATCGTGACGCGATCTCTCGGGCCAAGAGAGGTGAATATAACTCAGTGATGCGATAAATGAAGAAGGTGGGTAAGTGATTTGACAGATTGAATGAGGGGAAAGATTGGGAGTGAAGTTTTAGAGCAGGGTACCAGGATGCAAATGGAGGGTTAGGAGGTGCAGCGATGTTGTGATGTTGAGGATGGAAGATGTTAAGGATCGTAGGATTTCGAGCATCGGAGGTGGGTAGCGGATGTAACTAGGTGGAGGAAGGGGTGGACTGGCGAATTGGCCACGTTGAAAGGAAGGTGGTTGACCGGGTGCGACGATAAGAATTGTTATTGGGATGACGAACAGGTTGGGGTGGAGAGATGGAGGGCTCCACTTTATGGCGATGACGATAGATGTAAACTCCGTTGTTAATTAGGTGCTGGGCATCGGCGGCGCTTGGGACGTGTCGACGAACCATATAGGTTGGGCCGGATGCGTTCTTAATTCGGAAGACACGACGAACTGGGACGCCTTCAGCTTGGAGGTGAAGGAGAATGGCCCGTTCTGAGAGGGCAGGATCCACCCCGCGGATCACACAGATGGATATGGTGTGACGAGTTGAAGAAGGCTGCGTCAGCGATGGTGGTGCGGAGGTTGCTAGTTCATCGGCAGGTGGAGATAACAAAGGCGGTGTGGCGTTTGTAGACCCTAACGATTCAGCTGGTAGGTATTGATGCGGGGGTTGTTCAGAAATGGGGGAGAGATAGAGGGAAGAACTCATGAGTGGGGAAGGATGGCAGGTGGCAACGGTTGTAATTGGAACAGAGGAAGAAAGAGGGGTGGATGTTGTGGTGGTCGTAGTAACGGCAGTGATGGTGATGGTGGTGGTGGTGATAGCGGTGGCGGGAGGAGGGGGCGAAAGGGAGCATTAACGGTTGTTGGGATGGCTGTGGAGTGGTTGCTGCGTCGTCAACATACGGAAGAAGTGGTTCCACTCGGTGATGCTGGCCGTTGACGTAGATTCCTTTGGCGAGGATGCGTTGGAGGTGGCCGGCCTGTAGAGTTGAACAAAAACACAACGTGTGGGAACGTTGTCTTGCAGTATTCGGGAGACGTTGTCAGTTGCGACGTCTTTCCGTTGGAGTTGTGTTAGGATGGCGTGGACTCGGAGAGCAGCGCCGACGTCAGGGATCACACAGTTATCCATTATGTGGGGGAGGCCGACTTCCAGTTTGGAGTCTGGCCGATATGCTTTATTGGGTCGGCTGGGTGCAATGATAGAGTTGCGACGTCACCCGGCCGAATCAAAAATAATTTGGGATGAGGTAAGGAGTATACAGTCCACTGTAGAGACAGACGGTGAAAAAACCTTGTGTGGCTTGTATCCTGTGTTGTCCGCCGTGTTCCCCAAGAAAAAGGTCACACATTATTTTAGTGCATAAGACAGAGTTGTATATATATTGTACAATTGAAAAAAAGGTACAACTTATGTTAATATATTATATAACATGTACTGTATTTGTTTTTTAGTTTTCCGGATTATCTGTATTTTCGATGATCCGGATCAGTTCCGATCCGAATTAATCCGGATAAACGAGGTTCTTGTGCATTCTATTTTATTTTATTCTATTCAGTCGTGAATGCTTACCTGCAGATATTTCTAGAAAAACTTACTAGATGGCGTCAGTGTCTCGGACAGCTGCAATACTTATATCCCTGTTGCCCATGCACTTATCCTTTCCCACAATAATGACAAGAAATGAATGTACAAATTATAAATAATGAAGCTTATTCAAGTAATGGTTAAGTAGGCACTGATAATGTTAACAACAGTGCGACAGATCATAATAATAATAAGAAGAAGGGCATTACCGAGCGAGCAGGTTACGCGGTTTGGTCTTGTAGCTGTCAGCTTTAACTCGGGAGATACTCAGTTCGAAATCCACTGTCGGCAGCCCTGAAAATGTTTTCTTCCCTGGTTTCCGCACTTTCATACCATGCAAATGCTGGTTCCGTACCTCAATTAAGGCCAAGGTTGCTTCTCTCCCAGTCCTAGCCGATTTATTTTACCCCATCGTCCCCAA
This sequence comes from Anabrus simplex, assembly GCF_040414725.1. Lineage (NCBI taxonomy): Eukaryota > Metazoa > Arthropoda > Insecta > Orthoptera > Tettigoniidae > Anabrus > Anabrus simplex. The sequence goes on along the minus strand of NC_090265.1, from coordinate 403,086,485 downwards.
AAGACCCATCCGTGTCGGCGTGACGTAAATTAAATATTAAGGAAAGTAGCGTGGTCTTGTGTGAGGAACCGAATGGGCTATTTTGAACATTTCTTGTGATGAAACATGCAACAATGTTCATACATCTTGTGATTTTCTTTTAACTTTCCTTTCCATACAAATGAGCATGCCGAATGCGGGCACCCAACAAACTGCAGAGTTCGTATCTGAATCACTTCGGGCACAATAATGATAACATTTCTTAATAAAAAGTGAATGTACCGGTAACCAATTTTCTAAACAATGAGTAGAATGTCCACCGTGTTTCAAAGTCAGTGTTAGTCTACTTAGTTGTTAGACAGCATTCTTTCATGGTCTTTCTCATCATTATCTGCGGTTAACAACATATTTGTAAATGGGAATTACGCCCAGTTTTACGTCTGGATGCCTACCCTGACGTTAAGCCTACGTGGAGGGATGTATTCGATAGTGCCTGTTTCTGTAGTGGTTTGTAGTGTGATGTGTGTAATTGAAGATGTATATGAAGACGAAATACCCAGCCCCCGAGCTAAAGGGATTAACGATACAAAGTTAAAATTCCCCGCCCGGCCGAGAATCGAACCTAGGGCCCTTTGAACCGGAGGCCTGTACGCCGACCATGCATCTAAGAAGTCGATCTGTTGTTAGAATGATACGTATTACTACAAACTGCACAGAAACAGTTCACTTTTAACGTATGAAATGAAATGAAATGAAATGGCGTATGGCTTTTAGTGCCGGAAGTGTCCGAGGACAAGTTCGGCCCACAAGGTGCAGGTCTTTTGAATTGACTCCTGTAGGTGACCTGCTCGTCGTAATGAGGATGAAATGATGATGAAGACGACACATACACCCAGCCCCGTGCCAGCGAAATTAACAAATTATGGTTAAAATTCCCGACCCTGCCTGGAATCGAACCCGGGACCCCTGAGACCAAAGGCTAGCACGCTAAACCATTTAGCCCTGGATCCGGACTTAACGTATGATAGTTATGGAGTAATAAATACGGGACGAAAATTCGAAAATAAAATCGTTTGGTTTTACGGACTTTCCAGCAATATAATTTATAAGCGCTGATCTTGCAAAGTAGAAATAATTTAAAACAGCTGATGAGGGGAGATGAGACAGGTTGTAGTGACAAAATTTTCGTGCACTGGATGGAAAAATGCTTATATACAACCTGCTACTGCCAGTCTGTCGGTAGTAAGATGAAGTAAGTGGCCTGTTATCAAGAGACACTGGTCTATTTTCTTCCAGGACAGTCAGTGCAACGTAATCAACTTGGTTACAATTATGGGATGAAGATACTGTATTTATATTGACATACTTTGTTGAGCTTGATGATTTGAAATAAATGTTGTAAAATTTTCTTCACATCCTCAATGAATCATTCACCAGTGGAAATACAACTTTGTGTCTATGAATGTTGGGAAATACTTGTGGGCTCTCCATGAAGATGTAATGAATCACTGTTGCATTAAAACTGAAAACCATTCGTCATCAAATACAGGTGAAAGATATAGATAAGAATAATTTTGGATTTCTTGGATTCCTTTGGTTCTCTGAACTAATTGAGATTGACATCAAGTTCCTTCGTTGAAAAATGTATAATCTTTAAGTATTTACGGAAAACAAGAACAGTCAAGCCATTACGTCTAGTTTCAGTAATCTGAACATTAATTTTTTAAACTTCATACCAACATTTTATTTACGTTTTGAACAACTGGAATTATTACTTTGTTATCTTTTATTGTGAAAGTGGAAGTCAATGTTGTAAAATAATAAATTAAAATCAGTGATATATTTTATTCTCTACACAGAAAGTTAGCACATCACTGTAATTTTAATTATTATGTATAGAAGATAATTTATAACAAATGGCGATGTAAAAGAGGACTTGTATACCCTTACTTCAAGTGTTTCCTGTTCCCTAGAGCTCTCTTTTACCATATGAAACACATTTCTCTTACACCATTTCATACACTATTTAAATATTCACACAGTCATTTCATACTTTATTACACTCAAACCGGTAAGCAGCTACTCTCAGCTATAATTATCATCTCACTGTTGTACTTTGCTCGTCTCGGTTAACTCAGTTTAGTTCCTGAAGTAGTATCTGGTAACGTTTCATTCCTCTTCGAAGGTATCGCCGTCTGTGAAGTATAATTTTTTGTTTCGTGTGAAGGTTCGAGGACGTTTCTTCTTTCATTGGTACCCTTGCGAGTAAGACCCTGAAAAATGAAGAAGTATATAGTATTAAAATAAATTTCTACAGTATTATGGCAAATATGTTTACAAGATAATTATTACAAGAGCGCTGTTTGGACTATTGATTACTGTGCCTCATTCTTAGTGTGAATATCCAGGACTTAGTGGTTGTATGAACTTAATTATCGTTTACATTCATACCTCAGTTTATTCCTTAGCAGTGTGTTCTGGAAAGGGATTCGCTCAAGCTCATCAACATCAATAACAAGAACAGAACGCTAATCTTATATAAATAAAATTGTATCTCGAGTGGGAAAATGACACTAGTGGCGTATATTATACTACTGCTACTACTACTCCTACTACTAGTACTACTACTACTACTACTACTACTACTGATGATGATAATAAAAATAATAATCCGACCTTGCATACTGGTTGCGTGGTAAGTGTCGTGCAACTGTAAGCTGGCCTTTGGGAGAAAGGGATGGGTGGTTCGAACCCCTGCTTTGGATATTCTGAAGATGATTTTACCTGTTTTCCCATTTTCACTCCAGACAATTACCAAGGCTATATCTTAGTTATGATCGAGCTCGTTACCTTGTCAGTTCTAGCCATTTTCTATCCCATCGTCAACAACCTGCGTGAGTCATTTCCACCACTTTTCCTACATGATGTAGAGTCGCTGATATGGTGTATCACACTATTAGACTTGACACAGTTTTCGGCCGGATACTCTTCCTGATGGAAAATTCAGCTATTATGTGATTATGTGGTTGTTAGCAGTGTGATGTAATGTGTGTAAAAGAGATGTGCATTAAGATGAACACAAGAGTCCACTCAGCAAGCCAAAGGAATAAAACGTGACTAAAATCCAGACAGGCAGTGCAACGCTCAACAAACAGAAGTAGGGAATTCCTCAAGGCACTATTGTTCGATCATTATGTTTTCTTATATATATAAATGATATGAGTAATACGTGGAATCAGAGATAAGGCTTTTTTTCGGATGAAGTTATTCTGTATAGAGTAATAAATAAGTTACAACATTGTGAGCAACTGCAAAATGATCTCGATAATATTGTAATATGGATAGTAGGCAATGATATGATGCTAAACAGGGTTAAAAGTCAGGTTGTGAGCTCACAAATAGGAAAAGTCCTCTTAGTTTTAATCACTGCGTTGAAAGTTCCTTTTGGAGATCAATATAAGTACCTAGTTCTTAATATAAGGAAAGATTTTCATTGGGGTAATCACATACATATGATTGTTAATAAAGGGTACAGATCTTTGCACATGGTTATGGGTGTATTTAGGGGTTGTAGTAAGGATGTAAAGGAGAGAGCATTTAAGTCTCTGGTAAGAACCCAACTAGAGTATGGTTCCTGCGTTTGAGACCCTCACCAGAATTACTTGATTCAAGAAGAAAAATCCAAAGAAAAGCAGCTCGATTTGTTCTGGGTGATTTCCGACAAAAGAGTTAGCGCTACAAAAATGTTGCAAAGTTTGGGCTGGGAAGACTTGGGAGAAAGGAGACGAGCTGCTCAACTAGGTGGTATATTCCGACCTATCAATGGAGAGACGGCGTGGAATGACATTAGTAAACAAATAAGTTTGAGTGGTGTCTTTAAAAGTAAGAAAGATCACAATAGGAAGATAAAGTTGGAATTCAAGAGGACAAATTGAGACAAATATATGTTTACAGGAAGGAGAGTTAGGGATTTGAATAAGTAACCAAGGCAGATGTTCAATAAATTCCCAATTTCTTTGAAATCATTTAAGAAAATGCTAGGAAAACAACAGATAGGGAATCTGCCACCTGGGCGACTGCCGTAAATGCAGATTAGTAGTGATTGATTGAACAGACAGAGTAAGTCGCATAAAATATTGTCAGTGTTTTCCTGGCTTGTAAGCCGTGGTCTAGGAGCATATGGAGGTCCCGACGTTTCACAGAAGACTGCGCTCGGCATTATCAAGGATTCCGACTGACTTCGATAGCAGCGAGCGCAGTCTTGTGTGAAACGTCGGGGCCAATCATATGCTCCTGAACCACGACCTACAAGCCCGGAAAACACCGACTTGATTTGTAACGCCGGCCGTGAAAGCCTCAATTGCTATATAAGCCCCGTCAGTTGTTCTTGGGACTCTGACCACATCAGATAACGATTCCACATCTCACAACAGACTGAAAGTAAGTGCAACATAGTCCAATTTGAGGCAGCTAACTGGTCTTCTCTGCGACAAGAAGATAGCTGAATACGAGAAGCCAAAAATTTGTAAGACGTTGGTGAGATGTGTTGTTGTTTATGGAGTAAAATGTCGTCCTTTGGTCAGGAATCAAGGACAGATCCTTCATGTTTTGCAATGAGAATGTTGTGGTGGGCACTAGGACTGAATCACTTAGAACATGTTAGAAATGAAGATGTGCGAAAAAAACTTCTGTGTGGGGCTACGCTAGGAAGGACGAGAGTGGCTCAATTACGGTGGTACAGTCACGCTATGCTTAGTAGCGAAACTTCTGTAACAAAAATATACCTCAACTAGACCCAGAAGTATGCAGGCCACGAAAGAGACCTCCGGAGAGATGGATGGATAATATCCTGGAAGACCTGTAAGTTGTAAGACTGAGCCATATTCGAATGGCTGTTTCGTAAAGTCACCTTTCTATTATTGCTAAAGGCCTCTTGCGGCTTATCATTGATTGACTTAACTTTTTCCAAGGTCGTACTAGAGAGGGCAGCACCCTCAGTTGTGAACACGGAGGATCATTCTTTCCGGCGAGACTGTAACTTTATCTCTTTGACTCGAATGTTTGTTGTGGTTATGAGAGAGGAATATAAAATGGACTCCACAATGATCGGAGTTGCTTTTCTGAGCTATAGATGGGTATTTATTAGATTTAAACTCTGCCTATACTGCCATCCTTCTTTTTATTTTGACGACTAATATTGCAGGTATGGTGATCCTTGTTTTAATATATTTGTGTACGGTTCTGTAGTGAAATTCTCCGCATTTAATTACAGCTGGTTGATATGCACCTTTCTGCTCTGCGGCGTGAATGGGCCGCGTGTTTTTTTGCTGTTATTGCGATTGTGTGATGTTGGTAACTGGGTCTCTGATCAATTCTATTAATGCTCACTGCATTCTTATGTATTTTGCCATCGAATGAATGCATGCCCTGCGTGTCGACGCGGAGATCAATTCGTGTCGTACGGAGTGCGTAAGCTGATGGGTTTATGCGTGACCACTGGGTCCCTATTATACTACTGCCTATTGTCTGCGCCGTGCACGCTATCTTTTACATATGTGAGACCTTTGTTTGTGACGATGAAAGTCACACGATATGAGTTTGTGTTCAACTTATTGACGGGAGCTACTGCTCGCATTGTTTGCCGTTACCGGCAATGTCTGAATGTTTGGGGTGTGTGTGTGTGTGGGTGAGTGAGGAGAGTAAAAAGATGGCGTATCGGTCGGCTTAATTTTTCCCTTTTATCTTGTTTCCGTACCTTGTGTTTGTTTTCGGTACGGTGTATTATTTTGCCTTGGTCTCTGTCTGGGGCCGTTAGTTTGCCCACGAGGCCGCCATGTTTGCTTTCTTATATTCAGGCTATGCATATGCCTGTGATTCTCCTTGGGTTTTGAATTTTGTTTCCTTGGCCCAGAGATGTTTTCTCTCTGTGCCATGCTGATACCTGCGTTCCTTTATTTTATCTGTTCTTAGTTTCTTCTCCCGGATGCTTGGGGATCTTATCTTTCTATAGCTATTGTTGTTGAGATGATGATGGAGTTTGAAGGACGCGTATGTAAACAATATAATTAATCTCGTGGAAAGAAAGACCAAACTAATCCGTGTGGATTGTGTTCAGATTAGCCCATTATGTAGTAAAAATACAATTGAGACGGTGAGCACGTCGTAAATTTAATATTAAGGTTGGTGTTTTGAGAAATGCTGTGCTCACGCATTTACTTTAGTACATCGACTGAACCAAATGAACATATGTATGTATCCTTTTGATACTTTAAATTGCTGGCTTCATTTTCTTTTTCTTTGAATTTTATTATATCAATAAACCCTCATTTAAATTGTATTTGAATTTTATTGCTAGTAGTATTAGTCTCATCCCTGGTGTGCATTGTTAATTAGGGTCATTTCCAGTCCAGGGCTGTGTCTTGCCTTTCCTAGTCGCGGTCCACGCCTCGAACCTCCCGATGTACGTATTATATTATGTCTTATATTATCGGTAAGGGAGGGGTGCGGTTCAAGACTCAACCCTCAAAATATCCAAGACTGGGACAGATGGCGTACATGTAATTAGATAGCGGAGCCCGTCTGTCGGGACAGCCGCTTGGAGAGAGAGAGAGAGAGAGAGAGAGAGAGAGAGAGAGAGAGAGAGAGAGAGAGAGAGAGTTGTTATGGATTTTAAGGAACGCCTCATGGCTCAATCTTTTGAACAGTTCTTAGAACTTGGGATACTACAGAAAATGTGCACGGGTTGGTCTTTCTACTATTGCTTCCATCAAGACCTTCACGTGAACGATAAATATATACGAGGGTTGTAAATAAAATAGTGGCAATATTGATAGAACGCAATATTTCATGAACTAACAAGTACTATTGCATTACATTCCTTCACTGCAGCCAAGTGTGTTACCTTTTGCCAAATGTCGGGAAGCCGTAGGGGAACGTTGGTAAGGCGTTCTTTATTGATGGCAGCGACGGAGCGCCTTACAGATGCCACGTCAGGAAATCGGAGGCCTCGGAGGGGTTTCTTCAGCTTCGGAAGCAGGTCGAAGTCACAAGGATTTCTTTGAAACCATTTACGAAAAGGCTAGTAAAACAACAGAAATGGAATCTGCCACCTTGGCGACTGCCCTAAATGCAGATCAGTAGTGATTAATTGAACAGACAGTAAGTCGCATCAAATCTTGTCAGTGTTTTCCGGGCTTGTAGGCCGTGGTCCTCGGGAGATCAGCTGAGTAGTGGAAGTTCGATTCCCACCTCAGCCACCCACGAAGTGGTTTTCGGTGGTTTCCCCACTTTGCCTCCAGGCAAATGCTGGGATGGTACCTAATTTAAGGCCACGGCCGCGTCCTTGCCTCTTCCTTGCCTGCACCTTCCACAGTTTCTATCCCCACACAAGGCCCCTCTTCAGCAAAGCAGGTGAGGTCGCCTGGGCGCGGATCTCGTCCTCCTTCCCAGTTGTATTCCCCAACCCAAACTCTCAGGCTCCAGGACACTGCCCTTGAGGTGGTAGAGGTAGGATCCCTCGCAGAGTTCGAGGGGAAAATCGACCCTTGAGCGTAAGAGATTAAAAAAGAAAGAAAGAAAGAAAGAAAGAAAAAAGAAAGAAAGAAAGAAAGAAAGAAATAATAATAATAATAATTCGAACATGTCGACCAGTAGACGATCACGTGATTGTACATCCGCCCTGCCGTTGAATTGAAAATTAGTACAAGCGGTAACACGGTATACCAAATACAACTATGTAAGTGACCTTTTTCAAATAACATTTTCAATTTATATTGAATAGAGCTTGACGTGGATTGTCATGCCACACGATAGGATGATCGTTTCGCAATAAACGTGGTCGTTTGCGCGCCGCATAACTGGACGCAGGTATCGCTCTAGAAATCGGCAATATTAGAAAACATGCTTTAGAGCGATGAAATCGACACTCTTCACTTCAACGCCACACAGCAACAACACCTTCAACTGGATGCCCGTCAGATGCACACTACAGATCGACAACAGCGCCACCTCACCGCTTCCATATCCTATTTGCGCATGGCCGATCCCCTGAGAGTGTCTGAACTACGTTGCCAGTACTTTATTTACAACCCTCGTATTCTGCTAATTGAACGGAGTATTTCTTCCACATTCTTGTTTTAAAAACTATTATCAGCCAGTTGAATAACTGTTTCGAACAGTAGTGATATTGTGTTATTTTATGGAGTACAGTATTAGGCAGTAGCGGCCAGTCCTTAGGAACTCCCGGACGGTGTGCTCCCTAAAGAACGAAAAGGTTCTTTTATTTTCTCTCGACATATGAAGTCAATATTGGACTCGAATAATGCTAAGAAAATTACATTTCACTGTAAAACTGTAAATTATCATCAATAAGGAAGACTGTTTGGCAATAAGTTATCAAAGTTAGGTGACTGACTTTCAGCGCGCAATTCACTGCTAATGTTTTCATGTTGAAGATAAGCCACGGACTCTCGAGCTTCTGCCCGAGGATATAGTGTTGGTTTTGGGAGAGAGGTGTAAGAGGGAAGCGCGCTGATGGACGGTTTCGGGGGGAGGAAGTGTGCGGGAAGAGGCTTTCACCTGGGCAGAGTCCATAGCAGTGTAGCAGTGCAGAGATGTCCTTACAAACCCCTACACGAGCGTGCGCTAGCCACATCTCCACGTTTGCATACAATAAAATTAAATAATAATTTATGACCTTCTTTGCCCTATTATTTATATTTTAAGAATAAAACTAATAAACAATTACAGTATATTGAAAAGTAACATTTGAGGCCAAGAATTGTGATTCAAATTGGGCCTCTGGTTCGCATCCCGCGGTTGGTGAGGGTTAGCAGCAGTGAATTTGTTTGTTTTTGCGCGAAAGACTTGGATGAGTGCGCTGTTACTGGTCAGTAGCAAAGAAAGAGTTGTGGGAAAGAGTACTCCCCCGACCTGAGGGTCCACCGGCCGCCACTGGTATTAGGCCAATTTCATATTCTTCTATTACATTTCACTGTTTGTTGCTGGAAGTCCTATCGTTAGAAATGGCTCTCAAGTGCAGATGCTTGTCTCATGACAGATATAATTAAAAGCGATCAATTACCAGCGTTGGACTGAAGTGACTAGAGCGCCACATAGAACTCCAGCGACTTCCTGGAGGAATGATGTCGTTTCCTTCCCGCGCGGGTAAGTCGGCTGTTGTCTCTCGCCGCCGTTTGCTGTCTGTAGCATCCGGGCCAAGACGTTGTGTATAAATTTGTGGTCCCAGTTCCAGCAGAATTTGAAAGTCAGCGTGTGGGCCGAAGCGGAAACCCCATCCTAGACGTGAGTCAGTCCCTGAAAAGCAGAAAAACATAATTGACAAACGCTCATTTGATAAAATTATAAGATTTTATTACACTGACTGACAGAGCAAATGCAACACCAAGAAGGAGTGGTTCGAAAGGGATGAAAGTTGAAAAAAAAAAAACAGAGACGGCACGGACGAATAATTGATGTTTATTTCAAACCGATATGCAGGTTACACAATGCGCACGGCATCGACTCAGTAGGATGTAGGACCACCGCGAGTGGCGATGCACGCTGAAACACGTCGAGGTACAGAGTCAATAAGAGTGCGGATGGTGTCCTGAGGGATGGTTCTCCATTCTCTGTCAACCATTTGCCACAGTTGGTCGTCCGTACGAGGCTGGGGCAGAGTTTGCAAACGGCGTCCAATGAGATCCCACACGTGTTCGATTGGTGAGAGATCCGGAGAGTACGCTGGCCACGGAAGCATCTGTACACCTCGTAGAGCCTGTTGGGAGATGCGAGCAGTGTGTGGGCGGGCATTATCCTGCTGAAACAGAGCATTGGGCAGCCCCTGAAGGTACGGGAGTGCCACCGGCCGCAGCACATGCTGCACGTAGCGGTGGGCATTTAACGTGCCTTGAATACGCACTAGAGGTGACGTGGAATCATACGCAATAGCACCCCAAACCATGATGCCGCGTTGTCTAGCGGTAGGACGCTCCACAGTTACTGCCGGATTTGACCTTTCTCCACGCCGACGCCACACTCGTCTGCGGTGACTATCACTGACAGAACAGAAGCGTGACTCATCGGAGAACACGACGTTCCGCCATTCCCTCATCCAAGTCGCTCTAGCACGGCACCATGCCAGGCGTGCACGTCTACGCTGTGGAGTCAATGGTAGTCTTCTGAGCGGACGCCGGGAGTGCAGGCCTCCTTCAACCAATCGACGGGAAATTGTTCTGGTCGATATTGGAACAGCCAGGGTGTCTTGAACATGCTGAAGAATGGCGGTTGACGTGGCGTGTGGGGCTGCCACCGCATGGTGGCGGATGCGCCGATCCTCGCGTGTTGACGTCACTCGGGCTGCGCCTGGACCCCTCGCACGTGCCACATGTCCCTGCGCCAACCATCTTCGCCACAGGCGCTGCACCGTGGACACATCCCTATGGGTATCGGCTGCGATTTGACGAAGCGACCAACCTGCCCTTCTCAGCCCGATCACCATACCCCTCGTAAAGTCGTCAGTCTGCTGGAAATGCCTCCGTTGACGGCGGCCTGGCATTCTTAGCTATACACGTGTCCTGTGGCACACGACAACACGTTCTACAATGACTGTCGGCTAAGAAATCACGGTACGAAGTGGGCCATTCGCCAACGCCGTGTCCCATTTATCGTTCGCTACGTGCGCAGCACAGCGGCGCATTTCACATCATGAGCATACCTCAGTGACGTCAGTCTACCCTGCAATTGGCATAAAGTTCTGACCACTCCTTCTTGGTGTTGCATTTGCTCTGTCAGTCAGTGTATATCGACAGAGAAGGTGCTAAGATTATAACACCTTAATAGCCCTTTCAGTATTGAGGAGAGAAATAATCATGTCTATAACACTCTTTTGTTGGTTTTGGGGGGCAATCAGTAAATTATGGAACAGTTTTATAGACGTGCTATGATCTTCCTTTACCGGCCCCGGGGTCTATGGATAATGAGCTTGCTTTTTACCTGAAAGTCCTGCGTTCGATTTCCGACAAATCAGGGATTTTTACCTGGATCTGAGGGCTGGTTCGAAGTTCACTCAGCCGATGCGAGAAAAATGGAGGAGCTCTATGACGGTGAGATACGGAGCCGGTCTAGAAAGCCAAGATTATGAACACAGATTATTCGTCACACTGACCACTCGTAATCTCGAAATCTGCAGGCTTTCGGAATGAGCAGGAGTTGCTTGGTAGGCCAAGGCCCATCAGGGCTGTAGAGCCATGTCTGTCTTCCTTCGGTTAGTTAGGGGGCTGCTAAGCCGAGATAGTATAGCCGTGCTTGATTCACCCAGATGGGTGCAGGTTGATTCCCCGCCAGGAAGTCGAAATCTTAGAAGTGAGACGTACTACGCCCATGTGTTTAATAAAGCGGTGACAGTAATCTCGACACATGACGAGTATGTGATATTTTTATGTAGCAGCGAGATTCACAGTTGTTCACTTGTTTTATTTGTTAAAACCAGTCTATCACCTGATCCACATACCCTTTCCTCTCCCAGTATTAATAAACGTAATGGACTGGAAGCGTGCTATACAAATTCTCAAGTAGGTAATAATTATTAATACATATAAAGACGTTTTTCTGTCTGTACTTTTTGAATATCAAACCTGACCCTTGGTTTTTACACCGGAGAGGACAACTAATGACCTATGACGGGTTCAGTTTAATACATGTCTGTTACAACATAGCGGAAAAATGATTGGTGAATATTCAGAAAACTTGGTGTTTAAGGCGAGGGTGAGTAGGATCTTGGCTATATATTGTTTTAAGGGGAGTCGGAAACCAAAAACATAAAAAAAAAAAATGACTTTTTCCAAATGTTGCCTCATTCAATTATTTGAATTCTGCTGATTGAAATGGTGTATAATTTATTTTAATAAGATATATGGAAGCATTTTCAATAATTATTTTAAAAATCAATGCACAAGTGTCAAATTGGGCAACTTAGACATGTTTCTTTTTGAAAATATAAATATGTGGAACCCTTTAATCTAGAAGGCTGTTGTTTTCATTGTTCTATTCCTAAATGTTATACGCAGAGGTTTCCGGCACTGTCATAACAAACATTTCAATAGTTTCAATTAAATGGAGTTGGATTTTTGGCCCTCTTATGGGTAAACGTGTGAGTGAACATTCTGTTTTACTTTGAAATCATATTCTGAAAAATGCCTTTTTTCCCACACGTTTTACCCATTATCTCAGAAACTACACTGAATAGGCAGTTCATTGTTTGCAAAGAGTCACCTTGTGCCATGATACAGCTACTGAACCTGATAAAAGCACTTCACATATATAGTTTCTGATTTACATATATTTTAATGAAATTTTTTGTTAAATATTTGGAACTTATTAAACAAATTCATAAGTTTACAATCATTTGCTCTAACCATTCCATCCTGGTTCAGTACTTATGGAAAGTGTGTAAATACAAGTAGTAAAAATATCAAAGCTCTAAACTTAATACTTCCTGAGATAACGGGGTATCTTTTTTGTCAAATTAACATTATCAAGATAGGGCTTTCCGACTTCCCTTAAAAAAATCACTCGTTAAGGTTGGTTTTACGGTAAAGGTGCTTGTGAACAAATGTATTTAGAACATTAAAAAAAAAGATTTTGTTATATACTTCTTTCTGATACAGTGAAAAAATTAAGGGAAACACCAGTGACAGTCGTGTGCAGTGTTGTGAACTCATGAACACAAAAAGTAGCTACATTGTATAAAAATATAGCTAAAACGGCTAAAATGACCGACTGAAATAGCTTAAAAAAAGGCTAGATGAACTCATCGAGCTCCGACAAGTGGTCGCTAGCGAGTAGAGCACTATGTTCTGACAAAAATAATGTTATTTTACTCTCTACCTCACGTACGCCTAATGAGCTTTTAGTGTGGAAGTCTATTGTTTATCGCGTTGTGCATGTGATTTTAAATCAAACAACTTTGATTTTATTTCACTCTTACAGTATTTGCAATATGCTTGAGTTTTATCATTAGAAACAGGCTGAAGTCACCTTTTAAATTCCGCCAAAAATTCCCACCCTTTTCTATACTGTTGCGTATGTTTAGGCAGCATTTCCTCTATTTATTAAAACTTCAGTACTCACGAGGGAACACATACATGTGTTACACTCGGATTCGGTTGAAATTTGGTAGAAATATTCGTGGGAGGCAGTCGAATGCTTAGGTGAAAACTGCATGTGCCCAACGCAAGTTTAAACAACTTTGATTTTATTTCACTCTTACAGTATTTGCAATGTAAAACGTAAATATGAAAACAGCACATGAAACAACTGCACATCTGATCGGGAAGTTAAGGGGAACGCGCTAACTATACGCTGCCTGGCTGCTGGCGCAGCTCGACGCAGCCCGGTTGGTTCACGTCCGCTGCTTCGCTCCTCCCTACCTCTCCGCCACACCCCGATACTCCCGCGGCACTTCTAATTTTACGACTATTTATTTGTTCAGTTTTGGCGTTTAAACTTGCGCTGGACACATACAGTTTTCACCTTAGCATTCTACTGCCTCCCACGAATATTGCTACCAAATTTCAACCGAATCCGAGCGAAACACATGTATGTGTTCCCTCGTCAGTAATCTTAATCCGGAGGCCCACACGCCATTTTTTATCTGTATGTACACTATATATTATTACTATGTTGTGTTACACTGTCACTTTCGGTCCATATTTCACTAATTTAGCAACTGCACTGGCTTAAACGTTGTTTCTCAGCCAACCAGGAAACTCATCTATGGAAGTCAGGAATTTACCAAGTGATGGACTGGTTGATAGCCTGTAATGATATAATGTAGTCCTGAAACCAGAGAGTAGTGAGTGATGTGAGGTAATTAATAACCTTTGCACCAATTCGTCCAAGGTCACCTATAAGTTGAACATGCAGTACGACTCATGTGTTATTCGCTGTGAATATTTACGAAAATCCATTAATTATTGAAGAAAAGCATTAAAAAAGGGAGATAACCAAATTAGCTAACGTAACGAAAATTTATAAGTAGCTAAAAATGTAGCTAATAGCTAAACTCAAAATTTTGTAGCTAATTACTTTTCAAAATAGCTAGATTAGGTACAAAATGGCCAAAATGGCAACACAGGCTCGTGTGAAAGTTTGTCCAAGAGCCGATAACTAACTCTTTGGAGAGTTGCTATGGAGATCATACCGGCTATGTTTTAAACGCTTTGCCCATTTTTCTGTACTTTTTGATTAATAACCTGATAGTTGTTTTTTAATACTATAACGAATGGATCAATAATATAAACAAGTTTAACTGTTCAGGGGTAGAGAGAGCCAGAAAACGACTACGTCACAATAAGCCACTGGAGGGAAGAGGCTGTCCGCCAACGTGCCTCAGAATGTCAGCAAGAACATGAGAGGTCGACAGAAATGTAATAATGCGTATTCTAAGTGATAGTTTCGTGAACGTAAGGTAAAACAGCTAGATATCTATTCGAGCGGCACTTCCAGCGTATTAGTGCACCAGTCAGTGAACTTCAACTTAGAGAAGGTCGATAAATCACAGCCTGTTACTTTGTCACCGATATTTTTCTTTCACCGATACAGTATATCTGATACGCTGTCACGATAGTATCTGTGACAAAACATCGTTTAAGTTGTGTACTTGGATCACGTTCACAGGGCTATGTTATCTGCTGCAGCTCAACGTCTATATCCGTTTTTCATCTACCAGTTACCTACCGCGATATTAAAGGAGTTAATTAAATCATACATTTTATCATAGGATTAGTGTATTTATGAGCACAGTAGAGAGAATACCTGTCTAGCAACTCTAATATTTTTTCGAGAAGTACGTGTCCGATTTTCAAATTAATCACGGTGCTGAATTTGTAATGTTTGTAGTTGTACCGCTTTGTGTACAAAATAGTGTGGTACCGTTTAAAAATACGAAGTTAGTACGATGATCTCAGAAAATATTGTAGTAATGACACAGTACTTTAAGTCTGATTATTAGCCTTTTGGTACCATTACTGAAAGTGAAAACAAAATGTCAATATCTTTAACCCGTTCACGATTTGTTTGAGCTGTACAACTTTGCTGGGAGGAATCTTTGTATTAAGTTCATAAATGTATTATTTTTTAGTCGTTTTATTTTTAAACCTGCATTAAATACTGTAAGGCCGGCCCCGTGGTGTAGGGTTAGCGTGCTTGCCTCTCACCCGGAGGCCCCGGGTTCGATTCTCGGCTAGGTCAGGGACTTTTACCTGGACCTGAGGGCTGGTTCGAAGTCCACTCAGCCTACGTGATTAGAATTGAGGAGCTATCTGACGGTGAGATAGCCGCCCCGGTCTAGAAAGCCAAGAATAACGGCCGAGAGGATTCGTCGTGCTAACCACACGACACCTCGTAATCTGCAGGCCTTCGGGCTGAGCAGCGGTCGCTTAGTAGGCAAAATCCCTTCAAGGTCTGTAGTGCCATGGGGTTTGGTTTGGTTATTAAGTACTGTAATTAGTATCTCAGAGACACGACACGGGTAATCACATTCCGCTTGTTAATTTATTGCGCATCATGTTAACAATCTTTTCGCTATGCATTATTAAAAATTCAAATAGATAAATGTGAATATTAATTTGACCACTTCTAATGATCCAAAATTTCGGAAAAATACTACCCTATATTGTCATCATATAAACTAGAAGTATTTTCATACTGCCCGCCCGCGATCAAAGAGTGACCGTGACGATAATCATACTTATGTTCGCGCTTCCTGTGACTGAATCACAAATAAAAGTCACATATATTTTTGTGTCACAGATGCGCCGTTCACAGATATTCTGAAATATCATTTAAACTCATCTCTAACTGTGACCCGTGACGGTAATCATATGCTCATGCTTCCTGTGACTGAAAAAAAAAAGCTTGATCCACTGAGTGTTTTTAGGTCAAAATCAACTGCGTACCTCAATTAGAACCAAAGATATGATTGCTTCAAAGAGACAAAAAATTGAAAAAAATCAAATAATTTGAGGAAGGCGGAAGTGGCGGAAGTTAAGTGACTTCCTGATGACGAATCTGTGCATGAATAGGCCTACCTTTCAGTTAACAAACAATTAAGGAAATCGACCGGATAGAATGGCCGGACTGACTGACTTTAGTTTTCATAAAAATAATTTAATATATAGATATTGTGCCGAGCAAGTTCACAGCACATTGGGCAATTCATTTATTGATCTTACTTTTACTCATAATATTAATACAGAACTGTTGAATTATGTCTCTTGTTTCTCATATCACAGACCCATACTACACGGAGTTCAATCAGTCACTACTGATCTGCATTTAGGGCAGTCGCCCAGGTGGCAGATTCCTTATCTGTCGTTTTCCTAACTTTTTCCTAAATGATTACAAAGAATTTGGAAATTTATTGAATATCTCCCTTGGTAAGTTATTCCGATCTTTCTCGCACTGCCAGCACGCTCCTCCCAGCCCGTCTGCACTTGTCGCTTGGTCAGGCTAGACTGGAGTTATTCCAATCCCTAACTCCCCTTCCTATAAACGAATATTTGCCCCAATTTGTCCTCTTGAATTCCAACTTTAGCTTCATATTGTGATCTTTCCTACTTTCAAAGACCTCTCCGAAGACCGTAAAAGTAATTAGTGGGACGTAAAGCAAATAACAATAACTTTCAAAGACACCACTCAAACTTATTCGTCTACTGATGTCATTCCACGCCATCTCTCCACTGACAGCTCAGAACATACCACTTAGTCGAGCAGCTCGTCTCCTTTCTCCCAAGTCTTCCAAGCCCAAACTTTGCAACATATTTGTAACGCTACTCTTTTGCCTGAAATCACCCAGAACAAATCGAGCTGCTTTTCTTTGGATTTCTTCCAGTTCTTGAATCAAGTGATCCTGGTGAGGGTCCCATACACTGAAACAATACTCTAGTTGTGGTCTTACCAGAAAAACTCTTCTTTACATCCTTACTACACCCCCTAAACACCCTCAGTCTAACCTAGTCAGCGTTCGGTGACAGACGTATTGTGTGGAGTTGTCAGGAGAGCCGGCGTGGAATGTGAACGGTGGCCAGTAAAGTAATTCGAGAGGGAAGAGGAAGATGATTGGCGTGGATCAATATCGTGTGGCTATTGGAAGATGGCAGATGAAAGGGAAAAAGGAGATAGCTAGAAATAAAGGAAGTATAATGGAAACAAGAATGATGGACAAGATGATATTGGCGGCAGTGGTGATTATGATATTACTAGTTATAGGAGGAGTAGAAGTAAACCCTGGCCCGACTTCTAGTGGCAACATGAACTGGGAAGACGTGGAGATCATTAGAAAAGTGGTGGAAGAAGTATGCCCGTTTGAGCAGATTAAGAATATGATGAAAGAGCAAATGAAAGAACTTGAGCATATAAGGCGGGGGATACAGGGAAAAACAGACGAGATAATGAGTAGAGTAGAAACCAACGAGAGAGAAATCATATCACTCAAGTCAAAAATAAGGGAGATGGAAGGAGAGGTGGTGAAGTTGCGAGCGGAAATTGAAGACTGTAACCGAGAACGGAGGAAGAAATGCCTATTCGTATATGGAGTACCGGAAGATAAAGCAGAAGATAAAGTACTGACAACATACAAAGTTGTGGAAGTCATCCAGAAAATGATGAGAATTAATTTTAGCGAAGTCGATATTGATGATGTAGAAAGGATAGGTAAAAAACGGGGTGATAGACCGATCAAACTGAAGCTATTCTCCACCTTGATGGCGGAAGTAGTGAGAAGAAGTGCAGATAACATACGGAGTACAAAAATTTGGATTAAAGAAGACATTGGTAGAGAAGGGGTAAAGAACATAAACACTCTGAAGAAACATTTGGCCAGGGCTAAATTACAGGGGTTAAGAGCTCATATTAAGGGTCAAAAATTAGTAGTGACCAACGGTATTTGGACTAGAACGTGGAATGCGAAGAAATTACGAGAAATGGAAGATGACAGGAATGACGAAGTAGTAGTGGGAAAGAGAGTGGAGGAAAGACAAGCCAGAGACTGTAAAGTGGGGGATGAAGGACATGGGGGCAAAGAAAGAAACAAGGATAGTAAGGTAAAGGAACCAAGCTCGCAGCATGAAGGAAGTAACTTGATAGATTTGTTAACCATAGCGAACAGGGAGGTAATGGCAGAGATGAGGAATGTGATAAGGAAGGAAACCAGGGAGACCTGGGCATTAACGAAGGAGTCCAGGACGGAGGCCAGAGGGAGAGAAGATAGAAGGACACAGGGAGAGATTGTGGGAGTAGAAACACAGGATGTAACAAGAGTATGCAAACGAAGTAAAAACACGACTGGGAAGCAAGAAGAAGAAGAAGCAAGAGGTGCCCTAGTGAGAGGGAGAAGTCTGAGCCTAAGAGAGTTATGGGGCAAAAAGAACAGAGTAGACGAAGGCATTGTGACAAGAAGCAAAAAGTTAATGTGTAGTGAGAAGTAAATGGCTATATACACGATAATAGTGGAGTGTGTGCGTGTTATTCATAACTTTGTTAAGAGCGAGTAGACGACGGGTGTGATAGAAGAGAAGTTTCCAGGTGGTCAAGTGTGTAGTGAATGAGGAAGAGGGTGTGATAAATTGGTCAGATGATAAGGAGAAAGATAATATCTGGTGACGGTTGGTTTATGAGCTGGGGTCCTAGTTATCCCACTTATCAGTGAGTGAACATGGCTTCATTTAAGGTGGTGAGTTGCATGGGTTCTAAAGTTAACAAATATAGTGAATTAATAGAGGTTGAAGAGTGATCAACAAGAAAGAAATGTGAAGTGTAATAACTGCACATCGGCACTACGGTGGAGATAACACGTAGTCAGGTTAGCAATATAAGTAGAATATAAGAAAGGTCAGTGTCTAAGAGAGAATGTGCTGAGTGCGAACCCGGCCGGAAGTGGAACAGTCAGTGGTCTAGTGCAGACTCAGCCCGACACAGCACTGTACTCTGCTCAGTTATATGTTGCCAGTTTTAGCTTCACATGCCAATAATGCCATACAGTCTATAGATGGAATTACCCTGTTGTAATAGTTCTTTTAGTCTTCGTTTTATCCCTTTTCTTAATAGCAATATTGAGTTTTTACATTTTAATATTATTATTTTCAGTACTACTAGCTTTCATTTATCCCTGGTCTTAATAGCAATATTGAGATTTTTTGAGGTTTTGTTCATATCTGAAAAGATAACATTGACATGGACATTTGATTATTATTATTATTTCCAGCAACTTTGTTTTTCCACATTCGGTGTTAGCTATGTTTACTATACTATGTGTATAGTATTTTAAGCTGTCTAGGTTGGGCACTATTATTTTTCTCCCTTAATGGATCAATAAGGCCTCATCGCTGTAGATCTGGAAGAAAAATAAAGGCTTTACTTACTTACTAAACACCCTCAAAACCATGTGCAGAGATCTGTACCCTTTATTTACAATCATATTTATGTGATTACCCCAATGAAGATCTTTCCTTATATTAAGAACTAGGCACTTACATTGATCCCCGAAAGGAACTTTCACCCCATCAACGCAGTCATAAAAATTGAGAGGACTTTACCTATTTGTGAACTCACAACCTGACTTTTAACCCTGTTTATCATCATACCATTGTCTACAACCCACCTCACAACATTATCGAGGTCATTTTGCAGTTGCTCACAATCTTGTAACTTCAATTCGAAATGTACCACGTTCTAGTGAATAAAATTTATTATCCACATAATATATGTGTCTTTTATTTCTAATACGCAAGTCTACGAAATCTTCAGAATCCTGCGGCCGTTACAATAGTGACAGCCTACCGCCAACATTTTTTGATGTACAGTTGTGACCCTCTGCATCTCTTTAGTCCTCCAAATGTGGTAGATATCGTCGATAATGTGTGGCCAAGATCGAGTCTCCTTGTGTGTAACGATAATAACTGCCCATACGAGTATAAAGACGAAGATTAGTTTATGTAAGTTAGACACTATTTCTGAGTAAGCAACATTTTTACTAGAACTGCCGGTAATTTACAGTAATATTCTACTTCTATTGGCAGCAGCGACTTACGTCTTGTCTTTTGACCATAATCGCATGGATAGAAAGGGAAAGTTAATTAATTGCAGCCATTCGACACGAACCTTTCGCCATCACCTCGATACTATCGATGGGTGTGTGTCCTAATATCTGCGCTTGCACTTTATCCCTTTCTTCCTCTCATATCCATTTCAAATTCGGACACCCTGAACCGTATTACAGAGAAAAACTACTGTATCCTTTACCTTTTAGGAATGGTGGTATTCTGGAGTAGACCACTCGCAGAATGGTTGGAAGTTCCTGAGGAATGATGAGCGCTCCGACATCTGGAACAAATATGAGTGCTTTCTATTAATTTTCAGTGTTATCCAATATGCAGAATAAACTCTAGAAGTCAGTTCTCAATCAATTAACACAGTTTTCGACCTATTGGACTCTATTCTAGCTTTAACTAAGATATACACGCCAGCAGAGACACTACTAGAACACGTACTAGGCTAATAAAGAAATTTCACACACGTGGTAAGCACAGAAGGTGACGAACAAGATGTTCCCGCTCCTAAATCCATCTCCATACAGTCCATGAAGGCCCCTGAGAGACTGAAAGGTAACGCCCGTAACCTGGGCAATGAGTGGAATAGAATGGTTGGTTTTATCCACGGTCGCTTTGGTCTCCACTAATGAACTTTGCATCCATTTCTGAAGCAGGCCTAGCGAACCCAGGACCATGTGCCGCTCCACAATTGGAAGTCTCAAAAGTTTCACACTTTCCTGGTGGGGGAATCGAATCCACAGCCCTTTTAAACAGAGCACGCATTTGCCGGCTCGGTTAGGCAGCCCTCTGTATAAGATATGAAAAAATGGTAATTTGTTTCTTTACTACCACTGTAACTTACTTTCCGATAAGGCTCACATTAACGGCGTTATTTAAGAAGTCCGTCTTTGCTATCTGCTTAACGTCGCAATGAAATATTTAGGATTATCATTTTCTGTGACGCTGGAATGGGAATAGTCCAGGAATGGGTAGAAATTTGTGGTGGGTTTAAATAAGGAACATCCTACTTTGCAAATGAGAATCCACAGAAAAGCATCTCCAGTTCAAACTCACTGGTAAACGAACTTAATAATGTAGCTAATTCCCTTTCACTGTCCATGTTATCACAGTGGTTGTATTAACCGTAATACCTTAATCGGAATGAGAGAGCAAAACCATACAATTTTCAGCTGATCAAGTTCATAGATTTTCTCAGTTTTACAGCATCCATATATTTAAAAAAAAGCAAATGTATCAGCGTACTGCTCAGAAACGGGGAAAACTCAGTCTTGGGAAGTCAATTGAGTAGAGGGGGTTCAATTCCCATCTCAGCCATCCTCGAAGTGGTTTTCCGTGGTTTCCCACTTCTCCTCCAGACAAATGCCGGGATGGTATCTAACTTAAGACCATGGCCACTTCCTTGTCTATCCCTTCCGATCTTTCCATCCCCCCACAAGGCAACTGTTCAGCATAGCAAGTGATGCCGCCTGGGCTAGGTACTGGTCCTTTTTCCCAGTTTTATCCCCGACCGAAAGTCTCATGCTCCAGGACACTGCCCTTGAAGCGGTAGAGGTGGAATCCCTCGCTGAGTTCGTGGGAAAAATCAACCCTGGAGGGTAAACAGATTAAGAAAGAAATAAAGATTGCTCAGAAAGGTAATTGTTATGGAGAAAGCTGTTGTTGATAATGGTAGTAAATATCCTCTTCTTGAACAAAAAAGAACAAAATCTTCACAAAATGTTGATAGAGCCCTCTGGTTCCCAGCTCATGATATAGATGAAGTTCCCAATCATATGGAAAGTAATCAGGGGTGGATAGAAATCGCCAAAACAACACAAACAATCCCTATGCACATATGCCCTACGGTAGATCGATTACGAGTTACGCTTATTTTAGTTATTGGATGGAATGGGGGAAGAGTTCCGTTACGTACACACCGAGCTCGATAGCTGCAGTCGCTTAAGTGCGGCCAGTATCCAGTATTCGGGAGATAGTAGGTTCGAACCCCACTGTCGGCAGCCCTGAAATTGGTTTTCCGTGGTTTCCCATTTTCACACCAGGCAAATGCTGGGGCTGTACCTTAATTAAGGCCACGGCCGCTTCCTTCCCACTCCTAGCCCTTCCTTGCTCATCGTCGCCATAAGACCTATCTGTGTCGGTGCGACGTAAAGCAACTAGCAAAAAAAAAAAAAAAAAAATGAAAGTAGCGTTACGTACACTGCAGTACTTCACCAGCGTGCAGAAAAAGGTTTCCATCGAATACGTGCGATGCCTGGAGTGTTCGGACGTGTCCGACAATCAATGAGGTGGCGTGTTTAGGCGTATGTTGGACATTTTGAGGACTTCTTGTACAGTACTAGAATGCTTTTTTATTGCTACTGGTACAAAACATAAAACATGGCCACAGCTACTAGATGTGTGATGTGTCAGGTAAGCCTATTGCCAATACTTCGCGTAAAAAGTTGGAAAGTCTTTATCATCATCATCATCATCATCATCATCTGTTTACCCTCCAGGGTCGGTTTTTCCCTCGGACATAGCGAGGGATCCCACCTCTACCGCCTCAAGGGCAGTGTCCTGCAGCTTCAGACTCTTGGTCGGGGGATACAACTGGGGAGTATGACCAGTACCTCGCCCAGGCGGCCTCACCTGCTATGCTGAACAGGGGCCTCGTGGAGGGATGGGAAGATTGGAAGGGATAGGCAAGGAAGAGGGAAGGAAGCGGCCGTGGCCTTAAGTTAGGTACCATCCCGGCATTCGCCTGGAGGAGAAGTGGGAAACCACGGAAAACCACTTCCAGGATGGCTGAGGTGGGAATCGAACCCACCTCTACTCAGTTGACCTCCCGAGGCTGAGTGCACCCCGTTCCAGCCCTCGTACCACTTTTCAAATTTCGTGGCAGAGCCGGGAATCGAACCCGGACCTCCGGGAGTGGCAGCTAATCACGCTAACCACTACACCACAGAGGCGGCCTGGAAAGTCTTTAACGCGTTTAAATTTTCATTTTATGTTGGGATGTACGACCCACCCGCGTTTATTTCCCGCATATTTGGGAACATCCTGTATAGCATTAGAAACATAACAGGAAACACTAAGGCAATCAGCAAAGTAGAACAACCAGGACCTTCAGAAACCCACTTGTGTTGGTTCGGTAGAAGAGATGAGTCAACAAGGGAGATGAACAAGAACCGTATAAGAGAGAATCCAGGCAAAGTAAACAGGCAATTTGCAGATTAAGTTCGCAGTTCTGAGGGAACTATTCTGTGCAATGCACTGTTGTTCCCTACAGCAGAAGAAAGCACAATAAAACCAGTGATTTCTACATCTGAATGGGGAATATAGTGGGATGCACTTTAGCAATCACGATGATAAACACTTTCACTCACACGTAACTGCTTCACGCCCCACTTTCAATTATCAATGCCGGATGAGTGGCTCTGACGGTTAAGGCGCTGGCTTTCTGAGCCCGAGCTGGCAGGTTCGATCCTGGCTCACTCCGGTGGTATTTGAAGGTACTAAAATACGCCAGCTCCGTGTCAATAGATTTACTGGCACGTAAAAGAACTATTGCGGGACAAAATTCCGGCACCTTGGCGTATTCGAAAACCGTAAAAGTAGTTAGTGGGACGTAAAACCATTATTATTATTATTATTATTATTATTATTATTATTATTATTATTATCACGTGATCTTCATCCCTCTCAAGTTGGCTTATTATGTCCGACCCGTCTATTCAATCAAAACCAAACAGATCTATTTAAAGGATTGTATGATTATGTTACCACTTTTCTTCTTCTTCTTAATCTGTTTATCCTCCAGGGTCGGTTTTTCCCTCGGACTAAGCGAGGGATCCCACCTCTACCGCCTCAAGGGCAGTGTCCTGGAGTTTCAGACTTTGGGTCGGGGGATACAACTGGGGAGAATGACCAGTACCTCGCCCAGGTGGCCTCACCTGCTATGCTGAACAGGGGCCTTGTGGATGGATGGGGCGATTGGATGGGACAGGCAAGGAAGAGGGAAGGAAGCGGCCGTGGCCTTAAGTTAGGTACCATCCCGGCATTTGCCTGGAGGAGAAGTGGGAAACCACGGAGAACCACTTCCAGGATGGCTGAGGCGGGAATCGAACCCACCTCTACTCAGTTGACCTCCCGAGGCTGAGTGGACCCCGTTCCAGCCCTCGTACCACTTTTCAAATTTCGTGGCAGAGCCGGGAATCGAACCCGGACCTCCGGGGGTGGCAGCTAATCACGCTAACCACTACACCACAGAGGCGGTGTTACCACTTTTACAGTTTACAAATAATTCTTCGTGCCGGGCGAGTTGGCCGTGCGGGTAGGGGCGTCCGGCTGTGAGCTTGCATCCGGGAGATAGTGGGTTCGAATTCCACTGTCGGCAGCCCTGAAGATGGTTTTCCGTGGTTTCCCATGTTCACACCAGGCAAATGCTGGGGCTGTACCTTAATTAAGGCCACGGCCGCTTCCTTCTACCTCCTAGGCCTTTCCTATCCCATCGTCGCCATAAGACCTATCAGTGTTGGTGCGACGTAAAGCCACTAGCAATTAAAATTCTTCGTACCATATTTACTCTATGTCATTTTAGAGCAGACTTTGTTCCGAAGTGATTGCAAATTATTAAAGATAAGACAGTCATTTAAAAAGTCCTTCACATTATTTAGAGATGGGTACTCAATATCGAACGATACTACTACAGATGAACTCGATACTTTTCGATACAATTTTAATAGAGTAGGGACATTTTTAGTTATTATGGCCAACTTGCCAGAAGTGGTATATTTTAAAGTGGTCTCAAAGAACACGTCTCAACTCATGTTTCAAAGTAGCAGGTAGCAGACGTAGCAAGAAATTGGGCTCGTTTCTAGCTTTCCTGATCCCATAACAAATTTCTGAATTGCTGCAGATGTTCTGGTGCCAGTTTGTCTGAAGTAGAATTTTTTAAAAGTTGTGTACGTGCCGAATTGTAGCTTGAGGAAGATATTTCCGAACATGATCTTGCACAAATTATTTATTTTCACTTTGGACGGCTGAGGGAAAAACCACGCTCCACCTACAAAATAACTTAATTCTCAGTGGAACCAATAACGGACACTTTCACCTGTGGTCTATTTAACTATCAGATAACAAGTAAGGAAACGACTTCTTTACCTTTAGCATAAACATCTGATTTTTTATTTTAGATTACTATTTTAAAATTTAAAGTTAGTTGCTGTTTTGAAATGATAGAAGCCAGTGTGTTTCGTAATCTAGCACTTTTGGATAATATGAGTGAAGTGCGGAACTATATCCATTTGTAAAAGAGAGTTTCTCGAAGGGAGAAAAATCTCACAACAACAGCAACCTGAAAAAGCATGTCACCTCAGTCCATAAAATTGTTTTCACATACAAAAAACTGAAATTCAAGACAGTGAACGTGTAACAAGTGAAGAATAATGACAGTAGGAGAGCCTGTGCCTGTTCATTTCATTTCGAAGTCGTTGTCTTCTGCAAAAGCAATACGAGCCAACTTCCTCTCACATCTTCTGGAAGGTAAATCCAAATTTAAGCCGGGAGATAATCGATCGAAGTTAATTACCAGGAAAATAGCTTACATGATGTGAAAAAACAAACACCATTTAGTATTTGAGCAGTTTATTTAGCACCTTAAACCTAGATATAGTACGGATATTCGTAAGCACTTATCAAATGACATCCTCCTAGAACTGTATCAACAATAGAAGCCGATGACCTTCGATGTTAGGCCCCTTAAAACAACAAGCATCATCATCATCAAAACATGAGCTCCGAATTGCACGTAGCGTAACAGTCACGACGGATTTGTGAGCATCAACAGGAACCGAAAACTATCAAAGTATCACCATTACACAAACAAACATTCTGCTTAGCTTTGAGAATCTTTGTGCATTTTGAGGATTGTTTGAAATTTTCCACTAATTTTCTACATTACGCAATGAGATGCTTTTTAACATAGGTTTGTATAAAGATGCGTAAGTAACTATACAATACGACAATATACTTTATTTTAATTTATAATTATACTGATAATAAGTGTTAATTTGAAATGCCTATTTAATAAATAATATTGTATTTAGAAATTTGTGTTTTACTATTTTAATTCAAGAATGAAAATACTGGAGTTTTGAGTATCGAGAAAAAACATAAATTGTTATAGGATACCGACCAAACTGGTATCGACCCATTTCCAATATTATTTTAGTTTGAGCAGGTTGAAATTTGGTTAATTTCGGTCCATCCATGTGAAAATAGATCGCGCTGTAAATTATAATTTAATATTTAATTTATATTTAATGTATTTAAAGTCCGACTCCATGGCCGAATGGTCGGTATTGAGGCCTTTGGTTTAGAGGGTCCCGGGTTCAATTCCCGGCCGGATCAGGATTTTAATTACATCTGATTAATTATTCTGGCTGGGGGACTGGCCGTTTGTGTTTTTTCCCAACATTTTCCTCTTCGTATTTAAACAATACACGACACTGCCAACCACCACAGAAACACGCAATAGTGATTACATCCCTCCGTATAGGGTTGACGTCAGGAAGGGTATCCGGCCGTAAAGCAGGGCCAAATTCGCGACGCCACAGGTATGGGAAAAGCTGTAGAATAAGAAGACGATTTAATTTATTTAGTGGAGGTTATTTTCCGTATGTAGCCTGGAGGATGGGGACTGGTACAGGAGAGCCCCGTCCGTCCTCCTTTCCCTGCCCTTCATATTTTCACACATAATCTGTTATCCGCAACGACAATCCTCCATGACTACCGCGTGACTAGTTACTTACTCTCGCATTGTTTTATCGCAACGTGAATTCCTTTCCTCATTCAAGCGTTTCGAACGAATTAGAGAGCTTTCCGTAAAAGCAAGAAGGCAATAACGACGGCGACGACGATGATTTGAACTAATTTCTGTCAATGTGAAACACTCCACTGCTAAGTTTAATTCTTCCGTTGGAAACCATATACATTACGTATGTTTATTGCGCACCTAAAACTAGAGCCTTGCACGGAAGTTAGTGTCTTGGCGGATGCAAACTGTATGGCAGCGCGGATAATTTTACTTGTAAGTTAAGGGTTATTCTGCCCGAAGGCAGGTCCGAACCTCCGCAGAGGTGTTCCTGAGCCGGAGTTTACGTGCGGTAGGGTGGCCAGTTCCTTTCCGCTCCTCCATTCCCTTACCCCCTACCAACAGCGCGTGGCAACCCATCCAACTCCTGACCACGCCCAATGTTGCTTAACTTCGGAGATCTCACGGGATCCGGTGTTTCAACACGGCTACGGCCGTTGGCATTCTACTTATAATTTCTAAATAATGAAGATTATTGATTTTCAGTCAGGTGTACTCTTATTTTTGCTGTTGGTTAGGTGACCCTTGACGGTGGTGTGGGAGAATGGTGATATATAAAGAGCCTTGAGACCATAAATCCGTAAATCTGACCTAAGCCTAACTGGCTCCTGTCCGCGATTATTGTAAGGAAGGGACAAAGGTTAATACGTCGGTAGCTGTCGCAAGAGAAAATCCTTCATAAATCTGTGACCGTAAGGAGTCTGGTGACAGGTATCAGGCTTATTATTATTATTATTATTATTATTATTATTATTATTATTATTATTATTATTATTATTATTATGTTGTAATGTTGAAAACGTGTCTTAGCAGACAAAGTAGTGGTTTCCATACTACGAAAAAGTAAAATTAAGCATTTTCCTCCATTGTGCCGAAAGTTGAAGGACTAAAGGGCCCGCAAAGGTTTCAAATTGCGAGTCTTGGATAGCTCTATCAAACTAAAAAACAAAATTTGAAAATCACTTCCGGCCTAAATGCAGTTCCGGAAATGGCTTGTTTCTTTACTCGTTTTTTTTAATTGATTCAAATTCTAGCCAAATTAACTTATTTACATAACTCTGTCTGTAATGTATTCCTTGGTTCACTACCCTCAAGCAGTTTTTAATTTTTTTTACAAGTTTTCACACCGAATATAGTTATAACGGTTTAAGTGAAACCATGACGACATGGTGAAACTCTGCATTGATTCACATTAGCGCCCGTAGTGGTAGAAATAAAAGGCAAACTGATAATCTAATCGACCGGATAACGATCACTAAGAAAAGGATTGTAATTTTTAGGAATAAATAAAGAATGTATTCTCATACTTTATATATTAAAAAGAGTTTACTGAAATCAGCTTTGGCCAATCCGTCCGTCCTTTCTACTGGACCGATTTGCTTCATTTCTGTTTTACTCTCTCCGGAATTACCCGCCAGTGAATCGTCTCTTAGGTTCAGTCAACTTTGAGTAATCCTAAAATCAAATCATTAAATGACTCCTCCAACAATTGCAGGACCGAGCTCGATAGCTGCAGTCGCTTAAGTGCGACCAGTATCAAGTATTCGGGAGATAGTAGGTTCAAACCCCACTGTCGGCAGCCTTGAAAATGGTTTTCCGTGGTTTCCTCATTTTCACACCAGGCAAATGCTGGGGCTGTACTTTAATTAAGGCCACGGCCGCTTCCTTCCCACTCCTAGTCCTTTCCAGTCCCATCGTCGCCATAAGACCTATATGTGTCGGTGCGACATACAGCGACTAGCAAAAAAAAAAGAAAAAAGTTGCAGGCGAAGGCTTACCCTAACCCGCTATACATTCTCTACTTAGCAAGTAACTAAGCGACTAAAACATTCATTAATATTCTGATATATGTGATTTTCATCCTTGGTAATGTCAAGACAGAGAGTATACACTTCCTCTGATGATGGAAGAATACTATTCTCTGCTAGACACTCTTTGTTCTCTGCCCTTCCTCAGTTTCTGAATATACTCAACAGATGGCAGAATACTCCTAATAACTTTCATGCTGCCATGAGAAAACAGTACGTACAGACGGGAAGGTATAGAGTCAACTAGCCTTCTGTACGACCATTAATAACGTGCGGGGACAAACCCGTAAAAAAGTGGATAGTCTACTTACCCGAACCAGGATTCACCCACGGCCAATTGATCTATATACGGCTGAATGGTCGAACCACAGAGAATATTGTACGAAAACAAGTGTTATAAACTACATTCTTCTTCATCATCATCATCATCATCATCATCATCATCATCATCATCATCATCATCAATGTCCCACTCCAGTCGTCTGGGTGTGGTTCCGTGGTTCAAATCCCGGTCACTCCATGTGAGATTTGTGCTGGACAAAGCGGATGCGGGACAGGTTTTTCTCCAGGTACTCCGGTTTTTCCCTGTCATCTTTCATTCCAGCAACACTCTCCATTACCAGGCGAGTTGGCCGTGCGATCGGCACGCGGCTGTGATCTTGCATCCAGGAGATAGGTTCGAGCCCCACTGTCGCCAGCCTTGAGGAAGGTTTTCCGTGGTTTCCGATTTTCACACCAGGCAAATGTTGGGGCTGTACCTTAAATAAGGCCACGGCCGCTTTCTTCCAACTCCTAGGTCTTTCCTATCCCATTGTCGCCATAAGACCTATCTGTGTCGGTGCGACGTAAAGCCACTAGCAAAAAAAAAATTATCTCCATTACCATTACATTTCATCTGAGGAGTGCGACAGGCTTCGGCAGCCGGCACAGTTCCTATCCTCGCCGCTAGAGAGGGCTTCATTCATTCCATTCCTGACCTGGTCGAATGACTGGAAAGAGGCTGTGGATTTTCACTTTATAAACTACATTCCCGGTATTACATTTCATATAATTATTGAAAAGGGCAGAACTGCAACAGGCATATCAAGAGTTATTTGACCTATTTTAAGGAATGCTAAAATACGTAGCTCAAATCCCTAGGATGTTATCAACATTGAGTTGCTTGTCTGGAGGGCTAGAACTGTGGATTTTATGTTAACAGATATATCCGTTTTAATATCTTGGGTGCAATATCTTTCTTTCTTAATCTGCTTATCCTTCAGGGTCGGTTTTTCCCTTGGACTCAGAGAGGGATCCCACCTCTACCGCCTCAAAGGCAGTGTCCTGGAGCTTCAGACTCTAGGTGGGGGATACAACTGGGGAGGATGACCAGTACCTCACCCAGGCGGCCTCACCTGCTATGCTGAACGGGGGCCTTGCGGGGGATGGGAAGATTAGAAGGGATAGACAAGGAAGAGGGAAGGAAGCTGCCATGGCCTTAAGTTAGGTACCATCCCGGCATTTGCATAGAGGAGAAGTGGGGAAACCACGGAAAACCATTTCCAGGATGGCTGAGGTGGTAATCGAACCCACCTCTACTCAGTTGACCTCCCGAGGCTGAGTGGACCCCGTTCCAGCTCTCGTACCACTTTTCAAATTTCGTGGCAGAGCCGGGAATCGAACCCGGGCCTCCGGGGGTGGCAGCTAATCACACTAACCACTACACGACAGAGGCGGACTGGGTGTAATATACTGGAGTTAAATATTTACAATATCCGCGGATAACCATTCGCGGATGAGGATGAAGGAAGTGCCGATGCGGATAATATTTTGTATATCCGCACAGGGCTCTACTTAAACCCTACCGTCCTTGGCGTGGCACGGTTCACCTCGAGCCGACTCTGAACCTAGTGTCATGATTATCACTAGAGAGTGTCGCAATCGTTTCCGATTTAGTACGAATTGTAGACCCTTAAATTAAGAGTGAAGGTATCGTCTAAAAAAGAGAAGGGCCATGAAAGTCGTGAAATTCTTATTTAGGCTTCATAAAACTAATACCGGAAGGACTGAAAACAAAACCACGAGTTGTCTAAGGAATGTTAGGGAATATAAAAGTCAAAAGCCTATCGCAAGTAAACCACTCTAACGTTCAAAGGGCGGGCTGAGTGGCTCAGACGGTTGAGGCGTTGGCCTTCTGACCCCAACTTGGCAGGTTCAATCCTAGCTCAGAGCGGTGGTATTTGAAGGTGCTCAAATACGACAGCCTCGTGTCGGTAGATTTACTGGCACGTAAAAGAACTCCTGCGGGACAAAATTCCGGCACCTCGGCGTCTGCGAAAACCGAAATAGAAGTTAGTGGGACGTAAAGCCAATAACATTATTATTATTATTATTATTATTATTATTATTATTATTATTATTATTATTATTATTATTATTATTATTATTATTAACGTTCAACGATGAGAGTCCCTAGGGAATAAACCAATGGATGCGAGTCAACGACTTAACACACTGATAAAACCGGTCTGTAATTGGTAAGAAAATCGTGGACTGTAATTCTGCACCAGTATTTACTTCAAGTTAGTGAGGAGAGGAACATTTCAAGATAGCTACAGCGCGGTGAAGACCCTGCTGTAATTCCGCATCTAGCTAGATCACATGCCGCTAGGAGAAATTCTTGCAGTGTGCCAACACCAGACAAAAAGTTTACTATGTGACATTTCATACCAGGAGATGTTGACTAAAGCAGGAAGAGATCTCAGTGTGATGAGTGAAGAGATTTCTTCATCACGTGGATCAGACAAGCAATTAATATTATACTCTTTCCACCACGCTATTGCAACAAACAAGATATCCTGCTGTTTATGCTCACGATGATTGATTAGTAGCTAGAAATAGACAATGACTGAAGTGGCAGCTTTCTTTTGGTGGATGGATCAATGGTCAGACAAAATTACGCAATCCTATTAGATGTATATCATTGGCTGTTGCGATAATCTTCTTCTACCACTTTCCCCACATCTGTGGGGTCGCGGGTGCGAAGTGTGTCGCATCTGGGTTTGACCTTGTTTTACGGCCGAATACCCTTCCTGTCGCCAACCCTATGTGGAGGGATGGAATTACTATTGCGTGTTCCTGTGGTGGTTTTTAGTGTGATGTGTTGTGTGAATATGAAGAGGAGAGTGTTGGGATAAACACAAACAACCAGTCATAGAGCCAGAAGAATTAATCAGACGCGATGAAAATCCCCAACCCTGCCGGGAATCGAACCCGGGACCCCTCTGAACCGAAGGCCACAACGCTAACCAATCAGACAAGGAGTCAGAGTGAAAATTAATTTTCAATGTATGTATCCTGTAACCTTATATTTCACGTCCAAGTACTCGAGTAGATTTGCGACTGATCAGGTCAGTACCGCTGTTGGTCAAGCACTAATTCTCTGTGATCAAGGTTTCAGGTTCGAATCCCTGACAGACCTGTATCAGCAAATGTAAAATATAGCTTTCCAGAACAAAATTGCGGCACACCAGCGTATCTCAAGACGGTTCATAGTTTAATGGGCGTTAAACATACAACAGTATTTTATACTAAAGATTGACATATAGCATGCGATTAACTAACAAAATATCGACGATTGTATAATATACAAAAACATCGCATACAAACGATAACAAGTTAGTTTACACGTATCTTATAAATAGCCACTCGAAACTGCTCTAGACTACAGTCTCGTTAGAATAGGGAAGAAACAAAGATAATATGGTTTACAATACTGCATTGGACCAGACGCCCTTATGGAGAGCGACTCATGTAAAAACTTACGAGTCCACGTAAAAAAAGATCTAAAATAGGACATTCAGGAAGAAAATATAATTAGCTCGTTACTAAAGTGTGCAAGTATTTACATTTCATAATAAGTGAACTTAAGGCAGCAGTTCCTAGGCGAAGGCACAGGGCTATCTGTCGCTACTGATGCCAGGTCTGAACTAGACATGATACAACAAAAGGCTACGTGGTTCGTGATTAATGATTTCACTCCTAGTAGAAGTGTTACAAGTATGATAGAAAACAACTTAAGTGGGAGACTCTGGAGGCTGGAAGGAAAAGATCACGGTTTTGTGCCGTGTACAATGCCTATACGAAGAAGCCAGCTTGGGAGTGCTGGACAGTCAATGCTCTTTGATATTTAAGCAGGGCCGATCATTCACGCAAAGGGAAAGGACAACCACAAAGAACAAACTATTGAAAATACTCGATTGTGAATCGGATATTGATAATGGCAATTGATTTCCTGCAGCAGTGCGTACAATAAAATATCTTTTTTCAGGATAAAATTGCGGCACAACGGCGTATCTCTAGACAGTTCATAGTTTAATGGACGTTCAACATACAAGAGTACTTTATATTACAAAGTGGCGTATAGTATGCGCGTAAATAACCAAATGTCGACGATTGTGTAATATACAGAAAAATCCGACACTAACTATAGCAACTAATTAGGCTAAAAGTCTTATCCCAAATATGCAGGATGCTTCAAGGGAAAACTTCAACTATCCTGTACATTTTGTGTAAATTTCTATGTGAAGGTGTTGTAAATACAACATATATATTGTCAACGTACCGCTCAATCTACTGTAAATCTTAAAATATGTTAAAAAATGTATCGGTAAATTGCTATGTGATTGTTCTGTAATTATTATGTTAGGCTACTTGCAATGGAATAGTTTGTAAATTTAATATGAAATACTATGCTATTGCTTGTAATTAATATTTAAAACCGCAAGTAATTTTCAGTTTACATTTATGTCTTTCTTCTTCTTCTTCGACCATCATAGAGTATAATCCTTTGTTGGAATGTAATTCTAATTTTCTTTTAATTTAGTTGCTATAGACATGTCTAGAATTTGGGTTGGGACAAAGGAAAGAAAGAGGAAGTCGGCTGGTTGAATTGTACACCGATCATAATTTAATCCTTGCTAATACTTGGTTCAAGCACCACAAATGACGACCGTATACGTGGACGAGACCTGCAGACACTAGAAGGGATCAAATAGACTTCATTATGAGTAGGCAGAGATTAAGAAATCAGGTGTTGGATTGCAAGACTTTCCCAGGAGCTGACGTGGACTCTGGCCAAAACTTGCTGGTCATGAAATGCCATGTGAAGTTGAAGAAATGAAAGAAAGGAAAGAATACAAGGAGATGGGATCTAGACAAGTTGAAAGAAAAAGGTGAGAGGGATTGTTTCAAGGAACATGTTTCACAAGGACTAAATGAAAAGGGTGAAGGTAACACAATAGACAAAGTAGAAGAAGAATGAGATCAGTAGGGATGCTAAAGGAAGGTTAGGAAGAAAAGAAGGATCAACTAAAAATTAATGGATATCTCAGGAAATACTAGACCTGATTGACGAACGACGAAACTACAAGAATGCAAAAAAAGAGGAGGGCAGAAAATAATATACGCGATTGAAGAGTAAAGCAGATAGAAAGTGAAGGGCAGCTAAGGATGAATGGCTGAAAGAGACGTGCAAAGATATTCAAGGTCGTAATGTCCTATAAAAGGTAGATGCTACATACAGAAAAGTCAAGGAAACCTTTTGGAGAAAGGAAAACTAGGTGTATGAATATTAAGATCTCAGCTGGAAAACGACTTCTAGGTAAAGACAGAAAGATGGCAGGAAGATAACCAACAGTTCTACGAAGTTAAAGAAGTAGATGATATGGTTCTGGAAGAAGAAGGGTCTGTTGATGCTCCCGAAATGGGAGACCCAATTTTGAGTTCGACAGAGCTTTGAGAGGTCTAAATAGGAACAAGGCACCAGAAATTGATGACATACCCTCAGAATTACGAATGTTGGCTGGTGTTGACACTGTCACATTCCTTCCAGAACTGGTTCCCTTGTCCACCGTGTGCGCCCTGTTTTCCAACCTTCCACCCAGTTGTAAACTGTTTTCCGTGATGGCGCATGTTCTGTCTTAGAAAAAAACCCCAGCACGATGAGGTTATTCCATTTAATGTGAAAGATGTATGATGCAGGAGAAGTGCCATCCGATTATCGGCAGAATGTTGATATACCTATTCCCAAGGAAGCCGGTACCGTACTGACAAGTGTGAAAACTTACGTATCATTAGTTTAGTATCTCACACCTGCAAAATTTTAAGGCGTATTATTTATAGAAGAATTGAAAGACAAGTTGAAACTAAGTTGGGAGAAGATCAATTTAGCTTCAGAAGGAATGTAGGAACACGTGAAGCAATCATGACTTTACGTCTGATCTTAGAGGACCGAATTAAGAAGGACAAGCCCACATATATGGCGTTTGTAGATCTAGTAAAAGACATTCGATAATGTTGATTGGACTAAGCTTTGTGAGATTGGGATCAGAAACCGAGAAAGAAGAATCATCTATAATCTTTATACAAGTCAGTCTGCAGTGGTCAACGTCGAGGGCTTTTAAAAGGAGTGAGCAAGGCTGCAGTTTGTTCCCCTTCCTTTTCAATGCTTTTATAGAACAGTCGGTAAAGGAAATCAAAGAGGAATTTGGGAAGGGAATCACAATACAAGGAGAGGAAATCAAAACCCTGAAATTTGCCGATGATAAAGTTATTTCATCCGAAACTGCAGAAGATCTGGAGAAATTTCTGAATGGTATGGACGGAGTCTTGGGTTAAGAGTGCAAGATGAAAATAAATTAGTCCAAAACAAAAGTAATGGAGTGCAGTCGAACAAAGTCAGGTGATGCAGGAAATATTAGATTAGGAAATGAAGTCTTAATATAAGTCGATGAATATTGTTACTTGGGTAGTAAAATAACTAACGATGGCAGAAGTAAGGAGGACATAAAATGCAGACCAGTACAAGCAAGAAAATCTTTTCTTAATAAAAGACATTTGCTCACTTCGGACATTGATATATGTGTTAGAAATATGATTTTGAAGACTTTCATCTGGAGCGTGGCATTGTAGGGAAGTGAAACATGGACGATAACTATCCTAGAAAGAAAACGACAGAAGCTTTTGAAATATGGTGATACAGAGGAATGCTGAAGGTGAGATGGATAAATCGAATCACAAATTAAGTGATAGTGAATCGAATGGGTAAGAGGAGATCGATTTGGCCAAATTTGACGAGAAGAAGAGAGAGAGAATGATAGGACACATCTTAAGGCACCCAGGACTTGTTCAGTTGTTTCTTTGTGTTTTTTAGGGAAATGTAGGCGGTAAGAACGGTAGGAGCAGGCTAAGGTATGAATATGACAAACGGATTAGGGCAGGT
The DNA here is from genome assembly GCF_040414725.1 of Anabrus simplex. Taxonomy (NCBI): domain Eukaryota; kingdom Metazoa; phylum Arthropoda; class Insecta; order Orthoptera; family Tettigoniidae; genus Anabrus; species Anabrus simplex. Next base: position 403,050,476 of record NC_090265.1, on the reverse strand, counting down.
GTAGGATGTAGTATTTACGTAGAAATGAAAAAATTAGCACAGGATAGGGTGGCATGGAGGGCTGTGTCAAACCAGTCCATGGGTGATTACTAAAGCAACAACAACATGAATCTATGAGTTACACTAGGTGGATATATGAGGAAACTCATTTTAATCAGTAACGTGGTAAAGAGAGATGCTAAACTAGTTACAAAATATTTCCACATAGCTTTCTGGAAAGCGTTTCCACTGTGTATAGCTCTGATATTCTCAAGACATTTTTTTCCATACACGATATGAGAAGTTTGGAGTGGGAGAACAATGGCATTTGTGGTGTTCGATAATGCAAGGAGAGTGGTGTTACAGACTCAGGTATATATGACGTGATGTGAGTAGAGGAAACCGAAGGTAAGATGGTTGTGAGGAAGAATTTATTATTTCATAAAAGATATGTAGGGTGTGATAGGCACGCCGCTCCCTTATCCATATCCAAGATAGGTTAGTAAATGATGGAGAAACATGGTCCAAATAAGACTGCAGATACTATACATTTGACTCAGAAAACCTGATCACGAGGAACGGTTGCCAACTAGCGTTACCTAACAGACTTCAGCCATTATTAGGCTATTCTGGTGTACGTACGACTCCTAAGATAACTGGATAAAAACTCGTATCTCAAATAACATGGCATGACTTTATGTTTGCGTAGACTCAGATATAAACAACAGAGATGCTCTTATAAGAAAAATAATTTCTGACATTTACTTACCTACATTTGAATTTTCAACGCTTTGCACTTTCAAAAGTCATTTACTGTAAACTGATATATGAGTAGCTTTTTATAGTCAAAGTAATGGTCACATTCCGTCCGTGTACGTTCCACCATTTAATTAGAAACCTATTTTCTGCCTTTTTTTGTTACTTCTGAAGATTTGCTCCATAGCTAGATACTGAAGCGTACTTAATATCTCAGTGAGCACTTAATCGTTCAATTACTAACCTGAACCTTGATACATACGAACCTATACGACTGAACTCAGTGTCGAGTAAACGGTTTGATAAAATGAGGTCTATAACTTCAGGCTATACAATCCTTTTTTACCCAATGTCATAACTTTGCGTGCCAAGATATGTTCTCTGGGAGAACTGAAAGAAAAACAAAACCAGTGGCTGTTTGTTCGGCATGTCGGCTGAATGGTAGCGTAATGGCTTTCAGTTCGGAGGGATCCAGGTTTGATTCCCGGCCTGGTCAGAGACTTTAACTTCATCTGGTTAATTTTTCTGCGTCTTAAATTTATAATTTCAAGTAAATTAATAATAGTCATAATAATAACAATAAGGATACAACAATAATAACAATAAGAATTTAAATATCACTGAATAGAATGGGGTTTTATAAGGAAACCACAACAGTTTTCTTCCATTTTATCTTATCTTTTCTGTAAAATCCGCGGACTACAAGCGAAACATCCCTTATAATAAGTTACGTCCCTTTGTTGTGTACATTATTTCGCGTGGTCACTGCGCTCTCTTTCGTTTGAGGGAATATTCCAGGCTGTTCAAATGTATTACTTTTAAGCCCCAGAAAATATCGAAATATGGAGGCAATTTTTACGACGGTTCAGACCTTCGTTTCGTGGTAACTGCTTTCTAAACCGTAAGTAATTTCACAAAGCAGATTACACAATCGCTGCTCAATTTGGAGAGATCTTCAAATGTGGTCCTATGCCTTATTGTCGTATCTCGAGTCTTTATATTTTGGATAGCGCAGCACATCTCGGTTACAATCAAATCTCTCCAACTCGAGCGGGACTAACATTAGGAAAGGGGCCTCCATCTCTATTGCGAATGGCAGCTGGTAAGTGAGCCTGTCGTTATTGTAGAAAGTCCCGAACACGATTATGAATGGCTGTAGGAAATGTGGCCTCCCATTATGATCTAAATTTCCCCAACGTGCACCTTAACAACGTATGGGGTCTTCCCCGTTTTGTTTCTCGGATAGCGCTAAGAGACGTGCAATTTAATATAATCGTACTCACTGCATGTGCAGTAACTTACGTAGAACTCTATATACAAGGTATAATACAGTAGCGAAGTATGAGTACATTTGCTAGTTAGGTTATAAAAGTAAATGTACTTCTGGGGGCGGGCTGGTGGGTTTCTGGAGATCGCAATGAACACATCTTTCCTCTGCCACTCATTTCAAGTAAGATTTCATTAATTTCTACTTTCTGTTCGAAAATTTGGGTAATGCGGTCTATATTTTTTCCGCCCATATCTTAGTAAATTCCCTATTGTCAAAGCCAAGTTTGAGACTGGGACGGGTCGATGGAAGTAACCGAAAGACATAGAGCACTGGCAAATACTGGATATCGCCAACAAAGACAGATCTGGCAGCTAAATGACCAGCACCGCGTAGATAATTCGATAGGTGATTTTCGATCTTAGGGCCTCTTTGTTAGATAGCAGAATTGCGAAGTAAAATAATTCTGATAAATATGTATAATTATCCTAGTTTTGCTTCCTGACTTGCGACTGTGATTATCTGCAACTTTTGTCTTTTAGCACCGAGCAAGTGGGTGCGTGGTTTGGGTCACGTAACTATCAGCATGTATTTGGGACATAATGGGTTCGAACTCCACTGCCGACAGTCCTGACGATGGTTTTCCGTGGTTTCCCATTTTATGCCAGGCAAATACTGGGGCTGGACATTAATTAATCCTAGAACGGCCGTGCTGAGCCTACCAGGCTCACTGCTTTCTTTTTGTTTTTATTTACAAGGGAACGGTTGTTTCGTGAACTCGCAGAGCGCCAGTACCTTCCTATCCCCGCTTCCCGAACACATTAACAACACTCAGTTCCGTTCTGGTCGTTGTTGTGTCGAGTTGTATTTACTGTGCGCCTGTGAGACTCGGCGCGACCTATATTGTAACTCAGGCAGGTTTCATTATTATTTTGTTTTAGAATTATTTTTGCCCCTCTTATCAATATTGTAACTTCAGTCTTTGCAGTTTTATAGAAATGCATCATACATTTATTGCATTTCTATGACTTCTTTTCAGTAATGGCATCTAAGAATCGGAAATACAGTTTAGAGGATCCAAATGATTTGACAGAGGTCCATAAGCTCTTGATTGAACTTGATTCAGATTCAGATCTTTCTATGTCATCGCCAGAAGAGTATGAAGACGAAGATTGCATTGAAGGAAGAGAAGAAAACTCCGAATCGGAACAAGATGGTGACAGCGACATGCAAGACAGCGAGGTACGTCTCCGTTCATCTATGGAAGAGATGGAAGAACTCGATGGTCAAAAGGTCCTCCACCTAAAAATGTTAGAACCAGGGCTCCTAACATTGTATCTCATTGGCCTGGAGTGAAAGGAGAAGCAAAGAACTGTAAAACCGTGATGGAATGCTGGGATTGCTTTTTTGATGACAGCATAGTGGAGATCATAGTGCATAACACTAATCTTCAAATCTTCAAGGCTGTGTTTTTCAATTTATGGAACTGGTAGAAACATCACTGTGGATAACTGGTTCACTTGTATCAAATAGCAGGAAATTATTCTAGGAATAGAGACGCAGAAGAAACAGACATATGGGAAGTAAAAGGCTCTTTTTGGTCTGTAGTATCTAGCCGATGACAGGAAAATGAGTCATCTAAACGTAGAAGATAGTTGGGGTTCCGATATGACAGGTAGGCCTATTGAAATGTTTCCAGCAGTAATGTCACAAAAACGTTTCAGTTTTTGCTTCGCTGTTTACGATTTGACAACAAGGAAACACGGGAATTGAGAAAAAGCGTGGACAAACCAGCACCAGTTCGGGAAATATTCGACAAATTTGTCAATAATTGCAAGAATGCGTACATTATTGGGGAATATGGTACCGTGCACGAAAAACTTGTAGGTTTCAGGGGTCGCTGCAGTTTTCGCCAGTTTATTCCCAGCAAGCCCAATAAATATGGCATTAAACTATTTGCTCTAGCCGATGCACGGATGTTCTACACTCTGAATTTAGAGATATACGCTGGGAAACAAGCAGACGGTCCTTTTTCACTTAGAGACAGTCCTGCAGATATCGTAAAGAGGCTGTGTTTTCCCATTTACGGAACTGTGGATAACTGGTTCACTTGTATCAAATTGCTAGCTGATTTATTGAAGGAAAAATTGACAGTTGTTGGAACAATCCGTTAATACAAGACTAAAATATCACCAAGTTGGTAAAAAAGAGACATGTGAAATCAAGTGAATTTGCATTCCAGAAGGACATAACTTTGGTTACCTACATCCCAAGAAGGAACAAAAACGTTCTACTGGTCTCATCTTTACACCATGATCGTGCCATTGATGAAAGTACAGCAGACGATCCTAAGCCGGAAATCATTCCATTTTATAATTGCACCAAGGGAGGTGTTAACAACGTGGATCAGCTTTCTGCAACATACGACGTTTCTAAGAAAACTCGACGTTGGCCCATGGGAGTACTTTAGTACACTGAAAATACTACATATCACCAGCAAAGGCATATTTGCTATTATTATTATTATTATTATTATTATTATTATTATCATCCCCGTAATGTAACGGTGATACTGCTGTTTGTAATTCTCCTACAGAAACATGGATTTCTCATTTTGTAATTTTCAAAACACTTACTCCCAAATTTCGGTTATTGTTAATATTTAATATTTAAAGTAATGTTCTCGGGAGTAACCTGGTGGTACTGTTATGAGGCTAATGAAAAGTATCAATGATTTGTGTGAAAAATGAAAGAGTTCCCACAAGCGTTTATTTCTAGCTTTCTGTCCCTTATTGATTCAATTTGTTTGGTGTTATCCTTCCTCTTAATTTTTATCTTAATTACTGGACATTCGTTATTCTTGATTATCTTTTGTTCTTTATTCCGATTATTGTAGGATTGCTGGGATTGGTGCCTGCTTGTAAATTTGCCTGCACCGGTAACTATGGTGATGATTATTCATTTATGATTGTTGATGTTGAATTATTTTATGTTGTGGCAACATATCATTTTTATCTGGCATGAATTCTGCGATCCTGCGCTATAATTCGCGTGTACTTAATTCTTTTCTAATGTTTTAAGACAATTTCTCTTAATCTTCGATTATTTTTCGTCCTCTTTCGGAGGTTGTTTTCTTTAGCCTATTTCTGGCTCACGATTGAATTCTTATATTTTGACGCTTGTGAAAGCTCATGGCATGAAACTTAAACCTGCTCAAGTGTATCTAAAAACTTTGAAGTGTAATTGCTAAATTTTCTGAGCAAATTGGTTGAGATCGAGGGTCAGTAATTTAATGTTCGGCGTACTTAAAATACCACATTATCTTCCTTCATTTAACTTAAATGACAGCCGTCTATTGAATATTGGAGTTAACAGCTCATTGAGCCTTATTTAATAGTATTGTTCCTTTCCCAGTTGTTAAACCAGCTCTAAAACTTTAAAATTAAACCTTTTGCTACTCAGTAACTGGTTGGTCTTTCTTTCAACTAGTTAAACCGGTTAATACTGTACCAGTTTAATTCTAGATATCCACGGCAACTCCTTGTGTACTGGAGGTAAGTTTTCTTGCTTTAGTCGTTATTCGTCTGGGGAATGTGCCCAATGCTTCGGTTTAACTTACGTTTTGTTTTACCTTGTCTTGAACTCGTACCAGCTCAAAGGACGGTACCAGCTGGTGCAGATCTGATCATCATCCTATCGAAATTCATTTCCAAAACAGCTACGCCTTACCTAAAACCTTCTAACCCACCACAAAATGGAACACCAAACGAGCAAATTGGATTGCCTTCAGCGAGAACATAGACTCCGAACTTCGTACTGCAACTCTCCCTAGCGATCCACTTAAAAATACGACTGTTTAATACACATCATAAATGCTCCAGCTTCGGTTAGTATCCCAGTGAAACAACCTTTCTGTTTTCCGAAACATACCCCTACGCCGGGGTGGGACACAGAATACTCCCGCATGATTACAAGAACGCACAGGTCAAAACATTTTTAAAACTGAAATGCGATCCAGTTGGCGAAGATACTGTAAAGAAATTAGCAGAGAAACCCCGCTTTCTACAATATGGAATAAAGTAAGATCCTTAAAAGGGGTGGGGAGTAGCTCCCCATGTTCTACGTTTCCGTCTGATTGCGTCGAGGCTTTTCATAGTTTTATTTCTCCACCGACTGTGCCACAGTTGCCTGGTTGGCACTTTTCACCAAACTGAGATCGCAATCATTTTCTGTTACGGCCATTTACTTAAACGGAACTCCAACTGGCGTTAAAACATAACAATATTGCCCCTGGTACTGACTACATCCAGTATTCGATGTTATTCCATCTCCCTCGCACAGCGCATGCTCTATTACTAGACATTTTTAACAATATATGGACACGGGAAGAATTACCTTTGCACTGGATTACTCAAATTGTCATGCCTATTCTGAAGCCTGGAAAGGACCCTAGTGACCCTTCTTCTTAATAATAATGTTAATTGCTTTACGTTCCACTAACTACTTTTACGGTCTTCGGAAACGCCACCCTTCTTCTTATAGAGCAATTGCTCTTTCCTCGCGTGTGGTAAAGACTCTGGAAAGGATGGTGAAAACACGACTTGAGTAGTGGTTAGAACACCAGCAGCTGCTTCCTCAGTCGCAGTATGGATTCCGCCGTGGGAGAGGAACATTGTACCATGTCAGTATATTCACTTCTGCAATAGAACATGCTTTTGCGATTAATGGATATCTTACGGCTCTCTCACTGGATACGTCAGTATACCGATTCTTCAAACATTCCATATCCCTCCAGCTTTTATATGTGGTCTTCAGACATTGTTACCAGAACGATATATCTACGTACGAGATGAACACAGTCGTTTACATGGCTCTCGTCGCGTGTGTAAAGGTCTCCCACAGGGCGCTGTGCTCAGCTCGCTTTTGTATACAATTTATATTGATGATCTTGAGCATCCGTTCAGCCCCTCGATTCATGTTTTACAATACGTGGATGATGTGTGTATTTACACTACTTCCTCTAGCTTCGAGGTTACATCTCTTCGTTTACATTATGTGGGCTGCGATATGGCAAAATGGTTGCATAATAATGGTCTTGAATTTTCGCCATAGAAATCTACTGTGGTGACTTTTACCCGGAAGAGGACTTTACCTCAGTTTGGTGATATCCACTTTGACAGCCGACTCATTTGGAGTTGCCATATTGCTCACATTCTTCCAAAAACTGAACGAGCGATTAATATTCTCCGCTCTGTGACCCGCACCTGGTGGGGATCTGATCCTGTTATACTTTTGACTCTGTTTCGTTCTATGATACGCTCCATGATTGATTATGGATGTTTTTTGTATGGGAATGCTCCTGCATACGTCACAAGGAAACTCGACACCATACAATTTCGGGCGATCTGCATCTGTTTTGGGTGCTATGAGATCCACACCAACAAATGCTCTTTTAATAGAAGCTGGAGAATTATCTTTGCAAATGCGTCGAGAAATGATAGGCAAGACATTTCTATTACAACGTTCTGCTATTTCACAGCATCCCATTCTTATTGCGCTTCAACGATTGGCCGTTATCGAGGAGAGACATGGACGGCACTCACGATACAAGCCACAGCTTCTGCTACAACGAACTGAAAACGGTTTTCGCACTAACTCTCAAAACACGAACCATGCCCGGATATGAAGCCAGCTTTCAGTGTTCTTCACATCGACTGCCGATTACTATCTACCTAGATATCTCACCACAGAAGATCATACACAGAACTACATTTCAGCTCTGATTCGCTCCACGTGGCCCAATAGTACTTATACCTTCACGGATGGTTCCAAATTCGCAGACTCGGTGGAATATGCATATTACTGCCAACAAGCGGGAGAATGTGGTAGCTTCAAACTGCCGCCCGAAACCTCTATTTATACAGCGAAAATTTTAGTTATATGTGCTGCACTTTGCTTCTGTCTAAACAAGCGATTCGATTCCACTCTCATCATTACGGACTCCCAAAGTGTTATGAAGAAATTACAAAATCTCCAGTGGAATCACCAAACGCATGGTTGCTTGTACGACATCGTGGAGCGAGCTTTTAACATCTACTATTCGGGTTGCTCCATTGCATATCTTTGGTTCAAAGGACATAGTGGAATTTTTGGCAGTGAAAACGCTGACGTAGGCTACTAGCCAAACGTGATGCATCGGAAGGGCTATTTACAGCGCTGCAACTCTCATGGATGGATTTTATTCCCACTATTCGACAACAAATTCGTCAAAAATGGTCTACAGAATGGGAAACATCTCAACTGCATAAAGGTAGAGCTTATCCTTTCGTACAACCCCACATCCCTTCTAAGCCACGGTATTATAAGTTTCATCTGTCACGAGGTCTAACGGTTTCCGTAATCCGAATGCGGCTCAGTCATGGATCATTCCCTTCACATCTGCATCGCATAGGAGTTTTGGCTTCATGACGCTGTCGATGTCAGTATACGGAGGATGGAGATCTCAACCACATTTTGAGAACCGCGAAAATAAGAATTTGACTTTGTGCTCTTCGCATTGTTGCCAGTGTTAAGTGTTTTGTTGTGTTTTGTTTTGTTTGTTCTCCCCCCTCTTCTCCCGGAAGAGAGATTCAGTGTAGTATTCTCTACTTGAAGACTGTGGCAATTTGGTTTTCATTCTTATATGTACTTTGCACTGACAATTTATATAATTTTTATGTGTGCTGTGAGTGTTCCTTGTACATGGAGGATGAACAAATGTTGTACCAACAAAGGTCAATTAAATATAATTTTAAAAAATACTTTTAGATTAGTACCCTGTTTGGCATTTCGCAGAGATCATCAATACCAATAGCTTAAATAATAAAATATTCCGAAAGTAGAAATGTCTTTATCATTAACTACTACTACTACTACTACTACTACTACTACTACTCCTTAGTAATGGGAAAAAGCAGTTCACCTCTGGGAACTAGTTCATTCACTCTCGCTCCCAAGAAAGAACTACTTCACGAACTACTTCGCGAACTACTTCGCGAACTACTTCGCGAACTACTTCAAAATGTGTAAATTTCCCGCCAGAGCACACTGCAACATCTGAAGTAGTTCGTCCGCGAACGACTTCCTTCCCATTCCTTTCACACATGGCTTGATCGTTTCACGAGCTTTCTAGAACGAGGAAGTACACAAATGGACAACAGATAGCACGCTGGTGCACTTCTCTATAACATTCGTAGTTTCTACAGAGATGAACGTTCCTATTACCGGCAATGTCAGCTCACACTCTCTCCCCCTGCCCACAATCCCTCAGGAATGCGAGTGTAGGAAAAATCTATTTCTTTTCAAGGATAATGACAATTTCTGTTAAATATTGTCGACTTGAAAATGAGATGTTTTAAACGCTGATCTGTTATCGCAAGAGAACCCTTTTATTGGTGGTGATTTCATCCCCTGACTTAAAAGTAAATTTATAACATCTGAGCGTTGGTCAAATTTTTCTCGCCGGTGGCACTAAACGTCAAGGCGGATTTAAGTAAAACTACTTTAAATAGTTCTGTATTAGATTCAGACTAGTCAATACGGATCAAACAATCATATTAACCTATCATGGTAAAGTTTATCAATAGACTCCAAGACTCTCGTTCCCAAGAAATAACTACTTCAAAATGTGTAATTTTCCCGCCAGAGCACTCTGCAACCGCTGAAGTAGTTCGTCCGCGAACAAGTTCCTTCCCATTCCCTTCACAATCGTGAAGTTCTGCAGTTCGTGAAGTAGTTCTCGAGATACGAGCGAATACTTCACAGTTCATTCGTGATGTTCTTTGCTCTGTGTATATGTAGTTCTCGAGAGACGAGTAAACACTTCACAGTTCGTGAGAATGAAGTAGTTCCCGAGAACTAGTTCGTTCGCGAACTACCCATTACTACTACTACTACTACTACTACTACTACTACTACATATGACAGAGTTGTATCGTGGGTGTCGGAGTTTCCAAATTTAAAATAACCTTCTCCACCCGCGTCCATGTTTTCTTGCTGTCTTTCTTCTGTGATCAGTTATGACAGGCTGTTTTTGTAATTTCGAAAGATGTGACCTTAACAGGTAGGCTGCTTTCGAACGTTTAATGAGGGGTAAGACTATGAGTTTCCAACTCGGCGGAGTACCTCCTCGTGGGTGATGTGGTCTGCCTATGGGATCTACTGCATTGTGCCATACGTGTACGTTGAGTCTTCAACCCGAAGGCTGATTGGGTCCTCGACAGCTCCAGCATCAGCTATCAGAGATGGCCTAGGCGTACTAAGGAAGTGATGAGTGAACTAGTTCCCCGTTGCTTTCCTCACTGAGCCATAAGTTGCTGTTACAAATCAGTGTGTCAAGTCCACTGATATTCACGCACGAACCGACCGTATGAGCGACATACTCACACCATTCATAACAGGGACAGACTACGTAATAAATGGCATTACTAGCTTAGTCTATTCCAGTCGAAGCCAAGCATGAGACTGCACTGAACACATTTTTTCTAGCCCATGTCAGTACTCATAGCGCACTGTGAACGCTAGGTCTCGTCGGCAGAGGCATCTGCGATACATCCACATATTAAAAGGCTACAGTTGGTTCATTGACGAAGCCTTTAGTATCTATCATTGCACACCGTAAAGTAGTGCCGTACACACAACACTTTACGACACGCCAACGAGTTTCGAATTGGAGGTTATGGTTGCACACGAGATGTTTAATTTCAGAAACACACTTGTAATAATAATAATAACAATACTAATAATTTTTGACAAGCACAATGAATAAATAAATAAATAAATAAATAAATAAATAGTCCGCCTCTGTGGTGTAGTGGCTAGTGCGATTAGCTGCCACCCCCGGAGGCCCGGGTTCGATTTCCGGCTCTGCCACGAAATTTGAAAAAGTGGTACGAGTGCTGGAACGGGGCCCACTCAACCTCGGGAGGTCAACTGAGTAGAAGGGGGTTCGATTCCCACCTCAGCCATCCTCGAAGTGGTTTTCCGTGGTTTCAACTCCTCCGGGCAAATGGCGGGATGGTACCTAACTTAAGGCCACGGCCACTTCCTTCCCTTTTCCTAGTCTATCCCTTCCAATCTTCTCATTCCCCACCAATGCTCCTGTTCAGCATAGCAGGTGAGGCCGCCTGAGCAAGGTACTGGTCATCCTCCCAAGTTGTATCCCCCGACCCAATGTCTCAAGCTCCAGGACACTGCCCTTGAGGCGGTAGAGGTGGGATCCCTCACTGAGTCCGAGGGAAAAGCCAATCCTGGAGGGTAAGCAGATTAAGAAAGAAAGAATAAATAAATATACATAAATGAAAAGAAAAGGAAAGAAAGAAAGAAGATAATATTATTCGCAAATTTCCATATAAAAGTAAAAATAAGCACCTTCTCAATGACAGCTGATGTTTTCTTAAAATTTACTTCTGTCAAATTGAAGATGTCTGTCCTCTTCCTTGAGAGAATGGGCAGTGTACTGGCCTTAGATTCAGAGGATCTCGGGTTCGGTTCCCGGCCGGAAGTTTTCAACTGTGTACGGTTCTCTAGCTCGGAGACTGGCTGCTAGTATTTGTCTTAATTGTAACCACTAAACTACCAACCACTAAGAAGAACACGGAATAATGAGTACATCCCTCAAAATAAGGTTGGGGTCAGGAAGGGCATCCGTCCGTAAACCTAAGTTAAATTTATATCAAGTGCCAACCCCGACAAAATAGGGAAAAGGCCCTGCAGAAGGAAGAAAAGAAGATATCTAATTCATGAAACATTTTGTTCAGTAGAAATCAGTTACTATTTTATGATTGGGGATGAAATGAAATGTCGTATGGCTTTTAGTGCCGGGATATCCCAGGACGGGTTCGGCTCGCCAGGTGCAGGTCTTTCTATTTGACGTCCGTAGGCGACCAGCGCGTCTTGATGAGGATGAAATGATGATAAAGACAACACATTCACCCAGCCCCCATGCCATTGGAATTAACTAATTAAGGTTAAAATCCCCGACCCGGCCGGGAATCGAACCCGGGACCCTCATAACCGAAGGCCAGTACGCTGACCGTTCAGCCAACGAGTCGAACAGCAATGATGATTGCTGTCTTAAAGGACCAAACGTCGAAGTCTTGTGGTCCTGTCTGCGCAAGTGAGGCAACTACACACCCCAGGAAGAGGAGATAATCCCGTCGAAGGAATACCTCAGGATTACAAAGGTCATTTAGCGTTAAATATTTCGCACGCTGAATGACGTTTCCCATTGCAAATCAATTATTTTTGTTTTTTATGTTTTCAACAAACACTTACCTGAAAGTCATGGTCGTTTGATTAGTTCATATGCTATGAATAAGTTATTTAATTTCATATTCGGTTCTTGATGAATTCAGCATCTTATAAGGTTACTATTACATCCTTTTACCGGGTTGGACCGTGTTGTTATTTTTTGTACCTTGTGTACAAGTTGCCAACGATTCGAATAGGGAAGGTGACTAATGGATCCGAGGTAATGAGTCTCCCCAGGTAGTTGATTTTAGCATGGTTTGAAAGGTATCTCCACTAAAGTTAAGTGGTTATGTTACATGCAACAGCTCGCTAGTGTATACGCACATTTAAACTGGTTCGTTTGTTTTGCTTCAGGTCTGTGAAGGTTCACACTGCCTTCTAACTTGCGCTGGTCATGCCTAGGAACAGGTCCATTCGTCTACAAAATCAACATTTGAACGGAGAGGCGAATAGTGTGTTAGCAATCGAGCCCAGCTCAAGCTTGACTGTTCATTCGCTCTTAGGACGTATTCACACAAGCTCTCCAGCAAAACATTTTCGATTTAGTTCTGTGTGGTGTAGAAAACAACCGCGGTGTCTCTACAGAGATGGTAAGTCAGTCTATTATTTATTGGCTCCAGATATTTTTGGAGGATGCGGGGCGCTTTGATGTAATTATGGTGAATGTTCACTGCATACTATTATTGCCAGACGTGAACTAAGTTACGGAGTTCTTGGAGACACTGCAAATCGTCCCATTCGAACTATAAATAAAATCCATGTAGTTCATCCAGATTTGTAATTTTTATTGATTTGTTGAAATTTAAACTCGTTCATGATTGAGTTCATTACTACTTTTCTTTCTTATTGCTGCAAATAGAATGTTTACTTATTCTGAACTGTTCTTGTAGATAGAAGAAATACGTTTTTTTAACAGAGCTGGCAGTGTAATTTAGGTGCTTTTTTTCTGTTACTGAAAAGTCGGGGATATACTAATGGTGGTACACATACTGCCGTCTCCTTTTATCGTCGATGCTACCCCAATTATTTTTAGGAGAACAGATAATTGATAACACCGTCGGTAAGGTTGCACTTGTTTTCCCGCCATTACTGTGGGTTTTGCAAGTAATTTCCTGTCGCTGTACGACTTCTGGAGCCGCACGACAAGGATTGAATTCCCCACTAAATCTGTTGTGAAAGCAGAGATATACGAATCAGTGTGAAAATGTGTACCACCGGTGGTACACGCCGTCGCGAACTTGTTAAAATACTACTGTATATGCATAGTGCCTATTAACCGAAGAAAATAATATGGCGTTCAACATTTCCATGAAGTACTTCACGTCAATGTGTGTATTAGTACTGCTAATTCTTCTTCTTCGCGACCTTTTCCCAATAATCTGGCGTATTTCTGATAGGGACTTCACCCAGTTATTTTTTTCGCACTAACACACTGAAAGTCTTCGGCGACACAAGGATGGGAAAGGGCTAGGATTGGGAAGGAAGCGGCCGTGGCCTTAATTAAGATACACCCTCAACATTTGCCTGGTGTGGAAATGGAAAACCACGGTTGACCATCTTCAGGACTGGTGACAGTGGGATTCGAACCCACCATCTCCCGAATGTAATTCAAACATTTTCCGGCTGGACGACTTTCCTGACGCGAACCTTATGAGGAGAAATGTATTCACTATTGCATGTTTTTGTGGTGGTTGGAGTGTCGTGTGAAGTATGGAAAGGAAAATGTGTATCAAGACGAATACGAAAACCTAGCCGCCGAGGTAGAGGAATTAATCAGACACAGTCAAAATCCCCAACCCGGCCGGGAATCGAACCCAGGACTCTGTTGGTCGAAGTTCTCTACGCCGACCATTCAGCCAAGAAGTCGGACTCAGTGTGCATAGTTGTGTTGATATGATCCGCCGTTCGTCGAATCGTGCGCATCTTTCTCAGTGACTAATTGTTCATTGTCTTACGACATAATAAACGATAGCGCGCACAGTAGGAAGGCCAAGTTTGTGAGGGGGTGATTCACCCGTTGGATGAAGACGTCAATCCTTGAGCAGACCCCTCAGTGCTATTTTGACTGGAGTAGACTACGGACCGGCACCGGGTATCACACTCTGCCTTCCTACTATAATATATCATGCCATTCATTTCATCTCATTAATTCCTCTGATCAGGCTGACGTCAGGAAGGGCATCTGGTCGTAAAAGCTCTGCTACGAAGATTCATCTCACTTCATGCCCGACCGCGTAAAGACACGGGACAAGGATCAGACACACAATAATAATAATAATAATAATAATAATAATAATAATAATAATAATAATAATAATAATGATAATATACCCGGCAGTTGGTCGTGCGGTTAGGGTCGCGCAGCTGTGAGCTTGCATCCGGGCGATAGTGGGTTGGAACCCCACTTCGGCAGCCCTGAAGATGGTTTTCCGTGGTTTCCCATTTTCACACCAGGCAAATTCAGGGGCTGTATATTAATTAAGGCCACGGCTGCTTCCTTCCCATTCCTAGGCCTTTAAAATCCCATCGTCGCCATAAGACCTATCTGTGTCGGTGTGACGTAAAGCCACTAGCAAGGAAAAAAGTGTTTTAACCTCGTTTCAATGATCATACTTCGCTGAATTACCAGAACATTTTCCTGAACATGGTTTTATTTTAATGTGCCAGTGATTCTGAGACGAGGTTACATGAACGAATCATATCCATCGAATTTCGTAATTATTTTTGTCTTAAATGGAAGATAATAATTGTTTTACTAAAGGAAATGAAGTGTCACATTACTGTAGGTGAGACTTAATAAATATTATCTTCTTTTTCTTCTTTTTCTACCGCTTCTCCCAAGCCTGTGGGCTCACGGGTGCGAACTGTCAGCACATGTGGATTTGGTCCTGTTTTACGGCCGGATGCCCTTCCTGACGCCAACCCTATATGGAGGGATGTAATCACTATTGCGTGTTTCTGTGGTGGTTGGTAGTGTGGTGTCTGAATATGAAGAGGAAAGTGTTGGGACAAACACAAATACCCAGTCCCCGAGCCTGAAGAATTAATCAGAGGCGATTCAAATCCCCGACCCGGCCGTCGGAATCGAATCCGGGACCCTCTGAACCGAAGGCCTCAACGCTGACCATTCAGCCAATGAGTCGGGCAATGCTTAATACATAATTATTGTTATTATGAGAGAAATATACGTATGTACGTACGACTACTATTTCGCTGCAGACGTGACTTTCTTCTGTGGCGTTGCGCTTCACGTGTCATCTTTTGTTACCCCACTTGAGCCCGACTCGTTGGCTGAACGGTCAGCGTACTGGCCTTCGGTTCAGAGGGTCCCGGGTTCGATTCCCGGCCGGGTCGGGGATGTTAACCTTAATTGGTTAACTCCAACGGCACGGGGGCTGGGTGTATGTGTTGTCATCGTTTCATCCACATCGCGACGCGTAGGTCGCCTACGGGCGTCAAATAGAAAGACCTGCACCTGGCGAGCCGAACTTGTCCTGGGATATGCCGGCACTAAAAGCCATACGACATTTCATTTTACCTCACTTGAGGTCCAGGGTTGGCACAAACAAATGTCGAGTGTTGTGTCTGTAAATTCTGAATATGTTTGTCCAACGTGACTAGCGCGGGCAGTTCAAACAAAAAAATGGAGGTGGAAAAGATATGACAACCTTCCTTAGCGAGGACAATGAGCGTGTTTTACAAAAATTGCAAGACCTAAGAGTAAATTATGTATATCACAAAAATAGCACGATCTCTGGACCAATAATAATATAAATGAAAGAATTATGGACAAAGTTAACAGATCGACAAGGATTGGAAAAAAAATCAATAAAAATAAGCAAAGCAAAGCAAAGAATTTCAATTGCGGAAGGACTTCACAAACAAATGACATACTAAAGCGCAGTGACGAAGTAAATACGAATAGGTACACTTAATGTGCACGGCAATATGTATAAGTTTATGCTTTAATAATAATATTTTTTAAGCCTCACCTAATTTTACTCCAGAATTACCTCTTACATTGAAGACAAAAATACTCATAAAATTCTATGGATACGATTCATATATGTAACTCCAAGACGGATCTGTCGCATTTAAGCATTCGTAAATATCAATTCGACTGCTCAGGTATTCGATCCCGCAACCCGGACCAGATTTGTGTTCTGACGCGTTGATCTTCTCTGGTCACTTTACTTTCCAGAAAGGTCAGCTGTCCTGGCTTCAAGCGCTGCAATATCGGGCGAGCCCGGCTGTTAGGTGAAATGGGGCCTGAGTCTGACGTGTGTTGTTTTGTTACTTTTTGAGTATTGACCCCTTAAGTGTTTTAACATCCAGTGCAGATCTTTCTACTGCTAAGTAATTAACTGCACTGATTGTGAAATAATGCACGGTACTTATGAAATCCAAGAGAAACTACAGTAGCACGGAACTCTAAATATGGGTCAAGAAATCCCTGAATCACACTAACGAGGTTGTACATTATTAACAGTAAGTTAATATACGTATTTTGTACTACCGGGCGAGTTGGTCGTGCGGTCAGGGGCGCGCAGCTGTCAGCTCGGATCCGGCAGATAGTGGGTTCGAACCCCACTGTCGACAGCCCTGAAGATGGTTTTCCGTGGTTTCCCACTTTCACAGCAGGCAAATGCTGGGGCTGTACCTCAATTAAGGCCACAGCCGCTTCCTTTCCATTCGTAGGCCTTTCCTGTCCCATCGTCACCATAAGTCCTATCTGTGTCGGTGCGATGTAAAGCAAATAGCAAAAAAAAAAAAAAAAAAAAAAAAAAAGTATTTTGTACTGAACATGAGGGATTACATTTCAGTTTATTCAGTTATTTAAATGAAATGAAATGGCGTATGACTTTTAGTGCCGGGATGTGTCCGAGGACTTCGGCTCGCCAGGTGCAGGTCTTTTTATTTGACTCCCGTAGGTGACCTGCGCGTCGTGATGAGGATGAAATGATGGTGAAGACGACACATACACCCACTGCCCGTTCCAGGGGAATTAACTAATTATGGTTAAAATTCCGGACCCTGCTGGAATCGAACCCGGGATCCCTGTGACGAAAAGCCAGCATGCTAACCATTTAGCCATGGAGCCGGACAGTTATTTAAATCATTTATAGTAATGCTGTGTGTTTAACCCCAGATCTACAGCATCTTTGGTGAAATGTATTGCGCAGTGTTTTCTGCTGTGGACTAGAACGAGCGTGTTACATTCATCGACCGGTCTTAATATCACCCGTAGTTTTGATGTTGGTGGTGATTACTGTAACTAGGCAACTAGGTCACCTTAAGACTAACTGTCTTCTCAGCCGAAATAGACGGGTTGGATCCAGCCTTAGTTCGGCGGTACATGAAGGTGCTTGTCGGTAGATTTCTTGGCACGTAAATAACTGCTGTGGGGCAAAATTCTGGCAGATCGGCGACCATAAAAGCCGTAAAAAGGTTAATGGGTAGTAAAACGAAAATCGTTACGTATCACTTATCTTTCCTTCAGCGCCACCTCCTCACATTTATGTGTAGTAACCGGAGCACTCAGGGTCCACACGCTGGTTCTAGTGAAAGTCCTAACCAGAATTCGACTCCAAGACTCTCAGATTGAGAGTAAACTGGCCGGTGGATCCACTCTATTAAGATACACATATTTAAAAGTAGTTTTGCTTGTCCCAGTGTTTAGGGGTAGTATGTGCACCTCCTACCTGGAGGCGCCGTGTTCGATCCCAGGCTCGCCCGGGAATTTTTATTTTGAAGAGAGGATTGGAACTGTGTTCAGTCAGTCTCATGAGACCAACTGAGAGGCCACGGACTTGATCAAAACTGCCCTGCAGTACGATGTCACCACACTGACCATGTGCCACGGGGTTGGAAGGGCGTGGGAGTTTACCATCGCCACTAGATATCTCATCAGTAGTCTCTCATGTTATATTGACAGAGTTATCTCTTGAACTGAGTGAGAAAGCGTGATAGCAGAGAGGCATAGCCACTAATCAAACTGCAAGGGAGCCGCGGTTCGAATCCCACCAATGCACGCGAGATATTAGATATAAAAGGCCACATCACTTCGATACGGATTCTACGTAAAACTGGATGCCCTATGGGCATGATCACTATATCAATAAAAAGTACACGCTTCTATCTTTCCTGAAGCTGACTTCAAATGTAAACACACTTGTATTAAGCTCTCCCTCTCAAAAGAAAAAAGAAAAAAAAATAGTCGAACGCCAGAAGCATATCAGTTGAAGTCGTACTATCACGAAGACGTTATTACCGTTATTGCCCTTTCCTGTCCCATCGTCGCCTCAAGATTTGTGTCAGTGCGACGTAAAGCAACTGAAATAAAATCAGTATTGCATGAACTACATGAACAAATTGTCGTTCTGTGATACGTGTGCTGCGGGTCAGTATTTCTCCCATCAACATTGTCAAATAGCGGTATTTTCGAGACGCAACGACATCTTTCGAGCCGGAGAGTAATAAGAGTAAAAGTCATGTTATATCGGGTGATTTAATTTTCAAATGTTAGCAGAAGAAAACGATTATTAAAATGAAACTACAATTTTCTGAAATATGTTGATGTAGGACTATCCATTTCAAACGCTCTACAATTATTATTATCTCTGTTTTTAAAAATTTGGACTTCGAAATGCAGCTACTTTTGACATATACTCTTTAGCCCTGGCAACGAAAGATACAACACATTGACGTTACTGTTGCTGAAGGCACTAATGCATACCGTAGATATTCGTCAGATTATCTCCGTTTTACTGGAACATCGCGAGACGCCACTGAACTAGGAGATCCGCTTCCCAACAGCTTATCAGTAATGCCATGTTTGTCTTCAATCAGTATCATGATAACAATTGGGACAAGACCTAGAAAATGTTTGTGATTATTGTGTTTACTGTTGCAGTCTTATACTGTTTAATAACTCATGAAAACTGTAGAAAATCAAACGAATTTATAACTAACGTACTTCTAAAAGTCGGGCTGAGTAGCTGGCCTCCTGGCCCCAACTTGGCAGGTTTGATCCCGGCTCAGTCCGGCGGTATTTGAAGGTGCTCAAATACACGGGCCGCGTGTAAGTAGATTTCATAAAAATACATTCTTATACACTATATTTGATGTCTTGTTGTCTGGCATGCACAAACAGGTTTTTTGCTTGATCGACACGTAGAGCTGACCATGTGTGAAACATGAATCCTTCAAATTAACTTCGCAATTGTGGAACTTTTGACCTTGTGCCTTATTGATTGTAATACAATCAGCTAACCTCATTGGAAATTGTAATCGTTTGAAACAAAATGACGAATCATTTGAAATCAATAGAATTCCATGTAAGAAAACCGATTTTCCTTTTCCTTTGCCAATTAGGATTACTGTCTCAATGATATTGTTAAAAGGTGTTTCATAATTTACAGAAAATACTCATAGATGTACTCTATCAGCAAACTGTTATGTTTCTGAGATCACCATACTCCTGCGAGATGAATCAAAGATGGTATATAAAACCAAGGAGTACACATCACAGCCTTCTAGAGTACATTCACGTTCATTTTAAAGTCCGCGCATCTTTTAGCGATATTTCTTTGTCCGAGGTGAGGAGTAAGGAGGGAGCTTTCCCGGTTCTGGAAATACTGCCAACTGAATGAAAATGAAATCTGAATTGAATCGATAATATGATCGATCGATATGAATTTTCTAAACCTTTGTTATCTTAAGCCAACAACTGTGTCATACACACATTGTATAACATTATATAACTTTTCTCGATGCGAATCTTGTTCCTACCATGAATTCTGCAGTTTGGCTTTGCTGTGTAAACAGTACTAATGCGTAAAGTGTACGCTAGATGTCGCACAGCGATGCATAAGCGATTCATAGTTTGTGTTTCAAAGGTTGCCAGTACGAATCTCGATGATACCCGAGGTCGACTGATTTAGCAGTAGGGTGTACGTGTATCGCTAAAAGGTGCGCGTACTATATATTCAACGACGAAATCAGCAACTTCCAAGCCCCACATTTCCCACCGACCACAGCTACAGACACGCAACGATGGGAGACTCGAGGCTATTGCTACACATAATCACCAGTGGTCTACGGTGGGTATTTGTGGCTGCAAGGTGAAATATACGAATACACGCGTCTATTTTCATGTATAGATATATAGATTATTATTATTATTATTATTATTATTATTATTATTATTATTATTATTATTATTATTATTATTATTATGAGGGTTGAAAATATTGAAAATGTTGTAAATAAGGTGTACAGGAGCCTTGGGTTTATAATGAGACATTCGTATTGCCTAAGTAATAAATCTTTATTTTGTTTGTATTTTTCATTAGTTCGATCAAATCTGGAATATGCCTCTATTATTTGGAATCAATCAACAAAAGTTCACACAGATTTGATAGAAAGGATCCAAAAATAGTTCTTGATATATATATACTTCAGGCAAAGCGGAGAATATCCTAAATATTTATCATATCATAAGATGATTGAAATGTTGATTTTGAAAGGCTTGATATCAGAAGAAAATGTCAGTCGATGGTGTTTCTCTATAAGCTGGTTAACAATGAAATAGACAGTATTGATTTAACTTGTCAACTCCTACTATATGCACCTAGAAAACCAGCAGGTAAATTTAGGATTTTTTTTTTCCCCCAAGAGTTAACACAAACAAACATGTAAATTCACCCCTATACAGAATGATGTCACTGTATAATAAATTACATCCTCTGAATATAAATTTATTTCAAAATACGAAATCAGAATTTTTGAAATCTTGTAAGCATTTATTACAGATAACTAGCTAGATGAATGATGCCATATTTCCTCTTTTTGTTTTGTTCTTATTGTTCCTTTTATTGTATTCTTTATCTTTATCACTGTTGTTATACTGTAGTTAGTTAACTCTTTATTTCATACTCTATTTTATGATTATCTTATTTTTCGTATTTTTAATTATATTTTATACGATTAGAACTTATGAGCAAATATTGTAATTGGGCTAACGCCTGTATATTTGCATACAATAAATAAATAAATAAATAAATAAATAAATAAATAAATAAATAAATAAATAAATAAATAAATAAATAAATAAATAAATAAATAAATCATTGAAACTACGTTCTTTTGCACATGAATGCGGGATCCACCAGACAAATGGAAATATACAGATTGGAGTGGGGAGCGTAGGGTGCGGGCGAATGTATAAATAATGCCAAGTAGGTGTTTACCAAGCGAAGAGACTGTCAGCCAGGAAATCCTTGTGTTACATAATGTTTATTCTCATAGAGTATAGTAATCTTTACGGTAAACTCTGGAAGTAGTCCCCTAGGGTGTCCACAACACGTTGCCAAAGATGTGGGAGACATCGGATACCACTCGATGAATTTTGCAGTGTTATATTTGACAGCGTTGACAATGTCATCCCGTGTCCCAAACCGTCTCCCACTTTATCTCTTTCACTTTGAGGATGAGGTCAAAATCACACGGAGACAGGTCCAGTGAGTATGGCGGGTGTTCTTGTACTCCCCCCGCCCCCAGTGAAGAAGGCTTTCCCGTAATTATTACGTGGATGATTCGATCTTCATTGCTCTTTTAAGTGGACCTCCCTCATACATTTAAATGACTCACTTACGTTGTTTGATAGCAAGATGGGGGATAATGATTCTACTGAATACGTTGCATTTCACACACAGAATTATTTCCGTGTACATAAAAGATATTTGAGAGACATGGAAAGTTCAGTAGAAATGTACTGTGACCAAGAATTTAAAAGGAGGTTACCTTTTAGTAAAGTGACAGTTATGAATATTCTTGTTCCGTTGGTTGAGAGAGTAAACATAACCTACAGAACATAACCTGTGTGTTTGAGTCATCAGTCCATAGACTGGTTTGATGCAGCCCTCCATGCCACCCTATCCTGTGCTAACCTTTTCATTTCTACGTAACTATTGCATCCTACATCTTCTCTAATCTGTTTGTCATATTCATACCTTGGTCTACCCCTACCGTTCTTACTACCTACACTTCCTTCAAAAACCAACTGAACAAGTCCTAGGTGTCTTAAGATGTGTCCTATCATTCTATCTCTTCTTCTCGTCAAATTTAGCCAAATCGATCTCTCACCAATTCGATTCAGTATCTCTTCATTCGTGATTCGATCTATCCATCTCACCTTCAGCATTCTTCTGTAACACCACATTTCAAAAGCTTCTATTCTCTTTCTTTCTGAGCTAGTTATCGTCCATGTTTCATTTCCATACAATGCCACGCTCCACACGAAAGTCTTCAAAAACATCTTTCTAATTCCGATATCAATGTTTGAAGTGAGCAAATTTATTTTCTTAAGAAAGCTCTTCCTTGCTTGTGCTAGTCTGCATTTTATGTCCTTACTTCTGCCATCGTTAGTTACTTTACTACCCAAGTAACGATATTCATCTACTTCCTTTAAGACTTCGTTTCCTAATCTAATATTTCCTACATCACCTGCCTTCGTTCGACTGCACTCCATTACTTTTGTTTTGGACTTATTTATTTTCATCTTCTACACCTTACCCAAGACTTCATCCATACCATTCAGCAACTTCTCGAGATCTTCTGCAGTCTCAGATAAAATAACAATATCATCGGAAAATCTCAAGGTTTTGATTTCCTCTCCTTGTACTGTGATTCCCTTTCCAAATTTCTCTTTGATTTCCTTTACTGCCTGTTCTATGTAAACATTGAAAAGGAGAGGGGACAAACTACAGCCTTGCCTTACTCCTTTCTGGATTGCTGCTTCTTTTTCAAAGTCCTCGATTCTTATCACTGCAGACTGATTTTTATACAGGTTGTAGATAATTCTTCGTTCTCGGTATCTGGTCCCTATCATCCTCAGAATCATAAATAGCTTGTTCCAATCAACATTATCGAATGCCTTTTCTAGATCTACGAATGCCATGTACGTGGGCTTGTCCTTCTTGATTCGATCCTCTAAGATCAGACGTAAAGTCAGGATTGCTTCACGTGTTCCTACATTTCTCCTGAAGCCAAATTGATCTCCCAACTCAGCTTCAACTTGTTTTTCCATTCTTCTGTAAATAATACGTGTTAAAATTTTTCAGGCATGAGATACTAAACTAATGGTGCGGTAGTTTTCACACCTGTCAGCACCGGCTTTCTTGGGAATAGGTATAACAACATTCTGCCGAAAATCGGATGGGACTTCTCCTGTCTCATACATCCTGCACACTAAATGAAATAACCTTACCATGCTGGTTTCTCCTAAGGCAGTCAGTAGTTCAGAGGGAATATCATCAATTCCAGGTGCCTTGTTCCTATTTAGGTCACTCACAGCTCTGTCAAACTCTGACCTCAAAATTGGGTCTCCCATTTCATCAGCATCAACAGCCTCTTCATGTTCCAGAACCAAATTATCTACATCGTTACCTTGATACAACTGTTGGATATGCTTCTGCCATCTTTCTGCTTTGTCTTCTTTCCCTAGAAGTGGCTTTCCATCTGAGCTCTTAATATTCATGCACCTAGATTTCCTTTCTACAAAGGTTTCCTTGATGTTCCTGTATGCAGCATCTACCTTTCCCAAGACCATACAGTCTTCGACATCCTTGCACTTCTCCTTCAGCCATTCTTCCTTAGCTACCTTGCACTTTCTATCCACTTGATTCTTTAATCGCCTGTATTCTTTTCTGCCCTCTTCATTTCTAGCATTCTTGTATTTTCATAGTTCATCAATCAGGACTAGTATCTCCTGAGTTATCTACTGATTCTTAGTTGATCTTTTCTTCCTTCCTAACATTTCTTCAGCCGCCCTACTGACTTCATTTTTCATGACTCTCCACTCTTCCTCTATTGTGTTTCCTTCAGCCTTTTCATTTAGTCCTTGTGCAACATGTTCCTTGAAACAATCTCTCACACTCTTTTCTTTCAACTTGTCTAGATCCCATCTTTTTGCATTCTTTCCTTTCTTCAATTTCTTCAACTTCAGATGGCATTTCATGACCAACAAGTTGTGGTCAGAGTCCACGTCTGCTCCTGGGAAAGTTTTGCAATCCAACACCTGGTTTCTGAATCTCTGCCTAATCATAATGAAGTCTATTTGATACCTTCCAGTGTCTCCAGGTCTCGTCCACGTATACAGCCGTCGTTTGTGGTGTTTGAACCAAGTATTGGCAAGGACTAAATTATGATCAGTGCAGAATTCAACCAGCCGACTTCCTCTTTCGTTCCTTTGTCCCAATCCGAATTCTCCTACTGTACTACCTTCTCTTCCTTGGCCTACCACTGCATTCCAGTCTCCCATCACAATTAGATTCTCGTCACCTTTTACATATTGAATTAAATCTTCTATCTCCTCATATATTCTTTCGACTTCTTCATCATCCGCTGAACTAGTAGGCATATAGACCTGCACTATTGTGGTGGGCATTGGTTTGGTGTCTATCTTGACAACAATAATTATTTCACTATGCTGGCCGTAGTAGCTTATCCACTGCCCTTTTTTCTTATTCATTATTAAACCAACTGCTGCATTTCCCCTGTTTGATTTCGTGTTGATAATTCGGTAGTCGCCTGACCAAAAATCCTGTTCTTCCTGCCAACGTACTTCACTTATACCAACTACATCTAACTTTAGCCTATCCATCTCCCTTTTCAGATTCTCTAACCTACCACAACGATTCAAACTTCTAACATTCCACGCTCCGACTCGCAGAATGTCAGTATCCTTCTTCCTGATGATCGCCCCCTCTCGTGTAGTCCCCACCCGGAGATCCGAATGGGGGACTAGTTTACCTCCGGAATATTTTACCCGGGAGGAAGCCATCATCAGTACATCATTCATACAGAGAAAGCTGCATGTCCTCGGGAGGTAGTTACGGCTGTAGTTTCCCGTTGCTTTCAGCCGTGTAGCAGTATCAACACAGCTAAGCCATGTTGAGTATTATTACAAGGCCGTATCAGTCAATCATCTAGACTTGCCGCCCTTGCAACTACCGAAAGGCTGCTACCCCCCTTTCGATGAACCATTCGTTAATCTGGTCTCTCAACAGATACCCATCCGATATGGTTGCACCTGCGGCTCGGCTATCTGCATCATTGGGACACGCAAGCCTCCCCACCGCGGCAAGGTCACATGGTTCGCAGAGGAGGGAACATAACCTATCGCATCATTAATGAAGATATTAATTGTTCTGAGATGTTATGTCTCCTCTTCATTTCAGGCGAGTATTGTTAATTTGTTATTATTATTACTATTATTATTTCATTAAATTAATTGGAAATATGTTACAAGTGTATAAGTTATCAAGACTGTAGGCCTATAGAATAGTAAAGAACAATACTGACCTATCTGAAAGTAACCATGTTACCAGTATCACCATTTTCTTGAATATTTTTTTTTTTCAGTTGGTTTGTGCTGATTATATCAGGTTAGTCCAGTGCGGCCGGGCTGGCGTGACGTAAATGCGAGCAGCTTACGTTGCAAGTATACGACACAGTGAAGCGAGAGAGCGAACGCACTTTGCAAGGAAGGGAACAGTGACGTTCAATTGTGAGTAATAAGTTCTCCTCCACTACTCAGTGATACGTTGACTGAGGTACAGTATTTAAAAAGAACCGCTATAATGGCAACAAAGTCGACCTTTACGAGATATTGTGGTTTGATTTATACTGCGCTCGATATAAACAATCAGTTTTATTTTCTTATACTTATACATTCAAAGAAAACAAACACGTTATCCTTTTTGTTTTACAATATACATAGGTACAGTGTCTAATCATAGAAGCTACGATTTACAATTCCTCGGACGGGAATGGCAGTATTCACACTTTTTAAAGTAAAATTGCTGTTATTCATTCGTAATATACTGTATTTAGATTTAGAGCTTGATTTTTTACATTGTTGTAGTGTGTGAATTTCCCTGTTCGCTGAATTACTGACAATAGTATTTAAAACTTATGAGGCGCCTCTAAATGGCGAGGGAATTTCATTACGAGTGAGGACATAGATATTTACTATCGAAGATTAAATTACGACAATGTAAACTTATCTACCAAATGGATGTATAGTATGTTTTCAAATAAATAACCTAACTGATGTTATTCCCGGCAAGCATGATTGGGTTGTTGGTGATTTTGTAAGATATTTTAAACCCAAGCAACCACAAGCCACACCTTATCCACCTTAACTCCGTATTATATCAGAAATGTTTCTAAAGCACCTCTTAAAATTTAATAGTAAAAATTTTAATTCCTTGCGTACATTGCAAAGATATTTGTGTTTGTAAGCCTAAGGCTTTATTGTGAAAATGAAAACCTACAACCTGATTTCCAGTCTTTGACCGGGTCAGGGATGTAATGAATGAACCAGATATTATTACAATGGGGTCGCCACTCCCAAGGTGATTTTAATGACTGATAAATGCTATGTAATGATAATGGAGAGTGTTGCTGGAATGGAAGATGAGAGGGAAAATCGGAGTACCCGGAGAAAAAATACCTGTCGCGCCTCCGCTTTGTCCAGCACAAATCTCACATGGAGTGACCGGGATTTGAACCACGGTATCCAGCGGTGAGAGGCCGACGCGCTGCTGTCTGAGCCAGGGAGGCTCTAACGCTTTGTTGTATCCGGTCAAAACACATAAACTGCATTGAGCATAAATAATTTATTTCTTACAACGTAAATTGAAAATGACGTGGATTTATGTCCTCTTTCTTTCATTATTTTCTGCCTCCATTTCAAACTCGGGTATCGCCGCAGTGATCGAGAGTGACTGGGAGAACTTCGCCCAACCTTCACGGCCTGTGACGTAACCACAACGTCACTGTGGTTGAATAGCATACGCTGCGCTCATCGCCTGCCAGTCCGCCCACTTACAGTGCTGGGCACCCGCGGACGGAATGCCCAGCGTACGCACCTCTGGGTTAGTCAACCAACCATTTGTCGGATTCTGAAATCATGGCATCCCATATAAAAACCTACTACGTATTTCCATTTTATTCGGGAAATAATTACTACAACGTAGGACTGTGGATATATTTGCCAAACCATTAAAAGTATTGTAAGACTATATATTTTACATTTGGAGATTTTTTGTATGGATGGAGTACCTGGAAAACTGTAGACATTATATTAATAAGAAAATTAGGCTTTGTGCATTCTCGGAGTTTGCATTACCATATTTATTTCTTTTTTTCAGCAAAGAAACGGCATCAGTCTGCTTGTTCTCTATTATATGCATGTACTTTGACACAAATTCTTGTAGGTGCAGTCTCTCTCAGCTCACTGTAAAGTTTTCCTTTAGGCATTCTGATAACCAAATGCAATATAGACGATCTTCTAACCTCAAAAATGGCAGTAAATGTGCGCGATGTCTTTCGATAAACAAAATGCAATAGATAATTCTACTATTCGGTAGCCAGAACTATACGATCCAGGAAGCATGAGCATTATATACAATATTGCCACATCTTGGTGAATACTTATTGTATAAATGTGTGTACTCTTTAAGTGTTGTCTATGAAATGTAAACTCCTATAAGTGAATACTTACTATAAGTGATCCCTTATTACTTAAGAGTTCCACTTATGTATAAGTGCTGTATATGAATCCGGCCCTTTGTTTAATGCCTGTTTCGGCTTGTAACTCAAGTAGTGTCCATCTTCTGTGTACGTCCATACACTGGGTAATTACTGCACGTGACACATCAGTCCGGACACTAATAAGTCTTCCGCACCGTCGCACGTCACTGCTAGTTTCACGTCCGAACTAAAATGCTGCTGCCCATCTCGCAACGGTTCGGTACTCAAGGGCATTACTTCCTATAGCTTCTCTTTGACATTGTTTGGCATTGCAAACCCGGCGAACGGTCAGTTTGATATACGCTCGCTGTTTCTGCCTCGTCACAGCCAGACTCACTACTCAAGACCGACTCCAGTCCTCAGACCGCAATATTAAAAAAATGGTGGCCGAAGTAGCCGGATAGCTGGTACTGGCTAACACGAAAATATCACGTACATATTATATAAACGGCGGTAATTTAACATGATAAATGTAACATCATAAAGAAAATCACTTTTACACGTATGAAAACGCTTCGCCAACAAGTACGCACTACATATCATCAACTAGAATCACATATGTTCTACTAGAAAAGAGACAAACAAGGTGATTATTTAGAAATTTCAATTCGTCAAATAACGTTTTCTCTTAGATTTCACTTCGCTGGATAGATGAACATACATGATAAAACTGTTAAAATGATATTTCTAACATCATTTTTTTAAAATTAAGATAATTTAGAGTCACTTTAACCCTAAGGTCTTATCGTGACTTCTAACTGTATAATTTACATTAAATTACATTAGGGTGAAGAATGAAAAAAAAAAATATAAAAGTGGTATTTTAAACTGAACAGTTAAATTTTTTAATACAGACCAGTGTCTTTGAAAAACTTGATAATTTGTTTGCACAGTGAAGGAGATGAGTGTGTCCCCTTAATATCCTTAGGTATACCGTGGTACTGGCGCCATTTGTCATACAGTGAACAGTCTGTTATGATGTGCTTCACAGTCAGCACACTATTGCATGTTGTACAGATGGGAGGCAGTTTCTTCTCAAGGAGGTAGCTGTGACTTATCTTGGAGTGGCCAATCCGTATTCTAGTTATTAGGACTTGATCTTGCCTGTGAAGGTTGTGAAGATAGTGTTGTACTGTAGATTCCGTTGTTACTTCATGGAGTTTGCTGTTCGAAGTTTGAAGCCATTTTATCTTCCACTGTTGGTATAATTTTGTTTTAGCATAGGCAATAATGTCAGGGGTAGCTATTGTTAGATCGCCTAGCGGGAGGTAAGTAGCGTCTTTAGCTGCTTGATCAGCAGATTCATTGCCTTGAATACCTCTATGAGAGGGTATCCACACAAAGATGACTTGTTTGCCTTCTTTCATGATGTTGTTAAACAACAGTTGTATTTCTTGTACAAGGATGTGTTACGATGATGGACTTTCTATTGCGTTTAATGCACTTTTTGAATCAGAAAAAATGATGGTGTTATTACAGGTTCTGGTTTTCAAAATATATAGCATAGCCTGCTTTATTGCGTACAGCTCATTAGAGAAGACTGTATAGTAGTCAGGCAATCGGTATAGCATGGTACGTTCAGGATATATAATCCCACATCCATTTCTTTCCTCACATTTTGATCCATCAGTATAGATTGCAGTGTGCCTTGGGTATTTATTAGAAATTTCAAGAAATAATTGATGGTAGTGAGATCTGTCCGTTTCATCTTTGACACTGTAATTTATTTCAAAGTTAATTTTTGGAAGGGTAATAGTCCATGGTGGGACATTAACAGCGTTGTCTGTGAGGAGTATTGGAGGGATATTTAAATTTAGTTCTTCAAGAAACTTGGCTATTCTGACATTGAAAGGCTGTGGTTGTGATCCTGATTTAATGAGTGTACCTTGATGCTTGTTAGGAAAAGCATATAACTTAATTCTTGATTCACTCATAGTTGCTACCTTGAGCGCGTAAGTCAAACTTAGTTGTCTACGTCTAATTGTGAGTGGTGGTTCATTTGCTTCTATTTGAATGCTGGCTACTGGACTGGTACGGAAGGCTCCTAGAGCAATTCGAAGAACTGAGGACTGGATGCAATCAAGGATTTTGAGTGAAGACATTCTTGCGGAATTGTATACAATGCTGCCATAGTCTAATTTAGCCCTAATAATGGCTTTGTACGTGTTCATTAGCACTTGGTAGTCTGCCCCCCAGTTCTTTGTTGCCAGGATCTTCATTATGTTCAGCCTTCGCAAGCAGTCGTCTTTAAGGTTTTTCAGGTGAGGTATCCAACTTAACGTAGTGTCAAATAAAACTCCTAAGATTTTCATAGTTGTTACTGTTTCAATTTTGTGATTGTCCATGTACAGCTCAGGGTCTTGTACAGTATGTTTACATTTGGAGAAGAGTATGCATTTGGTTTTAGTTTTGGAAAACTTGAACCCTGTAACTTTAGCCCATTTTTGGATATTATCAATTGATTCTTGAAGTAACTGTTGAGTAGTTAATTTATTTCTTCCTGCACTTAGTATAGTCAAATCATCGGCAAAAAGGCAAGCCTTTACTGGTAGGTGAATGTTGGAGACAATGCCATTTATTGCAACGAGGAATAATGTGACACTGATGACTGATCCTTGGGGAACTCCATTGTCAATGGTTACTTCATGTGAAAGAGTTCCATTTGTCCTGACTTGAATTCGGCGATCTTTAAGGAAATTATAAATGAAGTGAAGCATGTTTCCTGAAATATTATGTTTCATCAGTGTTTCAATTAGATAGTCTTTCCACACCATGTCATATGCCTTCTCAATGTCTAAACTAACAGCTATGAGGTGCTGATTATTTAGGAAAGCTTCTCGGATTTCTGATTCTAAACATATCAGAGTATCTGTTGTTGAACGTGCTTGACGAAAACCATTTTGTGCATCACTAAAAAAGTGTATATGTTCCAAATACCAGCGCAATCTCTTGTTAACAATTTTCTCCAGTAGCTTACACATTGTATTTGTCAAGGCGATGGGATGATAATTATCTGGGATCAAAATGTCCTTTCCTGGTTTGAGTATAGGCACTACAATAGCACAACGCCATTGATCTGGAAATAGTTTGAAACTCCATATGTAGTTGAAAATAGCAAGTAGATAATTGAGTGCACTATGTGGAAGCTGTTTTAAAAATTCATATGGAATGGTGTCTGGGCCAGGACTAGATCTGCCGCATTTGTTGAGTTCTGTAACCATTTCTTGTAACTGTAAAGTATCATTATAAGCATAGTTCGGTGTAGGTACAGTTTCACTTAAGTCTATTGGATCTCGAGTTGTTTTCATGCGAAGAAATTCAGGTTCATAATTGTTATCGCTAGAGATTTTTGAAAATGATTTAGCCAGTTGATCAGCTATTTGTTGAGGTTCATTTACAATTGACCCAGCGACTGGATCTCTTAGAGAGGTAATACAGAATTTATTGTATTTGCCACTTATTCTTTGGATTTTATTCCATATAACTTTTTGTGAAGTTTGGCAGGTTAAGGAGGAGATGAATGTTAACCAGGAGGTTTTCTTACTTAATTTTATTTTATTTCGTGCTATTGCTCGGTGTTTTTGAAAATTGATTTTATTTTCAGGCGTAGGATTTCTTTTGTATAGGTAGTAAGCACGGTTTTTATTTTTGATAGCCTCTTTACAGGAGTCATTCCACCAGGGAACCGTTTTCTTGAAGGGCATAGGAGCTGTTTTGGGATGCTCTGGTCAGCAGATTTAATTATTACTTCAGTGAAGTCTTGAACAATATCATTGATGTGCTTAGAAGAAAATTTATTTGTTGGAGTTAGATCATTTAAATAGTTATTTACAATCTTTCTAAATGATTGCCAATTTGCCTTATTTAAATTCCATTTACAGTATTGGAGTTTTGATGCGTTGTCTGAAGAACTTTGATCATCATTAATTACGATGGGGAAGTGGTCACTTCCTTGTAGAGTTGAATAAATGGACCAGTTAAATAGTGCAGCTATGTCTGGCGTACATATAGTTAAATCTATGCTACTGTATGTTCCGTGTGCTATATCAAAACGAGTTGGAGCAGTTGAGTTCATTAATACTAGAGTAAATTCATCTAGTATCTTCTCTATTTCTTTCCCCCTTGCATCAGTATTGCGACTACCCCATAAACTGTTGTGGCTATTAAAATCACCCATCAAGATGAAGGGTTTGGGGAGTTGGTGTATTAGGTTTCTTAAATCATCAGCGTGAGATGTACTATTCGTAGGGAAATAAACATTACATACACATATAGCTTGTGGAAGGTATAATAAAACTGCGACTGCTTCTAAATCAGTAGTTAAAGGAACCTCTTGATGGTGTAAATTATTTTTAACATAGGTGGTTACGCCTCCACTTGCATGATTTGGATTAATTCGGTTTTTATAATGTACGTTGAACTGTCTTAAATGGGAAACAAAGTTGTCTCTAAAGTTAGTTTCTTGTAGACAGACAACTGAAGGCTGATGTTTATTTAGTAGAAGTTGTAAATACTCTCGCTGTGATCGAAAACTGTTGAGGTTCCATTCAAGTAATGATATAGTCATAAGAATGACAAACAAGTGTAGAGGGAATTTTATCATTATTATGTGAGGGAAGTAGAGTCATCGCTGGAGTAATCTGGAACTAAACTGTTAATTGCTTCACCTCGGTTTTCACTGCTAGCCTTAAGCAGTTTCTTGACTATTCGAGTACTCCTGTTCTTAATGGATTTTTCAGTGTAGTATGGATATAGTTTTTGAAGGGCTTGGGCTAAACCCTCTAGATCTTGGGTGTAATTGGAAGCTATTGCTGCAATGTCATTAACTCCAATACTGTTTTCAAAAAAGGATTGGAGTTGTAAGTAATTGAGGGTAAAGGACTGAGGGTTGGCTTCTAGAACTTGCTTAATTGGCTTAAGCATATCACTAATAGTTGTGCTTTCTTTTTCTGTCTTTGGTTTCTTGTAAGTTTGTTTTGTCTTGTGTTTCCCTGTCTGTTCACTTGTCTTAGGTTCAGTTGTTAGGGGAGGTTCCTTAAAATCAAGGTCTTTTCTGCCTGTAGTTTCACTGCTAGATAGTGATATTGGTCTCTTTGATCCAGCAAGATGAACACATGAGGGGTTTTGAGGGCATTCCAAATGAGAGGTTAGAGTCGTTTCGCCTGAGGGTAAAGGCCCACAGTTTAGATTTTGAGAACACTGAAGAGATGTAGATGTAGCAGTTGTCTGAACAGTAGTTTGTGAGGGAGTACAGGTAATATTTTCTTGACAGCTTGTTTCAATTTTTTGTGTATCCTCTACTAGTTGGGGAAATTCTGTTAGATTGATCTTGCCACGAGAATGACTGTTTTGATTTAATGAGGAGCCTTCATTTATTATCTCATCATTATCAGGACAGTTTCTAGCTAAGTGCCCCTCAGTTTTACAAAGAAAGCAGGTGGGTGTGTCAGAGGATAAATAAATCCAGTAATTGGTACCCTCATATTCGATTTGGAGTGAGTCTGGAAGTTTGTTAAAGTCTTCATTTTGAATATAAATCTGTCTCCGAAAACTGAGAATGTGAGAAAATCCGGGGATTGTTAAACCTGCTCTAATAGGTGATATCTTTGACATTGGTTTAATGCCGAGTTTGAGAAATTCTTCTTCAATAACAATATTAGGAATCACAGGGCAAACATTGGATAGAATAACTCGTTTGTTTTTAGTTAGGAGAGGTCTTATTTCCAAGGAGACATTATTTATGAGAATCTTAGGGTGTTTTGAAATTAATTCTTCAACACACTTTTGACTTGCTAGGAAGATACATATTCTTCCATTAGATATCCGTGAGACAAATCGGATGTTACTAGGGCTAGTGACTTTTCCAATTGCTAGTATATAATCTCGGATACTAATACCATCGCAAGATTCAATAACAATAGCTTGATCTTTGGTAGGGTAGGATTGCATTGCTGCAGAGTAACTTAACCTTGGGTTGTTAGGAGATTGATTAAATGTGTTAGGAACAGTAATAGAGGTTGTCATGAGGTTACCTGGTTCACCGGTACGGGTGGGAATTATCCTCTCTTTATTCTGTCCATTCGTGAGGTTACTTGAGACTTGCTGATTTTCATTATTTAGATTCATTGAGTTAGAAAAAACTTGCCGACCTCCATCAACAGAGGCGGCCATTATCGGTTAGCTAACAAGATGAGGTTATAGGTATGAGAGTGATCCTTTAATGAACACTAATCTCCACAACGCAGATTTAAAACCACACTCACTACAAAAGTACTTAGCAGCTTCACTCTGGTGCTTCAGACGGTAAATTTTAGCTTAGAATGACCGATTATTCAATAGTTCCAAGCGACAATATTACACGCGAACATCATATAAGTCACTTCTAACATCATTGTGAATGTTTCAAAAATAAATTAAGGTGCAAAATTCCTCGATTTATTCGCTCTCATGAGAACTGAGAAACATAATTTGTTACCTTAGTTTTGAAGTGGTGGACAATTTCTTAAATTCAGCACCCAATGAATGGGAAGTACACCCGAAATAATGATGTTATTGGCTTTACGCCCCACTAACTAAATTTTTTACCGTTTTCGGAGACGTCGAAGTGCCGAAATTTAGTCCT
Source organism: Anabrus simplex (assembly GCF_040414725.1). Classification (NCBI taxonomy): domain Eukaryota; kingdom Metazoa; phylum Arthropoda; class Insecta; order Orthoptera; family Tettigoniidae; genus Anabrus; species Anabrus simplex. The sequence continues at coordinate 403,015,962 of NC_090265.1, read as the reverse complement.
GCAGTAGTTCTTTTACGTGTCAGTAAATCTACCGACACAAGGCTGACGTATTCGAACACCTTCAAATACCACCTGACTGAGTCAGGATCGAATCTGCCAACTTGGGATCAGAAGGCCAGCGCCTTAACGGTCTGAGTCACTCAGCCCAAGTACACCCGAAATGATTATGTTAACCCCATGAACGGGCCTGGTAATGTTAACATAATGTTGACATATGGCACAACAGCACTTCACACAATGCTGATAACCTTACAGTAGTAATGAAACTTTCAGACACTAAAGATATAATAGGTTTTTACCCATTAAAGAACATGAGTGCAAAATCTCTATTGAATAAACATTGATATTTTACCATATGGGCGAGCTTCAGTTCGGCGCTGTCTGCTTGATAACAGATAACCACAGCATGAATCTGAAGTGTAAAACCCTACGTTAAAAACCCAGTTAATCCCTCAAGTCACTATTTCTTCTGTGTATCGGTATACAGATTGCTCCATCTGTCCACGGCCGACTGGATCCCTCGCTGCGCTCCTTATACCGGCCTTGACAATCGCTTGTGAAGCCCAGCATAAAGCTGTAATTGCAAAGTTTCACCGTAATGCCGCTGGAGCGCTGGCCTACTACCCATTGACAGGAAGCTGTATACCGCAAATTGCCGCATTTCCAGTTTTATTTATATGGTTTTGCTGTCGTAAATGTTGCAATGTGTTCGCAATGAGGTGCTTGTTGGCTTGATATTGGGATCTGATAGTTATGCGCTAATGAGTTAATTTTTTATTGTATAGTGTGCTGATAACATTTTTTAAATTGTGTTTACAAATCTTGGTATTTGTGATATTCTTGTGCACCTTTCCGTACTTCGAGCAGAAATTTTATGGAAACAAGAACAAAGTGATTTCTCGCTGTAACTTCGTCCTGAACAAGGATTTTAATTTATGCGCTAATTCGTTTTTTCATGGTTTGGTGATTTGCTTTCCTTTAACTGTGTTAGGAAATATTCGAATATATATTGCTGTGTGCCTTGTTTGTATTCCGAACAGGAAAAAAAGAACAAAGGGACACTATCATTTCATGAATTCTCTGTAGACCAGGACAAAAGTACGGAGTGGCTAAAAGCACGTAGTACTCTCACTCTTAGTTTTCCGTTTCTATTTCGGGTATTTACCTTCTTTCTTTATTTATTTCTTACTCTGTTTACCCCTCCAGGGTTGGCTTTTCTCTCGGACTCAGCGAAGGATCCCACCTCTTCCACCTCAAGGGTAGTGTCCTGGAGCGTGAGACTGTGGGTCAGGGATACAACTGGGAAGGATGACCAGTATCTCGCCCAGGCAGCCGCAACTTCTATGCTGAACAGGGGCCTTGTGTTGGGGATGGAAAGATTGGAAGGAAGAGGGAAGGAAGCAGCCGTGGCCTTAAGATAGTTACCATCCCGGCATTTGCTTGGAGGAGAAGTGAGAAACTATGGAAAATCACTTCGAGATGTCTGAGGTGGGAATCGATACACCCCTCTATACAGTTGACCTCCCAAGGCTGAGTGGACCCCGTTCCAGCCTTCGTACCACTTTTGAAATTTCGTGCCAGGGCCAGGAATCGAACCCGGACCTCCGGGAGTGGCGGCTAATCACGCTAATAAGGTATTTTTACCCATTAATTTTCTTTCATAGAATAATCCTGTAGGCGGTGTTGTATTTGCCATATGACAGCAACACAACACATTTGTATCCAAGATAATCTGAACTTTAACATTTAAACATTGACACTGCTACTATGACGGTAAGGCCAACGTATGAAGTGTTGTTACCTGAGCAATGGGGCCGATGACCTAGATGTTAGGCTCCTTTAGACAACAAGAATCATCATCATCATCATCATCATCAACATCATCATCGAGCAGAGAACAGTTTACAATTTATTTACTCAAAATACTTTTCTCTCACGGAATTTTTATTTAAAATCTTCTTTTTTCGCTATTTGTTTTACGTCGCACCGACACAGATTGGTCTTATGATGCCGGTGGAATAGGAAAGGGCTAGCAGTGGGAAGGAACCGGCCGTGGCCTTAATTAAGGTACAGCCTGATGTGAAAATGGGAAACCACGGAAAACCATCTTCAGGGCTGTCGGCAGTGGGGTTCGAACCCACCATCTCCCGGATGCAAGCTCACAGCTGCACGTCACGCGGCCAACTTATTCCACCCTACTGCATTTCAAGTAAAATTTATTGTCTGAATTTAGCACGGCCAACTTGCCCGGTGTTTAATATTCTAGTGAAAGGTGTGTACGAAATGTACCGGTAATCTGAAACTATATATATATATATATTGAAATTAAAATTTAAACATGTTTGAGTCAACATATTTATGTTATGCATAACTTACAAAGAATATGGAAAAAGTAAGACTCTTATGTTTTGTCCAGCCCTCTTCCTGAGAGCAGCGCTTGAAGAATTTTAAAACTCTAATTGAATAATGACTCTTAATCTCAATATTAACATCAGAAGACAAAAGTATTGTAGTAAGTTCTGCTATGTATCTAAATGCCATGATAATAAAAACGATTACTATTATTCCTCACAATTAAGGAACGGAACGTCAGTTGGACTACTCCGTCCTCCGCAGTTTCATTTCACGGCGTTATTTTGGCACATATCAATGAAAGTAGCCTTTAGGATTAATAATTTTAACAATAATAGTCAATGTAACGTACTATTTTATTCCCTAAATTAAGATACATCGACAATCAGAGTCAATATCTGAAAGTCAGCTGGTCTAAGTCATCTCCCCGCAGTTTCATTTCACGACATCATTTTGGCAAATATCAACGAAAGTAACCTTTAGGATTAATCATTTTAACAGTATTAACCTATGTAACATTCTCCATAACTCTAAATTACGATAAATCGGCAATCAAAGTAGGTATATTTTCCATAAAGAAGTATGCATTTCTACCGCAAATAGGTCGGCCGCCAGCGCCACGTGTCGAGCTGTGTAACTACTCCTATTACAGTGCGTGGACCCGATTGTCAAGGCCGGTAAGGAGCTAGCTAGAGCGACGCATCAAGTCGGCCGTGATCTGTCACACTTAAGTTTTGTTATACTCCAAAATCCAGCCAAACATTTCCGCAGACAAAGCACAGATTATTGTAAAATACACTTGCATCTAAATCACTCGACATTTTGAAGCACAATAGACACTGTCGGAATAACACAATATCAGTTATATTCTATCTAAATTAATATTTTTCGAGGAACACTAATAGTTTGGAAGTAGAAAAATGGCTTCCATAACCTCAGACTTATTCTCAAAAGGATGTATGCACGCTACAGTTTTCTCATGGATTTCAAAATAATCACGATGTATATTCCTAATCAATTTCTCTCGTAATGTTCTATTCCGTAGGAAACTTAAGAATAGTTGTATGAGAGGCATTGCCATAATTAGACTAAAACCTGGTCCACCTAGTGCACTCGTATTCTTTAATGGGTAACAACACGATCAAAACAAGCACATTCTCACATTACTGCGTATAATTACAGATCGTATGTGTCCACTGACTCGTATAAATACACTCGCACAATTATATTCTACAAAGAAACTAACATTTATCGTCAACTTCCATAAAATTACACCGACTACATACGATAACAACAAACCAAAACAAACCCGCATTTCCAACAATTCCGGTTACTCGATTCGCCATCTTTGAACGATCGAGAGTAACATTAAGGTCTGAGGATTGGAGTCGGTCTTGCACTACTGCAGTTCCATCGCCCTGTACATGGTACCTGCCCAACGCACCGCCATCTCGTCCTAGATCCGTGTACTATGGGTGTCATGTTTACCCGAACCATAGTGTGGTAGCACCGTGCAAATACAGGAGGAAATTGTCAGGACGTACACCCAAACCACCCTATTATTATTATTATTATTATTATTATTATTATTATTATTATTATTATTATTATTATTAAATTTATAAAATCGTTTCGGCATAAATAGAACCTTCTGAAGCAAGGAGACAGGGATCTGCGCTCAGATGGCCTTCACTTAAACCGCAGTGGTACATATAAGTTGGGAAACTTGTTTAGAAGGGTTATAGGCAGGTACCTTCAGGGAAACAGGGTGGCCTAAGGAGCGGTGTTAAGCGAACAGGGAACTGGAAATCAAGTAGGGATGACATAGAAATGTTAGTGCTCAACTGTAAAAGCATTGTAAACAAAGGAATCGAATTAAGTAATTTAATAGATACATACTTACCAGATATTGTAATAGGAGTTGAATCATGGCTGAGAAATGATATCATCGATGAAGAAATATTCTCACGGAACTGGAGTGTGTATCGTAGAGATATGATAGGAATGGTAGGAGGGGGAGTATTCATTCTGGTGAAAGAAGAATTTGTAAGCTAAGAAAAAGTTAAGGATGAAAAACATGAAATTCTGGATGTAAGGCTCATCTCTAAAGATAATAGGCAACTTGATGTCTTTGGAGTATACAGACCGGGAAAGGGTAGCGCAGACGCTGATTTAGAATTATTTGATAAGATAATCAGCTATGTTGGAAATGATATGGGAAGGAATGTGATAGTAGCAGGTGATCTCAAATTAACAAATGCCAATTGGGAAGGTAATGCGAACGACAGGAAGCATGAATAATAAAAGGCAAATAAGTTAATATGGGAAGGGCAGCTGATTCAGAAAGTGATGGAACCAACTAGAGGGAAGAATATTTTGGATGTGATGCTGATACAACCAGATGAGCTTTATAGAGAAACCGAAGTAATAGGTGGTATTAGTGATCACGAAGCTGTTTTTGTGGTATTTAAAAATAAATGTGAAAGAAAGGAAGGTATTAAAATTAGAACTATTAGGCAGTACCATACGGCTGATAAAACAGGCATGAGGGAGTTTAAAAAAAGTAAATATGATCGCTGGAAAATGGTAAATAAAAATGTAAACAGACTCTGGGATGGGTTTAAAGCAATAGTTGAGGAATGTGAAAATAGGTTTGTACCTTTAAAGGTGGTAAGGAATGGTAAAGATCCACTATATTATAACTGAGAAGTAAAGATACTAAGAAGGAGGTGCAGGTTGGAAAGAAATAGAGTTAGAAATGGTTATGGAAGTAAGGATAAATTGAAGGAACTTACTAGGAAATTGAATCTAGCAAAGAAGTCAGCTAAGGATAACATGATGGCAAGAATAATTGGTGGTAATACAAATTTTAGTGAAAAATGAAATAGTATGTATAGGTACTTTAAGGCAGAAACAGGTTCAAAGAAGGACATTCCAGGAGTCATTAATGAACAAGGGGAGTGTGTATGCGAGGATCTTCAAAAGGCAAAAGTATTCAGTCAGCAGTATGTAAAGACTTGGTTACAAGGATAATATCCGGATAGAGGAGGTGACTAATACTAAAGAAGTATTAAAATTTACCTATGATAACAATGACATTTAGAGTAAGATACAAAAGTTGAAAACTAGAAAAGCAGCTCGAATTGATAAGATTTCTGGGGATATACTAAAGGCAATGGATTGGGATATAGTACCATATCTGAAATATTTATTTGATTATTGTTTGGTTGAAGGAACTATACCAAATGAATGGAGAGTTGCTATAGTAGCCCCTGTGTATAAAGGAAAGGGTGATAGACAAAAAGCTGAAAATTACAGGCCAGTCAGTTTGACATGCATTGCATGTAAGCTTTGGGAAATCATTCTTTCTGATTACATTGGACATGTTTACAAAATTAATAACTGGTTTGACAGAAACCAGTTTGGGTTTAAGAAAGGTTATTCCACTGAAGCTCAACTTGTAGGATTTCAGCAAGATATAGCAGATATCCTGGATTCAGGAGGCCAAATGGAGTGTAGTGCTATTGACCTAGCTAAGGCATTTGATAGGATGGATCATGGAAGTCTACTGGCAAAAATGAGTGCTATTAGACTAGAAAAAAGAGTGACCGAATGGGTGGCTATATTTCTAGAATATAGAACTCAAAGAATTAGAGTAGGCGAAGCTTTATCTGACCTTGTAATAATTAAGAGGGGAATTCCTCGAGGCAGTATTACTGGACCTTTATGTTTTCTTATATATATCAATGATATGTGTAAGGAAGTAGAATCACCGGGCGAGTTGGCCGTGCACGTAGAGGCGCGCGGCTGTGAGCTTGCATCCGGGAGATAGTAGGTTCGAGTCCCACTATCGGCAGCCCTGAAGATGGTTTTCCGTGGTTTCCCATTTTCACACCAGGCAAATGCTGGGGCTGTACCTTAAGGCCACGGCCGCTTCCTTCCAACTCCTAGGCCTTTCCTATCCCACCGTCGCCGTAAGACCTATCTGTGTCGGTGCCACGTAAAGCCCCTAGCAAAAAAAAAAAAGGAAGTAGAATCAGAGATAAGGTTGTTTGCAGATGATGTTATTATGCACAGAGTAATAAATAAGTTACAAGGTTGTGAGCGGCTGCAGGGTGACCTCGATAGTGTTGTGAGATGGACAGCAGGCAATGGTATGAAGATAAACGGGGTTAAAAGTCAGGTTGTGAGTTTCACAAATAGGAAAACTCCTCTCAGTTTTAAATACTGCGTTGATGGGGTGAAAGTTCCTTTTGGGGATCATTGTAAGTACCTAGGTGTTAATATAAGAAAAGACCTTCATTGGGGTAATCATATAAATATGATTGTTAATAAAGGGTACAGATCTCTGCACATGGTTATGAGGGTATTTAGAGGTTGTAGTAAGGATGTAAAGGAGAGGGGTTATATGTTTCTGGTAAGACTCCAACTAGAGTATGGTTCCAGTGTATGGGACCCTCACCTTACTTGATTCAAGAACTGGAAAAAATCCAAAGAAAAGCAGCTCGATATGTTCTGGGTAATTTCCGACAAAAGAGTAGCGTTATAAAAATGTTGCAAAGTTTGGGCTGGGAAGACTTGGGGGAAAGGAGACGAGCTGCTCGATTAAGTGGTATGTTTCGAGCTGTCTGTGGAGAGATGGCGTGGGAGGACATCAGTAGACGAATAAGTTTGAGTGGTGTCTTTAAAAGTAGGAAAGATCACAATATGAAGATAAAGTTGGAATTCAAGAGGACAAATTAGGGCAAATATTCGTTTATAGGAAGGGGAGTTAGGGAATGGAGTAAATTACCAAGGGAAATGTTCAATAATTTTCCAATTTCTTTGTGATCATTTACGAAAAGGCTAGGAAAGCAACAGATAGGGACCTGGGCGACTACCCTAAATGCAGATCAGTAGTGATTGACTGATTGATTTTTACAAGGAAATAATTTCCGTATTCAAAATATTCGTTCGATGACTCCCAGAAAGAGCTTCGTAGATCCCTGGCTGTCTACAAACGATTATCACCAAGGAAAGTTACCAGACGTATAAGAGAGTAAATCAAAGTTTAAAAGACTCTTCTCTGACCGAGCGAGTTGGCAGTGCGGCTCAGGCCGTGTAGCTGTGAGCTTGCATTTGGGAGAAGGAGTGTTCGAACCCCACTGTCGGCAGCTCTGAAGATGGATCCCCCTTTTCGCACCAGGCAAAATTAATTCCACGGTCGCTGCCTTCCCAGTCCTAGTCCTCTCCTATCCCATCGTCGCCATAGGACCTGTCTGAGTCGGAGCGACGAAAAACCAGTAAATTAGCTCTCCTCGTATGGGTCGTCCACAGGCTACGAAAGCAGCCTATGACCGATGTTTGACATTTTCGACTTCGAGAAACTCCGAGGTTGAATTGTCGTGTGTCTACTCAAGGAAGTTGCTTGACGCCAGTTCTCTTGACTTCAACTGCGAGTCTCAGTCCTTACACATCGACCTCTTGAGGCACTTGTCAGATAGGATCGACAGTGTATAGGATTAACTATTCCCACTGACGCAAATTATTGGTTTCTGATTAATGTTACCTGTATCTTGCTGCTGACAATTGTAGGTGACGTGTTTGGAAAGAATTCAGAAATGCTGCACGTCTTTGACATAATCTGATAATTATTGTTTAAAGATGGAAAACGACTTGAAAACCGTCTTCTTTTAACATTAACCAGAAAGGAAAATGGAAGAGTTCCGATCATTCGAAAATGAGGGCTACTGTAAAAGAAAGGCAAAAGGCCACGAACGGCGTGAAAATGACAGACTTCTTATGCTTCGCACAGTTACAACGGTAAGTGTCGGAAGAGAACAAGAACCAGGGGAGATCGGGTAGGAAATACAGAAGTGAGGAGGCTGGCACAAGTAAGTGAAAGCAGTTTCAGACTCAGCTAGAAATCCCATGGTACTAACTCATGCTCCAAAGTCGAGAGCCCTTTGGGGTAGCGGCTCGGTGATAATTGGGGTGGTAATACAAAGGGTCACTGTATGTCTCTTCTCACCTTTGAGGGCAAAGTATGGCTCCTCGCTACCGCGATGACATCCTCCTATAGAATTTCGGGGGAGTGATTCGCTGGACAGTAATGAGGTACACATAACGAACACTTAACGTGCTGTTCGCGTGAAAATAGTACTTGATACATGTTAATTAGACTAAGATTATACTATAACGTACTTGAGGCAGCCAGTTAAAATAGGAAATAGTGTGGATCATCGGAGACTACTGGCAAAAATGACTGCAATTGGACTAGACAAAAGAGTGACTGAATGGGTTGCTATATTTGTAGAAAATAGATCTCAGAGAATTAGAGTAGGCGAAGCTTTATCTGACCCGGTAATAATTTAATTAAGAGGGGAATTCCTCAAGGCAGTATTATTGATCATTTATGTTTTTTCTAGTGGCTTTACGTCGCACCGACACAGATAGGTATTATGGCGACGATAGGATAGGAAAGGCCTAGGAGTTGGAAGGAAGCGGCCGTGGCCTTAATTAAGGTACAGCCCCAGCATTTACCTGGTGTGAAAATGGGAAACCACGGAAAAACATCTTCAGAGCTGCCGACTGTGGGATTCGAACCCACTATCTCCCGGATGCAAGCTCACAGCCGCGCGCCTCTAACCGCACATCCAACTCGCCCAGTCATTTATGTTTTCTTATGTATATAAATAATGTGAGTAAACAAGTGGAATCAGAGATAAGGCTTTTGCAGATAATGTTATTCTGTATAGAGTAATAAATGTTACAAGATTGTGAACAACTGCGAAATGACCTCGATAATGTTGTGAGATGGACAGTAGGCAATGGTTTGATGCTAATCGGGGTTAAAAGTCAGGTTGTGAGTTTCACAAATAGGAAAAGTCCTCTCAGTTTTAATTACTGCGTTGATGGGGTGAAAGTTCCTTATGGGGATCACTGCAAGTAACTAGGTGTTAATATAAGGAAAGATCTTCATTGGGGTAATCACATAAATGGGCTTTTAAATAAAGGGTACAGATCTCTGCACATGGTTATGAGGGTGTTTAGGGGTTGTAGTAAGGATGTTAAGGAGAGGGCATATAAATCTCTGCTAAGACCACAACTAGAGTATGGTTCCAGTGTATGGGACCCTCACCAGGATTACCTGATTCAAGAACTGGAAAAACTCCAAAGAAAAGCAGCTCGATTTGTTCTGGGTGATTTCCGACAAAAGAGTAGCGTTACAAATATGTTGCAAAGTTTGGGCTGGGAAGACTTGGGAGAAAGGAGGCGAGCTGCTCGACTAAGTGGTATATTCCGAGCTGTCAACGGAGAGATGGCGTGGAATGACATTAGTAGACAAATATGTTTGAGTGGTGTCTTTAAAAGTAGGAAAGATCACAATATGGACATAAAGTTGGAATTCAAGAGGACAAATTGGGGCAAATATTATTTTATAGGGAGGGGAGTTAGGAATTGGAATAACTTACCAAGGGAGATGTTCAATAATATATCCAATTTCTTTGAAATAATTTAAGAAAAGGCTAGGGAAACAACAGACAGGGATTTTGCCACCTGGGCTACTCCCATAAATGCAGATCAGTATTGATTGATTTGATTTGATTGATTGATTTGATTGATTGATTGATTGATTGATTGATTGATTGATTGATTGATTGATTGATTGATTGATTGATTGATTGATTTAATAGTCAACCTGTATATCTCTCTCGTTGCAAATAAATAAATAAATAGATAAATAAATAAATAAATAAATAAATAAATAAATAAATAAATAAATAAATAAATAAATAAATAAATAAATAAATAAATAAATAAATAAGCACCGCAGCGGTCAAGAAATTAGTCGTATTAGTTAGAAGCCTCTACTTAGTCCATCTTCGATTACTGGCCCTGTGATGGAGATTCTTTTTTTTAAATATTATTTAACTTTGCACTAACACTTACATGTTTTCGGCTATAGGGAAAGTTTATAACTGAGAAGGAAACGCAGTGGCCTTAATTAACAGTAGCCCTGGCATTTGCATGGTTTGGAAATGGGAATTAACGGACGACCACGTACCGCACAGCCAATTTACTCGGCTAGGAGTTAGGCTATGCATGTGGAGTTATCCTAGATTCTATGACTTAATTAAAGTCCAGGAAATACTTCTTAAGGCTAAGTTTATCTAATCATTAATAAAATATACGCCCAATAAGTATTTATGGGATATGGAGTATATTAGAAAAGTATTTTTTTGCCTTTTTGGTGGACAGGCCTACTGCTTGTACGTTACACTAGTGCTCCATCTTTACCATGAACCCGGAGGCTTCCACTTCCACTTTCACTCACTTCTTCCAAGGTCACTAACTGCACTCACCAAATGAGACACTTTCCCAGTAACTGGCTAATTATACTCTTGTCTGAACGTCAACGTTACTCAATATTGTGTCGCCTTGTTTCCTATGAGCCTCCCAATCACGGATCATGTCGAAAGGAGTCCAAGGTCTTGTCAGTGACCAAACGGTGATTTTCTTACAGCTATAACTCGTATGCAATCTAGAGCTGCCTCCATACATCAATCTTGAGCAAGAGTTGCTCTTTCTTTTCTTTTTTTGGTGAAATATATCACTCTCACTTGGGAAGAACGTGCTTGAGTGGTCATTACTTCAAACCCTGCAACTGAATGGAAGAGCAAGTGAATTAAATTTGTCCACGAGGATAGCAATTACAATAACTAAGTCCGGTGGTTTGAAGTTATAAATTAATAATAATAATAATAATAATAATAATAATAATAATAATAATAATAATAATAATAATAATAATAATTGTTCCGAGGTATCTGTGGAACAGCAGAGGTGAAAGAAGGTGCGGGGGTGAACAGGTCTCAGAATACGAAATTAAAGTTAAGATAAAATTTAACAAGGTTATATTTTCTTAGCAAAATCAAGAAATAACAAGAATGGCAGGTACAGAGTAGCAAGGTAACAAATGTACAATTACAGTATTCATAGGATTTGGGCTTCGAGCCCCGGACTCACAATTCTTGAGCAATTAGCCCAACTTTACGATATACACAATTCAACAAAGGGGCAGAAGACCCCTATCATGCCCAGGAGCACTTGCTCCCAATTACACAGTAAAGCCTCCTCGAGGCGCGCAGGAAACAAAACTTTTAGAAAGAGCAATCTGCTCTTAAGTACGAGCCTATCCAAGGCCACACCAAACTCCACTTTCAAGTTGTCCACAAAGGACATGAAAACAGGGGTAAAATACCCAGCCTACTGAGGCCTATTAAGTAAGGAAAGGTTAATTACGTGGCCTCTAAAATACCAACTTGAGAGGAGGCGTTCTTGCACTCCTAACACACTTTATATAAAACCAACTTGGCACTAGGCCGTTACTGCAAGGGCTAATCCCATACTAAAGAGGTGACTTTTAGAAGGAAACAATTTACATTACGTTAAGGAAGAAACGGTTGTGAAAAATAAGTTCACCTCAATGCAATATGAGTGGGAGCTCGAGAGGGTTAAGCACTCTCTATCCCAATATGTAGTTTAAAAGATAGAATAGATACTAAGTGTCTTTACATTTTAGGGGAAAAGTTACATGGGGGAAAAGCTTCGGACCTGCCCCGAGAGTTAAACTGCTGAGCTAACAAGAAAAGAAGTTATTAAACGGCCATTACCTTGTGGTTGAACTGCTGCCCGAAGAAAGAGGCGCTTCCCGCCCCCTGCTACGTACTTTATGCACTGATAGATGTTACTGAAGTGGCCCCGAGACCCGAAAATCAGCAGTTTATAAACCCTCGCGGAAAGTTCGAGGCGTTTCAGGAATGAGAACACCCTCCCACAAGAATTTTATTGGCTAGGGTTAAGCAACATATCCAAGTTGAAGAAGATACACCTGATTGGTCATAAATTAATTAAAGAAATTCGGGATTGGCTAAATTCAAACCTGGCGGAAGGAAGGGGTTAATATTGCCAACATAAACAATAACTGAAAGAAATTTAACAAAGAACAAACTTATGAACACAAAATTTCTTCAAAAACATAGTTCTTTCACTTCGCACTAGGGTGCATAATTGTATTTCTTCAGTAGTGCCATCTGGAAGAGAATGTCCACACTTCTTACAACAGGCAAACAAAAATACATCGAAAACGACCCAGTTCAGAAACTTCAAAATTTACAAGTAGTGACATCTTCTGAGAAACTAGAGAATTAACACAGTAGATAAAGTTCAGGCTTCCTCCAGTAGGGGAGTTTCAACCGGCGCAAGGTTTGAATTAGCGACGTGGAGGTGTACCACCCGGTACAATAATAATAATAATAATAATAATAATAATAATAATAATAATAATAATAATAATAATAATAATAATCTCTCTGTTAACCTCATCAGTCCGGATGCAGGTTGGGTCCTAATAAAGCACAATTGAAAACTGTATTGTGATCATTCTTCTGCTTCCGTTTCATCGCAGAAAGTTGGTGAAGATCATGGAGTCATTTTTCCTATTTTGTGTTTCCCGCGTGGAGACCGAATCACTGTCGCATGTTCCGCTTCCGAGATAATCTTCTCTATCCATGTCAACGTTTGCCTTCTATGATCATTATTTCATTATATAATTATCATTATAAAAATGAAAGGACATCCACCTTCAGAAATGGCATCACGTCTAACTCGTTAGGCGGAATCTCATGAAACAATAATAATGTTATTGGATTTATGTACCACTAACTACTTTTATGGTTTTCGGAGACGCCGAGGTGCCGAAATTTTGTCCCACGGGAATTATTTTACGTTCCGGTAAATCTATAGACACGGGGTGTTTGAACACTTTCAAATACTACCGGACTGAGCCAGGGTTGAACCTGCAAACTTGGGCTCAGGAAGCCAGCGCCTTAACCGTGTGAGCCGCTCAGCCCGGCCCATGTGAACAAGTATTCTCAGGGAGATCTGTTACATGAATGTGTTTTATTTCAGAATATAAACTTGAAAATGTATTGCTTGTGAAATTATTTCCGAAGAATTGCGACAATTTGGTAGTCTGTGATTTGCTGAGCGTGGTGATGTATTTCGGCTTAAGTATTGATTTCCTATACTAGAATTATATTTTCTAATTGACATCAGTCTTCTAACAGGGCTACTTCAAGAGCGCTAAAAGATCCAAACTTACTCAAAAGTTTGGGGGAGATGAAATTATCATTATTGACTTCCACTATTTTTCGTTTTTGATTTTCAAACGCAAGAGTAATTTGAAATTCGAACCGTAGTACATTAAAAAGGAAACTTGGAAAATAATGATAAAAAGCATTTAATTGTGAGACATAAAGTAACGCCAATTTAAAGAGTTACAAGAAACATTACATAAAAAAGGTTACGGATGTTGGCTTATCTTTTAATACACCACACTTATAGCAAATAAGCGGCTGTTGGATTCCCGGAAGAAATTGTCTTTACATACGTTTTTTTGATACAGAATTTGCTATACGGGAGTGAAAACGGAGTGAACTGTATCTTATGCATATGTAGAAGTAACGGCAATAAAAGTAGCGAGAATGATCGCTGGTACGAACCGGTGGGAAGAATGGCAGGAGGGTACTCGAAATGCGGAGATAAAGGCTAAGTTAGGAACAAAACTGGATGGATGAAGCTGTACCTACCAACCGGCTTCAGCGACGGGGTCGGCTGGTCTTAAGCCATGGGCAGATTTGGCAACACCGCACCACAAAGCCCATTTGAATTTTCCTGCGAAGCGATCTGATTGGTTAACTTCAGCAGCTGATAAAGTGACAACAGTGTGAGATATCGAATTATTAATTTCTAATTATGTATCAGGATGACCAACCCTCTAACGCACCGGGCGAGTTGGCCGTGCGGTTAGGGTCACGCAGCTGTGAGCTTGCATCAGTGGGTTCGAACCCCACTGTCGGCAGCCCTGAAGATGGTTTTCCGTGGTTTCCCATTTTCACACCAGGCAAATGCTGGAGTTGTACCTCAATTAAGGACATGGCCGCTTCCTTCGCATTCCTAGGCCTTTCATATCCCATCGTCGCCATAAGACCTATCTGTGTCGGTGCAACGTAAAACAAATAGAAAGAAAACCCTCTAACGCCCTTATACGCAGTTCACGTTGTTTTGGACCACTCTGTCTCCAGGTTGTTTCCGTGCTGATAATGGGAAGTTTCAGGGATGATGGAGAAGGGCAAATGTTTCATCCTGAGATGAGGAACCCTGGTCCGAAAACGACTGAGTCGAAAGTAATGAGACAAACTTGTTGTTGGATACCAAGTGACAGCGGAATACGAGAGCCTACCAGTCGTTGTTTGAATAATTACATGTACAGTACTTGTTAACATGTAGGCGTATACGATCGTCAGAAAGTGCATGCTTTGACTCCTGCTGACTTGGAATCTTGCGTCGTGTTCAGCCAGTAGTTACTGCAGCGCTGTATGGTCGACGCTAACTTTCCTGCGTGTGTACTTTTCTCGGATGAATCCTGCTTCAGCAGAGACGGAATACTGAATAGTCGCAATAGTAATGTATGGCCTGTTCAGAATTTCCACGCTACAGTTGTGACGAGCCATCAACAAAGATTTATAGCGAACTTGTGGGTGGGCATAGTCAATAATTATCTAGTAGGCCCGTATGTTCTAGCAAGAATCCTTGCTGCCTGTGACATTGTTCGAACGACACTGGGGTTGTTCCAGCGGGTTCGACAAAATATTATACGACGATGTCATGACTAAATCGATGCTGGGGGATGCTAATTTGAACAACTGTTGTGAATGTAACTGCTTGTGAAAGTTGTACAGATAAATACAATTATTACATCTACATACGTAAGGAAAGCAGTGGCAAACTACCTCACTCCTCATCCTGTCTAGCCGGGCTGAGTGGCTCAGACGATTGAGGTGCTGGCTTTCTGACCCCAACTTGGCAGGTTCGATCCTGGCTCAGTCTGGTGGTATTTGAAGGTGCTCAAATACGTCAGCTTCGTGTCGGTAGATTTACTGGCACGGGAAAGAACTCTTGCGGGACAAAATTCCGGCACCTCGGCGTCTCCGAAAACCGTAAGAGTAGTTAGTGGGACGTAAATCAAATAACATTAAAACATTACATCCTGTCTAGTATGCCTCATTTTGGTGCCTTCAACGGTTATTGTGGTTTTATTATAACCACAAAACCATTGTTGGTACCATTTCAGGATCCATCCAGCCTTCGGCCTGATGACGTAGAGACGGATATCTACACACAACGACTTTCACTTATAACTTTAGACTAAGTCGTTTCTGAGCCATGGTTCCTAGATACATTTGAAGCAAATTTAGCTTTAAAATGACCTTATCACTTTAACTCGCTTTAATTCGCCTTAATTTACAAATGTCACTATTTTCTTAACCGGAATCATTTGATTTGTTCGGATATCTCGATATCACTTCAAAATATTGTCCCATTTATCGTTAATGCGAAAAAATCATGAATCTACACAAGCCCAAAGCTATGCTAAAACATGCTGCGAAGCAAAGCGGGTCTCAAGTCTTACACAAGTTGAATATGCGGCCTTAGACAATGCTGTATGTGAAAGTTGTCTTCCTAAGAACAATACAAAACACCTCATTAATGACTTTTACCGATCTATGTCATACCATGCCAGCTTAATAAGCCTAGTTACAACATATCCACTGTATAGTGCGTCATTCTTTTAATAGCCGCTGGCTACACTGGCATTACCATATTAGCTCCTCCTACTCGGTCGATGTAGTTCGATTCCCGGCTGTGCTATTCAGAAATTATATAGGGGTTGTAATGGAATACAATTAGCCTAGCGACACATATAACGAGATGATGTTCGAATCTCTACATTGGGAATACTGGAAATATTTTTCTTTGATTGCCACATTCGGCCTCACACCCTTCCCCAAGCATACTTCAATTCCAAACAAATTCTGAGATGATATAAAATATACAAGCCAATATTAACTCTAATAGAAAATCTTGTTCACAGGCGAACGATAGAAAATTTACCTTTGGGGGATTTGAAAATCATTAGCCTCTGAATTGGAATGTATGTAATAGGAGATAGAAAGTAGTCATCGTAAGCCTTAAAAAAATTGATCCACGAACCTACTACGCTGGCGTAGCAGGGGGAGAAGTGATACTCCCACGTGGTGCGTCCCAGGTGGCGGATAGTGGGGTCCTAACGGTTTGCCAGTGGACTTGAGCGAAAAAAAAAAATAGCTCTCGCGGACCAAACACACAACCCCCTGTGGGTGGGGGACGTAAACGAAAAATACACCCACAATATCCCCTACCTGCCGTAAGAGGTGACTAAACGGGGCGACCAAGGGATGATTGAATTAGAATCATGAGACTACTTGTAATTAGTACACGCGGGGAACACCATGGGCCGCCTTTACTTGTGAGTAGTACGACTATGTTAGGTGCACTATAGGTTTGTGATTAGTAGAAACAGAGTTTGAATCAGGGTGGGGTTTACAGTACCCGTGATTAGTACCACGCTGAGCTGGCCTTAGGACACCAAACTACATGCGGTACACCACGGGCTTACGTTGCCTGTAATTAGTATCATTATGTGAGATACACCACGGGTCTGGCGTTGCCTGTGATTAGTACCCACTATGTGAGGAACATTGTAACTGTTTGCTCTCCTAAACTTCACACTTGAGGAGACGAAAGTTAATAGTTGGGGACACATGAATATAAATATAAACTTTATGTGGCTTGCCCGCAAATTGCCACGCAAATAGAATATTAATCATCACTGCAGTGTTTCCCATTTCTCTATGTAATGTTTGGGCACCAGCTTGTACAAAAAAAAGCAAAGTCACCTCCGTACAGGCCATGAAGGCCCTTGGAGGAGTGGAAGGTAAAGGCTTCCACCATTGTTAACCTCAGCACGTGATGGGGTACGCCCGGCCGCCTTTGCCCCAGGAATTAACCTGGTACTCATTTTTGGTGTAGGCCGAGTGAACCTCAGGGCCATATGCACCTCCGGAAGTGGAAATCTCGTTTCTTAAATTTTACGACTTCCTGACGGGGATTCGAACCCACGTCCTTCCGGGCGAACCGAGCACGCCTTTACCGCCTCGGCCAGGCAGCCCCTCAACAAAACTGTACAGCAAAATTTATATTTACTAGCATAGAGACATACTTACATCACAGGGGTAGGATTTTAAATAATTAACCATTAAGTATCGCTTTGAGAAAGAAAATTAACGCAATATCTGGTCAAGTGAATTTATTAAACAAAAAAATGAGATGAATCGGAAAAGTACCTTTTAGCTTGGAGGGAATTAAGAATTTAACGTTGCTGTAATTTACTGTTGCTTGCATTGTCTAATTGTGGCTCACCAATTTGTAGCTTCCGTTGAGGTCATCTGTATTCCGTGGTTACTCGTTCCCCTTTTCTCGTTGCAGACTGGTTTCATAGACATCCTTCCTTACTTCTGCGATATGGTTTGGGCTATCTGGACTAGCACTCCCTAACTGCCTAGTCTTTAAATTAGACATTGGCCCTATGCTTGTAAAAATTGATCACCGTTGATCGTATGAGGAGAAAATTCAGTGTTGTGAATTTTTCCATGTTATCAGAAATCTTAATCCAACTTAGCTATTCTACTGATACAATACAGACTTGTATCAAGTACCGTGGACTTGAACGAACGTAGTTCTTCGTCCAGAATAATTATAGAATATATCACAAGCCGTACGCTTGTTTTGTCTCACCCTGATCCGACAGCATCACAGCAGCTACGTACTGTGTCTTCAAGCGACAACTCACTGTCTCAAAAATAAATTGTAGTTGTGTCCCGAAGCGAACACTCACTGTTCCAAAATAAATTAGTTGTGTGTCTTGAGGATTGCTCCGCGCAAGATAATATACACGAGCTCTCTCCACTCCTGGCAACAGCTCCATACCCAGTCTCTATACAACGAAGCATCTGATTCGTTGATATCATATCTTCCCTCTCTTCATTCTTCACCCGTAACCAGTAGGCGTGTCGATGATGTAGTCTCCTAGCTTACTAGCCTTGCAAGTGGGTCGCTGTATAGTACAGTACTCATGAGTTAAACCCAATGACTCATCATAACTTCCCCGCTTCAAGAATACCTTTTCCGTATACACAATATGAGATGAAATGACACAAACTCAGACTCAACATATTGACCATATTTACAGTACGTAATGCATTCCTATCTTATAATTTAAATAATAAATGATGTTCTAATATATACAATATGATTCCAAAAGCCTTATTTACAATTGATTGAAGTTAAATTAATATGTGTTAAATGAATGAAATGTCGTATGGCTTTTAGTGCCGGGATAGCCCAGGACGGGTTCGGCTCGCCAGGTGCAGGTATTTGTATTTGACTCCTGTAGGCGACCTGCGCGTCGTGATGAGGTTGAAATGATGATGAAGACAACAGACACCCAGGCCCCGTGCCATTGGAATTAACCAATTAAGGTTAAAATCCCCGACCCGGCCGGGAATCGAACCCAGGACCCTCTGAACCGAAGGCCAGTACGCTGACCGTTCAGCCAACGAGTCGGACTGTGTTAATGAATAATTTCCGATGACGGATAATCTTGATATCAAGTGATATCACACAATAGGACTGTACAATAAATTAGTATGGCTGGAGAAGCCTGGATGTTTACAACATCACGGGATAGTACGAGTCCCTGTGATTAGTACACCTACATGAGGAACACCATAGGACTGCGTTGCCTGTAAGTGGCGCCACAATGCGAGAAACACCGTAGATCTGCGTTATATATGCGTATTGCATTACCTGTGAGTAGTACCATAATGTGCGGAATATCGCGAGTCTACACTACTTTTGATTAGTACCTCAAATGACAAATATCATGGTTCTACTTTACTAGCGATAAGTAGCACCTGGATTTTGGACCGCTGTAAATAACAAACATTATCTACTCAGAATTGTTTTACGATAGTTTCTGAGAAGGTGGGGCATTATGGGCCGGATCCACTGATTGTTTTAAATTCATATTCATCCATTCATCCTTCGTCATCACGGTTTGAATTCTGGTCAGTGGATGAATTTGTACTTTTAAATTGACATTACATTTCGTTTCATTTCGTACCATTAGCAGCCGTTGACCTAGATGTTAGGCCCCTTTAAACAACAAGCATCATCATCATCATCATCATCATCATCGTCGTCGTCATTATCATAAAAAATGAACAAAGTAGACTCTTAACTTGCACCATGAGCACCAAATGAAGAACGAGCCAATGTACTAATCATTCTCTCAATGTTATGAGCCGTATCCTGCCGGCCCATGATAATAATTGGAATATTATTTGACCAAATATGTGAAATTTATTTATAAAGGTTACAGTCCAATATGTTAAAATATCGTATCCCAAGATAGTTAATACCGGATGTTGAGCAAGACTGTAAGTCGCTGGATGTTGCTTCATATTTCCGCATGACCGTGAGAAAGTAAGCGTACCCAAGCGATGGCAAGGACCGACACGTGTATTACATGATGACCAAGCAATATATTTCAGCCAATGGGAACTTAAGGATTTGGCAAACCTGGAGGCTACACCGCGCTAAATATTAATTCCAGGATGACCAACATGCTCTGTAGATAAAGTCAGTTTCTGTAGACAATCGGTTTTCCACAGTTTCTGAAGTTAGATATATTTGGAAATGTATTATAGAAATTGGTGGTAGAGATTTGCTAATGTTTGAGCTGTGTTTTATAAATATATCACAATAAGTATTGTATCATCATACATGACGAACTCTCTGATTGGTGGTTGGTTCAGATACCCGGGAACCCCAACAATATTAGCGTCACCGAAGCCTCCTCAGTAACCCAAGCTCTGGAGAGCGTCACTCTGTAGTTGAAATTTGAGCAGTACGGATGTACTAACTCGGCACTCTGTAGGAAAAGTTTGAACAGTGCGGATGTACCAACTCTGTGACTGGTGGTTGTAATTAACGTGGCGTTATTCCAGAAATAGTAACTGGTTCTCATTGATGTTTCAAATTGTGCAGTCGCAATATTTACTGTGCTTTGACAGAGTTTACTTTTAATCGATAAAGACGGTGTAGTGACCGCTGAGTAACAAGTGTTGTGGAAACGTGCCAGTGTTTCACTATTTCGCGACGGGCGCGTATTCGCGTGGAACTTCCGTACCGAACCGTGGGCTGCTTTTAAAACTGTAATTTTACCCTTTTAGTGAAGTGTGTTATATATGTGAATCAGTGTGTTACCTGATCTGGTAAAAGAAAGGGTATTTCGGCTCGCAGCATTAAGCAGCGAAGAGATTATCAACTATAGTCTTCTGTGTTCCAGTGAATTGTTTTCCAGCAAGATGATGGATACGCTTGCAGAGGAAGGAAGTGCATTCCCACATGTTAATGCTGTGATCAACATGGTGTAGATCCCAAAATTAGTGGGGATGTAAGCTGCTATCCTGGTATCCCGAGAGTCATCATAAAGTAAGATGCACGTATCATATATGGCATGATATGTAAGTTATGTTAAGGTACTAGGGCAGTGTAGATATAATTTTTATTTTCATTTAAAGTAAGCCTGACGGCATGTATTTGTTTAATTTTGTCACTATGGTAGATTCGGATACGAGATTAATGCATGTTTATTTTATTTTCATTTTGCTTTATGATTAGATGTATGGGAAAATGAGGGATTGATAGGATCAGCTATTGTTGTAAATACAGTACTTAGAGTAGGATATTCCGAGTTTTCCTTAAATATAGGCTAGAAGGGCTAGATCGACAGGTTCATTTCTATATTACGTCAAACACGTATCAATTTATTTTATTTCGGTTATTCAGAGAGACAGGTATAGCTATTTTGCATGATGCATGGTTTTACAGAAGCTGCCAGAAGGAGCTGCAGAACGTCGTTGTTAAATTAAGATCTTTGAAGTTAAGTTGGATTCTGTTTGCCTGATGGTCTGACAAGGACTCGAACAGCGTCTCGTTATGTGGAAAGGCCAGTAGGATTCATGAGGAATGATGAGATAATAATTGCATGCTTAATTATAATGTATTGGTGCAGGCCGATTGTATCCTTGACAAGATAGAGAGAAATTATGCAGATGTGTGTGCCTGCTTAGCGTCTTCTGAGTATATTGTGATCAGAATGGACAGTGTTAATTCCAGACTATTGAGTCTGATGTTGTTAAATGGCCCAAGCATGCTAAGAAGAAATTAATATACGGGAGTTTCCGTGTAGTTGATGATGGGCGTTATCTCATGGCAAACTGATTCCTGGCCTGTGTTATCGGCATGTGTGAAAGAGACAGTATTTCCTTGCGGCGGCCACGGGAGACAAAATCCAATCTTTAGCGTAGTGGAGTTCAATATTTCTTTACAGCTCGTAATCTACCCGGAAGTACATGACGGATGACCGCGCTGTTGAGCGCTCAAACGCAGCAGAAGGAGGCAATGTTGCCCATTGCTTTCTTCATGACATCAAGGATTATTTATATGTTTTTCTCTTACAGGATGGTTTTACCTTATTATTTTGTGATTGCATACCTTGTCTTGTTGTTTTTAAAGGGAACAGCCCGAGTGCTGATGTATCGTTGGTTTATCTAGTTCTGTCTAGGTCTTTTGCTGTGAACCGGGATTCACATTAGAAGCAGTGTAGCATTTAAGACTTTACTCGATATCCGATGTATATATATGTTTAGCTTGATTATTTGAATTATTGTAAATATAGTGTAGGATTTGTCCCTAGTATTTTGCATACCTTACATAGCGTCCGGTGCGTCTTAATTATTTTTCTTTCCGTCGTAATTTTTCATACAATGTAACTTTGATTTTACGGAAATAGTTTGATGACTCTCGGGAGTAACTTTCTTTTGAAACCGTATCGTTGGGATGCGATAGTGTGAAACTCCATACCGAAATACCAATGGCAGTGTTTGCGTACACTTGTTGCCATACAACATAAACATTGGACTATGAGAAGATACTCAGTCTTGATTTTATATATGTTCTTTATTGAACTTGTTTTTCTTTTAATGTCAAATTTGTATTATCACTCATTTAACGTTTCTGATTTCGATTTATTTTATTACTTTGAGTTCATTTTTTACAAGTTATTATTTTTTTATTCAATTATTTTCGTGTGATTTGATCGGGGATATTTGTTAATAAATCCATCTTACCCCCTATGATTGTTTCTCATTCGGGTTATACCTCCATTTCCTGTCATTGATTGCTATTTTAGTGTTGAACTTCGACTTTTATCCTGACCCAATCGACAACCAACCCACACTCTGCCCAACCCTGAGTTAGTCGGATGTTCATACAGGAATGGAGGCATCGTCCTAGAGGGTATTTACCCCTGGGTACGGTACATATATATTTGGCGCCGCAACTAAGGGCAAATAGACACTTTGGTGTATGTTCGTATCCCACTGGGAGTATTTTTGTGTTACCCAAAGATGTCTAGGTTGTTCTTACAAACTTGGGCAGGTCAAATTGAGATTTGCGAGAGTGAATGTGATTTGACAAGCTATTCCGTAGGCTAGATAGGATTAGGATCATGGTTCGAAAGCTGGAAGAGACCAATAATTGGTATCCAGGTAATGATTAAATTTAAGAAAGGTAGATAGGTAATTTCGAACTATAGGCGTAACTTAGGAATCTGGCAACCTAACGTTCAGACAACTTGAGTCTAGAGTCCCATGTTCAGTACTACGAATGATAGTAGGCGGACATGAAAGGGCAAGATTTCATCGGAAATCGGGTGTTTAGAAAACAGAGTAAAATCTAAATGCATTACGTTAGGGACATCGGCAAAAAGTTTGATTTAAATTATGTTAGGAAGAATGAGAAACATATGGCCGATAAGTAAGGCGTGTCGTAGTAATAAAGGAACTCTATTTGAGTCAGAGAACTATAAAAAGATTTCTCTAATGAGGTAAAGTGGTCGATGACGTGTCCTTCAGACATGTGTTGATCTTGACATAGCCTGGAATTTGTGTGCAGATCAAATTTCAATTGCCAGTAATGATAATGTTATTTGATTTAGAGTAAGGCTAGGAACTTAAGAGCGCCTCAGTCTTAAGAAAATGGTGATGATATTTGCAATGAATGCTGATGATTCAAGACTGGTAAACCTATGTTGGAATATTAGTCTGGAGTCGGAGGTATTTATCGTAAATATGGTCCAGTACTGTTGTCTAGTACTTAGATTAGAGCCCAAAAGACAGGGAAAATAATGTTTGGATTAAAAGAATTTGGGGCTACGATATTTGTAATTTCTTTTTAAAGTTATGATAACGCGTTTGTTTGTTATGCGCGGCAGAAGATAAATATCCCAAATCATAGTAAGCTTCTATATGGCGAAATTTTGAGGCCATGTTTTCTTGATATTTGATTAACGTAAATCATAGAAGCTTTTCAGTAAAGTAAATGGTTTTCGTATGGAGTACACAAGATACGGTATAGGATACTAGGTAGTGGCGAGCATCCCTGCGTTTTCTCGAATACGTATTTGGTATGGCGTTGACGATGAAGGAGTTGTTGGAGGAGATGGACAAGAGGGCAGAGCAGGCCGAGATGAGGGAACAGGAGCGTATGAATGAACTTTCGAGTAAGTTGGAGGAACAATTTAAACAAGCTGCAGATAGGACTGACGAACAATTTAAACAAGCTGCAGATAGGACGGACGAACAATTTAAACAAGCTGCAGGTAGGACTGACGAACAGTTAAAACAGGCTGCGGAAAAAAGCGAAGAACAGTCCAGAGAGACTAGACAGTAATTAACACAGGCGGCGGAGAAAACTGAGGAGCAACTTAAGGTGGCGACTAATGAGTTACAGGGGAAAATTGACTTCGTTCGTACATGCTGTCTAGAAGGCATGGGAAAATTAGAGAAACAGCTAGATACAGTAGAATTTAAAACACAGACGCAAATTGAAAAGATTAGAGATTCTGTTGAGGAAATCGCCGATCGGGTTACAGAACACATGACTAGCACAGATAAGCGGCTGGGAGACTTATCGCATACAGTAGAAGAAGCTACGGCAGAGATTACACTCCAGCGAGGCTCGATTGACAAGTTACGGATTGACACGGAGACGAGGTTGGAAGAGTTCACCGTGGACATCAGTAAACAAATTACTGAAGCTCAGCAGAATACTGAAGACAAAATTAATTTGAAACTTAAGATGAAACAAATGGAGACCGAGGAAAGAATGAAGGAAATAGAAACTGAGATTCGATTGGAAATGAAGGAGGACATCGCGGAGACAGGCAAGGAAGTCAAAGACATGATAATGGCTGATCGGGAAAGGAACAAGGAAGATCTACAGGTACTTGGTTCGAGTCTGGAGACGTGGACAGAGGTTTCACAGAAAAATCAAGTGAAGATAGAGGTTGTTGAGAAGGAAATCGCCTACATGAAGGATAAGTTAGAATTGTTGGATTTACGAACGGATAAAGAACTCAGTAAATTAAAATGTACAGTGCAACAAACCATTATAGAGAAGGCACCCAGTCAAGTTAGCGATAACGTTGCGCTGAGCGATCTTCTACAGTTACCGCGTTAGGAGGTCCACTGTTCAACTCCGAATGAAACACATAATGTTCCTATTTACAATATTATGAGGAGCAATGAAGAAAAACCACGGAAGTTTACAGGGAATGATGAGAGAACACCTAAAGCTTTCTTGCGTGAAATGGATGACTTCTTAGTAGATTACAAGGTACCATCAGAGCGTAAATTAAGGACAGTAGAAAGATTTTTAGGCGATACCGTGGCTGAATGGGCGAATGCTTTCCGTTATACATTTACTACATATGAGGAGTTTAAGGAGGCATTTCTTAAAAAGTTTTGGGACGTATCTACGCAGCAATCACTGAGGATGGAATTGTATTCACGTAGATATCCGGCTACTACGCCAACGAAGTATTCTCCTTTTTTCATTTCTCAAATGCTAAAATTTCGTGATTTAGACATGCCCCCAAGCGAGAGCGAAATTATAGCGGCAATCTCTCGGCAACTACCTCTTGAAGTGCAGAGAACATTAATTGCAGCTAATGCTAAAACTGCAGCAGAGGCGGAATTGACTTTAAGACAGTTAGATTTAACATCTAGTCAAAACCAGCCAAGGTTGAGGCATGTTGAGGCTATCCATACGGTAGGGGTGGAAGAAGGAAGTAATCCACCGAAAGTATGGAAGAGAAATGATTATCAAAGCTTAGGGACTCAAACAGCGACACATGAGCAAACCAACAGGAGTGCTGTACATCAGGATGGTAACTGGCAGCGGAGAGACAGAAGAGACCAGTTTCGAAGAAATAATTATCAAGGTAACAGCCTAAATCAGCGAGGATATAGCTATCCAAACGGAAATAATGGGAGGACCTATAGATACAAGTATAGAAACTATGGTGGACCCAGAAGACCATATTATCGTTGGGACGAGAAGGAGCGAAACCCCAGAGGAGGAAGAGACAATTACCAGGAGAACCGTGACCAAAGAAGAGAAGAAT
Source organism: Anabrus simplex (assembly GCF_040414725.1). Lineage (NCBI taxonomy): Eukaryota > Metazoa > Arthropoda > Insecta > Orthoptera > Tettigoniidae > Anabrus > Anabrus simplex. Next base: position 402,990,092 of record NC_090265.1, on the reverse strand, counting down.
CAAGACAATACGTTGAAGAGTTGAGAGGAAAAAGGCAGGAGGAAGACCGGTGGAGAGGAGCCATACAAGCTAATGGTAACGAAGAATGTCATGGAGCTGAAAGTGTTGCGTACAGGGAATACCGTGTAAGGCAACAGGAAAACAGGTTGAATCCCAATGCTCCTAATTACGAGAGTAGAGGAAATAGTGGTAGTAAAGCCCAATGACGATTACACAAAATTAGAATAGACGACATCCCAGAAGGAGAAGAAGAAGAAGAAGGAGAGATGGCAGAAGATGAGAGTGAAGATGATGGAGAAGAAGAAGAAAACCCGAATGATGAACCTGTGATGGTGGATGCAGATGACCCGGAAGAAGACACGGAGAATGTCAACTTCGCGCAGATGGAAAGAGACAATTATTCAGAAGAAGAAGATTGTGAAGAGTGTGGTGGTGTGCAGAGACGTTTTCATGCGTTACTTGACATCTACTACAACATCCGCCAAGATAATGATAGACTGTGGGAAGAGAATACAAATTTGCGAGACGGCAAATAGTACTAAAGGAAAGAGATTGCATATACCCAGATGATAATAAATAGTCAAATAATACATTAAGAAAAAAAATAAATATTCCATATTCATTTTTTTTCCCTGGTAAGAGGAGGATGAGCCGTATCCTGCCGGCCCATGATAATAATTGGAATATTATTTGACCAAATATGTGAAATTTATTTATAAAGGTTACAGTCCAATATGTTAAAATATCGTATCCCAAGATAGTTAATACCGGATGTTGAGCAAGACTGTAAGTCGCTGGATGTTGCTTCATATTTCCGCATGACCGTGAGAAAGTAAGCGTACCCAAGCGATGGCAAGGACCGACACGTGTATTACATGATGACCAAGCAATATATTTCAGCCAATGGGAACTTAAGGATTTGGCAAACCTGGAGGCTACACCGCGCTAAATATTAATTCCAGGATGACCAACATGCTCTGTAGATAAAGTCAGTTTCTGTAGACAATCGGTTTTCCACAGTTTCTGAAGTTAGATATATTTGGAAATGTATTATAGAAATTGGTGGTAGAGATTTGCTAATGTTTGAGCTGTGTTTTATAAATATATCACAATAAGTATTGTATCATCATACATGACGAACTCTCTGATTGGTGGTTGGTTCAGATACCCGGGAACCCCAACAATATTAGCGTCACCGAAGCCTCCTCAGTAACCCAAGCTCTGGAGAGCGTCACTCTGTAGTTGAAATTTGAGCAGTACGGATGTACTAACTCGGCACTCTGTAGGAAAAGTTTGAACAGTGCGGATGTACCAACTCTGTGACTGGTGGTTGTAATTAACGTGGCGTTATTCCAGAAATAGTAACTGGTTCTCATTGATGTTTCAAATTGTGCAGTCGCAATATTTACTGTGCTTTGACAGAGTTTACTTTTAATCGATAAAGACGGTGTAGTGACCGCTGAGTAACAAGTGTTGTGGAAACGTGCCAGTGTTTCACTATTTCGCGACGGGCGCGTATTCGCGTGGAACTTCCGTACCGAACCGTGGGCTGCTTTTAAAACTGTAATTTTACCCTTTTAGTGAAGTGTGTTATATATATGTGAATCAGTGAGTTACCTGATCTGGTAAAAGAAAGGGTATTTCGGCTCGCAGCATTAAGCAGCGAAGAGATTATCAACTATAGTCTTCTGTGTTCCAGTGAATTGTTTTCCAGCAAGATGATGGATACGCTTGCAGAGGAAGGAAGTGCATTCCCACATGTTAATGCTGTGATCAACATGGTGTAGATCCCAAAATTAGTGGGGATGTAAGCTGCTATCCTGGTATCCCGAGAGTCATCATAAAGTAAGATGCACGTATCATATATGGCATGATATGTAAGTTATGTTAAGGTACTAGGGCAGTGTAGATATAATTTTTATTTTCATTTAAAGTAAGCCTGACGGCATGTATTTGTTTAATTTTGTCACTATGGTAGATTCGGATACGAGATTAATGCATGTTTATTTTATTTTCATTTTGCTTTATGATTAGATGTATGGGAAAATGAGGGATTGATAGGATCAGCTATTGTTGTAAATATAGTACTTAGAGTAGGATATTCCGAGTTTTCCTTAAATATAGGCTAGAAGGGCTAGATCGACAGGTTCATTTCTATATTACGTCAAACACGTATCAATTTATTTTATTTCGGTTATTCAGAGAGACAGGTATAGCTATTTTGCATGATGCATGGTTTTACAGAAGCTGCCAGAAGGAGCTGCAGAACGTCGTTGTTAAATTAAGATCTTTGAAGTCAAGTTGGATTCTGTTTGCCTGATGGTCTGACAAGGACTCGAACAGCGTCTCGTTATGTGGAAAGGCCAGTAGGATTCATGAGGAATGATGAGATAATAATTGCATGCTTAATTATAATGTATTGGTGCAGGCCGATTGTATGCTTGACAAGATAGAGAGAAATTATGCAGATGTGTGTGCCTGCTTAGCGTCTTCTGAGTATATTGTGATCAGAATGGACAGTGTTAATTCCAGACTATTGAGTCTGATGTTGTTAAATGGCCCAAGCATGCTAAGAAGAAATTAATATACGGGAGTTTCCGTGTAGTTGATGATGGGCGTTATCTCATGGCAAACTGATTCCTGGCCTGTGTTATCGGCATGTGTGAAAGAGACAGTATTTCCTTGCGGCGGCCACGGGAGACAAAATCCAATCTTTAGCGTAGTGGAGTTCAATATTTCTTTACAGCTCGTAATCTACCCGGAAGTACATGACGGATGACCGCGCTGTTGAGCGCTCAAACGCAGCAGAAGGAGGCAATGTTGCCCATTGCTTTCTTCATGACATCAAGGATTATTTATATGTTTTTCTCTTACAGGATGGTTTTACCTTATTATTTTGTGATTGCATACCTTGTCTTGTTGTTTTTAAAGGGAACAGCCCGAGTGCTGATGTATCGTTGGTTTATCTAGTTCTGTCTAGGTCTTTTGCTGTGAACCGGGATTCACATTAGAAGCAGTGTAGCATTTAAGACTTTACTCGATATCCGATGTATATATATGTTTAGCTTGATTATTTGAATTATTGTAAATATAGTGTAGGATTTGTCCCTAGTATTTTGCATACCTTACATAGCGTCCGGTGCGTCTTAATTATTTTTCTTTCCGTCGTAATTTTTCATACAATGTAACTTTGATTTTACGGAAATAGTTTGATGACTCTCGGGAGTAACTTTCTTTTGAAACCGTATCGTTGGGATGCGATAGTGTGAAACTCCATACCGAAATACCAATGGCAGTGTTTGCGTACACTTGTTGCCATACAACATAAACATTGGACTATGAGAAGATACTCAGTCTTGATTTTATATATGTTCTTTATTGAACTTGTTTTTCTTTTAATGTCAAATTTGTATTATCACTCATTTAACGTTTCTGATTTCGATTTATTTTATTACTTTGAGTTCATTTTTTACAAGTTATTATTTTTTTATTCAATTATTTTCGTGTGATTTGATCGGGGATATTTGTTAATAAATCCATCTTACCCCCTATGATTGTTTCTCATTCGGGTTATACCTCCATTTCCTGTCATTGATTGCTATTTTAGTGTTGAACTTCGACTTTTATCCTGACCCAATCGACAACCAACCCACACTCTGCCCAACCCTGAGTTAGTCGGATGTTCATACAGGAATGGAGGCATCGTCCTAGAGGGTATTTACCCCTGGGTACGGTACAGTTAGTCTTATTAAATGATGGATTTGCAGAAGATCTACGCAGTATGTTTCAATAATATCCCACTTAATACCAGTAATCTTACATTATTTATTTCTTCAAAATTAACCGGGCGAGTTGGCCGTGCGCGTAGAGGCGCGCGGCTGTGAGCTTGCATCCGGGAGATAGTAGGTTCGAATCCCACTATCGGCAGCCCTGAAAATGGTCTTCCGTGGTTTCCCATTTTCACACCAGGCAAATGCTGGGGCTGTACCTTAATTAAGGCCACGGCCGCTTCCTTCCAACTCCTAGGCCTTTCCTATCCCATCGTCGCCATAAGACCTATCTGTGTCGGTGCGACGTAAAGCCCCTAGCAAAAAAAAAAAAAAAATCTTCAAAATTAGGTTGAGATCATTTAATCACACAGTTGAGTACACACGTTCCCTCGAATTAGAGACCTGCAAGTTACAAGTCTCCGTCCGCTTTAATTTGTATTACTCTCGTATGCTGTAAGACATTTCCTATGTAGTATAATGTGCTGATTCAATATTTGTTCTTCAAAATTGGTTACAGGTCTGATCATTCTGGATGATTCACCACACCGCTTTTCATTTAGACGTAGTGGTCTTTTTTAATCGGTGCGGTAACTCGTTCATAATTATCTTTAAAAATAAAAATAGAATACAATTTGCTTAACATTGCACCGACACAGATAGGTCTTATGGCAACAATGGGGTAGGAAAGGGCTAGGGGTTAGAAGGAAGCGACTGTTGCCTTAGTTAAGGTACAGGATTTGTCTGGTGTGGAATTGGGAGTCCATGGAAAACCGTCTTCAGGACTGCCGACAGTGGTGTTCGAACCCATTATCTCCCAAATGCAAGCTGTGAAGTATAATATTGAATTGTGAGCCAAATCTCCTGGCCAGAGAGAAGGCGTTACCTTCTAGGTGGCCCGTCTCTCCCCCTCAGGGAGGGGAATGAACACTTTTCATGATGATGATGCAAGCTCACAGCTACGTGACTCAAACTGCGTAGCCACTTGCTCGGTTCTCCATTCCCTGCTCATGGTCCGCGTTAAAAGACCTCGAGGATCAATTAGCGAATGTTGACCTTAATAAGGTTTGGAATTGTAACTTATAACTCCTATATAAAATCTTCCTATTCAGACGTTGATGTTTTCCGCATCACCCTAATGTAAACTTCCCATCGTTGGTGTGTAGTGGCCCTCTAGATTCACTGCATTCAAGTAACACATTCGAAAATAAGAGAAAAATAATACTTCACACAGTTTAATCGCATAATCAGTTAAGGAATATGATCTACGTACAAGTTATAAAACCAATCGTATGCTGGTATAGGAAAAAGACACACACAACTTGCTTTACGTCGCACCGACACAGATAGGTCTTACGGCGACGATGGGACAGGAAAGGGCTAGGAGTAGGAAGGAAGCGGCCGTGGCCTTAATTAAGGTACAGTCCCAGCATTTGCCTGGTGTGAAAATGGGAAACCACGGAAAACCATCTTCAGGGCTGCCGACAGTGGGGCTCGAACCCAGTATCTTCCTAGTACTGGATACTGGCCGCACTTAAGCGACCGCAGCTATCGAACTCGGTATAGGGAAAAAAATTCAGTTCAAATCTAAAGAAATCAGGTATATAGTGTAATATATTCCCTTTAATGTAATTTTATATTTTCGGCTATTAATCCGTTTTTGTTATTTTGAGAAGACTGCATACCTTTACATCATTCCACAAACTCGCATTCTGATAGGCCTATCTGTACCAGCGCTTCTTCATTGTAAGAACAACCACCTCTTACTGTCGTGTCCCTCATTGTTCTGTGCATGCTTAGTATCACTGCAACGCGGGTACAAAGTGAAAGTTTATATTCCATCAGCTTCCGACAGGTTATTGCCCTCGACTCTACACTTGAGGGTGAATATTCCTATGACTAGTGATGAACGAAGGAACTGTAGCACAGCCAGATGATGCATCCTTCAGTTCAAAATGCATCGTCTATGCAGAGTATAAAGAATGCCATGCGGGCGTAGGACGTTGTAGGAAGAAACTCCTACTGCTTCACCGTGTAACTGAAGCAGCACTTTTGCTCACGGACGATAGGAAACCTGACCGTTCAAACAAGAAAAAATAGCAATAATTACTTAAATTTCAAGGACATTTGAAACTAATTTGAATGCTATTTTACCTTGATTTCTAGTCGATTGCTAGGTTGTCAAATCTATGAGTAATGTCATTAATTACAACACATTGAACTTCCTTGTGGATCTTGTGATAAAAATTAATTCATATTTCAGTACGATTGGTTTGATTGTTATGAACACAATTTTTTATGAACACATTATCAGTAATCAGATATATATTTTTGTATCAATCATTCTTAAACCAAAATAACTGTTATAAAACATCATTACATTTTTAAATAGTGGTACCATGAAGTAATTTTCTCACTGAAATTCTCAGCACTCTGATTCCAGTGCTTCAATGTTACCACCTATTTGACTCCTTTTCTTCTCAGATATCTATTTAGTATGTTACTTTAGAATATTCACTTCATGGGGAGTTTCTTTTCCTTTTCCTAAAAGCTATTCCCCGATATTGGTAACTATGGGGCCACAGTCTAAAGTGGTTTTGAATTCCAGTGGAAGACAATTTTCTGCCATGTAGACTATGACTTTCTGACGATAATGGAATATTCGCCGATACTGACGCTAGCATCTTGTACAATATTGCACAATACTGCGCACTCCTTTGGGCTCAAAACCAGTATGGAGAAGATCAAAACAATTGCAACTGATAGATTGTAGGACAGTGTGTACCTGTTAGCAGTCCAGGTAGAACAAGTGACAGAATTCTAGTACCTTGGGTCGCCGTGTAAGAAACGAATTTGGCATCCTCAGCGGCTCTCCACAAAAGAAATGGACGGACGATCGTAGAGTTTGCCTCACTTAAAATGATGCCTCTAGAAGAAAAACATTGCACTTGAGGCTGAAATCCATCTCTTTCGGACACATCCTGCAGATACTCCTGTATGGATGTGAAACGTGGATTTGTATACGCGAACCGTGCTCGAAACTGTCATTCGTGAATGATGCAGCCACCAGAAACTCCTCAAAGAATATATCCAAAAGTGGCGATTACAGTGGTTTCCGCATGTTTGTCTAATGAACACCTCTGGATTACCGCATCAGCTCCTCTGGCGACAGCGGCCAGCCCTGTGGGAGATCCAGCGAACGGGCCTGAAGAAAACCTGATGCCACGAAGAGCAAGAAATGGAAGCATGACGTACACATTACCTGACTTCTTTTAATTTTACTGCCATAATATTAGGGTCTATTCTGGGAACTTCATAAGACTCCAGGGGCACCCACAGCAGTGTACTGGGCACGGGGCTTTCACCACTCCCAGTCACCAGCTAGCGATCAAATAAGAAATTGAAGATAATATATAAAACTGGATTTATATCTCGGTACCATTAATGTGTTTATACGATGTAAGTTATACTGCAAGATGAATTTGATCCTGCTACTTTATTCTATAAAAGCATCTTCAAAATCATTCTAGGATTCGTTGGATATGGTATAATACAGGCGCGACCGTATTTTTAAAACAACCTCCAATTTCAGTTGTAGAAGGTAGAGAAATAATTGTAGGCTGCCATTTGATGGGTGGTTAGTATCTCTTAGTGAGACGATGATTTAGGATTGTACTTGTCCCTGCACACCATTATATTTTTGTAAACATGATCCTGAGCTTGAAACCATTAGCTTACACAGAACAGGTATTCTTCTAAGTCTGACGGAACCTGATACTGTATGTCTACCCCTTAATCCCGTGTTCATGATACGAGTCGGGGATGAGATGAAATGAAATTACATGGCATGACTTTTATGGCCAGATGCCCTTCCTGACGCCAATCTCAGTTGAGGAGCTAATGAAGATGAAATGAAAGATGGCGAATGAGACTGGGTAAGGACAAGGAAGGAATTGGCTGTGGCCTATGAATAGGAAGTGTCCCGGCAATTTCCGGGAAGTGAAAATTTGAAACCACAGAAAACCATTCTCAGGACAGTCGACGGTGGGGTTCGAATCCACTCGCCCCCTGAATCCAGAGCTTGGCTGGCTCCATAGCCGTAGCGCGTGAAGACGCGGGGCCATTCCGCTCTGTTGACGGAACCCAGCACTAAGTTTACAAAATTATCACCATTATTCGTAAAACACTACCTAATAACTTAATTAAAATGTGCCGGGTTCAGTGGATCAGACAGTAGAGCGCTGGATTTTTGAGCCCAAGTTGGCGAGTTCGATCCCGGCTCAGTCCAGTTATATTTGAAGGTGTTCAAATACGTCTGTCTCGTGACGGTAGATTTAGAACGATCATCATTTGTGCTTTCCTTTGCATTTGGTCCTACTCTCAAACTCTGGAAGAACCCTCTCATAGTTTGATGCGTTATTTACTATTCGCTACTTTGGAACTCATAAATATACCGTATCAAATGATACAAATCATGGCAGGCATCATTACAGCATATATCGCGATAGAAACGCCGAGGACACATGAGCTGTGCTTTATCCCATAAATCATTTTGAAGAAATCCGTGACAGCACACTGTAAGAAGTATTGAGAGGGAAAGTGTTTGTCCGGGCGACCCTATTATTGGCAGCTTGTGAAAGAGGAAGTGAGGCCAGCTGATGAGACTCTAAAGAGGCGTGAAGCTCTTTTTTGTTAAACTCGGTTTGTTCTTTGTAAACTTTATGTTTTGCTGGGAGATAAAAGGCACGAGGATTGTCCAACACAAGGCTCGCCCTGTGATCTACAAAACGTTTTGTTGGTAAATAAACTCAACGTTAGTAATAACTAGGGCTCGGATGTTTAAGACCTAAAAATAGCCCAAATAAGCAAGCAAATATGACCTTAAAAGTGACGACATATGACGTAAAAATTACAAAATATGACCCGAAAAGGATTAATCTAAATAAAATATAGCCATTTTAAAATAAGTTATAAATAGAAACGGCAATTCCTTTGATCCATATTTGTTAACTAAATTATTTATTATTACTTTCATATTAATTTTCTGAATATACATGTTTAGCAGTTGTTCACAGGCTATTGTCCTCAATTCACTTATCAAACATTTGTGAATACATCAAGTACTAAGTTCGCTAAGATTATCAGATCACGCAACATTTTAAAGGTCAAAACATGTTTGTGCCTTCATTGGTGGTTTGAAATACGATGAAAACTAGAAATCAATCATTTTTAAAAAATATTTTGGAACGTTTAAGCCCGGATTACATTAATATTTCTCAAACGCGTTAAAGTGTAAATTGATCACCACGAAACAAATTAAGCAGATGTCTTTCGATACATATGATAGGGCGGCTCGGCATATAGTGCAAACTCGCATAACATTTTTATTCTTCTCCGCGGGTGGTATTGAAGTGTGTGACAAGATTCATCTTAAAAGCATCAGGCGCAAAAGACCTCCGATTATCACTTAACACATTCTTGTAAGAAGAGAAGCCCCTTTCTACGTCACAAGACGTTATTGGTGCATATTTAAATAATATTAAATCACTGTTGTTGAGTATAAACTTATCTTGAAATATACTGGTATTTTCTCCTCTAAGAACATCATTTCTCTTGCACACACAGCGAAAACCGTCACTTCGATTAAGCAAATTTTACAGTTTCCATTTTACACTGACGCCAACTATTCCACGTAATTGTTGTGGTGAAAGTTCAACACTTCTCACAATTTCAATACTTGCAGGAATTTCTAAGCTAGCAGCTTCTAAACGAGTAATTGCACTAGATATCATTCCAAAGTTCGACTTAATATATGTCCGACTTGCTGACAAACTGTAGGAAAACAATTCCTGCGTAATCTTGACAGAAGAGGCAGAGTATTCCATTTGTATTAACTACAGATGTGATACGGAAAAGCAGTTTTGTAAATACTAGTTCTCATTCGGAAAGTTGACGATGATTTTGCACAGCTACAGCTGTCGTCCAACCGCCGAAATATGACCAAAATATGACGTTTCTATGAAAATAGCTCAAAATATGACCTTATGACAAAAAATAGCCAAAATATGCATTAATATGACAAATAAAAATCACATAATTGTGACTATAATCACCTGATTTGCATCAAAATCAAATCAGACAAGAAAATAGAAACAAAGAAAAAATATGACTTTTCCTAAACATCCGAGCCCTAGTGATAACAATAAATATTAAATAGTATTTTTTACAATATAAGTAGAAGAGTTGTGATTTACATCTGAGGAGGTGGATCGAGATTATCCCGAAACGTAGTTTCCCAGTAGTTTGTCGCGTCTCATTCGTCATAAAACCTAAAGGATGTAATATCTAATAATCTGAACTGCGAAAGCATGAATAATGATAACAATATAAAAATATGTTTTTTATGTGGTTGAAGGTACGATGTCGTCTACTATTTGTCTTGAGATATAGCAGAATGTCAGAAATTGCCTCTAAAACAGGAATATTTAATGTGTTGCTGTATCATCTGGCATAGGACACTCATTAGGGACTGTTTAGCTTAGACTGGCTTCTAATGAATTAGGCCCCGCTGATGGGTGGTAAGGGAGAAAAGTTTTATGAATTCTCCCCTCGCGAGGAACTATTTGTCTGTTTGAGGTCATGAACACTCTCCCTTCCAGCCATTTAAACATATGTAGTATGAGTGCTCTAAACACGTATTGAACCTTGTGTGATTTTGAAGAATCAATTCATTTTGTTGTGTCCAGTTTTTGGCTGCAAGCCATTATTAAGGGATGCCATTTCCATCTAGCTCAAAGCTGGTGGAGGAAAATTGAGAATTTAAGATACGTGTTTAAGCTTTACGTGACGATGTACTGCAATAATTATTATATAGATAAAAATTGTACTTTTCCTTCTGAAATGTGACCTGTAGGCAAATTATACAGAAAGCTGCGCCTGGGTTACGAATAACTGCTAAGCTGAAAGGATTGTTCTTTCACCCACAATTTCAACTAACTGAAGTTTTGAACAGCATCCAGTGTAATACACACTTATCAGGTCCAAAGAAGTAAGAAATAAGCAAGAAAACCCACGAAAAGGACACATTCGTTTTTAATAAAATCTATATAAATAAAGTTGTAGGAGGTCCACTGTCTGTGATTTCGTTTATTTTGTCAATTTTTCAGATATTTATCCTCCCGTACAAGAATCTATAAAATCTTAGTAAGACCTGTACTTTGCTATGGAAGTGAAGCGTGGACCCTGAGTAAATGCGATGAGAGAAGAATAACTATAGCTGAAATGAAATACAGGCGGCGAACAGCAGGTGTCACTAAGTGGGAACACAAAAGAAATACAGAAGTGCTGAACAATGTTGCCAACTTATATTTTCAAGATCCGCTAAATACTACTAAAAATCCGCCAAAGAATCCGATCTCAAATCATGATCTGTGAGTTTCACTGGGATTAACCCCCTGCCTGCGAGCCGGCGAGCTAAAACTTGTAGGCGTTTTAGTGCCGGGTGCAAACTAGGTGAATCCCCTACCTCAAGGTCCACATACAAAACAGGCCATTTCATTAAACGGTCTTCCTTCATAGCATAAATATAAATGCTACTCTCTCACAGTTTCATTATCTGTCGTCATTCGTCAACTAAGAGAAAAGTACCCTTTCCCCACGCATTACAAATTTAAGGTACCATGATCTCATAACATCAAATCCAAAAAAACACGTTTTCCTCATGTAACTGCTAGTTCCTGATAAGAAATACGGAATAGCTCGGAGACAGACTGGAGTACAAATTTTTAAAAGACGTAAAATTGATAAAACACTAAATTCCGCTATAATAAATCTAGAATTCGGCCAAAAAGTCCGCTGTCCGCTAAATGATATTTTTCTCCGCCGTCAGTCTTTTAATTCCGCCAAATTTAGCGGAAAATCCGCTAAGTTGGCAACACTGGTGCTGAATGATTTTAAAAGCAGACGTATATTGGAATGCATCTATAAATACCAGAGAAATTGGCTAGAACACCTAAACAGGATGGACAGAAGCAGAATCCCCAAAACAGTCATAAACTACCGTCCCGGTGGGAAGAGATCTCTGGGACGCCCCGGGAAGAGATGGCGTGAAAATGCAAATCTTTTGTATAGATCGTAAGAGTTCTTCTATAGAACTAATACCTGAAAGGATGATGATGAGATCAATTAGAGACCGTATCAGTGTGTTTTAGCTTTCATGTCTGTTTGTCCATCCGTTCCATTACCACGGCGAAACGGCTAGATAGATCTCGACCAAACTTCATATTTACAGTATACTCACCCAGGAGCATGTTTAGATATGCATATTATTTAATAATCACTGAATAGACTGGGGGTTTATAGGAAGACCAGAAGAGGTTTCTTCAATATCAAAAAAATGCTTTCACAGCCGCAGATCTAAAATCACAGCAATAGAACCCGCTTTTGGGTGGTTAGGCCGTGTGCATTATGCAGAGTTTCGTCCAGACGTGCCATTTGGACTCATCAGCTGGAATGGCACGCCCCTCCAGGACTCTGCTTAGCAGTAGCAGACCAAACTGTGTGGCCTCGCTGTGTTAGCAAATCAAGTTTGCTAACCTGCTAAAGGAGAAATCATTTCTCCGTTCAAAAAATTCTCCCCCATTGGAGATACAATATCAAAAAAATGCTTTCACAGCCGCAGATCTAAAATCACAGCAATAGAACCCGCTTTTGGGTGGTTAGGCCGTGTGCATTATGCAGAGTTTCGTCCAGACGTGCCATCAGCTGATGAGTCCAAATGGCACGTCTGGACGAAACTCTGCATAATGCACACGGCCTAACCACCCAAAAGCGGGTTCTATTGCTGTGATTTTAGGTTTCTTCAAGTTTCTACTATACGACTGATTTTCTGTAAAATCCGTATACTATACAGTGTCGGCTCGTGATGATAAAAATAGGTGGGGCACGTTCAACATATTAGGAACACTAGGAATCAAATCAATTAAATTAATCTTACCTTTTTATTTCTTGCATATAAAACTGTGATGTAGGTTGTTTGAACACTTGATTTATGCTAAGCTCTGGTCTTGGTCGGCCCATTTCTTTAGCTAATAATCTGTTTTCGTAATTAAGCGAATTTGTTTGTAAGTAGCTCACTTGATTCATTTTAAAAACACTTGTGCTTGCACAGGAATATACTCAGATTAATCACACTAATCTTCACACACTTTTCAGACTTACAATGAATATCGACACCGGTGGACACGATTAATCTAACAGACGTACAAGGTAAGCACATGTTTGCTACAAACACTACTTTTGCGCGCGTTAATAATACATATGCCGACAAGAAAGTAGCTGGGTGCTATCTAGTAGGCTGTAGGAGAAGTAAGTTCAAAATACGAACTAGCGCTGAAGTGTCTCGTCGTAGAAATACTGTGACCGGGTCAATGGAATTTGCCATAACCCCCTTCACCCCTCACAGCTCGCAGAATGAGGGGATGATGTTCAGGTATAAGAACGAGTCGGTCCCATCCAGGATTAGACCTTTACTATGTTGCCTAGTTTAGTCCAGGCCTGCTAGAACAAGAACAACCATGGTGAATCATAGCCTCTTGAACTCACTGAAGATGGTCGTGACACTAATCGTGCATAATGTTGTTCTGATTTTTATAATAGTTTTAATCGGTGGAGGGGCACGTGACCATGTGACCTAAAGGCAGAACCGCGCCTGCTACTATATGTGAAACGTCGCTTCATTTTAAACAACGTTTGTTATGTACATGCTGTGCATTGAGTGACGGACACCCGCGCAGACCGACAACGAACCTACCGGTTACCGTAGTTGCTTGCCAGCAGGGAACTAACGTAATATAATTTTCGTCATTACTCCTGTATACTCGTGGTTATTCGTTGGTTAGAAGACGAGAGAGACGTCAAGCTGCCATTCTATGGGATATTTGCGGAATACCGTTGGAGGTTACATCGCCTTCGAAGTGGCTGTTAATATTTCAACACCGGTCGAGTTGGCCGTGCGGTTAGGGGCGCTCGGCTGTGAGCTTGCATCCGGGAGATAGTGGGTTCGAATTCCACTGTCGGCAGCTCTGAAAATGTTTTTCCGTGGTTTCCTATTTACACGCAAGGCAAATGTTGGGGCTATACCTTAATTAACGACATGGCGACTTCCTTCTCATTCCTAAGCCTTTCCTATCCCATCTTCGCCATAAGACCTATCTGTGTCGGTGCGAGATAACGCAAATAGAAAAAAAGAATTACATTGTGGCCGCTATAACCAGTCAACAATGGACAAGGTAGTGGAAGGAATGTGACAAGCGAGACTTTCCACAGAACGTATGTCTCCTCTAAAGAAAATATTAGTTCCTTTCTATTTTGATCATATTATGTTAAGGCAAGGCGTGATGAACTACTGGCATTTTTGCGGAGATAGAGACTGGAAAGGTAGAAAATATCAGTCCACTTCCATTCTTATAAAATTATGTTAAAGCAAGGAGAGATGAAATACTGTCATTTCTGCGAAGATAAGGACTGTAAGTTCAATCAATATAAGAACTCACGGATAGAGCAGAGATATACCGTCGTCTTAAAGATATCATGTCACGACAAGAGAGTTTTCTTTTCAGGCATATTCACTGGACGACCTTGATGTATACGAGTTCACGAATGAATTCAGTATGTTATATATGTAAATATTCCTGATTCAACTTTTCTATTACAAGCACAAAGAACCCGAAGTGGGAAGACATGTCATTTAATACGGTAGCAATGATCGTCACATTCTTTAACGTGTATTTCACTTGAAATTGAAAGCTCTCATGTACTTACTAAACGAAGGTCAAATATTTGGGCAAACTATTGTATGTCTTCGGTTGAGTGTCAAATGTGAGGTTTACCTGTAATTGTACGCACCGAGTTTAGGATACTAGCTGCCAACATTGATAAGGTCATTAGCGCTGAACTGTCAGAAAAATAGAATGTCACAAAGCTTTCCACCTTTTTAAAAAATCACATTCTATAGTGCACGGACTACGAGGATCTCGGGAGTGGCGCTTGCAATATATCAAAGACGTTCTATATTCAGATGGTATTCATGAGTTTTGATCAACTGAACACACATGGGGGCGATGGACAGTATTCTGATCGGCGTTAGGAGTCCTTCAACAGGGGGTATTCAATGAACCTGATGATTAACCACTTCATATTCTACATGGCATGATCTATCTGTATAGCTGTTTCAGCTATGGTGTGTGGAATCTGTCCCTTTCCGTCAATGATGGCTGATTCTGCTGGTAATAATCAAAAAAATATGGAGAGAAACGGTGTGTTATTTAGCTTTTGTGCCCCAATCGGAAGTTGTTCAGGAATTTCAAATGTTTTTCTGGTGATGTTCAACAGGAATTCCTCCCAGCAAGTGATTATTTTGAAATTACTCACATGGAAGAACAAGGGGATGCCAACAAGCAATTCCTCTTCAATATCCAGTAGAACAATAGCACAAATACGGTTCACTACTTCAGTGACTTTTGAGGATTAGTAACCTTTCCGAGGGGTAGTATAATCGCCTACAAATTGTGTGGGATGCCATCATCTAAGTCCTTATTAGTTCTTAACCGAAGTACAAAAGAAACACGCAGATACTGAAACAATAGTAAACCAATAATAACTTGGTCAAACAGTAACAAAACTGCAATACTGCCATCAAAATTACAGAATCCCACACTTTTAACATTGTTTCCCAAATTCCATCAATATAGAGTGTACTTAGCGCATAATCTAACATGTTATTTCATTTGCAACAAGCGTGTTTGCAAATGTTTTACTCGATAATCCACCTTTGTTTGGGGACAGCAGTTTTATGAATTAAATTTATTAGGAAGAATGAACTGGGAAAGGCATTTGCTAATCTGATATATCCTGTACTTAACTTTGTCGTTCTAGAAGGACAACTTCCCCACCAGCCGCATTATGCATTTCTTCACCTAAATCTCTGGTACCTACAACATCATCACATGAAGTTAGGGTTTATAGGATGATTATTCTCAAATATCTTCTTTAACGTTAGGTCTATCAAAATACTGTATATAGCAATTGCTTAAGAATATGTTATTCCTGTTCGTTTATGCCATATATGCATTTATCGTACGACGGGTAATAATGGAGACATTTATGAAAACTTGGATTTTTAAGCTAAGTCCCATGAGACACTTAATCACTTCTGGGTGGGTTAACGGGAAGAACAAACATACCATTTTACTCCTTAAGATACAACAGGTAATAAGAGAGGTATCATTAACTATGGTTTTCGTGAGTCTTCAGTCATAGTGTCACGCCACAAACAATATTTAACTCAGAAGCAGGGAGAATTTTCCACAACTTTGGAGCGGGAACTGTACTGTGGAATTTATTCCGAAATCGTCATTCTGTCTCGGCGTTGTTCACCTTTAACGTACTTCACATTACTGCCACGTGCTTTCAGAAAGAAAATACCTCTTTAACATGTCGTATTAAACGTGTGAAAATTCCATGTTACTTCGCATACATTCAATGAAGGAAACGCAATTCATTGCAAAATGTCGTGCAAAGAACGGGTACAAATGCTAGTATGAAATGGCGTATGGCTTTTAGTGCCGGGAGTGTCCGAGGACATGTTCGGCTCGCCAGGTGCAGGTCTTTTGATTTGATTCCCGTAGGTGACCTGCGCGTCGTGATGAGGATGAAATGATGATGAAGACGACACATACACCCAGCCCTCGAGCCGGCGAAATTAACCAATGATGGTTAAAATTCCCGACACTACCGGGAATCGAACCCGGAACCCCTCTCACCAAAGGCCAGCACGCTAACCATATAGCCATGGAGCCGGACACAAATGCTAGTTGTATATAAATATGAGAAATACCAAACTCATGATAATTGATTGAGGAGCTTAAATCCAACTCACAGGTCGTGCAAGAAGTGGGTATTAATTTTGTGTAGACTGGTTCAGAATTCATTGACACGGCAGACAGCTGGTAAGGTAAAAATGCCAGTTATCCTGGGTGGATTTGCCATGAATAAGGTTACTAAGATCTGACAGAACAGGATAGTATATATATAAAATTACGATGATTCGATTGGCTGAAACACTGGTGTTCTTTGTCGGTTTACGGGGTTGAGAAACTTGGACCGTCCGAGTTAAAGACTAAACTCATATCGATATATTTGAGATGTGATGCTACGTGTAATTTGGACTGAAATATGGCACTCTTCATTCTCTCTTGCCTGTACCCCTCCGCTTCTCTCTTCATCATCACCTCCTCTTCCAGATGTTTCTTTCCCTCTTAATAACTCTATTTCCTTCTCATTGTTGCCCACTCTCCTGTTCGATTCCTCAGTCTTCGTTTCTAGCCATTTCTTCATGTTCCTTATCTCCTTTCTCTGCTCCTCCATCATGTCCTTTACTTCCTGTACCTTATCCCATTGACACTTTCCCTGCATTACTTCACTCACTACCACCTGAAGTGCTGCCAAGTCCTCCATGCTGAATTTTCCGCTGGTATTTGGGCCTGGGTTTAATTCCACCCCCCCCCCCAATAACCAGCAGCACCGCTAGCACTGTCACTACCAGCACCGCTTCATCCATTTTTACTCCTCCTTTTCTTAACACCCATCCATTCTTGTTCTCCTTCCTCTGCTTCACCTGCCATTTCCCAGTCTCGGCCCGGTACTGCTCAGTACCGACCATGTTTACGGCACACACTGCACCACGCGACTTCAGTCCTCGGCTGCTCGAGCTAGACTGTTGGACTGAAATAAGAATGAAATCTTCCTTTACTGAAGAACTGAATATTGAGAAACGTCTTTCCTGTGGTGTCTGCGAAA
Source organism: Anabrus simplex (assembly GCF_040414725.1). Lineage (NCBI taxonomy): Eukaryota > Metazoa > Arthropoda > Insecta > Orthoptera > Tettigoniidae > Anabrus > Anabrus simplex. The sequence continues at coordinate 402,972,468 of NC_090265.1, read as the reverse complement.
TAATCATTCAGTTCTTTTGACACATTTAAATCGGAAAGTCAGAATTTGGAGAAAACGATAATACAAGACAGAGATGAAGTCGGTAGACCACGAGTAAGGACAGCAAGTTGATTGACAGGTAAGTTGTTTTTGTTATTGTGGATTTACGTCGCACCGACACAGATAGGTCTTATGGCGACGATGGGATAGGAAACGCCTAGGCGTTGGAAGGAAGCGGCCGTGGCCTTAATCAAGGTACAGCCCCATCATTTTCCTGATGCGAAAATGGGAAACCACGGATAACCATCTTCAGGGCTGTTGACAGTGGGATTCGAACCCACTATCTCCCGGATGCAAGCTCACAGCCGCGCGCCGCTAACCGCACGGCGAACTCCCCGGTATAGATGAGTTTATGATCATCACGGACTTCACCTTTTCCATTTCGCCAAAGATGTAATATTATTACACAAGCACAAATCAATGTCGTCACGTAACTCAGAAATGAGTAAATCAGTGAGGATGGTCAATTCGTTTCGGTCTCTACACAATACCTCATGGGGATCAAATAAGGAAATACATTGATTGCGGTTATCATATGAACGGGGTTGTAAATAACGGATCGATAACATTGACTCAAAAGGGGTAGATATCTGATATAATGTTCACTGTTTCTAGTGTAGATATTCATGCTGATTTCAAATCTGAAAACCATTTTCCTCTACCACATCAAGTTTTGAAGATGTTGACAAAGTTTTATTTTTCATGGGACAGTGTTCATCGAAAATTGATTTCATTGTTTTTCGTTATTTTTCATACAAAGCCGAATATCTTTGTCTCCTTTTCTGCGTCAGTGACAGTCGATATTATGATGTCTAGAGATTGCATAAATTCACCAGATCTGTTTTGCTGCGTGTGCGGCTATGTAACAGACAAATCCAATATGTGCCATGTAGTGCATTTGCACTAATCTTAACTAAAGACATTTTCATTAGTGCTCCATGTAGCAATCAGTGCTCTAGTGAAACTTCTGTCTGTGAGTTGTTTTCCTTGATACAATGTTAAACATATGTAAATAGTTGACGTCGCATACCGGTATCTCAAGAACGGTGGGCGATAGAAACAAATGGTTTGCATATTTTGAATCAACATGTTTCAGTTGTCTTAGAAGGCGTGTTAGATACCAAAATATCCACGGAGAGTAATTTTTTGTTGATGAACGTAATTTTCCTAAGTTTAAAATCATTTAAGAAAAGACTAGGTAAAACATTCATAGAGAATCTGCCACTTGCGTGACAGCCCTAAATGTAGATCAATTATGATTGATGTATTGATTGATTTATTGGATTGGTTGACTGAAATCAAAACACGTGGTCATTTATACAACATCTGTTAACGCCCATTATTTACTAACGTTCTGGGTGCAGTGAACCACTGTGTTTCTAAATGTTGAAGTTACTTGGATATCCCAGGTATAGTCCCAAGTAATGACAGCTTCACACTGTGCTACAGAAACCACAGTAACACAGATATCAGGCATGTTTCTTGTTCTGTCTAATGAAGATTTTCGTAAAGCCTATAGAGATTGTCATGCTTAACGTTGCTTGTATAGAATTGTATGTGTTTAAAAATGACTAAAAATTTGCATATAAGATTATCATCTCAAAACTGTCTCAGTAAAGGTCGCCATTCCTGCAATGAACTATTCTCTTGCCCAGAGAAAGCATTGTATCAGAGTTAGCTTGTTTTACTAGCCCGTTCTTTCACTGTTGCAATTCTCGTTTCTCATAAGTTACTCGTTTACCTTGTTATCGTATGTAAAAAATGCCAGGCGTAATTAAATGCGGAGATATTTTAAAATGTGGGAACGAAACAATAATTGGATTTTTTCTATCTGAAACAAAGAAATGGCGTGACATTTCACAGGCATGCTTTAAGGAAACGGTTGTATTCTTCATGCAGTATTTGTTTCTTCATTGACTTACGCCACTGTGTTAAGTAACTGTCACCTGACTACATTGTTTGTAACAAGTAGCTCCTTGTGATCTTGGATGGCAGGAGTGACTGCTTTATTTATAAATATACCGGAACTCTACCATCCCATTTCAGAAGAAGGAAAATATCAAATATACCAGGCCTTTGAAGCTGTAGTTCTCTTGATTTCGACAAACATGAAGCGGAAATTAAACACTAAACACTACAAGTTTAAAATTGCCTTAATTTTCACCGAATAGTTAGTGGGACATAAAGCAAATTGCATAATTTGTATTATTATATGTGACAAATTCCGAACATTAGTCTTTCCTTTGAACTGGTGTGCCCCAGAAAATGTATAAGATAGGGTTGCATCCCAGTTATAAAGGAAAACTAGCCCATAACACCGGTGGAAACTTGGCGTCATCAGTGATGGAGTTTTCGAATACATACTTGACTAAAGTATTCATTTGGAGATTATCAGGAATTGTGTTGTGCGATTCAACAAAACCATCACCTATAGTATCTGGATGTAAATACTGCAAACGACAAGAAATATTTTAGATGTCCTAATTCTGATCTTTTATTCACGTTTCAGCCCGATGTTTACGATTTTCCGGAGCCAGGCCTGTCCCAAATGAAAGCTAGATGACAGAAGAAATTCTTAAGCTGATGGACCAGAGAAGGTCTTTTAACAACAAATATCCTGTAAAGTACAAACGTTTCAGAAGTTAATACGACAAAACATAAGCCATGCAAAAACAACAACTCTCTGCGGAAAACAACGAAATAGAATTACTGAATTCAAAATATGCTTTTTTCAATATGTGGAAGAAAGTGAAACATGTAACCGGCGCATACAGCAAGAAGGGTAGTGAAGTCCTCCATAATAAGAATGCTGACATCTTAGCGAGCACAGAGGAGAAACTGAAGGAATGGATGGAATATCTACAAAATCTCTTTAGATTTACGCAGAAATGAAGATCATGGTGCTTGGGCAGACGATGGTGTGGATGTCACACGTGCAGAAGTAGAGTATGCCATAAGAACAGCGAAGAATGGGAAGGCTCCAGGCCCTGATGAGAGGTATACTGAGATACTGAAACTGCCTGAGAAAGAAAAATCCCTTTCATTATTAGTTAACCTATTCAACAGTATTCAACGCAGAGGAACCATTCCTCGCAACTGGCTCAAATCAAATTTCGTAATATTGCCTAAGAAAGCCAATACAAAATTCTGCAATGAATATCGAACAATTAGTTTGATGAGCCACTTCTTAAAGTATTCCTAAAGGTCTTGCATTCGATAATTTATCATAAATGTGAGGAGAATATCGGAACTTCACAGTTTGGCTTTAGAAGTGGTTTTGGTACTACAGAGGCGTTATTCAGACTGCAGGTATTAGTACAACGGTGCCGAGATGTCAATGTCTATGTTTTTACTTGTTTCATAGACTACGAAAAAGCCTTCGATACAGTCCGCCATGACGAACTTATGAAAATTCTTCGAGAATTAGGACTTGATGAGCGGGACATACGTATTATTGATAATATCTACTGGAACCAGAGTGCTGGCATAAGAGTTGATGGTCGTGTATCGGAAGAAGTCCCAATTATGAAAGGAGTTCGCCAAGGCTGTATTCTTTCACCCATGCTTTTCAACATCTATTAAGAAAAGATTTTTCTAGATGTTCTTTACGGAAAGACTCAAGGAGTTGTGGTTAATGGTTTCATCATAAATAACATCAGGTATGCCGATGACACTGTGCTACTTGCAACCAATCTCCATCAGGATCTAGAGAAAATATTTAATGCTGTCATTGAAGCCAGCAGCGCCATGGGCTTGGGGCTTAATGTAAAGAAGACCAAGTGGATGGTTATAAGCAGGAAAGAAGATGGCATTCGAGGTAATCTCACAGTAACAAAGGACCAGATCGCAAGAGTGGCAACATTTAAATACCTGGGATGTCACATCAATGATGACTGGGACGTTGCTCATGAGATCCGATGCAGAACTTCTTTTCAGAGACATACAAACCTTTCCATTACACTACGGACACGACTACTCCGGTGCTACGTTTTCAGCGTTCTGTTATACGGCGTTGAGGTATGGACACTAACTAAGACCATGTGAAAGAAGTTGCAACCATTCGAAATGTGGACGTATCGAAGGATGCTGAAGATACCTTGGGCAGCTAAAATGACCAATATAGAAGTTTTCCACCGTATGAACATAGAACCAGAAATTCTCACTAACATCAAGAGAAGGAAGCTAGAATACTTTGGTCATATGATGCGGAACAGTAATACCACCTTCTGAAAGTAATACTCCAAGGGAAAATTAATGGAAAACGTGGTCCGGGGAGAAGTAGGAAATCGTGGCTCGGCAACTTGAGCCAGTGGTTTGGGCTGACAAAGCGTGCTATGTTCAGAACAGTTATGAAGAAACAACAGATCATGCTACTGATCACCAAAGTTCTTCGAGGACATGGCACATGAAGAAAAAGAAGAAGCAGAAGATTTAAGACGCGCGTTCGGAAACACATTCCTTACAGCAGTTAGAGCTGCTAATTCAAAATCTAAAATTATATATTCAGGGTTAAAATTGTTTTTTCATGTAGCTTGCGAAATCCGTTCAACATGTTTTCATACATTTCAACAGTTTTGGATAAATGTAAACAAAATATAATTTGAATGTGTCCGGCATTTGTATATGAGTGGACTCGCATAAAATGTGCCATCTGCTAATATGGTATTGCAATTATAGCATAAAATAATTTAAATTTTTTCACGCGTAAAGAACACCATTTTGTTGTTATGATCTACGTAGAAACATTTCTCATGTCTGTTACTCAAAATATTTAACTCGTGTAATTGTTCTAGTGCCTCGTCAGCAGTAATTTCCATCGTTCTCTGTACATTGATATACGAATACTGTTGATGTTTCCTTTGAGAATATAATTTACATTTGACTTACAGAGTTCCTGACGAATAATTTTACGTGGTTGTATAGTCAGGTCCTCTGCAGCTAAGCGTTTACAACTGTTTCTAATATGATTTTCCATACACTGTTCGGTTTCACTTTCATGCGTACGTAAACCTTTTGTAAACACGACTTCATTAGCATATGAGTTAGTCTGTAATGTAGCTACACAGTTCTTAACAGTACAACGCCACGATATACTGTATTTCCAGTACTCATTACACGTTCTCTACGGTGTTTAAAATTATCCCACACTACGCATTGCACTCCACGGTTGGTCACTGTTTTCACAAGCTCCATGCCGGCACTAGAACTGACACTGAAGAACGTCTACGTATATTGTTACCCCGGCAATACCTACTGCCCAACAGTACTGCCACATAAGCACCATATAGGCTGTGTTCGTAATACTGTTCATCAGTGCTGCCACACCTGTATCATACGGGCGTGTTCGTAAATTCAAAAATAAAAAATCGATGATAGACACTATCTTTTTTACGAATGATTTATATGCCATAGTTAGAGCGTAGAGCCATGCCGTGGAATATGTATTCAAAACCCTTCATTGGGATATTGAAGGAATAAAAATCAACGGGTTATATTTGAACCACCTGCGTTTTGCCGATGACATTGTGCTCATAAGTGAAACTCTAGATGAGCTAGAAAGCATGATCCACGAATTAAAAACTGCCTCTGCTAAGATTGGTTTGGAAATGAACATTAATAGAACAAAAATACTAAGTCAAGACAGTCAACCACTTAAAATGGGAAACCAATATATAGAAGCTGTCGATGAGTACATCTATCTTGGACACAAGATAAAACTTGGAAAAGACAACCAACGTGCAGAAATTCCTCGCCGAATAGGTATGAGTTGGATAGCATTCCGAAAACTAAGATTCATCCTGACCAAAGAGGATGTTCCAATTAGCCTGAAGACCAAGATTTATAATACGTGCGTGCTGCCAGTTACTATTTACGGTCTGGAAACGATGACTCTGACGAAGGAAAGTGCTCGCAAGCTTCAGTGAACACAACGAGCCATGGAGCGACAGATGCTAGGGATCAGCCTTAGGGATAAGATCCGTTCAGAGGACATCAGGACCAAGCTCGATAGCTGCAGTCGCTTAAGTGCGGCCAGTATCCAGTATTCGGCAGATAGTAGGTTCGAACCCCACTGTCGGCAGCCCTGAAAATGGTTTTCCGTGGTTTCCCATTTTCACACCAGGCAAATGCTCGGGCTGTACCTTAATTAAGGCCACGGCCGCTTCCTTCCTACTCCTAGCCCTTTCCTGTCCCATCGTCGCCATAAGACCTATCTGTGTCGGTGCGACGTAAAGCAACTAGCAAAAAAAAAAAAAAAAAAAAAAGAAGAGGACATCAGGAGAACTAATGTAACAGACATCCTAGAGAGAGTGGCAAGACTAAAATGGCAATGGGTAGGACACGTAGCTCGACAAGACTACAACAGGTGGACCTCTAGGATTGTAAGGTAAGGTACAGCCCCACGGAGACCATGGGAACACAAGATAGGCATTGGAAGACCCCAGAAGAGATGGCTCGATGACATAAAGCTGTTGGCTAGAACACGCTGGTTCCAAGTGGCTCAAAACCGAAGACGATGGAAGCATGTTTAAGAGGCCTATATCCATCAGTGCATTGAAATAGGTTAGAAAAAAGAAGAAGATGATGATTCATTCTTGCCGTCGTGTAACCTGCATTTTTGCGGTTATGTCACGGTATCCCACGGTCAGTTTTACGCAAATGGCATGTACCCAATCAGAAAGAATGCTTTCCCAGAGATTACATGCAACACATGTCAAGCTGACCGGTCTGTAATTATCCGCTTTATGTATCCCTTGTACACTGGGTCTACTATAACAATTTTTCATTCATTCATGCATGCATTCATTTAGTATAGCTCCATCACGCAAACAGTAATCAAGTAAGTATTTCAGATACAAGGCTATATCCCAGCACATTGCCTTTAGCATATTCCCAGAAATCTTATCAGTCCCTGTAGCATTTATAACATCTGAACAGCCGACGTGGCGACGGTTTGTCCACAGGTGCCCACAACATTTTGAAGGACAACGTTAGAGGCACGGATCTGATGAAGGAAGGAGAAAAATCAGAGATTCTTTTTTCTGCTATTTGCTTTACGTCGCACTGACACAGATAGGTCTTATGGCGACGATGGGATAGGAAAGGTCTAGGAATGGGAAGGAAGCGGCCGTGGCCTTAATTAAGGTACAGCCCCAGCATTTGCCTGGAAATCAAAGAACTGAGCACCCGGTTCTACAACAAAGAGCTTTGGCAGTGTTGACGTGCCAGTACTCTGGCAGAGCTTGTTGCTCTAGAATTGGTTTCTTTAGCATCTATGAACCCATTACCAGCAACAGTGATGCAATCCGAAGACAGTCCGTGAGGGAAGCTAACAATAATAATAATAATAATAATAATAATAATAATAATAATAATAATAATAATAATAATAATAATAATAATAATAATAATAATAATAATAATAATAATGGCATAAAATGTAAACCTTTTGAAAGAGATTGCAGTGAAAGTTGGACTTCAGATATCTTTTGAGAAGACCACATTTTTGACAAGCATTGGAAATTCGCCTACATTATTAATAACTCAATATGGAAAAATCGACAGGGCAGACAAGTTTAAGTACCTGGGAGAAGTAATTCAAATTAATTGTCTAGAAAAAAGAAGCAAATAAATCAAGAGTAAGGAAATTGGAAAATTCTTACCAACTGACCAAGGACAACTGTAATTAATAATCTCTCCATCAAAACTAAAATTAGGTACTACAACACGGTATTCTCTATGATATAGAGTGTATGTTCTTCATGAAAACAGGAGAAGTAAAAGAGCTAGAGAAAAAGAAATGGACATTTAAAAAAAATCTGGGGCCCATTAAAAACTGAAAATGATGAGTTCAGACACAGGAAGAATGGGGAAATCTACAAAAAAATGAAGAAACTGAAATAATGTCTGATACGATCAAGAAGAGGAGAGTTAAGTTCTTTGATCACATAATGATGGATAATGTCAGACTCACAAACCAACTTTTAATCACGTTGAAAAGAGTAAGAATCGCAATCATTGGATGCAAAGTATTAAGAGAAACATAGCAGAGATGGGAATAACAGCAAATATACTGTAATACTAGAGAGAACAAATTTTAGGAGACTGACACAAAATTTCATCGGTTTCCAGGAGAAGGAAAGGAAGGAAAGGAAGAAAAGGAATAACATCTGGACAGGAGAGAAGGAAAATACGTAATGAAATAATGAAGAACTATTGGAAAGCAAGAAAGGAAATAAACAGAAATGATTGCAATGGGTTATTTTACGCAGCTGTGAGCTTGCATCAGGGAGATAGTGGGTTCGAACCCCAGTGTCGGTAGCCCTGAAGATGGTTTTCCGGTGGTTTCCCTTTTTCACACCAGGCAGAAATAGAAGAGCTAGAGAAAAAGGAAAGGACATTTCTAAAAAAAATCTGGGGCCCATTAAAGACTTTAGGCCTTTACTAACACATCGTCGCCATAAGGCCTATCTGTGTCGGTACGACGTAAAGCCAATTGTATAAAAAGATAGTTCGGTGGCCAGAATCGATAAAATAATAATAATAATAATAATAATAATAATAATAATAATAATAATAATAATGGCATCTGGCCTCCGGAGAGCCCTAGTGGAGATCATTCGAGTCGAAGCCCATGGGCGACTTATGCGTCTATGGGAATAGGGCCCTGCCTATGTTGAAATCTAATGCCGAAGACGGCACAAAAACCCGGTCCCCAATCCAGAAGAAATAACCAATTAAGTTTTAAAATCCTCGGCCCTACCTACTGTACGATGAAATCTAATGTTAATGAAGTCACAGACACCCAGTCCCAGAGCCAGAAGAAATAACCATGAAGCTTAAAATCCTCTGTCCGACCGGAATCGAGTCCAGGACCCCATGGACAAAATGCCAGCATGTTAATCAGCCACAGAGCCGGACACTTATTATCGTGATTTATTTATTTATTTATTTATTTATTTATTTATTTATTTATTTATTTATTTATTTATTTATTTATTTATTTATTTATTTATTTATTTATTTATTTATTTTTCAATCTCATCTCGCAACGCCAGTTCTCTAGCTGTCACTTTCTCGTGCTAGCTACATCGATAAGGTGTCCTGCCGCTGGCGAAGCAAGATTCCTCCTCGTGATTACTGGTGCGAAATGAACAAGCACTTCTTTGGATGTAGTGTATTGGCAATCACATCAAGAGCTGTAAGAATTAATGAGCCATAATAAATCGATTGGTCATCATGGTCTTAATGCCGTTGTTAACTGGTAACATATATCTTCTTCACCAGATAAATATATAAGCATAAGGTAAGTCGGAATAAATTATTACTGTTAGTACCATTGCAGACGAAGATGATTCCTGCATTTTAGTCGTAATAACCGCTATTTAAAACAAATGTTCATGGTTAACTGTTATCTGCAGAATATAATATACAGTACGGTATCTGAGGTTTGTCTAGGAGCTGAGCAATTTCAAAATCAATACAGAACCCCTTCAGGGGCATACATCCTGAGAACACAGATTGGTGACCACAGCTGCCGAAGCTGAGTATGGAATCTGTTTCACATATTGAACGAGGTTTCTATATTTAAATCTTCCTTATGCGACCTTTCTTGGTCATCACTTGTTATCTTCCACACCGATAGCATTAGGTTTGCGATTTCTTTTATTCTCCTGTGTTATACAAATAACCTTTTTTAGCTGATTCTTTCTTTCTTTCTTTCTTTCTTTCTTTCTTTCTTTCTTTCTTTCTTTCCTGTAAGGGTCGCCTCGTATAAGAGAGGCTGACCATGCCGTTGTATTCTACCTACCAATCACACTCACCACCATGTGAGCATGGATTGACGACCATGGAAGCCGTGCCTTACACTGGACTAATTTAATCTAGAATGATCTAATCAGTACACACACTTCACTAATTAGTGGCTATGTACAAAAGGCTCTTGTCCTCACAGCAGGTCTCTGGCTGGCTGGCTGGTATTTACCTGGATTGGGTGATCCTTCCGTAATCTTAATTGACAGTTCTCACCTTTCACTTGGCTTCGCACGAACCAATCACTTCACACAAACAGCTCCAATGTGGACAGGTTCGAACCCACGAGCGTTAGGTATTGGAACGCACGACGACTGTAGATGTGGCTTCTCTCCAGATAAGACCGATAATTTGCACAATCAACTCATGTGTCGGCAGCACAGCTCAACGCAAACCACTGAACAACGACAACTCCAGCACTACCCTTGTTCCTTTTATATGTCTGGTGATAAACTCCGAGTATCTTCAGGGTGCGCCCAGAATAGGAACGCTGTAGTTTCATCTTGCAGAAAATCCACGAAGACATCAGACGTAAAGCACAATATAAGCCGAGGTCGTCACATGCCCTCAGGCCGGCTGGGAGGTCTCCGGCATGACTCACTCATCCCTTCCAATAAAATACCGGAGGGGATCTTCCGGAATGCTGCCGGTCGCATGAATACGTAGCACATGGTTCCAGCATCAACAATACACGATTACGGCCTGCTACTTGAGGTTACTCACTGCCATTATTCCATGAATACAAATGAAATATTAATTTAATTGGTTTTGTGTCCAACTAACTACTTATAAGGTTTTCGGAGAATTTTGTCTCGCAGGAGATCTCTTATGGGCTGGTAAATCTACCGACACAAGGATTAACACCTTCAAATACTATCGGAGTTGGTCAGAATCGAATCCACCGACTTGGGCTTAGAAAGCCGTCTGAGCCACTCTGCGTGGCACACCGAAGTTGCTCCATGTATTTCACAAAATGGCGAATTCAGACAGCAAAATATATGTTGATAAGAGGAATCAGTGTATTACTGTAATCGAATCAGTTTCAAAGCAGTGAAGATATTAGTTTCTTAGAGTCGGGGACGGTATCGGTATCTCACCGTTAGATAGGCTGAGTGGATTCGAAACAGCTAAAAATCCCTGACCTGGCCGGGGCCACTGGGTCAAAGACGGGCAACCTACGCGTACACCGCGGGGCCGGTTAGAACCATAGAGCCCATACCTTACTTTTCCCTTTCTGTAGTTCTCTAACTGGGCTCAGGCGGCCAGTACCACCGTCTGAGCGACTCAGCTCGGCTCTGTGAAGTCTATTTGATAACCTGTGCTGCTATAGTGGCTAAACCGAGTGCATTTATGATTAAGTGGGCCTAGGAATAAGAAGAAAGCGGTTGTAGACTGTGCTGTATTTTAGGTACCATTTCATTATTCGTGTGAAATGAAGTGGAAAATCACGGAAAGCCAGTTGTTAGATGGATGAGAGTGGGAATTTAAACCACACACTGTGTTTAATATTAAATATTATTATTATTATTATTATTATTATTATTATTATTATTATTATCTTCTTATAAATAAAGTTGTTCGTGTCTGTTTGCCTGTTCCACCATCACGTCGAAACGGCTGGATAGATCTCAACCAAACTTCATATTTAGAGTATACTGACCCCGGGGAAGGTTTCGATATGCATATCATTTTAAAATCTTTGAAAAGACGGGGGTTTTATAGGAAAAACGGTTTTCCTCCATTTTCTCTTATACTATTATAGGCAAAATATCGAATTTGTCGTATAAGGACGAGACAAAGCTCAATTTAATCCTCTTGACGCAAAGAACAAAACTCGGTAAGCCCTACGGGCCCGAAAACCATGTTTTAAGGCCCTAAAACCAACCGTTACGGAGATATTGGCACCACACTACCCCTGCTCTATGAATCGGGTAAAGAAATTAACTGCCGTAACCATGGTAACGTCAGCTCCAGGATTCTAGAGCAGTGAGATTATGTACTGTATGTACGGTTGGGCATAGCTGCCAACCAAAATTGGTACAAATAAGACTTAATATCTGGAAAAAAATATACTGTTGTGTAAGGCACTCATAGGACTCCTTTGGGCGGGAATGGAAAGGGGGTGAAGTACGAGTGTAAAAATCTTACTATATATAGAAATGGAAGTGTGTGTGTAAATGACACATCTCCAACTAAATCACTGGAGCAATTTCAACCAAACTTGGTACACGTATGACTTACTATCGGGAGACGATCACTGTGGAGGGTAAGCCATCCCTAGCGCCCTTAAGGGGCGAGGGTCGGGGGGGGGGGGGGGTAGTTACAATAATAATCGAGAATAGTGTCGAATTCATAGTTTTCGGGGTCGCTGAGTTGAAAAGTAATACTCTAGAATTTTTTAAAGTCCAGCCCCCTTTTAGGTGGTGAGCAAAGGGTGGGGGGGGGGTGAGATATAGAAATAATTAAAAACAGTTTCAAATCCATAGATTTCAGGGTCTCTGAGATGAATAGTATTACTCCGGATTTTTTTGCAAATCCAAGTGGGGAGCGAAGGGGGTGAGATATAAAATTAATCGAAAAACTACATATAAAAATGTTATCTTCTTCTTCTTACTATATATAAAAATTGATGTATGTGTGTGCGTGGGTGTGTGGGTGTGTATATGACACATCTCCTCCTAAACCACTGGAGCAATTTCACCAAACATGGTACACTTATCAATTAGTATCAGGAGACAAACCGCGTGAGGGTAAGACACCCCTAGCACCCTTATGGGCAGGGGGCGAGGGGGGTGGTAAAAATAATCTTATAAATAAAGTTGTTTGTTTGTTTGTTTGTTTGTTTGTTTGTTTGTTTGTTTGTTTGTTTGTTTGTTTGTTTGTTTGTTTGTTTGGCTTAAGTGCGGCCAGTATCCAGTATTCGGGAGATAGTAGGTTCGAACCCCACTGTCGGCAGCCCTGAAAATGGTTTTCCGTGGTTTCCAATTTTCACACCAGGCAAATGCTGGGGCTGTACCTTAATTAAGGCCACGGCCGATTCCTTCCAACTCCTATCCCTTCTCTGTCCCATCGTCGCCATAAGACCTATCTGTGTCGGTGCGACGTAAAGCAACTAGCAAAATAAAAAAAATAAAAAATGTTTGTTTGTTCCACCATCACGTCGAAAGGGCCGGATAGATCTCAACCAAACTTCATATTTAGAGTATACTCACCCCGGGGAAGGTTTTGATATGCATAACATTTTAAAATCTTTGAAAAGACGGAGGTTTTATAGGAAAACCACAACGGTTTTCCTCCATTTTCTCTTATACTATTGATTTTCTGCAAACTCTGTGGACCGTATGTTAAAGGTCTCTTCTTCATAAACAACTTTCGTTATGTTCATAATTTACCTTACTCTTCAAATGACGGAGAAATTTACTATTTTCTGCCGATACCATGCTCGGCATTGAGTGACCGACAGAGCGATAACGAATATATGGGTTACCATGGCAACGTCTCTGACTGCTTGCCAGCAGGGAAGTAACGTATTGCCATTTTCCTCATCATTCCTTTAAATTCGTGGTTGTTCCTTGGGTAGAAAGCAAGAGAGTCGTCAATCGGCCATTCTGCGGGATATTGGCGGAATATCATTGGAGGTTATAACCATCCTCGAATAGCTTAAGTAATAACACAAATATTTATCTTCTTATCTGATTACCTAAGAATCCCTGCGCTTAAATTTCTCTCCGATTACCGCTTTCTTATATCCATAACTCACACCGGCATAATTTATTGAGGAGCATTTGATTTTCCAATACATTCACTTGGTATTTATATATTTGTCGTCATCCGGATGTCCTCAGTTATAATCCATTTTCTATTCATTTCAACTTACTAAACTGTATTATTTTCTTCCTTAATTACCACGTATGTATGCGAGTGCTAATCCCGAATGCTGTACACTCTTTCCTTTGAGGAAATATTCTAAGCTATGCAAATGTATAACTTTTGGCCCAGGAAAATTCCGAAATATGGATGCAATTTTAACGGCGGTGCAGACCTTCGTTTCGGGGTAATTGGTGGCTAATCAGTAAGTCGTATCACAAGTCACAAAGCAAATGGCGTTTCATTTTGGAGAGATCTACAACTTTTGTCCTATGACTTTTCGTCGTATTTCTATCCCTAATACATTACATACAAGTTGATTTTGTACTTTTACACGTATATGTTATCATTTGGCACACTTATAGGAAAGGTAGAATCATGACATTCGGCACGCACATTGACATGACCATTGGCAATGTTATAGCCAAATTTTATGATTCTAGCTGTCACATGAGAATCAAAAATATAAAGTAGCATCCAAAAACTGTACAAGATTTCACCCCATTCAATGACCCTAACTCAATCTAACCCATGAATATAGGAGATACGAGAAGATGTCATAGGACCAACTATGTAGAGCACTGAAAGGGGCGTCTGACGGTGAAGTCCGTTTGTAGATACGTCGTACAGTTACAAAGCAGTAACTATCGAAATAAAGGTCTGCACTTCTAGAGTGTGTCTGTACATTGACAATTTTGGCGAAATTTCCGTACAGTTATCCGTTTCAGGTGTAATAATGACCATCTGCATATATTCAGTTTTGGTGTCTGTCTGTCTGTTTGTTTGTTTGTCTGTTTGTCTATAACTTGGAAACTACTGGATATATTTCCACCAAACTTGATATTTAGAATCCACCTGTCCTTTGGTAGGTTTTAGGGCAAATATTGTTTCTAAATCCCTGAATTGACTGGGGGATTATACGAAACCGTCATTTTGCATTCTCACAAAATACAGACAACCAAACTTAATGTAAATTTACCTGCCTTAATGGAAATTCATTTCTAAGCCATTTTCCTCATGTGCATCATTTCAATACGAGGATTAATAAGGAGATATCATTAACGGACCGTTTTCCGGTGGAAGTCCCACCGGACTTTGCGTGTAAAGCGTATGTTTTACAACTTGAAAACTACTGAAGATATTTGAGTCAAACTTTACATTAACATCCACCTGTCAAACGCTACGTGTTAATCGTCAATAACATTTCATGTTCCCGGAATGGACTGGCGGTTTATAGGAAACCGAAATGGTGATTTTACTCTTACACAATATATACAGTACAAGACCAACCTGACTGGAAATCGACCAAACGTGATGGAATTCCATCTCTAAAACTTTTTTTCATGTGCATTTTTTCGACAGGAGGATTAATAAGGGAGATATCATAAACGGTCCGTTTTTCCGGTTAAGTCCAGCGGATATAGCCCACAAGGTGTTGTACGTGGAGCAGGTTCCTTATTTATCTATGTAAATAAAATCGTAACTACTGTGTGCCTGTACATTGACTATTTTGTCGAAATTTTCGTACAGCTACACGCTTAAGGGGTAATAATGATCATCTGCATATTTTTTGGTTTAGTTTCTTGAAAGTCCTACTTTTTACACTTCTCACCGAAAACCCAGATTGCGGCATAATCTGCCAGTCGAGAAAGAAAACTGAAATTTGGCAAAATTTTATGTTTTAGCCTGTAACGGGCGGAAAACTTCCAAGAGCTTTAAATTTTTCCCTTTCTATCCCGAAGAATATCGAAATATGGAGGCAATTTTAATGATGGTGCAGACCTTCGGGAAGTATTATCACATAACGGATGGCACAATCCCCGTTCAATTTGGAGTGATCTACAACCTTGGTCTTACGACTTTTTGTCGTATTATATCCATTTTACGTTTGATTTTTCTCTATTTCTCGATGTTAAGTAAAGTTGTACTTTTCACATACATAATTCATACCTTCCATCACTTAGAGGAAAGATAGAATCATCATACTCTACACGAAAATTGGTCCACCCAGTTGCCATATGTGAGCCAAATGCTATGTATGTAGCTGTCACTTAATTATCCGAAAAGCAATGCAATGTGAGATAATCTTACACAAATTTTACCCTATTCCAAGTTTCTAACTCATTCTGATCCATGAATAGATGAGATATCATAAGACCAGCAATTTAGACCGCTAAATCCGGCGTCTTATGGTACAATCCTTTCTCGATATGATGTAACGTTTAGAAGCAGTTAATCTGTAAATGAAGGTCTGCAATATTGTAAACAAGCACATACTTTCGTATGTCGAACTATATATATTCACTGATGTCGATTTTGTAGCGATCGAGAAAGGGTGTGTCTGCTATTGTAATCAGTACTCCGCACACCGACTATGACTGGCAGTAGGAATGGAGTCCTTCTCCAATTCCTGTGTAACTGGCATTAATGAGGCAGGTCTACCATTGTAATGAATAATTCACTTCTCGATTTGACTTTCAGAAGGCAAGGGAGCATGCAGCATACAGTCTTTGGCTGTAGGCAAGCGTTCCCGCAGTTATAAACAGATGTACCCATCTAAAATGTGACTGGCATTAGGCATACTGGCCTGCTATTTTGATGGAAACTCATCAACTTGGTGTGACTGGCAGGAAGCTGGCTGGCAGTTGGAAAAGGGGCCTATCATTATAATGGTAACTGCACAACTCAATTTTGACTGGTTGTAGGGAAGTTTCCTGCCATTATAATAAAAACTCCTCAATTTGTAATATGTCTGGAAGTAGGAAAGGGGGGCTGCCATTGTAACGGAAACTCCCCAAATCGATTGTGACTGCGCAGTAGGCAATGGGGCCTGCAATTATAATGTAAACTTCCCAACTCGATTGTGAATGGCAGTAGGCAAGTGAGCCTGGCGTTATCATCACAAATCCGTAACAAGCACTTTACACTGGAAACAACGTATGGGGACCTCTCCATATTGTTTCTCGGATAACGCTAAGAGACATGCTATTTTAAAACAATCTTATTTACTGCATGTACAGTATTTACTTCAATATTCGTATACAATGCAGAATACCGTAGCGAAGCACGGGTACATTTGCTAGTTAAAATATATTATCTGAGACTGAAAGTTCTCTGCTCCATTCCCTGAAGTTCGTGACAAAGCTGCCAGCCAGTCGGAAAGCTTCTCTGTTAATCCCCAGTCGAACATGATAGCTGTGCGGCTATTGGTCCTGGTTTTTAGTAGCACTTTTTCAGATTTCACAATAAAAACACACATAAGAACAATAACATACGTCCTCTGTCAGTCTCCTTTCTCAGTTAATCAGAACCTATATGGGAGAGTTTCCGAAGTTGGACCTCCTTCGTTTTTCGTTGGGTATTATTAACGTAAACCTTCAAGTTGGCTCTACTGGTGACAAGTGCGCTCAACGACGCATGACCCAGTGGCCAGTCGGCTGTAGTACGTGAAGCAGTAATCACCCTCCCCCCCCCCCCCCCCGGCACTTACCGCTCTTGAAAGGGTTTTGGCCTGCGTAGCGACCGCTGCTCAGCCCGAGAGCCTGCAGATTACGAGGGGCCGTGTGGTCAGCACGACGAATCCTCTCGGCCCCCATCTCACCGTCAGATAGCTCCTCAATTCTAATCACGTAGGCTGAGTGGACCTCGAACCAGCCCTCAGGCCGAGAGTGACCTGGCAGGGAATCGAACCCGGGACCTCCGGGCGAGGGGCAGGCACGCTACCCCTACACCACGGGGCCGGCAAATAGTTACAGTTATTGTGTTCTCTTCATTTGTGTTATAAATATTGTGCTACCAATTATAAGCCGCTGTGTACGGTACGAGTAAGTATAAAAATGATCGACATTATATTGCTTAAGGGCCTTTTGTATGTTCCTGTACCATCATATTTTCTTACATGGTGTCCAGTTGCCAAAGTTGGACCACTGCGTGTTTCCTAATTTGGACCTGTCCATTTTAGAAGATCGTTACAAAAATTCATATTTATTGCACTTTTACAATAAGTAATAGTTACGGATTACTTTTCTAGATTTCCAAGATGGCAAAGAGGAGAATGTACGGGAAATGGACAGAAGATGAGTTGAAGGTCGCCGTGGCAGCATGCAGAAACGGTGACTATGGACTCAACGAGTGTGGCCGTGTATATGTAGTCCCTAAAGCTACATTAAAGAGACATGCTGACAGTAGAAACACGTTTTCAAATGAAGTTAAATAATTCGGAAGACAACGAATTTTCACGGCTGAGACGGAAAAAGTTATCGCTGACCACCACTTCTTATTTGAAGAGAGGTTTTTCGGGTTTACTCTCAAAGATGTTCGTAAACTTGCATTGAAATTAGCATAGCAATAAAAATTACCTCATAGTTTCAACAGAGAGAATAAAATAGCAGGAGGAAAGTGGTTTTATTTTATTCATTTATGAGCAGACTAGCACAAGCAAGGAAGAGCTTTCTTAAGAAAAGAAATTTGCTCACTTCAAACATTGATATCGGAATTAGAAAGATGTTTTTGAAGACCTTCGTGTGGAGTGTGGCATTGTATGGAAGTGAAACATGGACGATAACTAGCTCAGAAAGAAAGAGAATAGAAGCTTTTGAAATGTGGTGTTACAGAAGAATGCTGAAGGTGAGATGGATAGATCGAATCACGAATGAAGAGATACTGAATCGAATTGGTGAGAGGAGATCGATTTGGCTAAATTTGACGAAAAGAAGAGATAGAATGATAGGACACATCTTAAGACACCCAGGACTTGTTCAGTTGGTTTTTGAAGGAAGTGTAGGTGGTAAGAACGGTAGGGGTAGAACAAGGTATGAATATGACAAGCAGATTAGAGCAGATGTAGGATGCAATAGTTACGTAGAAATGAAAAGGTTAGCGCAGGATAGAGTGGCATGGAGAGCTGCATCAAACCAGTCTATGGACTGATGACTCAAACAACAACATTTATGAGACGAAATCTACACCTTTCTCTCCGCCAGCCAGAAGAAACATCAATGGCCCAAGCTAAGGGGTTTAACAGAGAGAGTGTTAATAATTTCCTCGAAGTTCTTGTGAAAATTGTCGATGAGAAAGGAATTACAGCTAACACTGCACTAAGCGCCGACGAATCTGGCTACACAACGATGAAAAAAAGACAAAAAGTAATCGCGCAAAAAGGCAAGCACTTACTGGGATCCATCACAAGCGGGTGCGAGGAGTAAACACTGCGCAGTCAGTGCGCCTGGATACTTTATCCCACCAATGATCATATTCAAGCGTAAGAGGAAGCAGCACCTGGCAGCGTGGTTGAAATCTGCGACACTGGTTACATAAATTCTGAATTGTTTGTGTCGTGACTCAAGCACTTCAAAAACATGCGAACTGTGGCAAGGATTCAGCTGTGCTCCTGCTACTTGATGGTCACACAACACACAGCAGACATCTAAAGCTGTTGAATACGCTCGTTATAATGGTATTATCAGATTTCAACCACTTGATGTTTCGTTCTATGCACCTCTTCAAAGGTATTTCATTCAAGCCCAGCACAGATGTTTACGTGAAAATGTAGGAAAAAATATAACAGATTTCAGATATCTAGACTGTTGAACGAATCCTATGGCCGAGCAGGAACAGTTGGGACAACGGAGAGTGTCTTCCGCTCAGCAGGAATTTGGTCTGTGAATAGGAATGTGTTTTCTGATAATCATTTTTCACCAGCAGATTGCTTGAAGGCTGATAAGAATTTGATAGAGCAGATCACTTCTACGAATAATAGTCCTAGTAGGGAGGAATCCTCTTTAGAACACATTTCAAGTAATGATGACTGTACGACACCTACAAAGCAATTCAAGAAGATTATAAAACGGGTACATCATATTATATATGATTAATTATGTGATGTTATGTTATTAATAATAATATGTTTGTTGACCCATTATTTAACTATAAGGTTTTAAAGTTTTATTCTTGCTTAGTTGTTTACCTTTTTGTATGTTTTACATGTGAATTTTTGTGAATATAGATATTTTATACTTAGATAGCAAAGGTATATTTCCAGTGCAATCAAGAAGCCTGCTCTTCGAGGTAGAGGAACACCACACAATGCCACTGTACTCACGAGCAGTCCTCATTAGCAACAATTAGAACAGTCGAAGGGTCAGTTAAAGAAAGAAAAACTGCTAGGGTAGCTTTATTTCCACCGGGCGAGTTGGCCGTGCGCGTAGAGGCGCGCGGCTGTGAGCTTGCATCCGGGAGATAGTAGGTTCGAATCCCACTATCGGCAGCCCTGAAAATGGTTTTCCGTGGTTTCCCATTTTCACACCAGGCAAATGCTGGGGCTGTACCTTAATTAAGGCCACGGCCGCTTCCTTCCATCTCCTAGGCCTTTCCTATCCCATCGTCGGCATAAGACCTATCTGTGTCGGTGCGACGTAAAGCCCCTAGCAAAAAAAAAAGCTTTATTTCCGTAAGAACAAAAGGAAAATGCTAGCGTTCGTAGGCCTAATTCAAGCTGGTTTTGTGTTATAAGACAAAGGAAGATGATATGATACAAAGTATGGACTGTAGATTATGGGTTCACATATGGTATGCCAATGTGAAGCCCAGCATGAAGAAATATTTCTGTTCAGACTGCAAATAGACTGTATCGTAACTTGCCATTCTTAATCCCAGAATATACACAGGATTTTTATATTTGTGTCCATTTTTCTTTGTTTTTTGTTTGTTTACTAACAATTTTACCATGTGGTCCAACTTAAGCAACCCCCAAATTAAGCGACCGGCTTCCTAATTCGGACCATTTATATACTTCTAAATTTTAAACTGTATATCTTCGAAGTCCATACCGATTCAAAATGCAACAACGCCTTATAAAAGTGTGTAACATGTAAATTTTTGTACATTATGTTTTACTTCAATTAAATACATTATAAAGACGTAGGGTAAAAAAAAGTGGTTCAATATAGGCAGCCTTCCCCATTTCATTCGCTTGCTACACAGAGACGAAGAAAATAGTTGGGCAAAAATTGGCCGAGTAAAGATCATATGACTTCTTGTATACAATGTGTTCGAAATATGTCAATCACAGGCCGTGGTAAATGGAATGGGCACAATTAAAAAGGGGGCGTGAATCACCCTTATAATTCATAATTTTTTTACTGTGATCAAATAGGACGCTTCAGTGATAGTTTTCACGTCGACAGTAAATTAATTTTTGAGTTTAAAATGTAAGTTGATGTAACTGCACTACAAATTTCTCGTAAAATAGTCTGAGTTTATAATAATGAGTTAAATTCACAAAAAAAACAAGCACCTCCTCCTTAATTTTTTACATTTCTATGTTTCTCCATTCCGAAATATCAGAAGGATATTGAGCCTTTAGATTAGAATATCAGTGATACTTGTGAATAACTTCTCATGAAGATCACCCCATCACGCATTGTATAAACAGGCTTCTCAGTTTAACACGTGCGTTGTACATGAGGGTGCTCTTCAGCAGAAGAAAGCAAGCTTAGCTGAATCGTCAGCGTAGTGGCATTGCTCGGAGGGCCTTGGGTTCAGTTTTCGGCCGGGTCGGGGATTTTAACCAAAATTCGTTGGTTCCTCTAGACCGAGGGCTGGGTATTTATGACAGTCTTAATACGCATCTTCACCCTACACAACATATCATAAGAAAAAAGTGAATGCATTGCTCTACGTAGGATTAGCATCACGTCCGCGTAGAGGCGCGCGGCTGTGAGTTTGCATCCGGGAGATAGTAGGTTCGAATCCCACTATCGCAGCCCTGAAGATGGTTTTCCGTGGTTTCCCATTTTCACACCAGGTAAATGCTGGGGCTGTACCTTAATTAAGGCCACGGCCGCTTCCTTCCAACTCCTAGGCCTTTCCTATCCCATCATCGCCATAAGACCTATCTGTGTCCGTGCGACGTAAAGCCACTACCAAACCAAAAAGAGAAGAAGAAAAAGAAGAAGAAGAAGAAGAAGAAGACGAGGAAGAAGAAGAAGAAGAAGAAGAAGAAGAAGAAGAAGAAGAAGAAGAAGAAGAATTGCCCGGGATTCAAAGTACAACCGTCTTGGTATTGACTTGCGGCAGCCGACAATCACGCCCGACAGGTATTCTTACTGAAATAAGATGATCAAGCGGCTGATCCTGACAGCCTTTATCTATACATGAGATGTGTTATACAATGTGTGCGCTTCCTCCTTTGGTCTTCTCTGTAAACGGTTTTCTTTTTTTTTTTTAGGTTGGGGGATTACACGTGAAACTTGTTTGTTGAAGGTTACGTCAAACAATTAGCTCATACTTGGGAAGGACACCATAGTAGGTAGTGGGGAAAGTCTCCACTTTCTCCATGAGCTGCTGCTGCTACTCCGAGGAGTCAGGATATGGTATAGCTGTCGCCGTAGTCTACGCGAAGACGAGCAGACTAGCTTCCTATTTACTCGAGTACCGTTCCCGGCTTTACCACGAATTCTGAATTACAGAGAATCTGGAATTCAATCTTGGCAAACTAGTCATTGAGATTCTTATCTAGGAAGTATCCCACTGTTTTCTCTTCTGAGTATATCAGAACTCAGGAAATCTTAAGATATCTGTGGATATCTCTGTACTTCAACTCAGACCAATTTCCAATGATATCAGTAAGATTGCACATGGAGTCAGTCCGGCCAAAGAATCGAACCTCGCATCACAATATAGTATTACGATGTATAAATCCGCCATGGATTACTGATATTTACTAGGGACACACATAACATCAAACTCTGAATTTACACCAAATATGCCTGGACTGAGAAATCGTCTTCAGCAAGAATTACAAATTGCTGTAAGTCATTTCATTCGAATATCAACAAAATGATTTTATTCTCGTAAACCAAATATTTTTGTGCTTATTAACTTGCTGAGGAACATACAAAGTGACAAGAGAACGTATTTAGAGGTCAAAAGCCAAAGGTAAAAAAAGGACTGCTATCTCGTCTGAATTTTTTGACAACAGGTGCTTTTAAATGTCTCCCTACCATTAACTTGTACTATACTGTTCGTAATCAATGTACTGTATGCAACAAGAAGCGTTATAGTGAACAGAATTTTTAACTATCCTTGCAGATACAGTTCAGATAGTCCTAAGTCTATGAAAATTGGAAGACATAATTTGTTTAGCATATTGTATGAGTTGATATTTAGCCCGGGACTCCTCTGATGTGTAATTTGGGAATGGAGCATGGGACTGAGTTCAGGAGCACGGGAGAATATCAACTCATCGCAGGAATTGAGCTTTAGGGCAGTTCTAATCGATCTACTCTCCAACATCTGAATGCTATGTCAAGTTGTACTTTGAAAATTACGAAGATCGCTGGTAATTCATTGGTGCCAGCAAGTAGTTGTGCTCTTCAATCACGGTGCTCAGAACCTCGTTTTCTTTAAAGGGAAGTCATCCTGAGTTATAAAACTCTATTTCCATCGCACCATCACATTAAATTTAAGTTTATTCCAACACCATCCAATCCTTCGTCTTCTACCTCCTCTTCCTTCCCGCTATCCTCTTTGTACTGAAACATTTTCTGCAAAGCGATCTTAAAAGTACCGGGTTTTAAAACTACCTATTAAGAATAGATATATTTCTTTTGCATTATTCCTTAAAATAGAATCTACAACGAATAAATCAAATGCTCAATTGCCTAACAACTCGAAGAAAAAAACAGTAGAACATTTTAGAAAGTAATCTTACAGGCAATCTAACAGGAATCCAGTGAAAGGGAAATTGAATAGGTCAGATGAACTCTATACATCTCCTAATAGATCACTTGAAGAAAGACTACTTGGAATTCTAGGTTAATGGAAAACATTCTGATACTGACTTCCTTACTGGTAGAAGAACGAACAGAATGTCAATTGAGTGTGTGTTCAATAAGCGGTTGTGTTATAAAGCATTGTGAATAACAACGGTACGGCCAGGTTGAAATGACTTAATATCATAGATTAACACTAAGAAGATGATGATGTTCATGAAGTCAATTTAATTCGTGTTCGCAGTGTTTGAAGCTAGGATATAGGAACTATTGCAAAAGGTATCAAGGAATCTCTTTAACACTGCATCAGTCACGTTTTTTGTAAACAGTTTTTACGTATTGAGGCAGTCTTAGAGAATGGGGCCGATGGCCTAGATGTTACTCCTTTAAACAACAAGCATCACCATTACCAATCTTAGGGAATAAAACGAAAGAAATTCAGTACCTGTTAACATCACGAAGATAGTCTGTAATGACCGAGCGAGTTGGCCGTGCGGTTTGGGGCGCGCAGCTGTGAGCTTGCATTCGGGAGATAGTGGGTTTGAACTCCACTGTCGGTAGCCCTGAAGATGGTTTTCAGTGGTTTCCCATTTACACTCCAGGCAACTGCTGAGGCCGTACCTTAATTATGGCCACGGCCGCTTCCTTCCTACTCCTACCCTTTCCTGTCCCATCGTCGCCGTAAGACCTATCTGTGACGGCACGACGTAAAGCAAGTTGTATTTTTTAAATAGAAAAGGACTGAATATGATTCTGTTGGGTGTAAACAGAAATGAAAGTGAATTCGCATGTGAAGGATGTAAGGGAATTTAACACAAAATATGGAAAGAAAATTCCAGTAGACAGACCATTTCAAACATGTAGGCTGCATAATTTCCAGGGATGACAGTATAGACACATTTGAGGAAATGCTAATACAGTAATTTCTTAGTTTGCTCCACTAGATTCGGCAAAACGGAGGTTATTTCTCCGAAGAAAACACTCTCTCTACGTTTTATATTTGGATTGAATGGCTTACAAGGGAGTGAAAGCTGGGCAGACAGTGGTTATCTGCTTCATGAACTAGAGGTAATGATATAGATCGTCAACAGTTTTCTCTGGGAACGATGGTAGAAGGATACTAGTAGTAAAGAAGGGAAATCTAAGTTATTTCTTCTTTATATAAGGAGAGGTCATAGCCTAAATTAAGGCATAGCCACAACATTTGTTAGAGGTGAAAGTGGGAAATCATGGGAAACTATATTCACGGCCGCTGATGATCGGATTTGAATCCTACATTTCCCGAATGTAAGTTTTAAAATTGCCTTTGCTGGTAGGACCTAGTGTTTACAGTGCACTATGTCTTCTGGTATGGGCTAGAGCAATTTTGTTACTTTCATTGATCTGTCTCTATCTTATCTTTGGCTTTGACAATATGAAAGTGACTGAGGTATGAGCGATGCTAGTAATGCCATTCCTTCTGCAGCCAGTCCCTGCTATGAATGGTGTGAAAATGTTGCTCATAGGGTCGGTTGGTGCATGCATTTCAGTGGGCTTGGCAGACTGATATGTAATAGCAACTTCTGGCTCGGTGAGGAAAGCAACGGGAAACTACCTCACTCCTGATTTCCCTAGTACGCCTCTTTAGTGATGCCTAGGCCATCTATGACAGCTGATGGCAGAGCTGTTGAGGATCCAACCAGCCTTCGGGCTGAGGACTGAACATACACATACAAGTTTTAAAATACGTGGCTCGAGCACTCTGCCAAGTTGTTCCACGACGTCTAAGTAAGGATTAAATGCCATTGATAACGCTGTCTGTAAGAGTGCACTAGCGCGATGGAGCTATATGAAGTGAAGCGACGTAGAGTAGCACGGACGACTGCAGTAAATTATTGAAAGTGAGGAAAGCAGTGATGGAATTAGTACAGGATGACGGACGGAGTTGTATAATAGTTATGTAAGTGGTTGCAATAATTGCGAATTAGGGATCAGGATCTAACTAGTTCATTCTTAGAAACTTCAGACTAAATGCCGGAAGGCAAAAGGGGCAGCCTAAAACATGTTCGGTTCATCGTACGTTCGATTCCACGTCTGAGAGTGAGACAATTTAAAAGATAGATTTTCACTTCTGGAGTTCTCATTCTATGCTAGGAATGAGTATCAGGGTAATTCCTCCGGAAAGAGACGGACAGGCATAGAGGTAACAGGTAACTCCTACAAGGGCTTTTAGAGCGGCGTTGCATGTCTCATCCCCATCCGTCCACAGACGTAAACAAATAAAACGTTTCGTCACAGTTTTGAAGTTTTTTTAAAAATCATGAACCGGTCTCGTCACCAGGCGGTAGTTCGCAAATTCTACACATTATAGCAAAGTCAACTTTCGAGTATTGCCCGAAACATTTTGTTCATTTGTTTTCCTTACATGATTATTTTATGTTCATTACATCTGTGTAGAGTGTTGCCTATTAAAAAATAAAGGAAGAGAAAACCTACGAGAATAGCTTCCTGCCAATTGCAGTCCTCTGTAGCCAACATAACCTATCTTTGCAACCTGGTAAAATCGTGGTAGATTTTGTAAAATATGTTCATAATGCTAATATTGAAGTTTAGCCCTACGCAAAACTTCATTTCACGAAGGCCTGGTGGAGACAATTTCAAGATCTCGATGTCAACCGACTACAAAGACAAGAATGAAATTGGGACACGACTGATACGGTGTTTTGGCCTTCTATATTTGGATACAGCTGAGGTCAAAGACAGTTTCATTTTTAATTTGCTACCAGTTGCACTGAATGAAGAAAGACTGATACTATTTGAAGATTATTTGACGAGAAACTATTGATTAACATTATCTTGTTTCCCACCAATAATATGGGCTGATTATTTTACGGCAGGGTCAAAACCATACACGTTCGTGAATGCTTTCATTCGCACATTGCCAGTGCCTTCTATGCCTTCCATCCTCTCCATAGCCACTCCTCTAAAAACATAATTGATCTTGTCAAATGCTACAGCATACGTTTAAAAAATATATATTCTTCTCACATCCGTAAGAAGATGAAGTGTTTAGTACTTTGATTCACATGACAAGTGCAAGAGCATGACATGTATGTTCAACCCTTATTCAGTTTCTCTACGGGGTATCTTCGTAGCGAGTCTTTACGACCGGATGCCATTCGTGACGTCAGCCTAATCCGAGGAGTTCATGAGATGAAATGAATGACACGATATACGATAGTAGGGAGGGGAAGGATAAAACGTGGTGCCGGCACATAGCCTACTGTTGCTGAATAGCACCGTCATATGCCCTCATTCCATACGAAAACTGCGGAGAGGTCTGGAACTAAATCCAGGCTTCTGGCACGCTATCTAGTGGTTACACTGTATACCACTACCTCTCCTACCCTGGAGGCCAACATTCTGATGGCGAAAATGTTTCTACCAACGGGACTCGAACAGGGTAACCATGGCGTCAGACCATACCCTTTGAAATCCGAAAGAAGATGGAATTTTTTGTGCTATTAGTAGGCTACTTTAAATCATTTTGTCATTATTTCGGTGTATTTATACTATTATGTATAGAGGTATGGTATTAGTCTGCTTTTATTCAAACTAAATCCCGTGGCGAAAGTCCATGGGCTACCAAGCGACCGCTGCTCTGTCCGAAGGCCTGAAGATTGTGAAGTGTCGTGTGGTTAGCACGACGAATCCTGTCGGCCGTTATTCTTGGCTTCCAAGACCGGTCCTGCCATCTCCCTGTCAGTCAACTCCTGAATTGTAATCACAGAGCCCGAATTATATGTCATATAAAAGAGAAATATGTACATAAATATGTAGCTGAACCTGACAAAATATGTAGTTAAATATGTAATAAATAAAAAATATGTAACTTAATATCTAAGCTTTATTTATACACAGGAAAGGAAACAAAACAGAAAGTTAAAAGCCCAGATGTTATTCAACCTCTACATTTCATTTGGAGACGCAGTTAATAACTAAAGAATGTTCCAAGTTTTCTGCGGTCATCGAATGCCTTCTGCCTGTTAGGATGTTCTTATATATAGAAAGGGACCTTTTAACTTGACATGTAGTCAATGGCGCGTATTTCAAATTGCCTGGAAAAGAAATATTTAATTGTAGACTTGCTCAAGTGAGGAAGGTCCTTATTGAGATAGAAGAAATTTGATCTCATCAAACACAAATATTCTTATTAGAAAAGTGTTTCTGAAGACTTTTGTATGTAGTGTAGCCCTTTATGGAAGTGAAGCATGGGCAATAACCGAATAAGAAAGAAAGAGAAAAGGTGCTTTTGACATATGGCATTAAACCGAGGACTGGCGAAGGGATCACAAAAGAAGAGAACAATGTGACTAAGTTTGTGCAAGGCAATATTGAAAAAGACAGCTCGAGACACCCAAGACTTGCACCATCCACATAGCTAAGGGATGCGATTCTTTGAAAGAATACCCTGCTATAAATTATTAAATTATTTTTAGATGTTAGAGACGTACAGGATTTTAAAACTATTTTCAAGCGTTTAATTAAAAAACTTAAATCGATGTAAAATTAGTGAAAAAAATGGTTTTTTTCTTTCAAATACGGCATAAAATATTTAAAATCTGTAATATTTATCAAAATATTTACTATGCGTCGAAATATGTAAAAATATACAACTTTAAACTCCTGGAATAATTGTCCTTTTAGTGTGATTCGCCGACATTTTAGTTTTTCTTGTAGCTACGTATATGGGAAAAGAATATGTAATTACATACAATCCGGGCTCTAGTAATCACGTAGGCTGAGTGGACCTCGAACCACCCATCAGATCCAGGTAAAAATCCCTGTCATAGCCTTGGATCGAACCCGGGCCCTCCGGGTAAGGGGGAGGCACGCTATCCCTACACCGCGGGGCCAGCCTGCTTTTAATTTTTATAGTATTAAACGCATCTTAACTGTACTTTACTATGTGATGTATAAATCACGAATGTTTCAAGATTTTTTGCCACCCCAGCTTGCGCAATCCCAAGTCTGCACAAAGTGGAAGGGATTATTTAGTCTTGAGGCTAATTCTGAAGTGTTACACGAGGCAGGCTAGGCTCCTTTGCAGCCTGTACAGAGATGGCTTCGGATTTCTTTCGTAGGCAAACAAAGGAAAATCAGTGTGTCAGTATCTGTTGGTGGTGGTGATTATTGTTTTAAGAGGAAGTACAAATGGGCAACCATATTCTATTATCAATTTAGCCAATGTATGTATGTATGTATGTATGTATGTATGTATGTATGTATGTATGTATGTATGTATGTATGTATGTATGTAAAAGGATGTCCTTGTCGGGGCTGAGTGGCTTAGACCAGTGGTATTTAAAGTGTGGTTCGCGGGGTGGTCTCAAGGGGTACGATAATTTATCGTAGCTTCTGTTTTCGGTGAGACACCGGGCGAGTTGGCCGTGCGGTTAGGGGCACGCGACTGTGAACTTACCTGGAATAACTTACCAAGGGAGATGTTCAATAAATTTCCAATTTCTTTGAAATCATTTAAGAAAAGGCTAGGAAAACAACAGGTAGGGAATCTGCCACCTGGACGACTGCCCTAAATGCAGATCTTGATTGATTGATTGATTGATTGATTGATTGATTGATTGATCCTGGAGATAGTGGATTAGAATCCCACTGTCGGCAGTCCTGAAGATGGTTTTCCGTGGTTTCCTATTTTCACACCAGGCAAATGTGAATTAATTAAGGCCACGGACGCTTCCTTCCCACTCCTAGCCCATTCCTATCCCATCGTCGCCATAAGACCTATCTGTGTCGGTGCGACGTAAAGCAACTTGCAAAATAAATAAAAAATCTTTTTTGGACTTAGTATTTTTGTCTACCATTACACAGAGTCGACTTTTCTAAAATGAGTGTCAGTTTGCACCTCCCATTCACCAGATATGTAGGAATGCTTACTTATGCTGCATTGCTCTTTTTAAATTATTTGTTTCGAAATCCACTTATCGCTTTAATTTTTCTTCAGTAACAGTGTATAAAGTACAATAGTAATTGTTGCATTAATAATAATAATAATAATAATAATAATAATAATAATAATAATAATAATAATAATAATAATGTTTTATGTCCCACTACTTTTTACTGTTTTCTGAGACGCCGAGATGCCGGAATTTAGTCCTTCAGGAGTTCTTTTTCTCGCCAGTAAGTCTACCGCCACGAGGCTGACGTATTTGAACACCTTTAAACACCAGTAGACTGAGCCAGAATCGAAGCTGCCAAGTTGGGGTCAGAAGGCCAGCACCACAACCGTCTGAGCCACTCAGCCCGGCGAGTTGCATTATTAATATTGTAGTGGTGTATACACATGGTTGCTAGGCAATGAAAACCTCGTGATTCTACTCATGAGTAAACCACGTTTCTCCATCTGCCTTATGAAGTCTTGCCGCGTTGTCCCAGAAGGGGACAGAAGACTTCAGTGGTCGAATAATTGGGCTATCATTAGGCACTGAAAATGGCAGGAACAGTAAGTTCTTCGGCCATTGCTCACCGCCCAGTTTTGGGCTGCTTCTGTAAGGTTAACTCCTAGTTTCCTTTGCCCGAAGATGATATATATACAATACACATTATTGTACTGCATGACTTCCAGCTATTTCTTGCGGAGTGGGAATTTTTACGAACAGACGGACGAAGTGGCTATGGAAAGTCCACTTTCGCCCGTGGCTAATTTCTTCATCGAGCATTTTGATGGAGGTATGTTGATGATACATTTGTGGTCTGGACAGAAGATCCTGAGAAACTTCATCTATTTCTAAACCACCTAAATCAGCAACATCCTTCAGTTAAATTCACTATGGAGATGGAGTGGGACGGATGCCTTCCTTTCTTGGATGTTCTAGTAAGAAAGAAACTGGAGGGCTCCTTGGGACATGCCGTCTATCGTAAGCCTACCCACGCAAATCGCTATCTTCATGCAGATTCTCACCACCATCCAGCACAAAAACAAGGCATTCTCACGACACTCACCAAGAGGGCGAGACGAATTTGTGAGCCATCAAACATCTAGGTGGAGATGGACACACTCAAAGTCACGCTCAAGGGTAATGGTTACAGCGATTTGCAGATTCGTAGAGCCCTGCATCCCAGAGAAACGACCAAACAAAGCTCACAGATGGAAGAAGTGCCTACCTGCCTTACATTCATAACACCACAGATCGAACTGCCAAGGTCCTCCGCAAACACAATATAAAAACAGTGTTTGGCACCGCCAGTAAAATTGCTCACAGACTGGGTAAAACCAAGGAGAAATTGTCCCCACTTTTACATCTTGGGGTATACGAAATTCCCTGCACTTGCGGTAAGGTATACATTAGCCAAACATGCCGGTCCATTGATACTCGTATCACGGAACATGAACGTAATATTCGTCTCAACCAGCCAAACATACCAGCAATAGCTGAGCACGCTCTATCGTCGGGTCATGCTGTCATGTTCCAAGATGCTCGAGCTTTTACTCACACTCACACTAGACACTACAGTTCCAGGATTATACGGGAAGCTGTGGAAATACGTAGAAATCCTAACAATATCAACAGGGACTCTGGCTATCAATTAAGGAATACCTGTTTGCCAGCCATTAAGGATTTACGTCCCTGTCCCTTCACTATTGTTATTTCGTTTCGGTGTTTTCCAAATTCGTACGTTCCTCATCGCCAGATGTTTCATTCCAGACTTGTGTCAATGTCATACCTTCAATGTGCGTACGCCTGTTATGTTATGTGACCCTCTCAGACTGATTCTGATGGTTCCGTCAGCTTCCGCTTCGAACGCTAGCGCTGTACCGCGTCCGTGGAGCCATCTGGTGACGAATGAACGTACCATTTCCACTTCAATTGGGTAACGTCTAAATTCAAAGCTCATTGTTTTAGAAGCCTTTCTCGAGGACAGTCAAGATTTTCATCTTGACACGGCATAAGCCCAAAAGCCTATATCATCTCTATTATTGTTATTATTTGGTAACATGATGGTGTGGCGGTTTAGCTGCTTGCCTGTCATCGCGGCGACCGTGGTTTGATTCCGGGCGTAGCTGGGGTGGTGTTTTCAGTTTAAAATTCCGTTTTGTCAAGAAGAGCATGCGATGTTAAATACCCGGCCACAACTCTGTCATGCTTCAGTACGCGCAGAGACCCTGAGCAAGCGGGGTAATCTGCGGAATATGATGATAAATTATTATAAATTAATATTATTTGGCGTCAAGCAACAATCATTTGTTATAGGTATAATCGCAATATACTCGTACTTCGGGGGTAGGAGGGTAGAACAATTGGATTTTGGGGGTACGCCAACCAAAAAATTTAAATACCACTGGCTTAGACTATAGAAGCACTGGCCTTCTGAGACCAAGTTGGCGGTAACAATCCCGACTCAGTCCGGTAGTATCTAAAGGTGCTCAAATATGCCAACCTCATGTCGGTAGATTTATCGGCATGTAAGAGAACTCCTGCTGGAGAACATTTCGGTACCTCGGCGTCTCCGGAAACCGTAAAAGTAGTCAGTGGGATGTTAAAACAATAACATTACCATTAAAACTGTCCAGTCGTAGATGACTTCTAGCTTGGAAAGCTTCTTTCAATATACTGTATATGCTTTTTGATAGAATTTCAAAAACAATTTCATGTGATTAAGTGTACATGGATCTTGTTTAGATGGTGCGCAAATACAAGAAAGTGGTTGTGGCCTTAATTAAGTTGTCATTTGTTTTCTGTGAATGTGGAAAAATTTAGCAAAGTATCGTCATGCCTACCAGCGGTACGGTTCGAATTCACGGTTTTCCGAATGCAAGCTTACAGGTATACACTGTATATAAGGTTAACTTTCTTAACTTTATACAGAAGCTTACGAAAATTAACACAGCGAAATTTAAAACCGAAAAAAAAATCCTGTCTTAAGTAGGCTATATGATGAAGTATATACTGAAGGATGTATATTCTCGAATAATTATTGAAATGGGATGCACTCATTACCACGACGACAAATATAAAATGACGTGATTCAATGTTTATGCTCTTGGTCATCCTAGCAACAGTTTTACACTTCAACTCCAGGAGTACGTCATAATGATAAGCAGCACTTACTTCCTGATCCTTTCCCAATAGCATACGTATACAGCGGTAGCCAGTAGAATACTGTAGAACGAAATAGAATGCTCCCTTCCCCTAGTTTCTGATCACCAGAAGAACGTTCTGACGCCTAAATGTGAGTATATCGTCGCTTAAGAAACAATCCCCTTCCTATCATTATGTTCCTGAACATCGGTCACGTCCCCAGCCACATGTGGATATGCAGTCTATTAGAACAATTTTCATTTTGTTCATTTTCCTATGGTTAAGTGTAAAGGAAAATGAACCTTACCCTGCCGCACTGTAGGGAAGTATACTCGTACTGTATATGTAAGGTTAACTTTACGTCATACACAAGCATACAGAAATGAACACAACGAAAACTGTTCTCATAGACTGTATATTCACATCGGGCTGGTAGGAGGAACCAGTCCTAAGGAAAATTATAATTAATGTTATTTGCTTTACGTCCCACTACCGACTTTTACGGTCTTCGGAGACGCCGAGATGCCAGAATTTTGTCCCGCAGGAGTTCTTTTACGTGCCAGCAAATCTACCGACACGAGGCTGTCGTATTTGAGCACCTTCAAATACCACCGGACTGAGCCAGGATCGAACCTGCCAAGTTGGGGTTAGAAGGCCAGCGCCTTAACCGTCTGAGCCACTCATCCCGGCAAGGAAAATTATGTATAGGAAGAGCATTGTTAGATAGGCGGTATTGTTCCTTAAGCGACGATATATTATAATTCGCAGTACAGGAACCAGTATTTGTTTACAGTATCAGACATCTCCTTAATTGGTCTCACTATCTGTCTGGAATTGAAGTCCGTGGACTGTCCACGAAACGAACCCGAAGCCTTCGAGTAAAAGGTAGGCATACTACCCCTACACTTGGAGGCTGGTGACTTAAGCACACCTTCATATTTCTTTGACGGATTCAAGATAACGGGAGAATGATTCGTTTCTATTTACGCCAAAGTCAGAGTATCATTCTGACTGCGATATTCATTTTGGGTAAATGCGAACATGTTATTGTGAGTCTATTAATCCTAATTGATCACAGAAGCATTCAGTGATCCTCTCCCCCTTTTTATCCACATTTTCCGAGCATTGGCAGAACAAGGTGTTGCGTCATGTGATCGGATTGATCGGATTCTTAGACCGGGTTTACTAATTTTTCAGATGATATAACTCTTCAATAGTTACCACGCTGGAGAGTGACCTGTGTTTAAGTCCTTCAAATATCAGTCTTTAAATTTTGCTAGAGCTGCATATCGAACACCGTTCGTCTGGATTATGGAAGCAGGTCCATCAACATTTAGTCAGGTGAAAATCCTTCTCTAGCCTCTACTCCATCTGCGCAACTCAGTCCAATATTACTTTGTCACTCGTATACAATCCTACAGTATACTGGCACATGCGTAGCTCATCATTCTAAACTTTAAACTTTCTAATTTTTAAAGCGAAATATTTATTTAAAAAAGGAGATCGTTATTCAACTAGGTGGAAATAAAAACATCTATCATATTACATTTATTTTTATATTTAATCTTTCAATCTCCATTTCTGTTCATTAGTATTAAAATTCATAAAATTGGCTTCATAGCTATGCTCCTTATAACACGTATCTACGAGGGTATTAGACTGGTAGTGAAGAGGTTACGCGCTCGCTTCCTTCACTCAAGGTTGTGGGATCGAATCTCAGTACTATATATTGGCATGGAAGAGTAGGCCTACTTAATTCTGAAAGAACCACGACAGTAAATTTAAGCAAAACTCGGTGTTTTACGAGACTATTGATCTTAAGTCATAACCTACTAAAACCTACAGTTTTATCTAGGCTCCAAATCTCCGGGACGTGACATCCGGATTCAAAAATCCTATAAGCATTGACCGGGATTCACGACCTTGATTCAAATTACAGTATTTCATCCCTTTCGTCAGTAAATATACAGGTACGTTAAAGAAAATCTGTTGAGACCAAAATTCTGACACTTTTCTTTTGCTAGTGGCTTTACGTCGCACCGACACAGATAGGTCTTATGGCGACGATGTGATAGGAAAGGCCTAGGAGTTGGAAGGAAGCGGCCGAGGCCTTAACTAAGGTGGGATTCGAACCCACTATCTCCCGGATGCAAGCTCACAACCGCGCACCTCCAACCGCACGGCCAACTCGCCCGGTATTCTGACACTTCGACGTCTCTTCAAATAGACAGAGCTACTAATCGAATTGACATTAAACATTCTATTATTATTATTATTATTATTATTATTATTATTATTATTATATGCGTCGGGAGACGCGTGGTTTCGAACTCCGACGTCGGCTGGTGTCAGGAAGGGCATCTGGCCCTAAAACG
This sequence comes from Anabrus simplex, assembly GCF_040414725.1. Taxonomy (NCBI): domain Eukaryota; kingdom Metazoa; phylum Arthropoda; class Insecta; order Orthoptera; family Tettigoniidae; genus Anabrus; species Anabrus simplex. The sequence goes on along the minus strand of NC_090265.1, from coordinate 402,937,524 downwards.
TAGCATAGAAATTCATCTCACCCCATTCCCGATCCCATATCAAGAAACGGTACTGTTGAAATTATTATTATTATTATTATTATTATTATTATTATTATTATTATTATTATTATTATTATTATTATTATTATTATTATTTATTATCAGGCTATTGATATGTAGGTCTACCATGATTTAACACAAGCTAATTTCAATTCCGGTTCCAGACAATTCTAGAGATACAGTACAATAATGTAATATATGTCCGGCTCATTGGTAGAATGGTTAGTATCGCGGCCTTCGGTTCAGAGGGTCCGGGATTCTATTCCCTGCTGATTCTTAGATTTTAGCCACATCTGGTTATTTTCTCTGACTCGGGAACTGAGTGTTTGTCTTAATTCACACCTCTTCGTAATTGCAATCAATCAATCAATCAATCAATCAATCAATCAATCAATCAATCAATCAATCAATCAATCAATCAATCACTACTGATCTGCATTTAGGGCAGTCGCCCAGGTGGCAGATTCCCTATCTGTTGTTTTCCTAGCCTTTTCTTAAATGATCGCAAAGAAATTGCAAAATGAATAAACATCTGCCTTGGTAAGTTATTCCAATTCCTAACTCCCCTTCCTATAAATGAATATTTTCCCCAATTTGTCCTCTTGAATTCCAACTTTATCTTCATATTGTGGTCTTTCCTACTTTTAAAGACACCATCCAAACTTACTCGTCTACTGATGTCCTCCCACGCCATCTCTCCACTGACAGCACGGAACATACAACTTAATCGAGCAGCTCGTCTCCTTTCTCTCAAGTCTTCCCAGCCCAAACTTCGCAACATTTTTGTAACGCTACTCTTTTGTCGGAAACCACACAGAACAAATCAAGCTGCTTTTCTTTGGATTTTTCCAGTTCTTGAATCAAGTAATCCTGGTGAGGGTCCCATACACTGGAACCATACTCTAGTTGGGGTCTTACCAGAGACTTATATGGCCTCTCATTTACATCCTTACTACAACCACTAAATACCCTCATAACCATGTGCAGAGATCTGTACCCTTTATTAACCATCATATTTATGTGATTACGCCAATGAAGATCTTTCCTTATATAAACACCTAGGTACTTACAATGATACCCAAAAGGAACTTTCACCCCAGCAACGCAGTAATTAAAACTGAGAGGACTTTTCCTATTTGTGAAACTCACAACCTGAATTTTAACCCTGTTTATCATCATACCATTGCCCACCGTCCATCTCACAACACTATCGAGGTCACCCTGCAGCCGCTCACAATCTTGTAACTTATTTATTACTCTGTACAGAATAACATCATCTGATTCCACATCTCTGATTCCACTTCTTTACACATATCAATAATAATAATAATAATAATAATAATAATAATAATAATAATAATAATAATAATAATAATAATAATAATAATAATAATAATAATGTTATTTGCTTTACGTCCCACTAACTACTCTTTTACGGTTTTCGGAGACGCCGAGGTGCCGGCATTTAGTTCCGCAGGAGTTCTTTTACGTGCCAGTAAATCTACCGGCACGAGGCTGACGTATTTGAGCACCTTCAAATACCACCGGACTGAGCCAGGATCGAACCTGCTAAGTTGGGGTCAGAAGGCCAGCGCCTCAACCGTCTGAGCCACTCAGCCTGGCTTTACGCATATCATTGATATATATCAGAAAACATGAAGGTCAAATAATACTGCCTTGAGGAGTTCCCCTCTTAATTATTACAGGGTCAGATAAAGCTACGCTTACTCTAATTCTCTGACAAGGGGACATTCCCTACTCGTCACCACCGATTTCGCTCAAATTTATAGAACATGCAGGGCTTGGCTAGAAATGAAAGGACCCAAAGTGGGAACTCCAGATGACCAAGCGTATAGAAAATAAAAGTAAAAATAAAAATGTTGAGGCGGCTCACGCACCGTATAAGCCCCTTACGTTAGTGCGCATGTCGAGCAGTAGTTGGCGTAGCGGTAAGAGCTTGAACTAGTAATACGATGGTCGTGGGTTCGACTCGCCGTGTGGACAAGTTTTTTCTCAATTTTTAAATCATTCATTTATTTCAATTTATTTTACTTATGCAAAAGGCATACAGGACGTCATTTTTTTTTAATGAGCGCACAATTGTAGAAAATTTGAAGTTGCGAACTTTCCCGACGTGTTCAAACAGAAATTCTTCTTTTTTCTCCTTTATTGGCTATCTCCCCTCCTTGGGGAATGTGCCATAAACGTGAACAGTCTTTTCGCTGCAAGGTTAGTTTTCACCTGACAAGTGAAGGTTGCTCCTGGTGGCTGTTCACAAACAATAGATTCTTGGCGCAGGTAGGCAATGACAATGAAATCCTTTTTTTTTTTCTTACCTCTCCTATGCCTTTTGCGTATAAATAAATAAAATGAATTACTCACCTCTTTGCGTAATTGGAAAATGAATAATATAAAATTTGACAGAAAACACCAGTCTCCACACGGGCAGTCGAACCCACGACCATCGAATTACCAGTCTGAGCTCTTACCGCCACACCAACAACTGCTCGGCGTGCGTGCTAACGTAAGTGGCTTATACGGTGCGAGAACCGCGTCAATTTTTTTTATTATTTTCATTTTCTATACGCTTGGCCATCTGGAGTTCCCATTTCGGGTCCTTTTATTTCTAGCCAAGCCCTGTATGTTCTATAAATTTGAGCGAAATCGGTGGTGACGAGTAGAGAATGCCCCCTTGTGAGTTCTATTTTCTAGAAATATAGCCACCCATTCAGTCACTCTTTTTTCTAGTCCAATAGCACTCATTTTTGCCAGTAGTCTTCCATGATCTACCTTATCAAATGCCTTAGATAGGTCAATCGCAATGAAGTCCATTTGGCCTCCTGAATCCAGGATATCTGCTATATCTTTCTGAAATTCTACAAGCTGAGTAACCTTTCCCAAACCCAAACTGCCTTCTGCCAAACCATTTATTAATTTCGCAAACATGTCTAACATAATCAGAAAAAATGCTTTCCCAAAGCTTACATGCAATGCATGTCAAACTGACTGGCCTGTAATCAGCTTTATGTCTATCACCCTTTCCTTTATACACAGGGGCTACTAATAGCAACTCTCCATTCATTTGGTATAGCTCCTTCAACCAAACAATAATCAAATAAGTATTTCAGATATGGTACTATATCCCAACCCATTGCCTTTAGTATATCCACAGAAATCTTATCAATTCCAGCTGCTTTTCTAGTTTTCAACTTTTGTATCTTACTGTAAATGTCATTGTTATCATAGGTAAATTTTAATACTTCTTTAGTATTACTCACCTCTCCTATCTGGACATTATCCTTGTGACCAACAATTTTTACACAACTCATACTACCAACCACCACTGAACTACACAACAGGGTAGAGGGTTGACGTCACGAAGGGCACCTGACCGTAAAACAGGCCCCGAGTCGACAGGTGCTTAACTTCTCGTACCTGCAAACCCACTAGGATGTTGGATAAGCGGTGTAAAAAGAAAAATAAGAATAAGAAGGGGTAATGTAGAGCGCCCACTTTCTATGTACACATTCAGTTGATATGCGCCGCATATAATGGAGATTCACAGTCCTGAGTTCGTGGACAGTACTGGACAGGTCTTCTACTACCTGCACCCTTTGGCTGATCCTGATCATTAAAAGAACCTCTTTCGGGTATTGCACGTGCAGACAGGGGCCGTACTCTCATTCCAGCAGTGTGTTCTGAGCTTACACAAGGAAAAGTCCTGAGGGAACTTTCCAAACCCTTATCACAAGATGATTGGAAGATAACAGACTACGCATGTATAGGCCACCTAACAATTCAGAGTAGCCGACGTCGTCATGCACATAGCCGAATCAGCAGTTTCTTACGTCTCCCGCAGGAAGAGATATGTGAAGTCTCTATGATTCTGAATTTTTCAAACGTATAATAATAATAATCCACGCACTGATTTTAAAGTCCCAAGTACTGTAATTTCATTGGTGCATGTGAAAGTGATATTGAAAACTAAAATAACATTACAAAGTGACTTTTCCACATATTCAAATCTCAATATATCAGGCCATAAAAGTTGATATTTAGTAAAATCTAAGGTTCAATGTTTATGAAAGTAAGGTAGTTTAATCGTACCTATGATATACAATTTCTTCATTCATTGTTTAGTAATGAAAGTTTAGAAAAAGGGCGTTACATAGTCCAACATTTTAAACGGTCCATATTGGATACTGAATGTTAGGTTCCTCTTTCTTTTAAGAAATAAAAGAATTGGGGCCCACCTAAGGAACGGGGTCTGTTGTAATAGTAAAACGGCTCTTCACTTGCACTCTGTTAAGATGACAGGGAATACCAAAGTTTACGGATGGTGTATAAAATATATTAATATCCCAACTCCATTTTAATTATTTTTTTTGAAACACATGATCCATGCACTAAAGCTGTGATTTTAACAGCGGTTTCCTTTAAGTGAATCCTTTAATAAAGATACCTAAGTAGCATTTTTCAGTTCGTTTGTAATGCGCCATGCAACAATATCAGAGAAAATATGTTATTGTCATACATATGCTGAAATGATACGTTAGTGATATACATTAGAGATTTTTATCAGACAAAACCTGAGAAAGTTATTTAAAAAATTAAAAAGGATAAAAAGTAATTTTGTGTTTTTTAAATAATTTCAATTTCAAGCCAACAGAGGGCAATGAACTCGTGCATTACGTTTATATTTTCAATTAAATTTTCCTCCTGCTATAAAATACTCTCCTGGTTAAAAATCGATAAACTACGATATCTTTACATTGCAACTCTATTTTGTTTGTTGAATGAATCAGAATCCCAGTATTTATCCTCAAAGTTTAATTTACTCTCATCCTCTCATGAACGTAACACACGATCGACTACTGCACTCGTAATACCTGTGCATCGCTCATCATCATATAACAGCTCCTTTCAATTGTCTGGTGCAAGACTTTGGAATTCCCTTCCAGTCAGTGTTAGGAACTGCACCTTTTTAGCCTCTTTTAAGCGGTATTGCCGAGATTAGCTATTAAATATATAACCAGCTTGTGTGAATGTCAGTATGAATGGAAGGTTGAATAGTGGTTAGGATTTCTTTATTATTATTATTTCATTATTCTGTTTTCTGAAGTTTAGAAGTATTAGTTATTATGAAGGCATAAAATAAAATTTAGATGTCTTGGCTCCCACATAATAACTGACCATGATAGGGTACTAGACGCCCAAGCAAGAGTTGGAGGGTTGAAGTGGCGTCAGAAGATTATTTCTGTTAGGTAAATGGAATGTCGTATGGCTTATAGTGCCCGGAGTGTCCGAGGACATGTTTGGCTCGCCAGGTGACCTGCGAGTCGTGATGAGGATGAAATGATGATGAAGACAACACATACACCCAGCCCCCGTGCCAGAGAATGATGGTTAAAATTCCCGACCCTGCCGGGAATCGAACCCGGGACCTCTGTAACCAAAGGCCAGCACGCTAACCATTTAGCCATGGAGCCGGACTTCTGTTAGGTATAATCGCAGTATACTCGTACTTCGAGGGAACGAAGGTAGAACAATTGGATTTGGGGGTACACCAACGAGAAAGTTTGAATACCACTGGCTTAGATTATAGAAGCACTGGCCTTCTGAGAACAAGTTGGCGGCAGAAAAAAAAAAAAAAATATATATATATATATTGCTAGTTGCTTTACGTCGCACCGACACAGATAGGCCTTATTGCGACGATGGGACAGGAAAGGGCTAGGAGTGGGAAGGAAGCAGCCGTGGCCTTAATTAAGGTACAGCCCCAGCATTTGCCTAGTGTGAAAATGGGAAACCACGGAAAACCATTTTCAGGGCTGCTGATAGTGGGGTTCGAAACTACTATCTCCCGAATACTGGATACTGACCGCATTTAAGCGACTGCAGCTATCGAGCTCGGTGGCAGAAAATATAAGCCCAGTAGCAGTCTATAGGCGGAATGTTGGCCTGTGACAAAGAAGAATGAGCAGACCCTTCATGTGATGCAGATGAGGATGCTTAAATGGACGTTAGGAGTTCCACTGGAGAATCCACTGCAAAACGGGCACTTAAGTTAGACCTGACGCACGGCAACCCCAAGGACGGCTGAAAAAGCGCTGGCTGGATTGTCTGCCGGAAGATATGAGAAACATAGGCATCGAACCATCCGACCAGGAGCGTAACGTTAGGGCCTGCAATGTAGGCGGGCCCGGGCCTTTAAGGGGCCCCGCAGACACCTCAGTATATATCCTAATATTACTTTGCACGGAAATGATCAGGGCGGTTTTGTAGAATCAGTCGAAATAGTTTTTTTTTTTTTTTTTTTTTTTTAATACAAAATGTACATGGAGGAATCGTCACTTGGTTGCACCTAGCAGCAGTTTATTGTACCGAGTGCAACACATCACGGCTGTAAACAAAGCTTGTCCTTGCCGTCCCTCGCAACACCGCGACATGCTCCTCACAATAAGACCTGCATCAAATTATTGAAAAATAATTATAGCAATTAAAATATTGATAACAAGTTATATTTTAGTTAGGAAGTGATGTTTCGTTGATGTGCAGTGCTCCCAAAATCGTATTATGCACACATTTTGCTGAAGATTTAACTTTTGACACACATTTATTCCACAACAATGTATAATTCCAACAAGAAATTTGTGTAGTAGCAATCGCTCAACTCTGTTTCGACTGAGTTCTCCCTGCGCGAAGTGAATAATCGACTAGGTTTATCAGTTAAGCGGTTTGATATTTTTCATTTTTCATTTGAACAGTGTTTATTTAATTTTGTTCTTGTTTTTTTCGTATTCGAATAAATTATTATAACCGATACGTCGTTATCGATTACAGAGTATAGTTACTGAAAAATGAAACCAATTAAAGTTAAGTAAGAACATCTAAGACCGCCTCTGTGGTGTAGTGGTTAGTGTGATTAGCTGCCACCCCCGGAGGCCCAGGCTGGAACGGGGTCCACTCAGACTCGGAGGGTCAACTGAGTAGAGGTGGGTTCGATTCCCACCTCAGCATCCTGAAAGTGGTTTTCCGTGGTTTCCCACTTCTCCTCCAAGCAAATACCGGAATGGTACCTAACTTAAGGCCACGGCCGCTTCCTTCCCTCTTCCTTGTCTATCCCTTCCAATCTTCCCATCCCCCACAAGGCCCCTGTTCAGCATAGCAGGTGAGGCCACCTGGGCGAGATACTGGTCATCCTCCCCAGTTGTATCCCCCGACCCAGAGTCTGAAGCTCCAGGGCAGTGTCCTTGAGGTGGTAGAGGTGGGATCCCTCGCTGAGTCCGAGGGAAAAACCGACCCTGGAGGGTAAACAGATAAAGAAGAAGAAGAACGTCTAAATGGTTCGTGGTTCGCAGCTCAGCAACTTAGCCGTTAAACCACGGAGGCAGTCAAAGAAAACCTATTATACATTATTTTTAATAATCTTACGATAACGAATAATCCACAGTTTTATATAACTTTACAATATATTTAATTACTTCAACCTGTTGTAATTCAATTTATATTAGTTATCCATATGTATTTACATTTTGTTTGTGACGGGGGGGGGGGGGGAGGAGGAATGTTTAGTTTGGCCCGCACCGCATTCGTTTCGCCCCTGTATCCGACGCTGCAGACAGAGTGAAGTGGAGGGCAAGATTTAGGAACGCAGATGCCGCATAATGCCAATTCAAGCAGATGACATGCATGTAAAAAGAATTAAATGTGTAACTTCAATAGGTTCTGAGAAATTGCTCCTTATGTGTTGCATGATTTAAAATTGTGATCAAAGGACAAGGAGTGATGGCCGCGATGCTCCTAGCCTATATATAATAAACAATACGGTAGTGTTAGTGAGAGTGGTACTTACATGTGACGAGCAGCGCCGCACAGCAGCCACGTACGAGGACCAGCATGTTGGAGAGCTAGCAGAGTACTGCCAGCCTTTCACTATCTGCACCTTACTGGGAGATATTGGCAGCGCCCACTACATCTCCCATCTCAAACAAGTACTGGAGAAATCCGATGTATTAAAGGAAACAATTTAAAATTTACTCCGGTTACTACAAATATAAGTTACGTTTCTTCCCGCAACAGCAAATTATAGCCTTCCGCTTACTGAAGAGCCTGATTGAGACACTCTTGGTTTATACAGTTCTTTTCTCTGAATGAAATTAATGGGATTGTGGATGTATTTCATTCGTCAGCTAATGAATTCGTGAGGCGTCTTACGGATGTCTCATAGATCAAGTGTTCTTGGTTGTCTATTCTGGTAGAAGTTGAAACATGATGTTATACACCCATTACAACTTTCACAGTTGTCCGAGACACTGTCTTTGCAGCATTTTGTTCTTTTACGAGGAAACAAATCTACCGACACGAGGCTGACTTATATGAGCACCTTCAAATACCACGGATCGAGCCGGATCGGACCCTTCAATTTGAACTCAGAAGGCAGAGGTCTTAGCTACTCAACACGGCAGAAACTGAAACACTTTTTTTCTGGCGATATTGATGGTGATTGTTGTGTTAAAAGGAGAACTAGGCAAGCATCCTCTATTAACACTAATCAGAGGGGAAAAGAAGAGATGCAATCCTTCGAAGAATGAAAGTATCGGGAGTAAAAGCGAAGGGCCTCGAAGGGCATGAAATTTAAACACTTCTTAGGCATCGGAAACTGTCGGGGTGGGAAGAGGGCAAGTGTTGACCAAGGAATTTCGGATAGGAAAGTTGAAAGTGAAAAGATTGGCACCAGTAAGTGATGCAAAGCCATACGCAGCTGAGGGGCCTGTGGTTGCCATTCACACTCCAAAGATTGAAGACCCTTTTAATTGCCCTCCTACGATGGACAGGAGATGGTATGGATGCATTCTACCGCTTCCACCCCCTTCATTGCGTATCAGTCATTTCAACCGCATATATTATTATAATCTGTAATAATTTGAGTTTTTTTTTTCAATTGGCTTTAGGTTGCACCGACACAGATAGGTCTTATGTCGGCGATAGCATAGGAAAGGACTAGGAGTAGAAGGAAGCGGTCGTGGTCTTAATTAAGGTGCACCGGGCGAGTTGGCCGTGCGGTTAGGGGCGGGGCTGTGAGCTTGCATCCGGGAGATAGTGGGTTCGAAACCCACCGTCGGTAGCAATGAAGATGGTTTTCCGTAGTTTCCCATTTTCACACCAGGCAAATGCTGGGGCTGTACCTTAATTAAGGCCACGGCCGCTTCCTTCCAACTCCTAGGCTTTTCCTATTCCATCATCGCCATAAGACCTGTCTTCCCGGTTGAGGCGCTGGTCTTCTGACCCAAACTTGGCAGGTTCGATCCTGGCTCAGTCCGGTGGTATTTGAACGTGCTCAAATACTCCAGCCTCGTGTCGGTAGATTTATTGGCACGTAAAAGAACTCCTGTGGGACTCAATTCCGGCACCTCAGCGTCTCCGAAAACCGTAAAAGTAGTTAGTGGGACGTAAAGTAAATATTATTATTATTATTATTATTATTATTATTATTATTATTATTATGATTATTATTATTATTATTATACCTGTCTGTGTCGGTGCGATATAAAGCCACTAGCAAAAAAATAAGGTGTAGTCTCGGCATTTGCCTGGTGTGAAAATAGGAAACCATGGAAAAGGACTTCCGACAGTGGGGTTCGAACGCACTATCTCCCGAATGCAAGCTCACAGCTGCGCGCCCCTAACCGCATGGCCAGCTCGCTTGGTAATTGGTAATTGGAGTAATATTCACTGTGTTGGTAACAGTAGCGTAGCCGGGATTGGACGGTGGGCGTGGTTATAGTATACAGTAGTTACAAATTGATGATAGAACACACTGAAGGTGCTTGTGCGTGTATGGTGCGCGCATGCAAGACTTGTCATTATAAGGACACTGATATAAGTGAATTATGTTGATAATGAGATTGCAGTACACTACGAAATATTACATTCAAATACAGAACAAGAATAACGCGATCAAGTTCGACAGTTTCACAGCGACTTGTAAGTTCAGATTTTTCTTCTTCTTCTTCTTCTTCTTCTTCTTCTTAACCTGTTGACACTCCAGAGTCGGTTTTTCCCTCGGACTCAGCGGGGGATCCCACCTCTACCGTCTCATGGGCAGTGTCCTGGAGCTTCAGACTCTGGGTTGGGGGATACAACTGGGGAGAATGACCAGTAACTCGCCCAGGCGGCCTCACCTGCTAATCTGAACAGGGGCCTTGGTGGGGGATGGGAAGTGTGGAAGGGATACACAAGGAAGAGGGAAGGAAGCGACCGTGGCGTTAAGTTAGGTACCATCCCGGCATTTGCCTGGAGGAGAAGTGGGAAACCACGCAAAACCACTTTGAGAATGGCTAAGATGGGACTCTATCAGCCCTCCCCCTCCACCTCCTCTCTTCAGCTGACCTCCCGAGGCTGAGTAGACTGCCTTTCAGCCCTCGTACCACTTTTTAAATTTCGTGGAAGAACCGGGAATCGAACTCGGCCCTCCGGGGATGGCAACTAATCAAACTAACCACTACACCAATTCACCAATACACACTACACCAATTCTTCGCCTTCATGCCTTTTTTTCAACAGGAGAAAATCAAATTATTGTATTAAAATGCAGGCAAAAATTACAATACTGAAACTGCCGTTAACCATACTCATAATTACAGAATAATTGTTGTCCCAGTAACACAACCTAATTCTTTGCTTCACTTATTGTAAGAGTGAATAAAATATCTCCTCACTCGTGTACAAACACTGCCGCCCAGCTGTCGACGCTGTGCACAAAACAAAATTACAACGTCGGTAAATGCAGTGTGGCTCTCGGCCTGAAAGTGGCCACGGCTGGTCCGTGGTCCAACAGCTCTGCACTCTGACCGGCCAACCGAGCAGAGGAGGGGTGGTCACGGCTCTACCGTGGCTAAACGCCTCTGCATTCGGGAGACAGGACAGAGCTGGACCTCACGGCTGGCCCCAACCGTCGGCTGTCCTGAGCATGGTTTTCAGTGGTTTTCCATTTTCCTGTACTAAGGCGAATGCCGGGACAGTAGGCCACGACCGCCAACCCCGTCACCTTCTCCGAGCATCTCCTTCGCCGCAACAAATCTCCCGGCCTGAGAGACGGCGTCACCGTCTAAGAGGCCCGCCTCCCCCTTCAGGGAAGAATGAAAACATTTTAGTAGTAGTACTAAATTACAGCAGGTCCGATGACCTAGATGTTAGGCCCCTTTAAACAACAAGCATCATCATCATCATCAACATATCACAGGCCACTTGCTTGAATGATATACCTGCAATAGGAGTTGATTTCTTGGAGTTTTCGATTTCCAGTTGGAGGGAAAGCAGTGTACATTGATTGTCATCATGAGGCGATTATTTTTTTACAGTTTGCTTTACGTCGCACTGTCTTACGGCGACGGCAACGACGGAAGCGACCGTGGCTTTAATTAAGGTACAGCCTCACCATTTGCCTGGTGTAAAAATAGAAAACCACGGAAAACCATCTTCAGGACTGCCGATAGTGGGGGTTCGAACCCACTATCTGCCGAATGCAAGCTGATAGGCAAGTGACCTAAACCGCGCGACCACCTGCTCGGTACGAGGTGCTGCCGATAGTGGAGTTCGAGCACACTATCTCCCGAATGCAACCTCACAACTATGTGATTCAAGCCGCATAGCCAACTTATTTGATCGGTTTCATTTAAGAGAGCTATGTGAGAGATCCCTGTCAGAACCCATCTCTTCAAGTTAATGTGTCAAAGAGTTCTCACTTTCCTCTGTGAGAGTTTCCTGAAATTAGTCCTAATTCTCGAAACTTGAAAGTAAAGTGTTATGAGTTACTGAATGTGCGTGTTTTTCGTTTATGAGAACCTTGTCAGTCTTCTAAGCTTTAATAATGGTAATCTACTGTACATGGTCTTGTGAGAGATTAGTTGCAGTCATGCGACTAACAGAACCTGCTCTGTTCACTTACTTGAGAGCAGTAATTTTCATGATAATGAGAGAGACTAATGCGTTTTAAGCAAGCAAACCCACCGGTTTATATGAATTAAGTGCCGAAATCAACAGATTTATGTGAAGCCCAAAATGGCAGGAATAAATCTTCGACTATTTCACGAACATTCTTGATCGCTTCAATGAGAAACCAACCTGACTTCGCCAAGTAATGTCACTGTAATAGTTTTAATGCAAAATATAATAATTGTTTCACTTAGTAGTGCAGAACATCGTTGTGGTGTGAATATACTATGTTGCTATACTGCCTGAACTAGCTTTTACAATGTATTTTCTTCCTAATTCGACGACAATAATTTATAGATAAACTAGCTGATGTACCCGTGCTTCGCTACGGAATTCTCAGAAAGACTGTCTTTGTGGTTTTCCTACCTGAAGTCGTCAGAAGGAATGTAGTGATTAAAAGCAATGTTATATAAAATACTCGATCAAATTAATAAACCGCACATTTTCTCACTTTTGACGAACAATACTACGGTGCCGATCTAACAGTCCAAAGTTCCAGTGCTGCAATGACCAGACCGCAGATAGCCGTGGACACTTCTCTGCCATTATTCCGTTAAATATGCACACTGTTCATTCCAATCAGTGCCTCAGACTAGGAATTGAATAGCTAGAATGCTATGATGAACCAGTTTGTTACGTATCAGTAGTATCAGAAGTTTATCTAACTACCCAGCTACTTCCCCCCAATTTTCAGGCAGGCTGTTATACTCGGTACGACCGGGTGAGTTGGCTGTGCAGTTAGGGGCGCATAGCTGTGAGCTTGGATCCGGGAGGTAGTGGGTTCGAACTCCACTGTCGACAGCCCTGAAGATAGTTTTCCGTGGTCTCCAATTTTCACACCAGGAAAATGCTGGGGCTGTAACGTAATTAACGTAGGAGGTGCTTCCTTCCCATTCCTAGCCCTTTCGTATCCCATCGTCGCCATGAGTCCTATCTGTGTCCGTGCGACGTAGAGCAAATTAAAAAAAAACTCGGTGTACAGCAGTAATCCCATCTATCGGGGATGAATGGCAACAGAGACACAAAGCAAATCACAACAAACAATGGTCAATGTAATGTTATTGTTGATCAATGATATGAGCAGTGGCGGCCGGTCAGTACGTGCTACCGGGCACCAGCACGTAGCTTGGAACTGTAAGGAATATTATTTATGTACAGTACAATTATCCTGGCGCCTTTTCGTTGTTTTGAGTACGATATGAATTTGTGTTTTATGAAAATCAGGACGAGATTTGTCGAACTCCTAGCGCCGTTCTCCCGGGGAACAAGGCTCGTGCTCATGTGAAGTGAGCCCTTGCCTGTAGCCTGAAGGAAGCAATACGCAGGCGCGGCCAAGCTTGCAACACTCCCCCTAGCCGGCGGAGTATACCGTAAACCGGGATCATCTTTCACTGATCCCGTTTATAGTTACTTCCTCTCCCGCAAGGGGGTAGAATTACTCGATGTCTCCTGCTACCCAGAGCGCAGCGAGGGATCCAGTCGGCCGTGCTTATGTTGAACGTGGTAAGCGAATCTGCCACTAGAGAGTAGCATCGTCTGGGTTCTAAAGTAAAGCGTAAGTGGAGGCAATCTATCTCACACATGCTTATTAAAATATCCATCTTCCTTTTGTGTCAAAAATAAGGAATTCGTAGGTGAGTCAAAGAATCTTTGACTAACCCTAAATGTTATCCCGCATTACAATGTAATTTACTCTGGTGAAATGAAATAGCGTATGGCTTTTAGTGCCGGAAGTATCCGAGGACATGTTCGATTCGCCAGATGCAGATCTTTTGATTTGACGCACGTAGGCGACCTGCGAGTCGTGATGAGGATGAAATGATGATGACGACAACACGTACACCCAATGATGGTTAAAATTCCAGACCCTGCCAGGAATCGAACCCGGGATCCCTGTGACCAAAGGCCAGCGCGCTAACCATTTAGCTATGGAGCCGGACATTTACTCTGGTAATAGGGGAGGTCTCAATGAATCAGTTGGCAGCTCTTTCAGTTGCTTTGTGCGGTTTTTAATCTTGCGGTTATATTACTGGTGCGTGTTTTTTCTGTCATTGTGTTAGTGTTAAAGTTTATACGAAGATTTATCAAATTATTTATCCACTGCAGTGTATAAAAAGTGAAATTAAATTAGTGTTCTTAGTGGGGATCTATATTCCCACGATTCTATTTGCACTGATGTAAGTTGCGCCATTAGGTTAGTAAAAACAATATTTCTCGAATGAATTATTTATCTCGTAGAAGACAGTTGTCGAAGAATTCATCTGCTTCCAAATTAATGTTGTTTTTGTTTGTTCTGAGTTATAAATTGTGAGAAAAGTTGTATTATTATTATTATTATTAGTAGTAGTAGTAGTAGTACTAGTAGTAGTAGTACCAAGTTTGAAGTATGCGTTGTTCATCATGGCAATATGCAGATTTAAAACAGCGTATTTAGCTTGTTTTTTGTAGCACGTAGGACGATTTTTTCACGAGCCGCCACTGGATATGAGCTTTCGGTGTTGTATTGTAGTCCTTCACATTCAGTTTTCTTTCGACTCTGTAATATAAGGCCGTCTTATAAAATTAATTATAGCGTAGACTGTAGTTCCTTAATCCCCGACTTTACATACCGATTTTCATTAAATTCTGTTTACCCATTTTCTCGCTGATATGATCTTAGCAACAAAAATCCATATTCATGAATATCTCCGTTATCATAGCGGATACGGTCAAAATGTATGACATAAATGATCGGAAATGTAATACTATGTAACTTTATTTATATAGTAATTGTCCATAAGACCACTAATAACACAAATATTCGAGAATTAAATTTTGGGCTTTCCTCTAAACTACCATTTCACTCACTGTGAATAGTTATTTATGGCCTAGGTTGTAGCGAATTATTCGCCTACTTTGCATACCTATTTTAATTAAGATAGACCACTAATAACAAATATTTGAAAATAAAATTTTAGGACTTCCCCTAACCTACCATTTCTTTCAGAGTGAATAAGATTATTTATAGTTTATATTGTAGCAACTTATTTTAGAACTTTATATACCGGTTTTCATTAAGATAGGACCACTAATAATATAAATATTTGAGAATTATTTCTCTCAGCGTGAAAAAGATTATTTATTGCCTAGATTGTAGCGACTTATTCCCGGACATTACATACCAATTTTAATTAAATTCTCTTCAGCCGTTTTCTCGTGATGCGCGTACAGACAGACATTACGGAAAATTAAAAAATACATTTCCTTGTTGCTGTGGGCATGACTGATACAGAAATAACATTATTTTCAAATTTTGAGCGATGTACAGGCAAAACTCTTATTTTATATATACAGTATACACTAGCGTTGTCTCTGCGCTTCACTAAGCCTAAAAATCACAGCGAGTTTTTAGAAAAATATTCAACGAAGAAATCATATTATTATTATCTATGACCAATTTGATCGACCGTGTTACAGAAGAATGTTAACGCTTGCTTGTTGTTTTACGGGGCCTAACATCGAAGGTCATCGGCCCAGAATGTTAATGAACAGGTGAAAAGTTATGTAACGTCGTTCAAGTTAAAGGGCTAAAATATATTCAGAAGATATTATGTACGGTATGCAGGGTGTAACAATGACGAACGTCCGAACTTGCAGGACCAATTCGTGACACGTAGAAGAAGAAAATGTTATATGGACATGGATCTGGAAACGCTGTATTCCCATGTTAGAACTCATTTTCTGCAGCTTTACATAGTAAATTAATCATGAGAAACACACAGGAATAGAACGTACCAGCATACCACAGAAACTCTTTCTTACCAGGTGTATGCATAAGTTCTGGCCGGTTTTTTGTGGTAAAGAAAACACGTAATTTTCAAGGGAAATTCATCTTTTGTTTATTCAAAATATTGACCATTGGCTTCTTTCTACAAACTTCGTCCATCTTTCAGGTAAGTTATGAATATCATGCCAGAAAAACTGCTTGTCTTTTGCGGCAAACTATTCGTCGAGCCATTTTCCAACTTCCTCGAAATTGCTGAAGTGCTGCTCTGCGAGCGCGTGCCCCATTGGTGCGAAGAGGTGATAGTCAGATGGTGCTAGGTCGGGGCAGTACGGCGGGTGCGGAAGGATGTCTCATCCAAGCGACTTCAAGATGTCTTTCACTGGTTTTGCTTTGTGAGCCGGCGTATTGCCGTGTAACAAAATCACTTTGCCATGTCTTTTGGCCCATTCCGCCCGTCTTTCGATCAATGCGTGATTTAAATTAATCATTTGTTGGCGATAGCGTTGTGCATTAACGGTTTCGCCGGGCTTCAAGAGTTCATAATACACAACACCGCTCTGGTCCCACCAAACACAAAGCATGCTCTTCTTGCCGAAGCGATTTGGCCTTGGTGTTGAAGGACCGGCTTCGCCAGGTGACAGCCACGATTATCTCCGCTTCGGGTTTTCAAAATAAATCAATTTTTCGTCACCCGTCACAATTCGGTACAGAAATTATTTTCTTTCGAGGCGTTGAAGGAGCATTTCACAAGCGACTTTGCGATTTTCCATTTGCCGTTCATTCAAATCGCGTGAGGCCCATTTACAGAGTTTACTGGTCTTCCTCATTGATCGCAAACGTCTGCTGATTGTTTCTTGTGACACATTTAATGCTTGTGCCAATTGCTGTTGAATTTGAGTTGGATCATCGTCCGGTAACGCCTGCAATTGCGCTCGTCTTCGCACTCTTGCGATCTACCAGCGCGCGCACTGTCTTTCACATCGAAATCATCACGTTTAAATTGTCGAATCCATGTCTCACATGTTGTAATCGATGGAGCGTGTTCACCATATGTTTCTACCAGTAAACGATAGCGATGCAATGCATGCCGCAAATGTTCTTTTTCAGGCACAAGCGTCGACATGATCACTGAACGGTACAACAGAGACGCTAGTGTTTGGTGGACTCAGCTTGTGTGTGTTGGTAGGTTAATGTCAGACAAACAAACTGACGTGTGTGTCAAACTCATATGCTGCGTACTGTTTGCTGCCGCCATCTCTTAGCGAAACCGGAATAGATTTGTGCATACACCTGGTACATGAATTGAAATAACCTCCGTTAGCATTACAAACGTCAAACCACAGTCGCATCGCATTGAATCCAGGATGCGCTGAGTATCCCTGGAGTACTGCGTATTTCCCTAAGAATGCTGTTTCAATGTACATTACCACCTTTGGATAGAAAATTTCCGCAGTGGGTCAGTCAGTGCTTACGTTTGCATAATATGGCTGTTTTGGTATTGAGTCCAAATTTTGAATCGCCCGCTCCGCCAGTTCAGCCCCCTCAGGAAGCTTTTCTGTATTTTCTTGAGGGTATTGCACCCTTTGTCGGTAGAGCTGCGGTTCCTCTTGATATATGCTGTCTCCGGCTGCTAGAAAAAATATACTTACCGCATCGTAGAGATTCCTTCTCGGGTGTGCTCAGTTCCTGGTCGCCTGTGGGTTGGTGCATAGGGGTTGTCTAACTAAGGATTACCAGCAAATAGTCTAAAATAACCACCATGACACGGACTGATTATGTAATAAATAAACTTTATTGACAAAGCAAGAATTTAGTAAGTATGCACAAGGCTTGAATCAAAGCTCCAATCAAGTTTAGTGTCACTGTTAAAAATGCAATATAAGAATACCTGCAATTAATCATGACTAATCTGAATGTGATCAATAAATTAATTGATTAATAGAATAATTAATTGAAAATGATCCAAATAAAATTGTCAACAAATATAAGTGATATGAGTCGTTGACCAAAATGCAACCTCAAGCACACCAAAATAGTGCGTTTAACAATAATATCACAATAAAATGTCATTTACTGATTCAACTAGATCGATATAATATGTTGTGTTTACGATAGATATCATAGTGTAATAAACAAGAACTTTACTAACGTATTATGCATTATAGTTAAGCTTGCATGTAACCTAGAACATTCCAACATTCCTAGGAGTACAATCTCCAAACTCTATGTCAATTATTTAACATTAAATATACTCCTTGAAAAACCTGAGGATAGATGTAACACAAATAAACCGCTGTGCAGCGTGACGTAATCATACTTATGAACTCTGCAAATTTAATTTCTAAACCCTGGATCTTACTGAACTTTAAAAAGATAAAACCTCATCTTTTAACATACTGAAAAACATGCAAATTTGTGCATCAAGGCAAGTATTACTATCCGGACCAATTTATGGCAGTTAATCATCAAAATCTATTACATCACTTCCTAATAAAATACAATTTAATTTACGACAAACATTCGTTCAGTAAGTCCTACAAATCTGTTGTGTCGTGTTCCGTGACGTAATAACACGAACCTAACACATCCTGTACTTATGTTACACGAACTGCCGTACTATTTACAAATGAGTGAACAAATCACCTATCACACTAATGGACTTAAAATTTACGTAAACTAATAATATTACCTTGTAGTCACAGAGAATAATCTAGCTTACACATCAATAAAATATACTCGTCAGGGTTGAGAGATGATCAACGTACGAGTCCACGTGATATTTACATTTCTTATACCGCTGCTTATTCATGCACGCACTCATAATCGTAAATGAATTTAACATAATATGATGTAGATTGCATCGTCACCGACAAACATGTTATCTTGCCCAGAGTCCTGCAATTTCAACTCTCTGGTTAAGAATATTGATTCACCATGTCCAATAATTAGTTTCATGGCTCCCCTACTCTATTCATTACAAAAAAAAAAAACAAGGAGTAATTAAAATTAAATCAACTCAAAATCAACTCACAACCACATTACGAAAAATGAGATTCCACAAACTCCTATTTAAAACCAATGTTCAAAACACATATTATAATGCGATGTTGGCATATAAAATGGGATTTAACTATCCTCATGAGTACTATTGCAGACTTAACCTGCTATCTTTACCTATACTTATCGAGTGCAATATGCTATGCCATGTCGCCACATTTATAAATTCGTCGTGATAATAGATATAACAAATGCATTTTCATTTCACGGGGCATCTGGTCCTCCCGCTCATTTTCATACCTCGGCTTCACATTGCCGGCACATATATACACATTGTGATATCAAGCTGTCAGAGCTTGCATATCGCTCCGTGTATTAAGCTCAATGGCTTGACTACTAACTCTCAGCTCCTCGGCTGACCATGATATTTATCCGGCTCATCGCCTCATTATCATTCCCTCATTTCTCACATACTGAGATAATTGCCCGTAGTGGCTTATCCATCATCACATAATTATCTTAACGCACATATACTGTCGTCTGGGTCTAATGACATAACATATTTTGACGCGTGGGCCTAAATTCACCACGATTAATCTTCCAATGATCACTTCCCAAATTAATGCCTCTATCAGACTACAATAAAATTCAATCACATTCTCAAAATCAAATCTGAACAGTTAACTAAGCAAATCATACTCCTCCTGTCCATGTAATCAGCATTCAGGAGAAATTTAGAATCAACTAATTAAAATGGTTGCAAATACCCATAACAAAAAAATGAGTCTACTTTAATGTCAAAGAAAACTTCCGTCGGGTGACTTAGCGAATCAAATATCATACTCTGCCACTGCCAATAAGCATAATATTGACCTCAAATCTAGTTCAAATGTAGGCCTAAGCATTTAAACTAATTCGGTCCAATCCGACAATAACATCGACAAAAAAATTAATAATAGTAATAAGAACAAGATAATTGAAATTAAACACAAACTACGTGCATAAATCAGCATTTTTACCTCTCCTCTGTGCTACACCAAGAATAAGAAATTACAATACCTAAACATCTACTTAGCAGCTCGCGTAACGCCTAAAGAAATAGTACAATCAGTGAAAGATTACATAAGATTATTGTTACTCACATTCTGCCATTAAGCTTCACCCCACAGGGGCATCCATCTGGTTGAAGTTAGAACATGTTGCAATACATAATGCACATCTTCACAAAATTGATGTATACCTCCATGGTATCAATTTCCTTGGGCACACGACACTTTTCTTGCAACTTCAGCGGCTTAAATACTAATAATTATATACACTGACTGAAAACACATATAAAAAATTCACTTCTTTTTTTAACACCACGCCCGCTTCTCTGGACATTCCTGCGAGACGATTGTGTGAGTGTGGCCCTCGCTCCCTGAGTGAAAGTTATTTACACACTGGACTGCGGCCGGCGATAATCCCTCTGCAGCAAGTTTGTTGTCCTACTAGTTGTCAATGACCTGTGGAATTATCCATCCATTGACTCTACCACTACTGTTATTTCTTAATGGCTCCTGCTAGTAACACTTCCCGTACAGCCTATACTTGTACGAAAGAAGTTCCTTTGTTTACCCATTACTCTCAAAATATTACAAAGTAATATATGGCAAATAAAATTAGTGACTAATTGGCTTATCACTCAAATAGAATATCTCTATAACTCTGACTGCAATTACTCGTTCTAATACAAGACGGTGTCTTCGAATGCTTGGCTCAGTTGCCTTAAAGTTTACATTTCACAAATGTCGCCCAATGTTCAAAAGAGAGAAATTCGCTGACACGTCTGGTCTGTACGATCCTTGGTGAACAAGTGTCCCTTCCTCTTGGCGGCAGAGACCTGCTTCGATTTCTGGCGGACTGATATTTTCAGAATTTCCAGAGCGTCCTTTAATACACGCAGCTCGATGCGGACTGTCCTTATCATCTAAATTCATACTTAAACTGCTGGTGGTTCCATCACTACCCTGTGATCATCGAATTAATCGTACAATTATGCACAGTGTAGGTGGCGTTGGTGGGAATATTTCTTTTGTCGCACCGCCGGCTGTCGTACGGTTCCGGCGCGAACTTCAGGTACTCTCGTTCCCAGACATAACTTCTGCTAACTTAATATTTACTGCATATAAACAGGATTTAGCATAGACATACACTATGATCCCCAACCTAAAGTGTCACTCTGATAAACAAGTATTCAATTACTGTCCGATTCTATGAAGAAAACAAATACGAGGAAGCGCTACATTTGAATAATACAAATTCAGCTCCCTGATTGGTTGACCGGTTTCAAGCGGGTAACATTGGACTGTTCCTAGTTCACTTTCGTGGGGTGGTTGGAAGCTCTTTCTTGTCTTCAGATGGAAAACTACCACTCCTTGACCTCAATTTCAAAGTACCAACGCGTCTTCTCCCTCTTTGTGTGAAGATAATTGCTTTATTGCACCAAAACAAACCGTGCTCCGAAGTGCTCTGGCCGGCTTAAACATCTATTGTGATTTTTCTGCTTCCTGCCAGAGTGTGAGAACATATTCTCCACTGTGTGGAAAAATTACATTTTCAATATCAGTAGCCATATGTTGATATGATGTAATTAGGCTCAATTAATTGGGTGCAACTCCTCCCTTACTAAAAATAGAAATGTTCCGAAAGAACAAGAGGAAGATTTCTAGATCTATGTCATTCAATCTCAACTTGGTTACTAAACTGCAACCATAATTGAGCCTCAGCTCTGTACCTCGCTTAGTTAGTGAATTCTCTTCGTAGTTGCAAATTTTCTTCTTCTAGTTGTCTACGTTCCTCCTGTAACTCGGCGATAATTGTCTCCATGATTTCTCTCAGCTCCGTGGCCTCTTGCAGACATTCTGGGCAATCATCACGTCCATCTTCTTCTCGCTTCTCTCCGGATTCCGTGATTGGTAGGTCTCCGTCATTCGGTGACATTTCTTCCTCATCACAGCTCAGGTTGAATTGGTCCTCATCTTCATCTTCTTCTTCTTCTTCTTCCTCCACTGCAGAAATTTCGTCATCATCCTCTTCCATGGGCCAATCTTCGTCAGCCGTCATCTCCTCTTCCGTAGATGAGTCCTCCTCCTCTTCACTCTGTGAATATTCTACCAGGTTCACTTGTGGAATTCCTCCGGGTGGTGGTCGATACAACTTTAAGCTTCGGGCATTAAAAGTCATCTCCTCTTGACCATCTAGGCTGATTATCCTGTATGCGTTATTGTGAAGTGATTCGGTTATTCTATACGGTCCCACATATAATGGTGCGAATTTAGCATAAAATTTCGCCTCCGGTGCAGATGAGACTGGACGACGTAAAAGAACGTATTCACCTACTCTAAGTGGGCGATGGAATCTCTTCCCTCTCAATCTTCTTTGTCGACGTTGCGCCTGTTGCTGCAAGTGTTCGGCAGCCCTCCTTACACATACGTCAGGAGCTGGCCTAGCATCCGCTGGGCAATTAATAATTGCTGTCCACGGTCGAATAGGGTATTCATTTAAATGGGTGACTGAGGGTATAAATCCCGTAGCTTCGTGGATAGTATGGTTTATACAGTCCATGATGACTGGTAGCAATTGAACCCATTTACTGTGTTGATTTGGTATGTAAATTCTACAAAATTTAGAGATGACCTTCATTATTCTTTCCGAAGGATTACTTTGAGGATTACGAATTGAGCTCATGACATGCTTAATTTCGAGCTCCTGTAAAGCATTTCTGAATTGAGCTGATGTGAACTGAGTTCCATGATCAGTTAGCAAACTTTGTGGCTTACCCATGTTCGGTATAATGTTTCTGGTAAGACATCTTAGTACAAGCTTAGTGTTAGCCTTTTGGATCGGATATAGAGTCGTGTATTTCGAAAATACATCCATGGTCACTAAAACAAAACGGTTCCCACGGGTTGACTTCGGAATAGGGCCGAAAAT
Organism: Anabrus simplex; assembly: GCF_040414725.1. NCBI lineage: Eukaryota > Metazoa > Arthropoda > Insecta > Orthoptera > Tettigoniidae > Anabrus > Anabrus simplex. Next base: position 402,914,747 of record NC_090265.1, on the reverse strand, counting down.
ATCCATTGAGAACAGCTTTTTAGGTTCTGTAGGCAATATAGGGATAGGTTCTTGTTTAATGAGATAAGGGTTCGCTTTTACTCGCTGGCATGTGTCACAAGTCACAACAGTGTCCCTCACTGACTCTCTTAAATTTCTCCAAGTAAAACTTTCTTGAATAGTGGCAACTACCTTGTCGATACCGCCATGTCCGGTAATTCGGTGTACATGCCAGATAATTTCGTTTTGAAGTTGAGATGGTATTACCACTCTCAATTTTGTGTGATCTCTATCAACATATTTAACGAGCAAATTATTAATGAATAAATATTCCTCAGCTTGCTTCTGGATGTCCCGGTAGTTTGGATCTCCCTGCTGAATTCTGTTCTGGAAAAAGTCGATCAGCTTGCTCAAAGAGTTTTCTGCCTGTTGAAATTGATGTAATTGACTTAGGTGTCGTAAGACTTCATGATCATCCGGTACTAAATCGACATAATTTACATGTTCAAGTGGCTCGCTGGGGTTCCTACTTAGAATGTCAGCTACAATGTTATCCTTGCCAGGGCAATGTTCAATTGTAAAATTAAATTGCTGTACATACAGCGACCAGCGTGACACTCGTGGACTAGAAATTGCTGTTTTTAGCATAAATGTCAAGGCTTTATGGTCGGTCCGAATCTTTACTGGAAAACCATAAATGACCTTGTGCCAGTGTTGTAAGGCCTGTGCTATCGCTAGCATTTCCAGTTCGGTAGTACTGTAGTTAACTTCATGCTTCCTCAGCTTACGGCTATAAAATGATATGAATTTCTTTAAGTGAGGCGGTTTATCATCCTCTTGATATAAAATTGCTCCAATTCCAACGTTGGATGCGTCAGTTTGTAGCACAAACGGTTGTTCGAAATCCGGGTATGACAATTTAATACTTCGTGCTAACAATTCTTTCGTCCGCTGAAATGCCATTTCTGTCTCTTTCGTCCACTTCCATTTGTTATTTTTGTGGAGCATATCTTGCAGTGGTGCCACTACCTCAGTATAGTTCATACAATGGTCCGAAAAGAAATTACAGAGACCCAAGAATTGTCGTATGTTCTTAACTCTTCTTGGTCTCGGAAAGTTCTGGATAGCTTCTATCTTTACAGGGTTGGGGCGTATTCCCTGGCCATCAATCACATGTCCTAAAAATAGAATCTCTGATTGGCAGAAATGGGATTTCTTTAAGTTAACCTTAAAGCCTGTGTCCATCAAATTTTTAAGTAACTTCTCCACATATTCTAAATTTTCCTCGAAATTTCTACTAGGAATAATAATATCATCAATAAAACGGGTCGTCACCTCCTTAACTTCGTCCGTAAGATTTCTATCTAGTGCACGGAGAAGAGCTGCCGTACTGTTGCGTATACCAAATGCGAGTCTATTGTAGGTATAAGTGTGCTGGTCAAATAGGAATCCTGTTAACAATCGGGATTTTTCCTCCAGCTGGATATGGTGGAATGAACTAGTAAGATCAACTCCGGTAAACATGCTCATGCCATTGAACCTCCTAATGACGTCCTTGACAGATGGTATTTGATCGTATTCTGGTATTAGTTTCTGATTGACCATTCTCGCATCAACACAAATGCGGAGCGATCCGTCTGTTTTGACTACAATCACTAAATTATTTAGAAAAGGGGTGACCCTTTTTGATATAATTCCGTTCTCTTCCATTTCCTTAATGACGCGTTTCACCTCCGAGTAATGCTTTTCTGGAATAGGATATGGCTTACATTTATATGGACGCCAATCTGTGACATTTAATGCGTACTTGAAATTAGGGATCAGACCAACCTTCGAGTCAAAAACAGTCTTATACTTCACCAACAGAGCTCGTAGCTTATCCTTTTGCTCTTTGGTTCCATTAAATTCGGCCACCTTGCTTGATATTAAACTCTCAATTTCCTCGTCCACTTCAGCACTGAAAATATTGGCAAATATGCTCTCATTGTCTAAAATTTTCGCAATATCCTCGTTAATGGGTTCTTCCTGGTTATTCACACTCACATCCGTTTTACCATTTATTTCGGGGTTTAGACAAACATGATCATCCCCTTCCGGTTTTCGGAATTTGACTTGGTTGTTGGCCAGGTCAATCACAGCATTAGTGGCCCTCAAAAAGTCAGCTCCTAGAATTAGGTTGTGGTTGACCTTCGACATAATCACAAATGGGTGCATAAAAATAGAGTTTCCGATTTGCATTTCCAACAATGTTTGGGATTTGCATACTGTTGTTTTATCCGGAATAATCCCTCTTATTTTGACAGAAGATACAGGAATCTCGGGAAGTTTGTGACGTTCTTTTATATCTTCATACAGTGCTCTGGATATAATACTTATCGACGCTCCTGTGTCTGTGAGAGCTCTAATATTTGTGCCATACAACCTAACGTTTATGACCGGCAATTTCGGTATCTGTTTGGCCTCTCTTATTATAGGATCTTCCAAAAGATCTTGTGGCTGCACGACCCAGGAATCCACCTGCGCTACAACCCAATCACTCGAGTTGTCGGCCATTAGCACAAGCTCGTTCCGGTCGGATGGAGACATTGATATTACATTGGCGTTTTTTTTTTTTGCTGCCCGTGGCCATTCTGTGAGTATGGCTGGGCTTCCGGGTTCAAAGACTGCTGCCTGCGGTCAGCTTGGTTGCGCGTTCTCTGATACTCTATACTTTCTGCGCCTACTATGTCCGGATTGAGGTCCGTTTGATTAATGACCTCTCGCCAACGTTCCCTTTCTTGACGTTCTGAGTTCAAATCTTGGACATACCGTTTATTCTCCCTGTCACGATGATCCGGTTCTCTGTTACGATATCTGTACGATTGTTGCTGTTGATTTCTACCGTACCACCGTTGGTAAGGACGGTCACGGTTCCGATATCCGTACCTATTCCTGTCACGTCTGAGGTCTTGTCTAGGGTAACTCCTATTATATTCATAATTATTCCGCACTGGCCTCTCGTTACGGAATTCTGCATTGTTAAGCTGTTCCCTATTATCGGGCTTCCTGCGTGGTATTGCTCCTGTATTCGGGCTAATCCTGTCCTGGTGACTATTGGTTTCCACGTTTTCGACTACAAACACTTTATGCTCGAGGTTCCGTGTTGGCCTAGGTGAATTTACACTGGTTGTGGCGTCTAACTGGCGTAAAATCTCTTCTGCGTCCTCCGGGGTTTGAACTTTCGAGGTAATTAACATCCTCTGAACCTCGACTGGAAATTGCTTAATGAGCACTTGGACAAGCTCACTCTGAGATGGAGGATTGTCTAGCTCCTGCAATTTAACCAACTGATCTAGGAAGTACCTACTAAATTGCGTAGGCTGAGTGCTCGTATACTTTTTGGAGTAAAGTTCTAACCGTAAACCCTGTTGTGTCCCTAAGTTCCAAAAACGATTGAGAAATGCCCTCTCAAAATCTTCAAATGTACTAAATGAAGTGCGAAAGCCTATGAACCATGTCTTAGGACTCGACTCTAAATATTTCTCAGTTATTCTTAATTTCTTTTCCTCCGGAATCTGCATTTCCTGAAAATAAGCCTTCAGATCTCTAAGGAACATTTTAGGGGTCACGGAATTAGTACCGTTAAACTTCCGTGGTTGCTCGTCGCTCAATTTTAATATATTGACGAGGTTTGAGTGCGCTACAATTGTTTGAACATTCTCTTTACGAACTGGCTGAGTGCTCGGGTCGACACTAATCCTTTCTGTTACCTGAGGTGTAACAACAGGTGCTGGTTGTTGAAATGCTGGCCCGTCCTTCCGCATACCAGCCTTTAGAATAGCCTGCTCTTCTGACATAAACTTAACCAATGTTGCCAGATTTTCCGTCTGAGTTTGCAGGTTATTGATTTCACCATTGACAACCTCTCGTACTTCGTCACGCATTAACTCGTCACTAATTTTAAGCTCCTTATCAATGGTACTGGCCATTTCAGTCTGCCAAGCAGTAATTTCCTCTCTCATTCCTACGAGTTGTTTAGTCACGTCTTCCTTGTTCGCGATTCTAGCCTCCTCCATAACTCTTAATCCTTGGTCGAACTTCTCTAGCCCTTCGTGAACTTCGTTAGCTATTGAGGTCAGATTCTTTTGCGTGTCTTCCTCTAATACATTCATTTGGTCTTGGACCATAAGAATATGTTCGGCCATTTTTTTACACTGTTCCTCGACCTGTTTCTTAGTGTCATCTATTTTGCTACTTAGTGACAACGTTACATCCCCTAGCTGTTTGATAAGTTGTTTATGTGCATGAGCCAAATTACTAAGCTCCTGCTTGGTTTCTTTCCTATTTTTATCACACTGTTCCAGTAGCTTTTCCTGATTTTCAGACAGTTCCCTACGCAGCTCCTCCTGGTTACGTGAAAACTCTGTTTGAATAACATCTAACTGTTTACTCAAGTTCTGGGTTAAAGTGTTCTGTGTGTCCTCCAATTGTTTATTTAAATTTAGAGTCAAAGTGTTCTGTGTCTCTTCCAATGATTTATTTAAGTTCTCCGTGAGTGTGTTCTGATCCGCCTTCATTTCACTCTGGACCGCGTCCACTTTACCATTTAGCATATTAATGCCCGTGATTAGCTGTTCCCACTGCTCATCAGTTACCACCATCGTAAACAAATATTCAAAATACTGGACCCCCCTTTTGGTAGGGCGAAACTTAATGGCTATTTACAACACAACACAACATTTCCTTACTTATCCTTACAATGGGATAAACAACGTTACTTTATCACATGACTACCATTATACAATCACACAACTGCACAGTGTTTATAACTACTTATTTACCCTTGGAATGTTCTAAATTGTCCGTCTGTCACGACCTAACCATTCTTACCATCATAAGGCGATAATCGAGCTCCACTTTGGGACGCCATTTTTAAAAGGACTCATCCATCCCCATGCACCCTTTGTCGGTAGAGCTGCGGTTCCTCTTGATATATGCTGTCTCCGGCTGCTAGAAAAAATATACTTACCGCATCGTAGAGATTCCTTCTCGGGTGTGCTCAGTTCCTGGTCGCCTGTGGGTTGGTGCATAGGGGTTGTCTAACTAAGGATTACCAGCAAATAGTCTAAAATAACCACCATGACACGGACTGATTATGTAATAAATAAACTTTATTGACAAAGCAAGAATTTAGTAAGTATGCACAAGGCTTGAATCAAAGCTCCAATCAAGTTTAGTGTCACTGTTAAAAATGCAATATAAGAATACCTGCAATTAATCATGACTAATCTGAATGTGATCAATAAATTAATTGATTAATAGAATAATTAATTGAAAATGATCCAAATAAAATTGTCAACAAATATAAGTGATATGAGTCGTTGACCAAAATGCAACCTCAAGCACACCAAAATAGTGCGTTTAACAATAATATCACAATAAAATGTCATTTACTGATTCAACTAGATCGATATAATATGTTGTGTTTACGATAGATATCATAGTGTAATAAACAAGAACTTTACTAACGTATTATGCATTATAGTTAAGCTTGCATGTAACCTAGAACATTCCAACATTCCTAGGAGTACAATCTCCAAACTCTATGTCAATTATTTAACATTAAATATACTCCTTGAAAAACCTGAGGATAGATGTAACACAAATAAACCGCTGTGCAGCGTGACGTAATCATACTTATGAACTCTGCAAATTTAATTTCTAAACCCTGGATCTTACTGAACTTTAAAAAGATAAAACCTCATCTTTTAACATACTGAAAAACATGCAAATTTGTGCATCAAGGCAAGTATTACTATCCGGACCAATTTATGGCAGTTAATCATCAAAATCTATTACATCACTTCCTAATAAAATACAATTTAATTTACGACAAACATTCGTTCAGTAAGTCCTACAAATCTGTTGTGTCGTGTTCCGTGACGTAATAACACGAACCTAACACATCCTGTACTTATGTTACACGAACTGCCGTACTATTTACAAATGAGTGAACAAATCACCTATCACACTAATGGACTTAAAATTTACGTAAACTAATAATATTACCTTGTAGTCACAGAGAATAATCTAGCTTACACATCAATAAAATATACTCGTCAGGGTTGAGAGATGATCAACGTACGAGTCCACGTGATATTTACATTTCTTATACCGCTGCTTATTCATGCACGCACTCATAATCGTAAATGAATTTAACATAATATGATGTAGATTGCATCGTCACCGACAAACATGTTATCTTGCCCAGAGTCCTGCAATTTCAACTCTCTGGTTAAGAATATTGATTCACCATGTCCAATAATTAGTTTCATGGCTCCCCTACTCTATTCATTACAAAAAAAAAAAACAAGGAGTAATTAAAATTAAATCAACTCAAAATCAACTCACAACCACATTACGAAAAATGAGATTCCACAAACTCCTATTTAAAACCAATGTTCAAAACACATATTATAATGCGATGTTGGCATATAAAATGGGATTTAACTATCCTCATGAGTACTATTGCAGACTTAACCTGCTATCTTTACCTATACTTATCGAGTGCAATATGCTATGCCATGTCGCCACATTTATAAATTCGTCGTGATAATAGATATAACAAATGCATTTTCATTTCACGGGGCATCTGGTCCTCCCGCTCATTTTCATACCTCGGCTTCACATTGCCGGCACATATATACACATTGTGATATCAAGCTGTCAGAGCTTGCATATCGCTCCGTGTATTAAGCTCAATGGCTTGACTACTAACTCTCAGCTCCTCGGCTGACCATGATATTTATCCGGCTCATCGCCTCATTATCATTCCCTCATTTCTCACATACTGAGATAATTGCCCGTAGTGGCTTATCCATCATCACATAATTATCTTAACGCACATATACTGTCGTCTGGGTCTAATGACATAACATATTTTGACGCGTGGGCCTAAATTCACCACGATTAATCTTCCAATGATCACTTCCCAAATTAATGCCTCTATCAGACTACAATAAAATTCAATCACATTCTCAAAATCAAATCTGAACAGTTAACTAAGCAAATCATACTCCTCCTGTCCATGTAATCAGCATTCAGGAGAAATTTAGAATCAACTAATTAAAATGGTTGCAAATACCCATAACAAAAAAATGAGTCTACTTTAATGTCAAAGAAAACTTCCGTCGGGTGACTTAGCGAATCAAATATCATACTCTGCCACTGCCAATAAGCATAATATTGACCTCAAATCTAGTTCAAATGTAGGCCTAAGCATTTAAACTAATTCGGTCCAATCCGACAATAACATCGACAAAAAAATTAATAATAGTAATAAGAACAAGATAATTGAAATTAAACACAAACTACGTGCATAAATCAGCATTTTTACCTCTCCTCTGTGCTACACCAAGAATAAGAAATTACAATACCTAAACATCTACTTAGCAGCTCGCGTAACGCCTAAAGAAATAGTACAATCAGTGAAAGATTACATAAGATTATTGTTACTCACATTCTGCCATTAAGCTTCACCCCACAGGGGCATCCATCTGGTTGAAGTTAGAACATGTTGCAATACATAATGCACATCTTCACAAAATTGATGTATACCTCCATGGTATCAATTTCCTTGGGCACACGACACTTTTCTTGCAACTTCAGCGGCTTAAATACTAATAATTATATACACTGACTGAAAACACATATAAAAAATTCACTTCTTTTTTTAACACCACGCCCGCTTCTCTGGACATTCCTGCGAGACGATTGTGTGAGTGTGGCCCTCGCTCCCTGAGTGAAAGTTATTTACACACTGGACTGCGGCCGGCGATAATCCCTCTGCAGCAAGTTTGTTGTCCTACTAGTTGTCAATGACCTGTGGAATTATCCATCCATTGACTCTACCACTACTGTTATTTCTTAATGGCTCCTGCTAGTAACACTTCCCGTACAGCCTATACTTGTACGAAAGAAGTTCCTTTGTTTACCCATTACTCTCAAAATATTACAAAGTAATATATGGCAAATAAAATTAGTGACTAATTGGCTTATCACTCAAATAGAATATCTCTATAACTCTGACTGCAATTACTCGTTCTAATACAAGACGGTGTCTTCGAATGCTTGGCTCAGTTGCCTTAAAGTTTACATTTCACAAATGTCGCCCAATGTTCAAAAGAGAGAAATTCGCTGACACGTCTGGTCTGTACGATCCTTGGTGAACAAGTGTCCCTTCCTCTTGGCGGCAGAGACCTGCTTCGATTTCTGGCGGACTGATATTTTCAGAATTTCCAGAGCGTCCTTTAATACACGCAGCTCGATGCGGACTGTCCTTATCATCTAAATTCATACTTAAACTGCTGGTGGTTCCATCACTACCCTGTGATCATCGAATTAATCGTACAATTATGCACAGTGTAGGTGGCGTTGGTGGGAATATTTCTTTTGTCGCACCGCCGGCTGTCGTACGGTTCCGGCGCGAACTTCAGGTACTCTCGTTCCCAGACATAACTTCTGCTAACTTAATATTTACTGCATATAAACAGGATTTAGCATAGACATACACTATGATCCCCAACCTAAAGTGTCACTCTGATAAACAAGTATTCAATTACTGTCCGATTCTATGAAGAAAACAAATACGAGGAAGCGCTACATTTGAATAATACAAATTCAGCTCCCTGATTGGTTGACCGGTTTCAAGCGGGTAACATTGGACTGTTCCTAGTTCACTTTCGTGGGGTGGTTGGAAGCTCTTTCTTGTCTTCAGATGGAAAACTACCACTCCTTGACCTCAATTTCAAAGTACCAACGCGTCTTCTCCCTCTTTGTGTGAAGATAATTGCTTTATTGCACCAAAACAAACCGTGCTCCGAAGTGCTCTGGCCGGCTTAAACATCTATTGTGATTTTTCTGCTTCCTGCCAGAGTGTGAGAACATATTCTCCACTGTGTGGAAAAATTACATTTTCAATATCAGTAGCCATATGTTGATATGATGTAATTAGGCTCAATTAATTGGGTGCAGTATCAGGTTCTTCGGTGGTTTTTTGGGTGCCTGGAAGTGCCATTCGTATTTTTTAAAATAAATATACCCTACAATACCTTTATACTTCACTATACTCAGACTCCAGATGTCACCTTACCTCGTAATATCTTGGTAATTTCCACCAACAATTTCTCGTGGTTTGATGATAAAAAATAATTTTGGCTTTTAGCACACGTTTAAGCCCACGAAAACTCCAGGTTATTGATTAGGAAAAAGAAATCCCAGTGGTTAAAGAACTCTTTACGCTTGCTTATAAATGTTGTTTTGTTTGAGCTCCAATTTCGACCCATCTGTCAATCTCTGTGTCCACTTCCCCAGTGTAACGGTTAGCGCTATTTGCTACAGTCCTCGGAAATCCAGGCTAGATTCTCGGTATTACTAGTAATTTAAAATTGGCAGGAGGGCTGGTATAAAGTTGAACAGGTACACGCTGCTCATACTAGCTACACTACCCTGAAAAGAGCTGCACTAACTCGAGACTGGGATACGAGTTTACATGTTTGTTTCTGAATCTCGGTCCCCTGGGAACTTCTTGCTCTTTTGTTGGTTTTTCCTGAGGGATCCTTTGGTATCAGATTCTCTGGAACTAAGTCTTCATTTTCTAGGGCGCCAGGTAGTGCCTCATTAATTGAATCGCTGTCAGCCTTGAAGATGGTTTTCCGTGGTTTCCTACTTTCATACCCGGCAAATGCTGGGGCTGAACTTTAATTAAGGCTACGGCCCTTTCCCATCCCACCTTCGCCATAAGACCTATCTGTGTCGGTGCGACGTAAAGCAAATTCTAAAAACTTAATTGAATCAGGGAAATCCAAAGCCCACTCACTTTATCACACCAAATTTTACAGGAGAGAGTACAAACTGATCATTTCCCTCACTGATTTTAAATCTTGTGCGCTTACCTATTCTATTGTGTAAAAGTATATTATTTGTCATTTAAATGCTTCAAAACCTAAGTAAAATTATATTATCCAATGCAATAAGTGGAGTCAAGTATTGATGGCGTTAGGGGTTTTCTTACTTTCAGAGTATACAAAATAAAAAATAAATATAAAAGAACCTTACAAAACAATGGAATATGAAAGTTTATTATTAAGGTTAATATTGTTACATTTGTTAAATTTCAAATGTACAGTACGGAACAGAAACCCATAAAGTACTCTACCAAAATACAGAAATAAAACCATAAATGAACTTAAAATATTAATCAGTCTGATTCACGGTACAGATCCTCTATTTCATTCTCGCTTTCCTGTTCATCCTATGAATATGGGTTGTTACCGTCAGCAAACAGAGTTTGGTAATGCATTCTACTTTCGTCGGAACATTAAAATTTGTTCTTTTGGTTTCCCTTTTTAATGTCAGATCTGAGTGGTACCAAATACAGTAGAGACAATACGCGACACTCAGCGAGATATCGAAGGACAGCTATTTTAGAGCTCTCTCTAGCGGATTGACCTGAGAACTACTGATTCTGTCATAAGAGCACGTGTATTTGTGTGTGTAGTTTTTGGTGTTATTTTGCGTTTTCAGTGAGTTGACATAATTAAATAGTAGCGTGTGTCATTCCTTGATATCTCCTCTCAACATGAGGCGAATGGTATGTGCTGTGTTTGGCTGCAGTAACTATGAAGTAGAGAAGAATGAGCGGTCTTTCTTCCGTTTCCCCCGTGACAAGAAAATGTAAGTAATATTGCGTTTGCATATATATTCTTCCAGTGACAAAGAGATTTTTATAGTACTTGATAATCTTCTGACCTATTCGACCCATATTTTAATTGGCTTAAAATATAATACGCATATTTTATTGTATAGTGCAGTAGTTAACCTTCAATACCGATGTGTTGTTGTAGGTGTGATCTGTGGGTTTGATTTAATTCAGGAAAATACATATGCATATGAGTGTGGCTGGTTGTGCTCCAAGTTACCCCATTTGGAATGACGTAATGCGTTGTCAAGCACTGAAGAAAATATGGGTGATTTAAGAAATGTACATATTTTGTTGAAACAATATGATGATGCAAATTTGCTTTACCCTAATGTAATGGCATTATGGCAAGTATTGCTTATAGGGAAAGTTTGAATGTTTTTGAGGCTAAATTTATAAATTTTCTTTCTGTTAGTAGGCTTCAAGTTAAAAGGAAAATTGTCCGCGCTCTTAAATGTAAATTCATTGAATCATGTGTGTAAGGAATGTGCCGATATTTTTGTTGATAAGTGTTTTAATTTAAATGAGAAAAAGGAAAATCTAGCCGTGAACGTTCAGGCAGGAATTCTAAAGCTAAAAAAGTAATGCATAAATGAAAGATCAAGCCCTTTCACAGCAGTCCATTTCACATCTTGATTATATGCCTAATTTCAGTCTTTAAATTATAACCTGTTAAATAATTCTTCATTCATTTATCCTGAATTGCTTTAGCAACTTTGAAGTTAATATCTTCGTAACACTTTCTTTCTAGACGTAATTTATTTATCCATTTCCGTATATGCAGTTCCATTGATATTTGAATTTAGCGCGATTTTTCAGGTCAAACCACTAGGAGCGCCACTTTCGACTTGTCTCCCATTTTAACAAGGCTAAATCCGGAAGTGTCGCGTATTGTCTCTACTGTATTTGGTGGTACTTTTATTGAGCGAGGAAAGAGTCGCCAGTATTTCACCTGTATATTATTGTGCCAAATATTGTGTTTTTCCTCTCTGCTTTAAACCTTTTAAAACTGTTTCGCTTCCATTTGTCCTCATTTCTTGGTTTCTTCCCACTTGTTTTCTACGGGAATTTACACTTGAATCTGATTCCATTTTAACCTCTTAGTCTCTGCTCAACTGATTGATGGATTAAGCGATGCCATCTACCGAGAAATTATCATGAAAAGCCATGGGATCGAGCGAGTTGGCCGTGCGGTTAGGGGCGCGCAGCTGTGAGCTTGCATTCGGGGGATTGTGGATTCGAGCCCTAATGTGAGCAGCCCTTAAGATGGTTTTCCGTGGTTTACCATTTCCACTTTTAATGAAGGCCACGTCCGTTTCTTTCCCACTCCTAATCCTTTCCTATTCCATCGTGGCCAAGAGACCTACCTGTGTCGGTGTGACGTAAAGCAAGTTGCAAAAAATTGAATTCTACGGGTCAAATAGACTCCTGTATGCAGATGAATGGCGGGATTAGGGTATTCTTTCCTTCCACGCATATCTCAGCCCGTAACTCAGTTTTGCTAAAAATTGTAGTTAGTGGGGTTTTGATCTCCCTGCCTCAATTCAAGTCTCTTTTCATTTTTATATTTATCTCGATAGATCGCTACACTTCGACTTCTGATTATTAGTGTAGATTATGTTTGATGGTCAGGAGGATGTTACATTCTTACTTTGAGCAAGATGATCCCGAAAAGTATTCAGTCTGAATAATTGATGGTTTGCCGGTTAATTCATCAGTTTGGAGGATGGTTGAATCTTCCCACAGTGGATTTTATAGAATTCAAAAGATTTCAATGTACGTGTAGAAGGGACCTTAAATCTACTCTTCCGTCATTTTCCTGGAGTTAAAGTCTGAACCACAGAAAGAAAGAAAGAAAGAAAGAAAGAAAGAAACGTTGAGGGCTGGAATGAATACCACCTCTACTCAAATGTCTCTCAAGATGTTCAGTGTGCTTCGTTCTAGCCTTAATATTAAGTTATAGATTTCTGAAACAGCCAAAAATCGAAACGAAGACCTTCTGGCCAGGTTTCTCAATATGTCCCTGAGACCACGAAGGGGCATATTATTATTATTATTATTATTATTATTATTATTAGTAGTAGTAGTAGTAGTAGTAGTAGTAGTAGTAGTAGTAGTAGTAGTAGTAGGCTAGTAGTAGTACTAGTATTTATTACTTTAATTCGTTTTAGGAAGGTTCTTCCTTGAATAGAGTGCATCACTTTCGTACAACGTTCGGATATGAACACATGAAGCCTGACACTCGACGGCCGGTTACTCGAATAATTTCATAATAATAGGAAAGTATCGACTGAGTGCCATGTGAACCAGTTAGGATCTCAAGGACATTCAGCCACTGACCTAGTTACATTTAGCCATGCCGTGTTACGTAACTGGTTTACATACCTATCCAATAAGAGCTGTTTACAGCGAAAAAACCGGAGTTAAAAGAATTCTACATTACCAACTCATTGCCCTGTTGAGCCGCGATAAATATAAACGTTTGTGTTTTTCTCTCACATGGTAGCATGGTGAAAGTAGATTGGCGAGTGTTACTTCTGAGTGTGTGGGTTCGCGCCTCGCCTAGAGGGACGTGACGGTCGAGCGGCATCCTCGCTGCCTTCTCACCAAGGTGGCCGCATTTCGATTCCCGATCAGCACATATGGAATTATTATTATTATTATTATTATTATTATTATTATTATTATTATTATTATTATTATTATTTACTAATCGTTTAAAGTCGCATTAACACATCGAGGGTTTTCGGCGAGGCAAGGATGGGAAAGTGATAGGACTGGAAAGAGGTAGCAGCCGTGGCGTTAATTAAGGTACAGCCCCAGCGCTTGTCTGGAGTGAAAATGGGAAACTACGGAAAACTATCTTCAGGACTGCCGACGTTGGGATTCGAACCTGCCATCTCCCAAATGCAAGCTGAAGCCACGCGACCCAAACCGCGCGGCCAATTCGCTCGGTTGTGGAATTATTGAAATGAAAATTCACGTCCCTGTGGTTAGGACTCCACGTAAAACTGGTGGTCACGTGGCTGTGATCACGAACAGTCTCATAAAACTGCAAGCTTGTTTGCCTTCGAGCTTCACCGTCGGTAAACCTCAAGAGAGTTTTTCATACTTTCTCCACGCCACGCAAATGTCAAATCTTCCCGTCTTATAACTTTCAAAATAAAACCCAGCGTCACCGAAAGCGTGACCTTGTTGGTGTGACTTTAAATAGATAGCCGGATCAATCATTGGATCTGAATTCATGAGAACTGCGAACGTTGGAATTCGGGCGATAGCTGCGTATGATTCCCATTCAGTGTAGCAGTGTCTTCGTAAGACGCCCGAACTGCGATTGGTTTCCTCTCGACAAGATGAGGTGCATCAGATCGAAGTTGCACGGCGTGTGTTTTCTACCATTGTAAGCCTACAGTTCTTGCTTTTGCCGTAATTAGCTGTTTTTCTTTTTAACAAACGTTGGACTCCGAAAAACGTATACGCATAGCGAATGAACGGAAGCCTTTATGGGACATGCATGACAAGGATTAACACGTCGAATATGTTCAAAAAATGTTGTGGGATAAAGTTACAGACAATGATAGTTTTTATAATTCGTAACAGTGAAAGTTGTTCATCTTTGTAACGAATTCCTCTTAGTTAAAAATAATTCCAAAACTCATCAGGAATTTTAAAATCACAATTCCTAACTTTTGTATCTATAATAATAATAATACTAATAATAATAATAATAATAATAATAATACTGGGGCGGGGGCCTCAACCCCGACATGGCGCGTCCCATATGGCGATAGGGGATGTTCCTGTAGATATGCAGGTCAGGTATAAAAAAGGCTTAGCCTAATAAACACCCGCGGATCAACTGAGGCAAAAAGGGCTGCAGTCAACGGTCTCGATGGCGGAAGAGGATATTTTCCAACGGTTGAGAGGGCGGAAGAACTGGCTCTACGGCTAACAACCGTAGTTCTAACCACGGACAGAGTAATCTGACCCACCAAGCATTACCATGAGGTAACATTATGCATGGTGGAAACACTTTCAAGGAAAACTACCCCAGGTGGTACCCAGCAAGGGAAATCCACCGTCGCATCAGGCGGCGCAAACAAGCCTTCGGATTCTGGAGAACTTATACCAACATGCAAGATGGAGTCAGAGCCATCTGGTTATAGCCAGGCTGATGACGTACTAACGACAAACACGACTAACCTAAAACGAAATATACGGACAAAGCAAAATCACTATCTTGGAACTATCAACATACAGACTCTACTTCAGACAGGTAAATTAAAACGGACTTTGGATGAAATAAAAAATCAGAATATCCTAATTCTAGCAGTGCAAGAGACACGTTTTACTGATATTAATACGTTTGATTCATAAAATTACAGAATCTTTAAGGGTAAACCTGGACGAAAAATTGGAATAAATCTGCAGCAACTTGGCACAGAATTTTGTGTAAACAAACGAGTTATTGACTCCGTGACGGACTTCTCTTCTCCTTCTGATAGACTCTCCACTCTAACACTGAAATGTGCAAACAAGAGATACACATTATTCAATGCACACACTCTCATAAACGTAGACAACAGGGGTGGCTTTTCAAGTGAAGTAGGTGAAGTGCCACTTCACCATTTATTTTTACCAGAATAATAAAAAAATCTTATGACATTTGTTGGTTTTACGGAAAGAAAATGTTTTTTTTACGGCGTTTGGAGCACCAAGAGCTTGCATCACTTAATGAGAACCAGGGGAACTCACGAAAGCGCCGGCTGTCGGCACAGTACGGCGCGTGAGACTGAGTGAAGACGAGAGATTCCGCAGCTGGCTCAACCTCCCAAGTGCTTCGTCGTACCGCTTGTCATGACAACCGTGATGTCACCCACGTACTTTACTCATAGCGAAATGTGTAAGTAAAGTTGCGGGAAGATCGGAATGTTTCGTCTTCTCTGCGTCATCCTGTGTGAAGTATGAGTAGGCCTACTAACGCATAGTGGTTCATTCGTAGTGTTGTGCTGTTTTATTTAAACATGTATCCTGTTTATGACACAGTGTGTATTTTATTAGAAACACCATTTTCACGTTGGAGAAACGAAGATCAGAATGAAGTTCTGCGCTTTGGTCGCCCTACTGAATCACTGCAAATTTGTGCTACAAAAGAAGTGAAACATTCCGGTAAATCTTACAGTCTTAGTTTCAAACGATCGTGGTTTAAGGAATTTCCATGGCTGTGCTCCTCTCCAGCTATACAGAAGTTATTGTGTTGGCCCTACTTGCTTTTTAGCAATAAAAATAACGTTTGGAATAAAGAAGGATTTTCAGCCCTTTTGAACATAACACGTTCTTTACATAAATACTCAGACTCTGCAGAATATATAAAATGCCAGCCAGATTTGAAGACTTTGGAAAGAAACCAAAATACGATCTCTGACGCCCTGAATGAAAAATGCTAGACTGTATATTGTACAGCTCAATGAAAATGTATGTTTTAATAGGCTTTTCCTTCAGTTGGTAATCGATGCAGTGCTCTATTTAAGTAAGCAAGAACTACCTTTTCGTGGTCATGACGAAACATTAAATTCAATAAATTGTGGCAATTTTTAGAAATTGTTAACGTTGCTGATTTTTTTTTCTGTTCAGGTGGACGATACGACAGATATCACACAGGTGTCTCAGTGTTCTGTAAATGTGAGGTTTGTTAATGTTGACGGTGTGATAGTTCATATATCACACCCCCGAATTATATGTAGAAGTTAGAGATATTATTGTCAGTATTCGATTTATTATTATTATTATTATTATTATTATTATTATTATCAGTATTTCATTTGTATATTTTTCCATTTATATTGGTAAGCTGGAAGATATCCACATATGTAGGTATGAGTAATTTGTTTTGCACGAGTGGGATAACATTGCTTTAATAACTCTGGTAATTTGGATGAGTCATATGGCTACCCCAGTGTTTGTTGTGATGTACTTGTGTCGGGAAATTCATGAGTCATGTATATATCCCAGCCTGATGAGATGAGCTTGTTGTATTAGGAAAGTTTGGTGACTCATGGAATATACCCCAGAGTTTATTGTCTTGGGAGGAAGGAGAAGTTCAGGGCATGTCTTGACAAGAGGTTCACGCATGATTGGTGGGCAAGCACCAATCCAGACGTATCATCTGAGAGGAGGGGGATGTTGATGTCTATAAAGGTTGATCATACGGCGGCAACCAGGGACATTGTAAGGGTGATTGTAAAGGAACGAGAAGGAAGATAACTACAACCAGTGACACTGTATAAGAGAACTACAACTGACGCACTGTACGGGAAGGAAGTGGTGCTGATACACGGTACTGGAGTAACACGGCTGCAATGGACTGGACTTAAAACGTTCGTGGAGCGTAGTCTTGTTATGTTCGTGGAAAGTGGATGATTGTGGAGAGTGCTTGCGCGTTAAGTATTGTAGCACTTGTGGCGGCCTAGCATTATATGTTGGTGAAAGCTATCTCAGACTTTCAATAATTTATGTTGAGGATCGACAGACGTGTGTATATATCTTTACAACAAGTGTTAAAATATGTGAACACAGTAGTACAAGGTACAGTATCTGTGTGATGTGATAACTGCCGATTATGAGAATCGGTAAGTCGAATTGATATAGAGACAGTGAAGGGTATTTATCTTCATACATGTACATTGTTCATCGGACTATCTACAAATGGTAGCTTAGTTCTCGCTTTCGTTTTCCCACGATTTTCATCATTATTGTTGTTATTGTAAATATGGAGACTTCCAGCAATCTTTAGTGTGTGTATTATATGTATAACTAGCAAGATACCCGTGCTTCGCTACGGTATTATACTGAAATTTATAATTGAATGCTTAGCGTTTTATATATAATCATCCGAAATTCGCGATCTGACTCGTTTTCTGAGAGATTACGGCAATGTTCCTCACAGTTTTCAATTTTTTTTCCAGCAATCGATTTTGTACTTCCCGGGCTAGGTCCAAGTATTCCACGCGGTCAGTTAGGTCCCTAAATCTTTGCCATCTTTTCCCATAAGCACTTTTAGTATGGATCAAATCCTGAAGGAGATCCGGCGTGGTGTCGTCTTGGGTGCCTTGGCGGTACTGAACCCGCGGCTGGACTGTATTCGTAGTCATTATCAGGCCAGGACCCGTTTCCAGCGTGGTCCGCACAATTTGACGACGGTCCAGAAAATTATTATTATTATTATTATTATTATTATTATTATTATTATTATTATTATTATTATTATTATTATTATTGGATGTTCTGGACCCCACAGCAAGATGTAAGACCGCTACTTGGCGGTAAATTACATCTGCTGCCATTGTAGTTGTTGTCAATGTGACCAGCACCATTACCGCGCGTAGGCAAGTGTGCGGGATTTCTGGCGATACGAATGACATACTTCCGTGCATTATTGACCTTATTATAGAGGTGAACAATTCGACGGTCAATCTCATTCCTATTGTTTATCTCATTTTTTTTTTTTTTTTGCTTTACGTCACACCGACTCAGATAGGTCTTATGGCGACGATGGGACATAGAAGGGCTTGGAGTGGGAAGGAAGCGGCCGTGGCCTTAATTAAGGTATAGCCCCAGCATTTGCCTGGTGTGAAAATGGGAAACCACGGAAAACCATTTTCAGGGCTGCCGGCAGTGGGGTTCGAACCTACTATATCTCGAATACTGGATACTGACCGCACTTAAGCGACTGAAGCTATCGAGCTCGGTTGTTTATTTCAAATGTGT
Source organism: Anabrus simplex (assembly GCF_040414725.1). Classification (NCBI taxonomy): domain Eukaryota; kingdom Metazoa; phylum Arthropoda; class Insecta; order Orthoptera; family Tettigoniidae; genus Anabrus; species Anabrus simplex. The sequence goes on along the minus strand of NC_090265.1, from coordinate 402,896,263 downwards.
TTAAATTTTTATTTATATGCCAGGAGATTCTACTGTAATCTAAGAACGTTCTCCGAAGGAAAAGATGGCTGTTGAAATCAAACCCAACAAAGATTAAAAATGATGGGTTTATGATCAGAATAAGTACATCGAAAATCTACAGCCTGTTTCCAGTCATTCGAAAGGGTCAGGAATGGAATGAATAAAGCCCCATCTAGCGGCGACAATAGGAATTGTGCCGGCTGTCGAACCACACCTCTGGGGCAATGATCGATGAATGACAAATGAAATGAAATATTGGACAGTGTTGCTGGAATGAAGGATGACAGGGAAAACCAGAGTATCCGGAGAAAACCTGTCCCGCCTCCGTTTTGTCCAGCACGAATGTCACATGGAGTGATCTGGATTTGAACCACGGAACCCAGCTGTGAGAGGCCGGCGTGCTGCCGCCTGAGCAACGGAGGCTCCTTATAAGTATATTATGAACAGTAAAATCAATTGGTCTCACCTCCTTTTACACCCCACCACCGTTAAGTTTATATCCCCCCCCCCCAAAACAAAAATTAAAAGAAGGCGTGTTTCTTTATGTTTAAAGGAGATTCCAAACACAATGTTCACGTCTAATACCTTCAGTTTTGGGATATAAGTATCCCCATAAAAATAATTAACTTTCTTTCATTTCCTTTCACCCCCCCCCCAAGTGAATTTTCCGGCAAAAATTACGTGTTTCTTTAATAGTAAAAAATCTTCTAAATACCAATTATCACGACTCGAACTTCTTCAGTTGTTGATTTATGTGTCCTCGTGAAAGGAATTCAACTCCTTTTCACTCCCGCTCCGCAAGATGGTTCCCCCCCCCCAAACGCGTTTTTCTTTGTTTTAAAAGGAAATCCAAATTTCAATTTTCACGTCTGTAACCACTTTATTTTTATTAGATGTATGTATTCTCATACAATTAAGTCATTTAATTTTTCAATTGTTTCACCCGCCCCCCTTCATTGGATTTTTCGAAAATACGTGTTTCTTTACATTTAAAGTATATTCCAAATATCAAATTTCACGTCTTTAACATCTTCATTTTTGAGATATCAGTAGCCTAATTAAAAGAAGTCAACACCATTTTCAGTCATATTAACCCCCCCCCCCCCTTCACCCAAGTGGTATTTCCGAAAACTAAAAATACACATTTCTTTATTTTTAATAGAGATACAAATACCATTCTTCACTTCTGTAACATGTTAAGCTTTTTGATATATTCTGTAGAAAATCTCATTTTAAAATTTCACCCCTTTTTATTTCCCCTTAAGGGGAGTTTCCAAAAACAAATCACCTATGTTTCTTTACATTTACAGGAAATTCCTAATACCCACTTTTTACGTCTATAACATTATACGTTTCTCAGATATTCTGTAGATATAGTCTTTCCAAAAATTCACCCCAATTTGTCTCTCCTATTTAACCGCCATTAATTGGATTTTCCAAAAACAAAAAATACGTTTTTCTTTATTTATAAAGGAGATCCCATATACAAATTTTCAGTTCTGTATTACCTTCACTTTCTGAGATATATGTATCCTCATTAAAGGCATTCAACACTTTTACACCCCTCCTATTGGGATTTACAGAAAACAAAAAATACGTGTTCCATTATTTTTAAAGGAGGTTCTAAATACCAATTTTTACATCTATAAACTTTAAACGTTTTGAGATATAGATACACTCATTTTAAAAATTCACCCCCTTTTCATCCCCCCCCCCATTAATACCTATTCTTTATTTTTAAAAGAGATCAAAAGTACCAATTTTGAGGTCTGTAATATCTTGTTTCTGATATATAAGCACCGGTATCCTGATTAAAGGCAGTCAACCCCTTTTTCACTGTTGTTCACCCCTCCTATTGGGATTTTCTGAAAACAAAAAAATACGTATTTCCTTATTTTTAAAGAAGATTCTAAATACCAATTTTTACATCTGTAAACTTTTAAAGTTTTGAGATATAGATACACTCATTTTAAAATTACAACCCCCTTTTCACCCCCTTAGCGAAGGAATATCCAAAAATCCTGTCTTAGCGAGCACCTACATCTTAATATGAATGTATTCCCAAAATTTCATTTTTCATTATGTCCAGTAGTTTTGGCTCGGCGATGATGAATCAGTCAGTCAGTCAGTCAGTCAGTCAGGACAAGTTACTTTATATATATAGATTGTGTGTGTTGATGAGGTGCTCATGCACGGATTTTGTTAAGAATATAGTTAGCTATTTTCGAATTAGTGGAGTTATTGATGAACCTAGGTGCAGTTCCTACCTATTTAGTCGTTTTCAGGAGGTTAGGTAAGGCCTGCAACAGATGTACCAGTACGCAGCATTATGTACACGCCCTGGGATATACAGTTTATCATGCTCTCATCTAAATTCGAGGGATCCATTCTGGTGAACTCTGGCGCCCATACTACGGACATTTCGGTTAATTATGCTTATTAATTTTATTTAAGTTTTTGAGTAATTTTATTTCTATATTTTTATTCATGATTTTATTTATTATTATCACCAAAAAGTTACAACGGGGCTATAGTGGAACGTTTCTTAGGTTTCCATGATGTAAGTGCTGACAGATCCTCAGATGCTTTGTTTGCTTTATAGGACAAAATTTTGGGACCATTCGATTACGAGCACAAATTAGTAGGACAGTGTTACGACGTGATGTCTGGCCATTTAAATAGACTCCAGAGAAAGATGAAAAAGAAAGCTCCTCTTGCAGTATTTGTACACTGTTTGGCGCACCGATTAAATTTCGTCTTACAACAGAGTTGTAAAACAATACGAAAATATTTTTTTCATCAATTTCTGGAATACCATCCTTTTTTCATCACTGGCGAAGAGAACTTACGCCTTTTCAGCTGTATCGGGGCCACGCATTCCAACCGTGACTCCTGTCCGCTGGAGCTCGAACTCAAAATTATTGAGTGTAATTGTGGATGACTGGAAAAAGCTGAAAGAAGTTTTCGAAAATATAGTTACCAGTGAAGAGTCCAGTGACAAATGTACACTGACTGACAGAGCAAATGCAACACCAAGAAGGAGTGGTCAGAACTTGATGCCAATTGCAGGGTAGACTGACGTCACTGAGGTATGCTCATGATGTGAAATGCGCCGCTGTGCTGCGCACGTAGCGAACGATAAATGGGACACGGCGTTGGCGAATGGCCCACTTCGTACCGTGATTTCTCAGCCGACGGTCACTGTAGAATGTGTTGTCGTGTGCCACAGGACACGTGTATAGCTAAGAATGCCAGGCCGCCGTCAACGGAGGCATTTCCAGCAGACAGACGACTTTACGAGTGGTATGGTGATCGGGCTGAGAAGGGCAGGTTGGTCGCTTCGTCAAATCGCAGCCAATACCCATAGGGATGTGTCCACGGTGCAGCGCCTGTAGCGAAGATGGTTGGCGCAGGGACATGTGGCACGTGCGAGGGGTCCAGGCGCAGCCCGAATGACGTCAGCACGCGAGGATCGGCACATCCGCCGCCAAGCGGTGGCAGCTCCGCACGCCACGTCAACCGCCATTCTTCATCATGTGCAAGACACCCTGGCTGTTCCAATATCGACCAGAACAATTTCCCGTCGATTGGTTGAAGGAGGCCTGCACTCCCGGCGTCCGCTCAGAAGACTACCATTGACTCTACAGCATAGACGTGCACGCCTGGCATGGTGCCGGGCTAGAGCGACTTGGATGAGGGAATGGCGGAACGTCGTGTTCTCCGATGAGTCACGCTTCTGTTCTGTCAGTGATAGTCACCGCAGACGAGTGTGGCGTCGGCGTGGAGAAAGGTCAAATCCGGCAGTAACTGTGGAGCGCCCTACCGCTAGACAACGCGGCATCATGGTTTGGGGCGCTATTGCGTATGATTCCACGTCACCTCTAGTGCGTATTCAAGGCACGTTAAATACCCACCGCTACGTGCAGCATGTGCTGCGGCCGGTGGCACTCCCGTAACTTCAGGGGCTGCCCAATGCTCTGTTTCAGCAGGATAATGCCTGCCCACACACTGCTCGCATCTCCCAACAGGCTCTACGAGGTGTACAGATGCTTCCGTGGCCAGCGTACTCTCCGGATCTCTCACCAATCGAACACGTGTGGGATCTCATTGGACGCCGTTTGCAAACTCTGCCCCAGCCTCGTACGGACGACCAACTGTGGCAAATGGTTGACAGAGAATGGAGAACCATCCCTCAGGACACCATCCGCACTCTTATTGACTCTGTACCTCGACGTGTTTCTGCGTGCATTGCCGCTCGCGGTGGTCCTACATCCTACTGAGTCGATGCCGTGCGCATTGTGTAACCTGCATATCGGTTTGAAATAAACATCAATTATTCGTCCGTGCCGTCTCTGTTTTTTCCCCAACTTTCATCCCTTTCGAACCACTCCTTCTTGGTGTTGCATTTGCTCTGTCAGTCAGTGTATTCTACTTGCCAGAGTCTTTCTTCACGACATGAACAGTTTTGAATTCACTTTTCTGGCAGTAGGGATTCATGGCATTTTTTGTTTAACTGATATTCTTTATGATATTTTGCAAACGAAGTCAATGAATGTGAACTATTGTATATCAAAAACTTAAAAAAAAAAATGTGATCTTCTAAGAAACAAGAGAACCGAGGAATATTTTCTAATTATATTTGAAAAGGCCAGCGAAATGACGGATATGCGCCAAACCCGAGGGTATAGCACCCTTACTCAGGATGAATGTGTTCAGATGTATCGAGTTTTATATTTTAAAACTTTAGATAACATTTTGATGGAAAATGATGAGAGATTTCGCGATTGTGAAAAAATTAAATTTGTTTGCTTAGCCGATAACAAAAAATTTGAACTCTCCTTCTAGCGCCCTTGAAAACGTGCAAAATTTCTTTGGATCTGTGTTTCCCAAGATGTATTGCTTAAGAAACGAACTCTCTATTTTGTATGCCGATGAAAAGTAGACATGCTTCTACTGAAAAGATGTTCCAAATGCTTCACGGAGATAGACATTTTTACGGACGCTTATAAATTATTCTCCCTTATTCTTTCCATCTCATCTACTACTGCTCCAGTGGAAAGAAGCTTTTCTTGCCTAAAACGTATAAAAACATACCTTAGAAATGCAATTTCAGAAGAGAGACTTTCTTATTCGTGGAATATTGCTGTTCAGAAAGAACTACTTCTGTAGTTAATGAACAAACAACCATTCTATGAAGACATTACCGACAAGTTTGCAGCTTTAAAGGACCGCAGGATCGACTCGATGTACAAAAAATAGGTTAGTTCAGTTATTAAGAAAACAATTAATGTAAATATAAATTTTCTTTACTACTATAACATTTTCTGTTTCTAGCGTCAGTAAACAGCTTAAATGAAAACACGACAAAATGGCCAGCTCTTCCCGAGGGTGCCGCGTTTCTATAATATTGTTAGTCTCCCGGTCAGATCTTATCTCTACTTTGCATTGTAGAGCAAAGGCAGCCACATGGTTGCCGCGCGGTGACGTTACACAGCGCTCCGGTATGTATATATTTTTGGTCACGTGCTGGACTCTCCGCCAGTCACAGGTACGAGGTACGAGTACAAAACAACCAAAAACAACACGTAGTTCCTAAAACTGTCGCTCGAAACCGAACGGGCTTTAGCTCTTCACCATACTTTACAGCAACGAGCCGCCACTGGTAGACAACAGAAAAAATCCTGATAAGGATTGCTAAAGAGCAATCATGTCAAAATTCTGATGGGTGATTTCAACGCGCAGGTCGGGAAAGACGTCAGTTCCGAAAAATAGTAGGTGGTTATCCAGCTCACACGAGAACAAATACGAATGGGAAGAGACTTATTAACTTATGTGAGACATTTGATCTTAAATTAATGTACACGTACGACTGCCCAGGAAAAAGAAAACGTAGTGCGCTCCACGGAAAGACTTAGGTGAATATCAACTAGACCATGTTGCAATTTCAAGGAGAAACACTAACGAAATTATGAATGTGGTAGTACGGAAAGGAGCCAATCTTGACTCTGATCACTTCTTGACCCACATAAAATTCAAGCCGTTACCGCTAAACAAGAAGTGGCTCTCTCCGAATCTATATTTATATATTTATATATATATTTATATATATTTATATATATATATATATATATATAAAATAAGAGTTTTGTCTGTACATTGCTCAGAATTTGAAAAGAATGGTATTTCTGCATCGGTCATGTCCCCAATAACAAGGAAATACAGTTTTTACTTTTCCGTATTTTCTGTCTGTCTGTAGCCTATGTATGTATGTATGTATGTATGTATGTATGTATGTATGTATGTATGTATGTATGTATGTATGTATGTATGTACACGCATCGCTAGAAAACGGCTAAAGGAAATTTAATGAAAATCGGTATTCAAAGTCGTAGAATGAACCACTACAATCTAGGCTATAAATCATTTTATTCACGCTGAGTGAAATGGTAGTTTAGGGGAAGGCCCAAAATTTAATTCTCAAATATTTATATTATTAGTGGTCGTATCGATACATTCTACATAACTAAAGTTATATAAAATTAAATTTCCTACCATTTATATCTTGTACATTTTTACCGTACCGACTATGATAACACTGATATTCATGAATTTGTAATTTTGTTGCTAAGTCCTATTCAACGCCGAGCCACGAGAAAGTGGGTTAACAGAATTTAATGAAAATCGGTGAATAGAGTCAGGTAATAAGAAACAACAATCTAAGCTATAAGCAAATTTATTCACCCTGAATGAAATTGTAGTTTAGGGGAAGGCGCCTTAAATGTCATTTTTAAATACCTATGTTATTGGTCCTATCGAAAAGTATTGAATAACAAAAGTTATAAAGAATTCAATTTCCGATCATTTATGTTTTATTCAGTTTTACCGTACCGACTATGTTAAGAGTGGTATTTCAGAGTCGGAAGAAAACTAAATGTGAAGGCCTACAATATCGAAAGCGCATAACATTGATCAACAATAACATTACGTTGACCATTGTTGTGATGTTCTTTGTCTCTTTTGCTGCCTCTCAACTCCAATAGATGGGACTACTGCTGCGTACCGAGTATAACAGCCTGACTGAATATTGATGGGAAATAGCTGGGGAGTTAGAAAACTTCCTTCTTTAGCATGCCATTCCTCTGGTTCATACCTTTTCTGATACAGCTGGTACCTAACACATTGGTTCATCATAGTATTCCAGCTATTCGATCCCTACTCTGACGCTCTGTTTTGAATGAGCAGTGTGCATACTTAAGGCAGAGGCTCAGTAGTAGTAATCATTATAGTAGCAGTAGTAGTAATATGGCCCGGTCTAGAATAACAATTTAGGCCTATTCTAAATTATAGTACTACAACTAGCTGATGTACCCGTGCTTCGCTACGGAATTCTAAATTGTATACAGAATTCTAGGTTAGGTAGTGTAAACGTTGTGAGCAAGATTGTATTAAGTTGCATAGCTCTTAACGTTGCCCTAGAAACACGACGGGAAAGTCACCAGCGTCTTTTCTCGTATGAAGACTGGCTTAGGGAATTTTCATAAGACTGGCTCAGGGAATTTTCATTGTAATGGTAGGCCAGCTTGCCTACCGTCAGTCACGATCAGGCTGGGAATTTTTCATTATAATGGCAGACACTCACTCTCTGCCTGCCTTTATAGATTCTCAGAAAGGCTCTCTTAGTGGTTTTCCCAACTGAAATGAACATGGGCCATTACAATGACGTCAGTAGGAATGGCGCGATTAAAAGCAATGCTTTCATATGAAATACTCGATCAAATGAGAAACCACACATTTTCTCACTTTTAACGAACAGAACTACGCTGCCGAACTAACAGTCCAAAGCTACAGAGCTGGAATGACCAAGACACAGACATCCATGATCCTTTTTCAGCGGAGGGAGGGGTGGGGGGGGGGTTCGAATAGTGGATAGTCTCAGGGCAAAAACTATGCCCGTTTACTTATCTGTTTCCTGGGAGTACCCGATGAGTCGGAAAATCTCAATTCACTACACTGGCGGGGGAAAGAACTATCTGACGTGGAGGCAATTTTTCCTCCAAGCCAGAGAAGAAACCACATCTTCGCTGCTAATTTGGAATAAAATTAATGTAGATTTAAGAAAAATGAAGAGGAAGAAGCATTTCTTAAGAAACGGCTCTTTTCAGGGTTGAATTTTTAGTTATTCAGTGAATTGAGGTACTATAATTTGGAATAGGCCTAAATTGTAATTCTAGACCAGTTTTTACTACTACTCCTACTACTACTAACTGAGCCTCTGACTTAAGTGCGCACACTGCACATTCAGAACAGCGCGTCAGAGCAGGTATCGAATAGCTGGCATACTATGATGAACCAGTGTGTTACGTACCAGCAGTATCAGAAAATGCATGAACCAGAGGAATGGCATGCTAAAGAAGGAAGTTATCTAACTCCTCAGCTATCTCCCGCCAATATTCAGTTAGGCTGTTATACTCGGTACGCAGCAGTAATCCCATCTATCTGAGTTGAATGTCAGTATCAGAGACAAAGAACATTACAACAAACAACGGACAGTGTAATGTTATTGTTGATCAATGTTACGCGCTTTCGATATTGTAGGCCTTCATCACATTATTGTCTTTCGGTTCTGAAATACCACTCTTATCATAGTCGGTACGGTAAAACTGAATAAAACATAGATGATCGGAAATTGTATTCTCTATAACTTTTGTTATGTAGTACTTTTCCATAGGACCAAGAACATAGGTATTTAAAAATTAATTTTAGGTGCCTTCCCCTAAACTACCATTTCACCCAGGATGAATAACATTGTTTATAGCTTAAACTGTAGTTTTTTTATTCCCCGACTCTATATACTTATTTTTATTAAGTTCTGTTTACCCATTTTGTCGGGGCTCGGCGTTGATATGGACTTAGCAACAAAAATCCAAATTCATGAATATCTGTTATCATAACCGGTACGGTAAAAATGCATAAGACGTAAATGATCAGAAATTTAATTCTATATAACTTTAGTTATGTAGTATTTATCGATAAGACCACTAATAATATAAATATTTGAGAATTGAATTTTAGGCCTTCCCCTAAACTACCATTTCACTCAGCGTGAATAAAACGATTTATAGCCTAGATTATAGTGGCTCATCCCCCGACTTCACATACCAATTTTTATTAAATTCTCTTCAGCCGTTTTCTCGTGATGCGTGTACAGATAGACGGACGGACGGACGGACAGACAAGTAAAAAGTGCATTTCCTTGTTACTGTGGACATGACCGATAAAAAAATACTATTATTTTCAAATTCTGAGCAATATACAGACAAAACTTTTATTATATATATATAGATTAGCAGCGAAGAAGGGGTTTCTCCTCTGGCTTGGAGGAAAAATTTGCCTCCAATTCAGATAGTTCCCCCCCCCCCGCCAGTGTAGTGAATTAAGATTTTCTTACTTATTGGGTACTCCTATTAAACAGATGAGTACGAGGGCATAGAGTTTGCCCTGTGACTCTACACTATTCGCCCCCCAATCTCACCCCCGAAATTAAAGAGTGTTCACGGCTCATGGCTGTCTGCGGCCTAGTCATTTCAGCTCTGGAACTTTGGATTGTTAGATCGGCAGCGTAGTACTGTTCGTTAAAATTGAGAAAATGTGTGGTTTTTCATTTGATCGAGTATTTCATATGATAGCATTGCTTTTAATCGCGACAATCCTGCTGGCGTCATTGTACTCATCTATGTTGATTTCAGTTGGGAAAACCACTAAGACAGCCTTTCTGAGGATGTAAAAAGGCAGGTGGAGAGTGAGTGTCTGCCATTATAATGAAAACTCCCCAAGACGGCCTACCATTACAATGAAAATTCCCTAACCCAGTCTTCACATAAGAAAAGACGTTTGGTGACTTCTCCGTCGCGTTTCTAGGGCAACGTTAAGAGCTATGTAATTTAATAGCCTTGCTCACAGCGTGTACACTAGAATTCTGTATATAATGTAGAATTCCACAGCGAAGCACGGGTACATCAGCTAGTTGGATAAATAAATATCACAATGCGACCAAGAACGCAATCTATTTTCATTTTCTAAATTTGCTTTATGTCGCACCGACACTGATAGGTCTTATGGCGACGGTGGGACAGGAGAGGGCTAGGAGTGGGAAGGAAGCGGCCGTGACCTTAATTAATGTACAGCCTGGTGTGAAAATGGAAAAACACGGAAAACTATCTTCAGGGCTGCCGACAGTGGGGTTCTAATCTACTATCTCCCGAATGCAAGCTGATATCTACGTGACCCAAACCGCACAGACATTTGCTCGATGACGCAATATTCCAACCACCCTGAGCCGAGAAAATGTTGTCTTACAAAATTGGTAATAACTTTTTCCTTGGAAACATAAAATTCTGAAATTTATAAACAATGTATGAAACCTCTCACTGTACCTTGTGTTAAAATTTGGATTCGTTGAAGTTCAGAGTTTTTGAGGAACAATGTCTTGAAATTGAAGCATGGTTGAAACACGTTTAAAACCAGGCACTTTTTGCGTCCCACTTCCGATGAAATACTAAAAGGAAAATTAAAACTTCCAAACCTACATGACGTAACGTGAAATGAATCTAGGGAAATAACGGTGTTATGGGATTTTTGTAGGCTTGTTGGTTATTTCATAAACAACCTCCAAACTCGAGTACACATAATATTTCGGTCGACTAGTAAATGAGACTAAGTGGTTAGCTGTATGCCCGGCCGCCTTTCCTCCCCAGAAATTAATGTTACTCATGTTTGGTGAGGCTGAGTGAACCTCAGGGTCATGTGCCGCTCCAGATGTGGAAATCTTGTTTCTGAATTTTTTAGACTTCCTGGTGGATAATTAAACGCATTTCCTTCCAGGTGAAGTGGTGGTGGTGGTGGTGGTGGTGGTATTTATTGTTTTAAGAGGAAGTACAACTCGGCAATCATCCTCTATTAACACTAATCAGAGGGAGAAAATTGAAGGGATCCGACACTTCAAAAAATAAAGATATCGTCCAAAGGAAGTCAAGGGCCACGAAGGGCGCGAAAATTAAAAACTCCCTAGCCCTCGATACCTAATACCGCCGGGGTCTGAAAAGAATAAGAGTTGACCAGGGAGGTCATATAGGATAGATGAAAGTGAGGAGCCTGGCACGAGTAAGTGGAAGCAATGCTAGGACTCAGCTGAGGTCCCCGTGGTCACCAAACCACGCTCCAAAGTTCAGATTCCCTGGGCCCCCTTTTAGTCGCCTCTTACGGCAGGCAGGGGATACCGTGTGTGTCATTCTACCGCCTCCATCCACAGGGGGATATTTCCGGGTGAACCGAGCATGCACTTATCGCTTCGGCTAGACAGCTCTTACTCATCGTGATGCCCTCCCCTTAAATTCGAATCCCTGTGGGTTGGGGGTGGGAGACTACATTCATGTATCCCCTTCCCTGTCGTAAGAGGCGATTGAAAGTGGCTGCAGGGGCTCTTAACTTGGGAGTGTGGGTCGTTGACCTCGGGGCCCATAGCTGAGACTTGGCATTGGTTCCACTTGTCTGTGACAGGTTCCTAATTTTCATCTATCCTATCCGACCTCTCTTGGTCAACTCTCGTTCTTTTCCGACCCCGACGGTATTAGAGCCTTCGAGGCCTAGAGAATATTTTATTTTCACGCTCTTCGTAGCCCTTGTCTTCCTTTGGCCGATACCTTAATTTTCCGAAGCATCGGGTTCCTTCCATTTTTCCCTCTTAGTAGTGTTAATAGAGGATGGTTGCCTAGTTGTACTTCCTCTTAAACACCACCACCACCACCTTAAATGCGGACTGAAATATTACTATAGTTCCATTAAAAAGGAAAACAAAGTTGGTGTCGATATCCCCGTTATTAAAAATCCAACGGAAAAAGTAACCCGATATTTCACGAGCCCCTTAATATAATTTAAGAGTCCGACTCGTTGGCTCAACGGTCAGCGTACTGGCCTTCGGTTCAGAGGGTCGGGGATTTTAACCTTAATTGGTTAATTCCAATGGCACGGGGGCTGGGTGTATGTGCTGTCTTCATCATCATTGCATCCTCATCACGACGCGCAGGTCGCCTACGGGTGTCAAATAGAAATACCTGCACCTAGCAAGCCGAAGCCGTCTTGGGATATCCCGGCACTAAAAGCCATACGACATTTCATGTTATAATTTAAGAATATGGAAACAGAATATCAAACTCCTCTGTGGATTAGAAGTTATTTTGGTGCAACATCTTAGGTGAATAACCTTGTATATACAGTATATTCGCAGGGTGGAAGTCCCTCGCTGTTTGGCGGGCTTTAAAAAAATGTATTTATTGTTTGGCTTTCAGTGTCGGGGGTGTCGGAGAACACGTGCGGCTCGTCTGATGCATGCGCCCATGAGACACCTGCGAGTCTGGATGCGGCATGATGATGAGGTAGGGAGAGGTTGAAAGCCGGTGTCAGCACATAGCCTACTCCTGTGGAGTAACATCAAGACTTAACATCTCCATCCGACAGACGAATCACTATCAACAGCGCCATATGCCCTCACTCCATATGATGAACAGTGCGGAGAGGTTTGAATTGAATTCAAACCCTTTGGCACGCAATCTGGAGATTAGAAATTGTATACGACCACCTCTCTTACCTTGCCGGTCAACATTCTGATCGTGAATTTTTTCCACCAACGGGATTCAAAACGGCAAACCACGGTGTCAGACCTTGTAGACACGATACCTTAACGGTCGTGGCCACCAGGCGGGCTTATTTGGTGGCTTGTCTTTATCTGAAAATACCTCACATTAAGGTATTTAAATATGATCTCCATTCTTTATCTTTGCTATATTAGAGGGTGTGGCCTGTGGCCATTTCTTAATGGATGCAGTATTTTTGTATCCGTCTCTTGGCACAGGCCAGAGCAAAGTGTAGCTTCCACCGAAGTCCCAGTCTCACGCAGTTAGTGTCCCTCTCGAAGGTTAAATTCGTGAAATATAATTACGAAATTACAGATTACAAATTGTACAGAAGCATTCGGGTAAAGACTTACTATAAGAAACTATTTCTGCAAAATTAATTGGTGTCTGCTTCAGTTAACATCTTCTGTGCTTTATCAACGAGTTTGCCTAACTTTCACTAACTTGTATGTTCCGCTTGTATTCAAATACAGGTGGGTAGTCAGTTCGTAACTGTTGATAGTAACCTCCTTTCTCCTCTTCTTGGAACTATTGACGAACATCAGGTGTGCCCAGCATTTGGAAGGAATTCTAGATTTTCACTACAATTCACTATTGAGTCATGGCAAATGTAGAAAGTTACGAGATGTTCCGTGATCCTCACCTTCATTATACAACATCAACTGATACAGGTTTACCAGCCCCATGGTGTAGAGATAGCGTGCCTGCCTCTTACCCAGAGCCCCCAGCTTCGATTCCCGGCCAGCCTATGGGTTTCAATTCTGAACTAAAGGCTGGAACGAGGTTTACTCAGTCTCGTGAGACCAACTCAGGAACTGTCTGATACAAGAGTAAGCGTCCCCGGCCAAGAAAGCTGCGTAATAAGGCTAAGGACGTCGTTACGCTAATCATGTGCACTCCAGTTTCTGCAGGCCATCTGGCCGGGCGCCAGTCATCGTGATAGACATTATATCTTGCAGATTCTAGACTATGTTATTGATATAAGTATTTAAATAATTTCAGGGCGAAATGTTCATGAAAATATTCGCTGGACTGGAGTGTTTACAATGCAGCACCAATTAACTGCAAACATTAGTAACTTATGCACATTTGATCAAATTGATACAGATAATTATTATTCTTAAAAAACTCAACAATATTTCATGAACTGTAATGAACATTTATTAAATATACACAGTTTGATTTAAATAGCATTTGCAGTTGCTGTAAGGCCAAGCCAAGCCAAGCCAAGCCAAGCCAACTCAACTCCGTACAGGCCATGAAGGTCCTTGAAAGGTAATGGCCTCCAATATTCGAGTATAGCTCTATGCACTTTGACTCCCAGTAATTAACGCGGTAGGCTACTCGTTTTTAATGAAGGCTGAGTGAACCTCAGGACCATGTGCCTCTCCAGAAGTGAAAATCTCGTTTCTTAAAATGGTTCGACTTCCTGACGGGGAACCGAATCCGCGTCCTTCAGGGAGCACGCTTTTCTTAGCTAGGTAGCCCTTTTTGTAGTTTCTGTACTGTAAAAAAAACCTGAATTTTACTAAATTCAAACTAGCGAAAGATGTATAGTCACTCAAAAGAAGAATGAACGCAAAGTAATGATCCTAGCATTATTTAATCAGACTTAATTTCGGTTGGTAGAATTCTGAGCCATCTCTGCGGTGTAGTGGTTAGCGTGATTAGCTGCCACTACCGGAGGCTCGGGTTCCATTCCCGACTCTGTCACTAAATTTGGAAAGTGGTACGAGGGCTGGAACGGAGTCCACTCAGCCTCGGAGGGGGGGGGGGGGTGAACTGAGTAGCGGTGGGTTCGATTCTCAACTCAGCCATCCTCGACGTGGTTTTCAGTGGTTTTCGCACTTCTCCTCCAGGCAAAAGCCGGGATGGTACGTAACTTTAGGCCACGACTGCTTCCTCCCCTCTTCCTTACCTTTCCCTCCCAATCTTCACATCCCCCTCACAAGGCCCCTGTTCAGCATAACTGGTGAGACCGCCTGGGCGAGGTACTGGTCCTCCTTTCCGAGTTGTATGCCCGACCCAAAGTCTCACGCTCCAGGATACTGCCCTTGAGGCGGTAGAGATGGGGTCCCTAGCTGAGTCTGAAGGAAAAAACCAAACCTGGAGGGTAAATGGATTAAGAAAGAAAGAAAGAATTCTGCACCGGTCATAATTTCATCCTTGCTAATACTTGGATAAAACATAACAAACGGCGGCTGTATTTGTGGACAAGACCTGGAGACGCTGGAAGGTATTAAACAAAATTACGCTTCATTATGATTAGGAAGAGATTCAGAAACCAGGTGTTGGGTTGTAAGACCTTCCCAGGAGCAAACGTTGACTCTGACCACAGCTTCGTTGTCATGAAATGCCGTCTGAAGTTGAAAAAATTTAAAAACGGGAGGAATGCAAAGAGATGGTATCTAGACAAATTGAAGAAAAAGTGAGGGATTGTTTCAAGGAACATGTTGCATTGGGACTAAATGAGAAGGCTCAAGGAAACACGATAGATGAAGAGTGGATAGTCGTGAAGATTGAGTTCGTTAGGACTGTTGAAGAAATGTTAGGACGAAAGGTAAGATCAAGTAAGAATCAGTGAAAAACTCAGGATACATTAGATCTGGCTGATATACGGCGAAGAATGTAGGAATGTAAAAACATAGGACAGAAAGTAATGCACGCAATTTAAAGAATGAAGTAGATAGAAATAGTAGGATAGCCAAGGAAAAATGTCTGAAAGAGAAGTGCAAGGATATTGAAGATTATATGGTTGTAGGAAAGGTAGAAGCTGCGTATAGGAAAACCAAGGAAAGAGTTGGGAAAAGGAAAACTAGGTGTATGAATGTTGAGAGCACAGATGGAAAATCACTTCTAGGGAAATAAGACAATCAGAAAGATGGCAGGAATGTATTCAACAATTTATTGTGTCAGGGGAAAGAAGCAGATGATAAGGTTTTGGAAAAAGAAGAGGCTATTGATCTAACGGAATGCGATACCCAATTTCGATGTCAGTATTCGACAGAGCTTTGAAAGACCTAAATAGGAGCAAGGCAACCAGAATTGATGACATACCTTCAGAATTACTGACAGCCTAGGAAGAAATCCGGCATGGCTAGGTTATTTCATTTAGCGTGTAAGGTGTATAATGAAGGAAAAGTGCTGTCCAATTTTAAACAGAATGTTGTTATACCTGTTCCCAAGAAATCAGGCGTTTACAAGTGTAAAAACTATCGCGGCATTAGTTTAGTATCTCACGTTTGCTGAATGTTAACGCCGAACAAGTTGGCCGTGTGCTTATGGCCGCGTACCTGTGACTTGCATTCGGTTTCCCGTTTTCACAGTGGGCAATGCTGTGCCTGTACCTTTATTGAGGCTACGAACGTTACATTCCCGATCCTAGCTTTCTTCCTATCCTTGCGTCGCCGAAAACCTTCGATGAATCAGTGCGACGTTAACTAATAACAAATAAAACATACATAGATCTTCATTATAGAGTCGAATTGCTTTCAGTCATCCGTCCGCAAGCCTCTGTGAGTTTATTAAATGTCGCCACAATCCTCAATTTGCTCTCTGGCCTTGTTTATTTCTATACCACCGAGCTTGATAGCTGCAGTCGCTTAAGTGCGGCCAGTATCCGGTATTCGGGAGATAGTGGGTTCGAACTCCACTGTCGGCAGCCCTGAAGATTGTTTTCCATGGTTTCCCATTTTCACACCAGGCACCTTAATTAAGGCCACGACCGCTTCCTTCCCATTCCTAGGCCTTTCCTATCCCATTGTCTCCATAAGACCTATCTATGTCGGTGCGACGTAAAATAACTTGTTAAGAATGTACTTCTATACCTCTTATCTTTAAATAATTAGAAATAGAGTCTAATCATCATTGTCTTGGTCTCTCTCCACTTCTCTTGTCCTCTATGCCCGAGCCCATTATACTCTTCCAAACGCCTCACATGACCACATCAATCGAGTTCATTCCTAGCATAGCCTTTATCTCTTCATTCGGAATACCATCCTGCCATAGCCTATTTCCCTCCTGTTTGTACCAGCAATCATTCTCACTACCTTCACATCATTTATTTCTAATTTACGAATATCTTGAGTCCAACCAACTTTCACTCCCGTACAGCTGGGAACAGACAGTTGTACAGAAAGCTGTTCGAGAGCTGACGTTTTTCTTACAGTTGGTCGCATCTGCGAGCTCACTGCATTAGCTTTGCTGCACCTCGATTCAATCTCGCTTACTACAATTACATTGGTTTTACGTCGCACCGACACAGATAGGTCTTATGGCGACGATGGGATAGGAAAGACCTAGGACGTTAAGGAGATTTTCAAAATATTCCTTCCACCTGTCCAATGATTCCCTGGGATCTACTATGAGTTCACCTGATTTACCCAAAACACTATTTATTTCCTTCTTTTCCCCGCCCTTTCTAAGATTCTTTATTACTACCCAGAGAGGTTTCCCAGCCGCTTGACCTAGCCTTTCCAGGTTATCTTCACAAGACTTATTCTTGGATACAACGATTATTTGTTGCGCTGTTTCTTTCCTCTGCGTATCATTCCCTATCTGAATCAATCCTCCTTTGGAGCCATTTCTAATGTGCCTTCCTTTTACATATACAGGTAGTCCTCACTTCATCATTCCACGAAGATGTTTGTTTTTTCTCATCTTTACTGGTACAGTCAGTTGTTCCTAGGCATTCCCTTGCTGTTTCTACTACAGCATTCCTGTATGTCATCCATTCTCCTCCTATATCCTGAACCTGTTTGGAACTTTTAACTAATCATATCCATGTACTTCTAATTTTTTCATCCAGGAGTTTTCTACTCTTATTCTTCTGCAGACAGATTTTACTTTCTCTATTCTTGGCCTAGAGATACTTAGTTCACTACAGATCAGATAGTGGTCTGTATTATCAAGAAATCCATGGAATACCCACACATTCCTAACAGATTTCTTGATTTCAAAAACGGTTATGATATAGTCTATTAATGATCTGGTGCCCCCCTACCCTCCCATGTGTAGCGGTGAATAGCCTAATGCGTGAAGAATGTATTCGTAACTGCGAATCCCATATTAGCACAGGAGTCCAGCAAACTCTTTCCATTCCTATTAGCTTCCATATCTTACACATATTTATCCATCACCTTATCATACCCTTCATTTCTATTTCCAATTCTCGCATTGAAATCGCCCGTTAGCACTATCCTATCATTCTTGTTGACCCTGACTACGATGTCACCCAATGCTTCATAAAACTTCTCAACTTCATTCTCATCTGAACCCTCACATGGTGAATACACTGAGACAATTCTCGTTCTAGTTCCTCCAACCGTTAAATATACCCACATCATTCGCAGATTTGCGTGCCTAACAGAAACTATGTTGCGTGCAACAGTATCCCTGATGAACTGTCCTATCCCATACTCTGCCATTTCCATTTTAATACTAAAGCAAAGTCATCTCCGTACAGGCCATGAAGGCTGTGGGAGGGGTGGAAGGTAAAGGCTTCCACTATCCGTAACCTCGGCACTTGATGAGGTAGAGTGGTTAGCTCTACGCCCGGCAACTTTTGCCCCTAGGAATTAACCTGCTACTATAGGCCGAGTGAACCTAAGGGCCATATGCTCCTCCGAAAGTGAAAATCATGTTTCTTAAAATTTTCAACTTCCTGACTGGGAATCGAATCCACGTCCTCCCGGATCAACCGAGCACGCCTTTACCGCCTCGGCCAGGCAGATCCTCTTTTTAATATTAGTTAAGAATAATTAATAATCTCCTCTCTCTTCCTCGTTACGTCCCATTACCCGAAAATCATTAACTTCTAACACATCCAGACGCATCCTGAGTCAGTTCTATTTTTTATTCCATTAGCCCCATTAATATTGATAGCTCCCGATCGGATTCCATTCCTTTCGCCAGATTGTTTCCAAGGAGATCCCCCACCTGTCAAATGGAAGTGAGACTCGGTTATTTCCATAGGTCCGAGGCTTGCTTAAAATGTTCTGAGCTCGGTAAATACTGTGAAGCAGGATGCTACGCTAACTTACACATGTTCCTAGTGAGGTCTCTCCTCTAGTGGGTTAGGGTCCATCGGTGGATTGTATAGTCCTAGCCGCTTGAGCACAAGAAGGACCACGACTTAGAATATGTCCATGATGCCCACTCCTACTTCATAGGTTCTGGTATCCCGACTCTCAGGTCCACTTACTAGGCCACTCAGCCGTTGCCCACGGTTCACGCACTAGGACGTGACTATAATAAACCAACATGTATTATTTACAAAATAATGAAAGATAAGTTTAAACTGAGTTGTGAGAAGATCAGTCTGGCTTCAGAAGAAATGTACGAACACGTGAAGCAATCCTGATTTTACGTCTGATCTTCGAGGATCGGATTAAGAAAGACAAGATCCCATACATGGCATTCGTAGATGAAATACCGAGAAAAAAGGATTATCTACATTCTGTACAAAACTCAGTCTGCAGTGACCACGAACCTACTACGCTGGCGTAGCAGGAGGAGAGGTGATACTCCCACGTGGCGCGTTCCAGGTGACGGATAGGGAAGCCATAACTGGCTTTGCAGGCGGACTTGAGCGAAATAAAATAGCTCTCGCGGACCACGCACTCAACCCCCTGTGGGTGGGGGAGACAGACGAAGAATACACCAACGGTATCCCCTGCCTATCGTAAGAGGCGACTAAATGGGGCGACCAAGGGATGATATTAGAACCATGTGGTTACTTGTTATTAGTACCATTACGTGTGGAACAGCATGGGTCGACGTTATTTGTGACTAGTAACACATTGCGTCTACGTTACATAGAATCAGTACCATTACTGAGAAACACTACGGGTCTGGGCGTTGTTTGTGATAAGTAACATAGTGTCGGTTCCACCGTGTTCAGAATGGGTCTGCGTTAGTAGTACCACTCTATAAGGAACACCATAGGTATACGTTGCCTGCCGTTGGCACAATTTTGTGAGAAAAACCACGGGTTTGACTGGAGCCCGTGAGGGGTGCCACTGTGATGGAAACCACGCGTCTGCGTTGCCTGAGAGTAATACCATTATATGAAGAACACCATGGGTTCGTGTTGTCTGTGGGCGTTACCATAATGTGTGATACACCGTGGGTCTACATTACCTATGATTAGAAGCACTATGTGAGCAACACCGTGAGTATACGTGGCCTGTGATTAGTTCCACTAAGTGAGGAACTCCACGGGAATACCGGCGCCCGTGTAGTCCCACTATGTGAGGAACAGCATGGTTCTGCGTTGCTTGCGAGTAGTACCCTAATGTG
The DNA here is from genome assembly GCF_040414725.1 of Anabrus simplex. NCBI lineage: Eukaryota > Metazoa > Arthropoda > Insecta > Orthoptera > Tettigoniidae > Anabrus > Anabrus simplex. The sequence goes on along the minus strand of NC_090265.1, from coordinate 402,876,254 downwards.
CGAAATACCATAGGTTTGTGTTACCTGTGAGTGGTGCCATTGTGTGTGACATACCATAGGTCTACATTATCTGTGATTAATATCACCATGCGAGTAATACCATGAGCCTACGTTACCTGTGATTAGTACCACTGTAGGGGGGACACTATGGTTCTGCTTTACTAGTGATTAGTACCATTATGAGGGGCCGATGACATGGATTTTGGACCCCTCTACATAAGTATCGTCCCAGTACATAAGGAATTGTGAATAGGATCCACTAATTGCTTTTTTCTACGATCTTCTCATTGTCATTTTTTTAGACTCTAGTCAGTGGATACATTTAATTTTCATTTTAATTTTCATATTGTTCACCTCGTACAATTAGGGTCGGATGACCTAGCTGTTAGGCACCTTTAAACAACAAACAATCATCAGTCTGCAGTGATAACATTTGAGCACTATGAAAAGGAAAAAGCAATCCATAAAGGAGTGAGGCAAGGCTGTAAATTGTAAATTAAAATGGAATTTGGAAAGGGGATTGCAACCCAACGAGAGAAAATCAAAACTCTGAGATTTGCCGATTGTGTTGTTGTTTAATCTGAGTCTGCAGAAAATCAGGAGAAATTGCTGAATGGTATGGATACAGTCTCGGAAAAGGAGTACAGGATGAAAATAAATTTAAAACTAAAGTAATGGATTTCAGTCGAACGAAGTCAAGTGATGTAGGAAATATTATTCTGTTAGGAAATGAAGTCTTAAACGAATCTGATGAATATTGTAACTTGGGTAGTAGAATAACGATAGCAAAAGGAAGGAGGATATACAGTGCAGACTAGCTCAAGCAAGGAAGGCCTTTCTTAAGAGAAGACTTCGAACATTGATGTAGGAATTAAGACAGATGTTTTTGAAGCTATTCTTCTCGAACGTGGCCTTGCACGGAAGTGAAACATGGACAAGAAATGACCCAGAAAGGAAGAGAAGAGAAACTTTTGAAATTCGGCATTACAGAAGAAAGCTGAAGGTGAAATGAGTAAATCTAATCACGAATAAAGAGATATTGAATTGAAATGGTGAGAAGAGAACTATTTGGCTAAATTTGACCAAAAGGTCGCGGGTGCATACAGGTAGGAACAATGGCAGGATGGTACTCGGAATGAGGAGGTAAAGGCTAAGTTAGGAATGAACTCGATGGATGAAGCTGTACGCATGAATCGGCTTCAGTGGTGGGATCATGTGAGGCGAATGGAGGAGGATAAGTTACCTAGGAGGATAATGGACTCTGTTATGGAGGGTGAGAGGAGTAGAGGGACACCAAGACGACGATGGCTAGACTCGGTTTCTGATGATTTAAAGATAAGAGGTTTAGAACTCAACGAGACCACAGAACTAGTTACAAGGATTGTGGCGGCGATTAGTAAATTCACAGTGGCTTGCAGACTGAACGCTGAAAGGCAGAACAGTCTATAATGATCTATATGTATGTATAAGATATCGTAACACACGCAGGAGTTCGATTATTTTTTGAAAGTAGTGTTGATGAAAAGCATGGTATGTGTAGATCAAGGCATGAATATGCCAAACAGATAAGAGTAGCTATAGGATACAGTAGTTAGGTGGAAATGAAAAGGTTAGCACAGGATAGGGTTCCATGAGAGGCTGCATCAAACCAGTCTATGGACTGATGACCCATCCAGTCGTAAAACTGGATACAAAGTACCTATCCCAGGTAATTGGGAGAAGAAGAAGATGATGGTGCTATTCTCTGTCATGTGCAAGAGAATATTGTGCGATGCTGTATTCGTTAACACTGAAGTGTAGTGTGCATGTTTCCAGAATATTTCGTCATTACATGATCAATTTAAGCTTATCCTGGAGAGAATTTCTCTATTGTGAATGTGTGATGACATTGATTTTGCTTCAAAACGCTTTTTTTTAAATCATTGCCATCATCATCTGCCAATCAAGTATGAGGCAAGGTGGCCTCTTTCGATCTCAATCATCTGTTAGCTGGACGTCCAGTAGATCGTGTCTCCCTAGATCTGGTTTGGGACTCGATCTTGAGGCATTTTCTTGACGTGGGCCTTCCAGTTCCTCCTATCGGTTCCATTGTAATTTAATAGAGGTTCTGTCTTTAGTTCACCAAGCTCGATAGCTGGAGTCGTTTAAGTGCGGCCAGTATCCAGCATTCGGGAAGATAATGGGTTCGAACCCCACTGTTAGCAGCCCTGAAGATGGTTTTCCGTGGTTTCCTATTTTCACATCAGGTCGCTTCCTTCCAACTTTTGGCCCTTTCCTGTCTCATCGTCACCCTAAGACCTATCTATGTCGATGCGACGTAAAGCAATTTGCAGTAGTGTCTTTAGTTCTTTTATCATATCTCCGTTCATTTTGTGGTCCCATCGTGTGTATCCTGCTGCGCATCTCACACATTTCATCTCGGCAGCAATGATCCTGGTTTCATCTTGTCTCCTGATTTCCATATCCATATGTGAGGTTTGGTCTAGCTAGTGTTTTGCAGACTCGTAGTCTCGTGTCTCTCTGCAAGAAGGATGGTTTCGTTATTGAGTTCACCATGTCTGTGGTTTTGTTGAACTTCACTATCGTGTTAGAAATATCTACATCATTGTTATTCTTATAGTATGTGATATTAGTGAGGAACTGCCCCGTGACGTAGATGTAGAGTGTATGTTTGCTACCTAGAGTCTCCGGGTTTAATTCTCGGCCATTTCAGGTATATTAATTCTGGACTGAGGACTGGAACGGGGTTCACTTAGCCTCTGAGACCAACCGAGGAGCTGTCTCATATGAGAGGCAGCGTAACCGGTCATGAAAGCCGTCTAGGATGTCGTTACGCTGATCATTGACATTCCAGTATCTGGAGGCCATCTGGCTCGGCAGCAGTCATATCATAGTGTTCAGATTTAAAATATTATGCCATGTGCTCTAATTCTGATCTCTATAACTCTAAAATTAGGCAACATACGACATTTTCGTTTATACCAACATACTTCGTGTTCGATGTAGACTGATATGCCGGCGGGCTTGTTCTCCGAATTTTTCTTCACCCTGTTTATATATTCGTGTTAACTTTGATGTGATTTCTGCATGTCATGAAATGACGGAAGATGCAATTTGTGATAGTCACCTGTGTACATACTGTCAGTTCAATCATTTCATGGGAATTTTACTTTTACTGCTGACGTGAAACTTAAAAGTTAATAAGGCGTTTTGTTTAATAATTCAACTCTCATAATCATTTTAATGACAATTTTACAATAATCTCTTGAAACGTGCTGATACTGATAAATTTATGTTTTGCAACATTTAATCTGTTCGTTTTCGCCTTTTTTTTGTTAAAATCTGATCTTTTCATTTACGAACTGCAAAGGTGTAGGCCTACACATTTGTTCATTTCCGCATACTTCAAAGTGGGAGTGGGCAAGTTGAATAGAATTTTGACTATACTCACATATCAAATGATCTTCATTCTGCTTCTCGATGATTTATTTAATCTACTTTACTGTAGGTAAGACCTTCTGTCACCGGGTGAGTTGGCCGTGTGGTTAGAGGCGCGCAGCTGTGTGCTTGCATCCGGGAGATAGTGGGTTCGAATCCCACTGTCGGCAGCCCTGAAGATGTTTTACGTGGTTTCCCATTTTCACTCTAGGCAAATGCTGGGGCTGTACGTTAATTAAGGGCACGGCCGCTTCCTTCCCACTTCTAGCCCTTTCCTATCCCATGAAAGTTACTTTTGGGTGTTAATATAAGAAAAGACCTTCATTGCGGTAATCACATAAATATGATAATTAATAAAGTGTACAGATCTCTGCACATGGTTATGAGGGTATTTAGGGGTTGTAGTATGGATGTAAAGGAGAGAGCATATAAGTCTCTGGTAGGACCCCAACTAGAGTATGGTTCCAGTGTATGGGACCCTCACCAGGATTACTTGATTCAAGAACTGGAAAACATCCAAAGAAAAGCAGCTCGATTTGTTCTGGGTTATTTCTGACAAAAGAGTAGCGTTACAAAAATGTTGCAAAGTTTGGGCTGGGAAGACTTGGGGGAAAGGAGACGAGCTGCTCGATTAAGTGGTATGTTCCGAGCTGTCAGTGGAGTGATGGCGTGGGAGGACATCAGTAGACGAATAAGTTTGAGTGGTGTCTTTAAAAGTAGGAAAGATCACAATATGAAGATAAAGTTGGAATTCAAGAGGACAAATTGGGGCAAATATTCATTTATAGGAAGGGGAGTTAGGGATTGGAATAACTTACCAAGGGAAATGTTCAATGATCTTCCAATTTCTTTGCGATCATTTAAGAAAAGGCTAGGAAAACAACAGATAGGGAACCTGCCACCTGGGCGACTACCCTAAATGCAGATCAGTAGTGATTGAACAGTTAATATAAGTTAAGATAGGCCCTACGTCTGTTGTAAGTAGCGCTGAAGCTATCATTCTATATGACTATCGGACAATACAGACTAACAAGAGTTTTCTAGTTAGGGGGAATACATTAAGCTGTGCTGTTGTTCACTCCCAAAATAAGGAATTCATTTGACAAACTACAAGATTTTTTTGTCAAATTTTGCTACAAGATTATAAATATAAATAAAATTACATTTTTGCACTCATTATTTAAATATCAGTCTAGAATTGTCTTTGTTTCCACTATAAAGGGGTGAAACCCTGAGTCTTAACTTATTTCTGAAAGACATTCTGCTGTTAGTCTGATGCGTCGTTCTTCTTGTACAGTTGTCTGAGGTGTGACACGACTTCTTGCTGATCTTTGGTAGGGTCCTCAGCTAGGTCAGCATCCTTTACGACTGTATCGACGACAGAGTTCTGAAACAGACAATTGCATGGATCAGTAAATCATTAGTTTGCCTATAATTTAGATACCATCAAGTAAAAAAGAAAAAAGAGGAAGCTAAATGGAGAAGATGAAGTATTTGAGCTGTGTGTAGCGCCAAGGGGAATTGAGGAATTTGTGGAGGAAATAATGTGGGCCATGCCGTATTATCCACTTTGTTTCACAATAATGCACAACAATTTCAACAATACGGGAAAGCGTTGCATGCATCAGTTCGAACTAGAACGTCTCTGTGAAGGAGCTCGATACGGTGAGGAATCCGTATAAGTCACTGCAACTAGATGAGCAGGAAGATGAAGATAAAGGGAGTGTTACACAGGAGGTGAGAGGCAAGAGGAAAGGGGCCAGTTGGAAACGGAAACGCAGAGTAGAGGGTAGGAAGAGGGAGGTGGAACACGGTAGCGAGAGGGAGAGAAGGGAGGATGAGGTAAGTTCTGTAGGCATCAAGTAGACCAGGAGCGGAGGGTATCTAATGAGAAGCGTGGGGATGAGTTTGTGGTCTGGGTGACTTAATAGTTAGGCATGTGAGGAAAGTGTGTTGAGAAAAGCGAACCGGGGTAGAGTGTTATCCAGGAAATGGGTAAAGACAGATGTTGAGGAAAATAGAAGGAAAGGAGGAAGGCAAGGACTAGGTGGTCGCTGGTATCAACAACGTAAGGCAAACAGGAATAGGTACTAACATAGCTGGGGAGTTGTGGGATCTGGTTACGGCACCATGGAAGAAGTTTAAGGAAGCAGAGATAGGGCGTAGAAGGGATACTGATTGACGGGTGACTGGCGATTTAAATGAGACAATGGAATGAGTATGTGGGGAAAACTGGGAGTGGGATTTGTAGTGGGTGAGTAGGAGATAGGAATCTGCACTCAGATGGCTCGAACTTCAACCGGAATGGTCCGTGTAAATTACGGGGTTTGTTTAGAAGAGTTATAGAAAGGCACATTAGAGAAACGGAATGGACTAAGGAGCGGTGATAAGATTACAGGGAGCTGGAAGTCAAGTAAGGAAGACATAAAATTGTTAAACTGTAGTATTGTAAAGAAAGGAACGGAATTAAGTAATGTAATAGACATGTGAGAAGCTTATTTCCAAAGGTAGCAAATCCAAAAAAAGTACAATTTTACAGGAAAGAAGAAAAACGTTCAAAGTGTAACATTTCAACTGAAAATGTATTTGAACACTTTTATTATGTTCGGAGTCCGACTTGTTGGCTGAATGGTCAGCGTACTGGCCTTTGGTTCAGAGGGTCCCGGGTTCGATTCCCGGCCGGGTTGGGGATTTTAACCTTAATTGGTTAATTCCAATGGCCCGGGGACTGGGTGTGCGTGGCGTATTCAACATTAGAAATCATCCTAGGTAGGACCCTCATCTTCACAGACATGCAGGTCGCCTAATAGGCCGTCTACTAGAAAAAGACCTGCACCAGGCCTCTCCGGAGGCCATACGCCATTATTATATTATTATGTTCGGACAGAATAAATGCTTTATTATAAAAAAGTATTTATGTTAAAACTTTTGCAGTTTCGGAAATATTCAAGAAAAGAGGGCGGATTTGGTATATTTTGGCACTGGAACTCTAAATACTTCCCTCTGAAAGTCATAAATTTCACTGCAGGACAAGGACACAATGTATTTAATATACAGTGATCAAAATTAAGTTATTTACAGTGAAGACACACATTAGTTAAAATAATCTTAAATAATATTATAGAACACCAATGCAAATTAAACAGTGTTTTGTTGCCCCGTAAATGGCTCCTCATTGGCTACATGGATAAGTTATATTTTGGCCAATTCACCCCGTGGGATTTGGTACTTATCGGTATCAAACAAACGTGATTTTTAACAAACCGTTTGACACGAATTTGGGTAGTTTTGACGATTCATTTTTCTTTCGTATTATGCAGCTTTCTACCAATGTTTGTTTTCTGTAATCACCAGTTTTTAATTTTTTTAGATTTGGTACCTTTTGGAAACAATCTTCACATATAAACTTACCACAAATTGTAGTAGGAATTGAATGGCTGAGAAGTGATGTTATGGATGCGAAAATTTTCTCACGGAACTGTAATGTTTATTGTAGAGACAGGTTAGAAACGGTTGGAGAGGGGGGGGGGGGGTTTGAGTGTAATTCATACTGGTGAAAGAAGAATTTCCAATCTACGAAGAAGTTAAGGATGAGAAACATGAAATTATAGGTGTAAGATCTCTAAAGATAATAGGCAACTTGATGTTTTGGGATGTACAGACATGGCAAGGCTGGCGTTGACGCTGATGCGCAATTATTTACAATTACAGACAGGGATAAGATAAGATTTGATAAGATAATGATGTGATTATAATCAGCTATGCAGGGAACGACACAAAAAAAGAACGTTTTTTTAATGGGTGATCTTAATTTACCAAATGTTAACTGGGAAGGGAATGCGAACGACAGACAGCATGACCAACAAATGGCGAATAAGTTAGTATGGGAAGAACAGCTGAATCAGAAAGTGACGGAACCAACTAAAGGAAAAAACACCAGACGTGGTGCTGATAAAATCAGATGAGCTCTATAGAGAAAGTGAAGCAATATATGGTATAACTGATCGTGAAGCTGTTTTTGTTGTAGGTAACAATAAATGTGATGGAAGGGAATGTTGTAAAAGTAGGACTACTAGGAGGCAATACCATATGGCTTATAAGACAGGCATGAGGAAATTTTTAAAAAGTAATTATGATCGGTGTGCACCTCTGTGGTGTACTGGTTAGTGTGATTAGCTGCCACCCCCGGAGGCTCGGGTTCGATTCCCGGCTCTGCCACGAAATTTGAAAAGTGGTACGAGGGCTGGAACGGGGTCCACTCAGCCTCGGGAGGTCAACTGAGTAGAGGTGGGTTCGATTCCCACCTCAGCCATCCCGGAAGTGGTTTTCCGTGGTTTCCCACTTCTCCTCCAGGCAAATGCCGCGATGTTACCTAACTTAAGGCCACGGCCGCTTCCTTCCCTCTTCCTTGTCTAACCCTTCCAATCTTCCCATCCCACACCAAGGCCCCTGTTCAGCATAGCAGTTGAGGCCACCTGGGCGAGGTACTGGTCATTCTCCCCAGTTGTATCCCCCGACGCAATGGTTCACGCTCCAGGACACTGCCCTTGAGGCGGTAGAGGTGGGATCCCTCGCTGAGTCCGAGGGAAAAACCAACCCTGGAGGGTAAGCAGATTAAGAAAGAAAGAAAGAAAGAAAGAAAGAAAGAATTATGATCGGTGGAAAATAATAAAAATGTAAACGGACTGTGCGGTGGGTTTAAAACAATTGTTGAGGAATGTGAAAATAGGAATGTAACTTGAAAGATGGTAGGAAATATTAAAGGTCCGCTATATCATAACAGATACGTAAAGAAACAGCAGGTGGTGCAGGTTGGAAAGAAATAGTTAGAAATGGTTGTGGAAGTAATGAGTAATTGAAGGAACTTACTAGGAAATTAAATTTAGCAAAAAAAGTCAGCCAAGGAGGCTCCGAGTTTATGATTAAGATTTGTTTCATTTGGTAATGGAAGTTTTACCTCATGAAGGTGAAAGCATAATTGGATTTTAAACCTAGCGTTGTATGTCTTGAACTTCCTTCGCCTTTTTATTGTATAATTTTAATGTGATCTTAATTACCCTTCAACAATTGAGAATCCAGTTTTCATTTTATGAAGTCATTTCTGTTTAGGAATGTCCGTAATTTACTCAATTAGTATCTATATCCAGATAGTAAGTATACTGACGAAAAAAATCTCTCTAAGATAAGGGAAATAATTCTTTTAGTTTTGAGAAATAAGTAAACTGAAGTGATGAATCACAACGGTGTTCATTTAAAAATAGAAACACTATGTGAAGGAACTCAAACTGCCTTGATAGTACTCGTAGCCAGTGAAGCAATGCTCAATGTCTATCTCATCTCAAAGTACATGCAAATACGTACGTCGGTCCTATCTCAATAAATGTTACGACGTTTGTAGAACAAATCTACTGTTCAGAGGTATTTCTTGTTAGCCAAAAGTGTTCTGTGTGTGAGACAATGAACCCAATTCGCAACGAAAGCGTCTTCCTTGACGAAAACCACGCGGCTCTAGATCGGTTCTCTCCAAATGGATCTTCATATTTTCTCTATTTGTCATGTATGTAATCATTTTGAGTTTGAAATAAGAGTTATTTGGTTGTTCGTGTTGATAAAGTTTTACGAAATAGAATATTGTCGTAAAGATAACGTCTGCATATCATTATATAACATCGTGGTGGAACGATTGAAATGTCAGTATTTTCTTCTCTCAGCAGTGTGTAGCGCTCTCCATAACTATTTAGCGATAGAAATGGTGTGTTATAATTTTATTTGACGTATATGAACAGAACTAAAAAGTATCTAATGGGCATTTCATACGTCATAACATTTAGTAATGTTTCAAACATCCTTCCCAATTTTGCATATTAAAACCCCAAATCCCATGGCGCCACAGCCTCGAAGGGCCTTGACCTACCAAGCGACCGCTGCTCAGCCCAAAGGCCTACCTATTACGAGGTGTCGTATGGTCAGCACGACGGATTCTCTCGGCCGTTATTCTTGGCTTTCTAGACCGGAGCCGCTATCTCACCGTCAATAGCTCCTCTGTTGTAATCACGTAGGCTGGGTGCACCTCGAACCAGCCGGGGATCGAACCCGGGGCCTCCGGGTAAGAGGCAGGCACGCTACCCCTACACCGCGGGACCGGCAATTTTGCATATTACATACTATCAATAGGGGCTGCGTGGGCGATGCAGTAAAGATTTGAGTGATTTGTTGATTAATGCACTGATAATTTATTTATCCTGGGAAGATCAAGGCTACATAGCCTTCTCTTACATCTAACCAGGTTGATAGACTTTTTATATCAAGCTGTTTAAAATTAAATATTTCTGTAAGTCTATCTGTTTGATAATTATGTTACGGAGCAAGTTGGTCGTGCGGTTAAGGGCGTGTTGCTGTGAGCTGGCATTCAGGAGGTAGTGGGTTAGAACTCCACTGTCGGCAGCCCTGAAGATGGTTTTCCGTAGTTTACCATTTTCGCACCAGGCAAATGCTGGGGCTGTACCTTAATTAAGGCCACGGCTGCTTCTTCCAACTCCTAGGCCTTTCCTATCCTATCGTCGCCATAAAAATGATGAATTAATCGAAATGCAAGCTATTTAAAAATGAAGACATGAATATTATGCTTTAACTGATATGTTTAAAAGCCTATGTACAGGATCAAATTAATTTTTAAGGGAATTATAACTGACTAAATGGTGTGCTTGGCTCATTGGGAATGAGGGTGCTCGATCCTCCGTCAGGAAGTCGGGACATTTTGAAACGATACTTCCCCTTCTGCAATGGCTTATGACCCTAGGGTTAACTCAGCCCACACCAAAAATGAGTAAGTGGTTATTTCCTGGGGACAAAGGTGGCCGGGCATAGAGCTAACCACTCTATTTCACTTAGTACCGAGATTACGGGCTTCCACACCTCCAGAAGCCTTCATAAACTGTACGGAGATCATGCACATTCTTCACAACACTTCATGACACATGTCGTGGCAAGATTTCTGTTCACACTCATCACTACACGTAGAAAACCAAAGTTTGTAATAAGAGTTGTTTTGTCTTCCACTGTTCGGCTCCATGTCTGAGTGACCAGCGTTTTAGCCTTTAGTCCCCGGGTTCCATTCCCGACTGCCCCGAGGGATATTATACTTAAACTGTTTGGCTTGGGAACTGGGTGTTCGTATTGTTTGCAACATTCCTGCAACTCAAAGAGCACACACAATACACTATTATTCTCCACCACACAAATGCGTATTTTTCTGTATACGGCAGACATTGCCCACACTCAATGGAGGGTCTGCCTTCAAAGAATTATTATTTCTTTTGTTTTTGCGCCGGACTGAGTGGCTGAGATGGTTGAGGCGCTGGCCTTCTGACCCTAACTTGGCAAGTTCGATTCTGACTCAGTCCGGTGGTATTTGAAGATGCTCAAGTACGTCAGCCTCGTGTCATTAGATTTACTGGCACGTAAAACAACTCCTGTAGGACTGAATTCCGGCACCTGGGCGTCTCCGAAAATCGTACAAGTAGTTGGTGGAACGTAAAGCCAATAGCATTATTATCTTTTGTTTTGCGTCCTGATACCCACTTTTACGATTTTAGGGAACGCTGAGATGCCGATAATTTTTCATACAGAAGTTCTTTTACGTACAGGTAAATCTATTGATACGAGGCTGAGGTATTTGAGCACCTTCATTACTTATGAATTGAGCCGAGATCGAATCCGCCAATCTGGGCTCAGAAAACTAGCCATGTACCATCTAAGCTACTCAACCCGGCTGTACCTTAATTAAGGCCACGACCGCTTCATTCCAACTCCTAGGTCTTTCCTATCCCATCGTCGCCATAAGACCTATCTGTGTCGGTGCGACGTAAAGCCCCTAGAAAAAAAAAGTGACAGAAGGAGGTGCAGGTTGGAAAAGAAATTGTTATTAATGGTTGTGGAAGTAGAAATTGAAGGAACTTACTATGAAATTGAATCCAGAGAGGAAGTCAGCTACGGATAACATAATGGCAAGCATGATTGGCAGCCATACAAATTTTAATGTATCGGTACTTTAAGACAGAAACAGGTTCCAAGAAGAACATTCCAGGAATCATTAATGAACAAGGGGAGTGTGTATGTGGTAATCTACAGAAGGCAGAAATATTCAGTCAGCGTTATGTAAAGATTGTTGGTTACAATATCTAGATATCTAGATAGAGGAGGTAACTAATACTAAAGAATTGTTGAAATTTATCTACGATAGCAAATACTTTTACAGTAAGATACAGAAGCTGAATACTAGAAAAGCTGTCCGCCTTCATAGCGTAACGGTTAGTGTTATTAGCTGCCGTCCTCGGAGGCCCGGGTTCGATTCCCGGTACTGCCAGAAATGTAAGAATGTCAGGAGGGCTGGTATGTGGTTGAAATGGTATATGCAGCTCACCTCCATCGGGGGTGTGCCTGAAAAAAGTTGCACCACCTCCGGATGAGAACACGAGTTTACTTACTAGAAAAGCTGCTGGAATTGATAAGATTCTTGGGGTTGAGGGTTGAGGTATAGTACGATATCTGAAGTACTTATTTGTTTACTGTTTGCATGTAGGAGCTATACAAAGTGAATGAAGAGTTGCTATATTAGCACCTGTGTATAAAGGAAAGGGTGATAAACATAGAGCCTAAAATTACAGACCAGTCAGCTTGTGTTGCATGTAAGCTTTGGGAAAGCATTCTTTCTGATTACGTTATATTAGAAATGTTTGCGAAAGTAATAACTGGTTCGGTAGAAGGCAGTTCGGGTTTAGGAAAATGTATTTCATTGAAGCTCAGTTTGTAGGATTCTAGCAAGATATAGCAGATATTTTAGATTCAGAAGGTGAAATGGACTGTGTAGCCATTGAGCTATCTAAGGCGTTTGGTAGGGTGGGTCAATCAATCAATCAATCAATCAATCAATCAATCAATCAATCAATCAATCAATCAATCAATCAATCAATCAATCAATCAATCAATCAATCAATCAATCAATCAATCAATCAATCAATCAATCAATCAATCAATCAATCAATCAATCAATCAATCCTGATCCTGATCTGCATTTAGGGCAGTCACCCAAGTGAAAGATTCCCAATCTGTTGTTTTCCTAGCCTTTTCTTTGATTTCAAAGAAAATGGAAATTTATTGAACATCTCTCTTGGTAAGTTATTCCAATCCTTAACTCTCTTTCCTATAAACGAATGTTTTCCCCAATTCGTTCTCTTGAATTCCAACTTTATCTTCATATTGTGATTTTTCCTACTACTAAAAACACCACTCAGACATTCGTCTACTAATGTCATTCCACGCCGTATCTCCATAGATCGGAACATACCACTTAGTCGATCAGCTCGTCTTCTTTCTCCCAGGTCTTCCCAGCGCAAACTTTGCAACATTTTTGTAATACTACTCTTTTGTCGGAAATCGCCCAGAACAAATCGAGCTGCTTTTCTTAGGATTTTTTCCAGTTCGTGAATCAAGTAATCCTGGTGAGAGTCCCATACTCTGGAACCATACTCTATTTGAGGACTTACTAGAGACTTATATGCCCTCTCCTTTACATCCTTATTACAACTCCTAAACACCCTTATAACCATATGCAGAGATCTGTACCCTTTGTTTACAGTCCCATTTATGCGATTACCCCAATTAAGATCTTTCCTTATATTAACATCTAGGTACTTACAGTGATCCTCATAAGGAACTTTTACCCCATCAACGCAGTAATTAAAACCGAGAGGACTTTACCTATTTGTGAAACTCACAACCTGACTTTTAACCCTGTTTATCATCATATCATTGCCTGCTGGCAAAAATGAGTGCCACTGGACTAGACTAGACGAAAGAGTGACTTAGGGTGGGTGGCTATATTTTTAGAAAATGGAACTCGGAGAATTAGAGTACATTAGGTGAAGCATTATCTGATCCTGTAGTCATTAAGAAAGGGATTCCTCAAGGCAGTGTTATTGGTCCTTTCTTATATATAAGTATTTTGAGTAAAGGACTGGAGTCAGACATTAGGCCTTTTGCGGCTGATGTTATACTGTATAGAGTAATAAATAAGTTACAACATTGTGAGTTACGGTACTGGAATAAACGAGTTACAAGGTTGTGAGGTACGGTACTGCGAAAGACTTCGACAATATTGTAAGATGGACAGCAGTCAATAGTGTGATGATAAATGGGGTGAAAAATCAGGTTGTGAGTTTCACAAATAGGAAAAGTTCTCTTAGTGTTAATTACTGCGTTGATAGGGCGAAAGTTCCTTATGGGGATCACTGTAAGTTTCTAGGTGTTAACATAAGGAAAGATCTTAATTGGGGTAATCACAAAAATGGAATTGTAAGTTAAGGTTACAGATCTCTTCTCATGGTTATGCTGGTATTTAGGGGTTGTAGTAAGGATGTAAAGGAGAGGGCATATAAGTCTCTGGTAAGTCCCCAAGTAGAGTATGGTTCCAGTGTATGGGACCCTCACAAATTACTTGATTCGAGGAATGGAAAAATCCAAGGAAAAGCAGCTCTATTTGTTCTGGGTGATTCCCGACAAAAAAAGTAGCGTTAACAAGATGTTCCAAACTTTGGGGTGGGAAGACTTGGGAGTAAGGAGACGAGATGCCCGACTAAGTGTTATATTCTGAGCTGTCAATGGAGAGATGGCGAGGAATGACATTAGCGGTTGCATAAGTTTGTGTGGTATTTTTAAAAGTAGGAAATATCTCATTATGAAGTTGGAATTCAAGAGGACAAATTGGGGGGAAATATTCGTTTCTATGAAGTGGAGTTAGGCATTGGAATAATTTACTAAGAGAGATGTTCGCTAAATTCCTAAATTCTTAGCAATTATTTAAGAAATGACTAGGTAAACAATAAATAGGGTATCTGTCACCTAGGCAATTGCCCTAAATGCAGATCAGTGATTGATTGATTGATTGATTGATTGATTGATTGATTGATTGATTGATTGATTGATTGATTGATTGATTGATTGATTGATTGATTGATTGACGAGAAGTTATCATAGTTAAAAACCGGCAGATGTTACTGACCGAACTGAGATCTTGGACACAGACGGACAGACTAACAGAGGTTGGCTTTTGCTTCAGAATGAGATCCATTCTTTTCCTCACTGCTGTACTCAGACTAGTAATACTGTACCCACCATAGCTGGATTGATCAAGCCGGATCGCCACGACGAGATCCACTTTCCGCCCGGAGAGTTCACGTCCCCCTCCACAGAGTGCAGCACTGGACGTGTCGCCTGGCCTCGCCGCGTCCTCTGTTGAGCGTCTGGCCCTAGCGGCTGAGTGTACAACTGCGGACCCAGCTCCAACTGCAGCTGGAAATCGGCATGGGGACCGAATCGGAAGCCGACACCAAGACGCGAATCCGTTCCTGAAACAAAAGTACGTGATACAGACGTGTGTGATAACACAAACACCCTATTCGTACATGTTTATAGAGATATATTTATATTTATATTAAATGCCTTTGCTGGCAGGACCTAGTGTTTACAGTGCGCTATGTCTTCTGGTATGGGCTAGAGCAATTTAGTTACTTTCATTGATCTGTCTCTGTCTTATCCTTGGCTTTTACAATATGAAAGTGACTGAGGTATGAGCGCTGCTAGTAATGCCATTCCTTGTGCAGCCAGTCCCTGCTATGAATGGTGTGAAAATGTTGCTCATAGGGTCGGTTGGTGCATGCATTTCAGTGGACTTGGCAGACTGATATGTAATAGCAACTTCTGGCTCGGTGAGGAAAGCAGCGGGAAACTACCTCACTCCTCATTTCCCTAGTATGCCTCTTCAGTGATGCTTAGGCCATCTATGACAGCTGATGGCGGAGCTGTTGAGGATCCAACCAGCCTTAGGGCTGAAGACTGAACATACATACACACATTTTTATTAAGTGCATTACCTGTTCATATTTTTTGTTTGGGGCGTCGACCCATGTGGATATTTTGCCCCTACTGGCACCATATCGTATGAATCTGCGTGTAATTGGAATGGCGGTAGTGTAGAATGTTGTGTGTGAGGAAAGAAAGATTAAGAAACTCACAAACACCCAGTCCCCAGGCCAGGGATATTAATCATTACCATTTGAAACCCCTGACCCAGCCGGGAATCGAACCGGGGGCCGCAGGTTGACAGGCGGACCGTTGCCCCCTACACCGCGGGGCCGGACTGTAGAGACAGTAATATCGTTATGATGTCTGCTTCAGTGTGGGTAACTGCATTTGGAGACAGGGACGAGTTCATCATATTCTTAGAACATGTACTAAGCCTGTGTTTCACGACGCTTATTTTAGGATATGGAAGCGACGGTAAAGGGTCCGTTTAGGGAAGTTTGCTCAAAAGCCCCAGTAAGGAAAGTGTGCCGACTTCGATCACGGAAAACGTGCTGAAAATAGGAAGGATTCTGAAGAGATGAGATATAGAACGGGAGTGTGAGCTGTTAGGATATAGGAAGGGTACTGCCGGGACTTGAATGTAAGTATGGTACTAAAAGTTTACGGGAAGAGTGCTGGGTTATGACTGTGAGGGAGATGCTGGAGGGATAGGATCTGAGGAGGGTACTGAGTAGAATGGTGCGGAAGGGATTAGAAACAAGAAAGGTACTGAATAGCTGGGATTGGTGATGAAAGGATAAGATACAAGATACAAAGCTGGGATAAGAGGAAGATCCTGAAGGGATACGAAGGTGTTTGAAGGGTTCGGAATCGGGAAGGGCGCTGGAAGGTTACCGCACTTAGTCTGGTTATAGGAAGGCTGCTGAAAGACCTGAAATAAGGTTTAAGGTATGAGTGTCAAGGTCGAAACAATTAAGTTTTATCCTCAAACATTGAGTGTCAGTTAATGAAAGATGAATGTTTGATTCCTTGGCTAAGTAGTCATTGTGCAATGCCAGCCTTAACTAAGGGCCGCGTGGTCACTAATCCACGATCTCAAGTTGAGAGCATAAAAAATGTTTGAATGACAGGTATCGTGGTTCTCGTCAATCGCAAATTAAATATAACTCAAGAGCGAATCGAGAAAATGAAATGTCCTTGAAATCTACAAACAACAAAAATGTTTTGCATCATCTCTGTGTGTCAGGCGTATCTTGGCCTGTCATATGCGTGTGGGCCGTAATCAAAGTGATTACGGCTTCAGTCGATGACCGTTATCTTCAAATTTCAGCTCGGAGGAACCATGAACGCAATGAATAGGCCCAATGATTTTCAGGCAGTCACAGGTCGCCGCGTTTCAACTCAAACTGTGAGACAGAGGTTGCACGAGGCACAACTTCACTCTCGACGTTCATGGCCGGGCCCAACTCTCAAATCTAGACATTACCGAGCTCGATAGCTCCAGTCGCTTAAGTGCGGCCAGTATCCGGTATTCGGGAGATAGTAGGTTCGAACCCCACTGTCGGCAGCCCTGAAGATGGTTTTCCGTGGTTTCCCATTTTCACACCAGGCAAATGCTGGGGCTGTACCTTAATTAAGGCCACGGCCGCTTCCTTCCCACTCCTAGCCCTCTCCTGTCCCATCATCGGCCATAAGACCTATCTGTGTCGGTGCGACGTAAAGCAATTAGCAAATCTAGACATCACTGGGTGTTATGCTGATTGGTCTTTTCAGAATTAGCATAAAGTCATTTTCACCGATGAGTGTCGCATGAGCCTTGTTCCTGACGATCGTCGGCAACGTGTTTGGAGGCAATATGGCCAGGCATCACGTTTCAGACCCACTGTTCAGCACATTCAACAAGGTGGAGGTTCCCTGGTGTTTTGGGGTGGTGAGTGCCACTGTACACCACTCCTAGTCATGTAGGGCTATGTCACGGCTGTACGATACAGGGATGATATCCCCCAACATGTTTTTATTTTTTTAATTATTAAAATGCTATTTTTTTCGTGGCGTCGACCTCTGTAGATCTTTTGCCACTACTTGCACCATATGATATGAACCTGCGTTGGTAATTGTAATTGCGGAAGTGTAGAGTGTTGAATCTGAGGAAAGGAACGTTAAGGGCGACACAAACACCCAGGGATATTATTCATTTACAACTATAAACCCCCTGACCCGGCCGGGAATCGAAGCCGGTGCCGCCGGGTGACAGGCGGACATGTTGCCCCCCGCCCCATAGTGACACCGTATCACCAGCATTTAGGAGGAGAATTTGTCTTCATAGAGGATAAAGCGCACACCATCGTGACTTCCTTCGCGATCACAAGGTTTCGGAAGTTTATGACCAAAAGAAGTAGCCTACAAAATATGCAAGCAAATATGACCTAAAAACTATTTAAATGTGACCTAAAATGATAAAATATGACTTATAGAATTTAGTGAGTCCGCCTCTGTGGTGTAGTGGTTAGTGTGATTAGCTGCCTCCAGAGGTCCGGGTTCGATCCCGGCTCTGCCATGAAATTCGAAAAGTCGTAGGAGGGCTGGAACGGGGTCCACTCATCCTCGGGAGGTCATAGAGGTGGGTTCGTCTCCCACCTCAGTCATCCTGAAAGTGGTTTTCCGTGGTTTTCCACGTCTCCTCCAGGCAAATGCTGTGATGGTACCTAACTTAAGGCCACGGCCGCTTCCTTCCCTCATCCTTGTCTATCCCTTCCAATCTTCCCATCCCCACAAGGCCCCTGTTCAGCATAGCAGGTGAGGCCGCCTGGGTGAGGTTCTGGTCATCCTCCCCAGTTGTATCCCCCGACCCAGAGTCTGAAGCTCCAGGACACTGCCCTTGAGGCGGTAGAGGTGGAGTCCCTCGCTGAGTTCGAGGGAAATCCAACCCTGGAGGGTAAGCAGATTACGAAGGAAAGAAAGAAAGAAAGAAAGAAAGAAAGAAAGAAAGAAAGAAAGAAAGAAAGAAAGAAAGAAAGAAAGAAACACTCATTCAGTATCATAGCCGTGGGGTGTTTTCACTCTGTTTTCCTAAAAAACGAACCAAAAAGTAAACTATTAGCATGCATTTTGGTATC
Source organism: Anabrus simplex (assembly GCF_040414725.1). Taxonomy (NCBI): domain Eukaryota; kingdom Metazoa; phylum Arthropoda; class Insecta; order Orthoptera; family Tettigoniidae; genus Anabrus; species Anabrus simplex. The sequence goes on along the minus strand of NC_090265.1, from coordinate 402,857,838 downwards.
GTGTCAGTGTACGTTCGTACAGCTCTTCTTTTTGGAATCATGTCTTTTAAGCCTGCTACCTATCTGTTTCGGGAAAAGAAAGAAAAATACATCTACTACAGTGTTTTGAAATTATGCGTTTGAAACTCGACGCAGATAACATGTACCTACCTTGTTAAAAATGACGCCTCAATTTAAACAAAAATGCTCAAAATATAACCAAATATGTCCTTATATCACTAAAATGAGCAAATTATAACCAAATATGTCCTTATATCACTAAAATGAGCAAAATATAACCTAATATGTCCTTATATAACTAAAATGAGCAAAATATAACCTAATATGTCATATCACTAGCCGTGTTGAAACACCGGATCCCGTGAGATCTCCGAAGTTAAGCAACATTGGGCGTGGTCAAGGTTTGGATGGGTTGCCACGCGCTATTGGTGGGGGGTAAGGGAATGGAGGAGCGGAAAGGAACTGGCCACCCTACCGTACGTAAACTCCGGCTCAGGCACACCTCTGCGGAGGTTCGGACCAGCCTTCGGGCAGAATACACCCTTACCTTACTAAAATGAGCAAAATATAACCAAATATGTCCTTACATCACTAAAATGAGCAAATTATAACCAAATGTGTCCTTATATCAGTAAAATGAGCAAAATATAACCAAATATGTCCTTATATCACTGAAATGAGCAAAATATGACCAATATGTCCTTATATCACTAAAATGAGCAAAATATAACCAAATATGTCCTTATATCACTGAAATGAGCAAAATATGACCAATATGTCCTTATATCACTAAAATGAGCAAAATATAACCAAATATGTCCTTATATAACTAAAATGTTCAAAATATAACCAAATATGTCATATCACTAAAATGCTCAAAATATAACCAAATATGTTTTTATATCACTAAAATGAGCAAAATATAACCAAATATGTCCTTATATCACTAAAATGAGCAAAATATAACCAAATATGTCATATCACTAGCCGTGTTGAAACACCGGATCACGTGAGATCTCCGAAATTAAGCAACATTGGGCGTGGTCAAGATTTGGATGGGTTGCCACGCGCTGTTGGTGGAGGGTAAGGGAATGGAGGAGCGGAAAGGAACTGGCCACCCTACCGTACGTAAACTCCGGCTCAGGCACACCTCTGCGGAGGTTCGGACCTGCCTTCGGGCAGAATACACCCTTACCTTACTAAAATGAGCAAAATATAACCAAATATGTCCTTACATCACTAAAAAGAGCAAATTATAACCAAATATGTCCTTATATCACTAAAATGAGCAAAATATAACCAAATATGTCCTTATATCAGTAAAATGAGCAAAATATAACCAAATATGTCCTTATATCACTGAAATGAGCAAAATATGACCAATATGTCCTTATATCACTAAAATGAGCAAAATATAACCAAATATGTCCTTATATAACTAAAATGTTCAAAATATAACCAAATATGTCATATCACTAAAATGCTCAAAATATAACCAAATATGTCCTTATATTACTAAAATTGGCAAAATATAACCAAATATGTCCTTATATCACTAAAATGAGCAAAATATAACCAAATATGTCCTTACATCACTAAAAAGAGCAAAATATAACCAAATATGTCCTCATATCACTAAAATGAGGAAAATATAACCAAATATGTCCTTATATCACTGAAATGAGCAAAATATGACCAAAGGAATGAAAATAGCTAAAATATGCTATATGGTAGCTCTGTATCTCTCTCTTTCGGTTGTTTTAAAGAGTCAGGAACTCTTTGGTGTTGCAAAACTTTCTTTGATGTGTGTAAGTCAACTGGTCATCACTCGACTTACCGTCCCTATCGAATTCTGAAATAAACTGATCTTAAAAGTTGACTAGAAACATTGGTCAGTATGTTTCGTAAAAAAAGTGAATCATGTGAACTCCTCTTCAGTTGCTATACATAACTATGTACCAATCTGACAGCAAGTTAAAAACAAGGAAATAGTAGTGTGAGTTTATTACATCTCTCATGAATTGCACTACAACAGCACTTTTATGAAATCAGTGTGTTCCTGTGCGCCAGCCATCTCGAACGCTCAAGGATTTTGTTGTTTCGAACATATTTACATATTTGAGACTATTAAGATTACTTTTTTTACAAGTTGCTGTACGTCATACCGACACAGATAGGTCTTATGGCGACGATAGGATAGGAAAGGGCTAGGAGTTGGAAGGAAGTGGCCGTGGTCTTAAGGTACAGCTCCAGCATTTGCCTGGTGTGAAAATGGTAAACCATGGAAATTAATGTTCAGGGCTGTCGACTGTGGGGTTTCCGAATACTGGATCCTGGCCGCACTTAAGCGACTGCAGCTACCAAGCTGGGTTTCAGATTGCTGTAACTAATTATGTTCCTCGGAAGTTACCTTTGAGTATGGGTGGAATGTTGGCGTAGATGACGGACAGGATTGTAGGCAGCTCTTGTGGTATGATCAATGCTCCAGCACCTGAAACACACAGTATATTACTTGACCCACATTTCATCACCTCACTAATAAATCCTACTTGTTTCACGGGGGAACTATTCAGCTTGAACTAGGTTATTTAGTTCAAATTATGCTAGCTATGAAATGCTATTTTTCCATATTGCTAGTCTCTTGGATTGAATTTAAAAAGTTATGTAGGGTTGTCAAAGTAGGGTGTTTATGTTACATATAATAAGAATATTTATATACGAAATTGTGTTTTTGGTGGATATTTGTCTCATATATCATCAGAGCTGTATGACCTGTATGATGGAATGTCGATCCATCAGGTTTTCTAATAATACGTCGTAGAGCATTTCTCGCTTACATCATTGGTGTAGTATGATCTTTGGGAATGTACCTTAATATGTTATTCAAGAGCTGGGCAGGCTCTTAGTTAATATTTGATACGGTGGATGTACGTATTCTATACCCTGCACATAGGAGTACAAGTGAGACAGACACTGCAGACGACATCGCTCACTTTTGATATATATTGTCTGACTATCATGTTTCCCACCCACAGCCCGAGCTCACAACGTTTCACTCCCGATGTCACCAAAACATATTTGGTATAATGCGATATTAAACCACTACAAATAAAAGTATGAGAGGAAGGGATTTGCATGTATACTTCCAGACACAAAACTTTGTGCACTCTTGTACGGAAAAGTCAGCGTCAATCTTTGTACATCTCGTTGTGTACTTAGGCCTATGGTATTCGTAGACTTGTGGTGCTATTCGACAGGAATAGGCTATGTGCCGACACCAGGTTTCACCACCCTCCCTACCTCATTATAATCATGCTCTTCCTCCCCCCAAATGTGCAGGTTGCTCACTGGCGTCAAACAGAAAGACCTGCACCTGTCCTCGGACACTCCCGTCACTAAAAGCCAAACGCCAAATAAATAAATAAATAAATAAATAAATAAATAAATAAATAAATAAATAAATAAATAAATAAATAAATAAATAAATAAATAAATAAATAAATAAACGAAACCTATACAGTTGTCTAAGACATACACTGATAATAAACTAGCGTAGTTTTATTGTTTTAGAGAAGTAAAAAACTGCATTAGTACAATTTGTAGCGAAGGTTTTCGTTTAAACTCTTTCTAAAAGAAGGGAGGAGGCGCGTGAGATATCGGTCCTATATTCCCACCACGGTGGCCGCAGTTCATTTCTGGTCAATGCAAATGAGACTTTAAAAATGGAAAGGTCAAAGTTCCTGTAGTTCGTATTTCACTTAAAACTTGAGGTTACGATATCAGTAGTCGTGTGAATATCATTTTGATTGTTTTCTCTATCTTCTAGAGAGAGAGAGAGAGAGAGAGAGAGAGAGAGAGAGAGAGAGAGAGAGAGAGAGAGATTTATTAAAGAAATAATAAATCGTCCGTCCTCCATTGAGTGTGAGCATTCAAATCCGGGATACAGTCAAGGTTACAATTTCAATAGAATTGAAAAAACATCGAAAAGTCGACATTTATCACAGTTAATGCTGTTATTGTCTTATTTTTCCGGAGGGGTGGGCGAGGAATGTTAATCATGTTCTCAGGTACAGATGGAAATGAATAATTTGTAGAGCCCCTCAGAATCTGTATTAATATTTTTTTTTCTATTTCGCAGAATGGAACTTTCAAATTTTACAGCAAGGTCGATGCATGACTAAGGAGGATGCCTCTTGCTCCGAATAGCAGGCCTCTATCCACTGATCGATAGGTATTTTGTACTTTGCTGACAGGTAGTTCGTTCGTTCGTAATCTATTTACCCTCCAGGGTCGGTTTTTCCTTCGGACTCGGCGAGGGATCCCACCTCTACCGCCTCAAAGGCAGTGTCCTGGAGCTTCAGACTCTGTGTCGGGGGATACAACTGGGGAGGATGACCAGTACAACGCCCAGGCGGCCTCACCTGTTATGCTGAACAGGGGCCTTGTGGGGGGATGGGAAGTTTGGAAGGGATAGACAAGGAAGAGGGAAGGAAACAGCCGTGGCCTTAAGTTAGGTTTCATCCCGGCATTTTCCTGGAGGAGAAGTGGGAAACCACCTGAGGAGGGAATCGAACCGCCCTCTACTCAGTTGACCTCCCGAGGCTGAAAAGACCCCGTTCCAGCCCTCGTACCACTTTTCAAATTTCGTGGCAGAGACGGAAATCGAACCCGGGCCTCTGGGGGTGGCAGCTAAACACACTAACCACTACACCACAGAGGCGGACTGCTGACAGGTAGTTCACCCTTTTATTGGCAATGTGTAGTTAAACCTTCGAGTATAAACTACGCAAGAAATCTCAATGATAATGTACTCCTTAGAGCCCCCGTGGCTGATGTAGCAGCACGCCGGCCTTTCACCGCTGGGTTCCGTGCTTCAAATCCCGGCCACTCCATATGAAATTTATGCTGGATAGAGCGGAGGTGGGACAGGTTTTCCTCCGGCACTTCGGTTTTCCCAGTCAACTTTCATTCCAGCAACACTCTCCAATATCATTACATTTCATCTGTCAGTCATTAATCATTGCCCCAGAGGAGTGCGACAGGCTTCGGCTGCCGGCGCAATTCTTATCCTCGCCGCTGGATGGGGGCTTCATTAATTCATTCCTTCCATTCCTAACCCAGTAAAATGAATGGAAACAGGCTGTGGATCTTCAGTACGCTCCTTTCTTTCCGTTGTGCTTGTACTCCAGAACAGTAATTTTCAGCTGATCATTATTTTCTTTTGTCAGGAAGTGTACATTCTTAACCACATCCTTAATAGGAGCAGAAATCCAATCCATTCTTCCGAGGACGGAAGCTGATACTACTAAACAATATGCTTCGGAAGTGGGTAATCTCGCTAAAGAAGCACTAAGTGGCTAGAAAGAAACGGAAAACAGAGGGAATGAAATGCATTACCATATAAGAAAATAAGTACGAGCGATAGGAATGGCAGGGACACAAAAGTCTGACTAATGCAAGCAACGAATGGCATCTTTAAAAATAGAAATTTTCTAACATTGGTGGTATGTGGTTTATATAGTTGACTGCAAAAAAATGTTCTCCCCTAAGTTCCATCATAAAGCTCGCTTAAAATAATTAATTTGAAACACACTTAACAAATTGACCTTGACTACATGTGTTGTGTGCAGAATCACCAAATAATATATCGGCATTTCACCGTGCCATAAATTGCTACGGAGTTAGATTTAGAACCGTTAATGGGCATCAGCTGTTTCCTGGTACAGGATTTATTAGAAGTGGAATCATGGGTTATCTTAACGACATTAGGTAACATAAAAAAATATTATTCACTCATTTAGCACATTAGAACATTTAATAAAACCTTGTTTTGAGTATTTATTGATCTGTATGTGAAAACAAGGGCTTAAATTATAACACTAAAACAATGTATTAATATAAGTTGTTGCCAGTTTAACCCATTAGATTCTGGGGTCACTGGAGCTACCCTGACTTTTTTAATTCTTGGCTGGGGGCTTGATGGTATGTGCCACGTGATATTTCAAGTGAAAATTGCAAACGAGGATTCGAACCTCGACAGCTTGGATGGACAGCCAGCAGCTAAGCCACTCGTTAACCACGCCCTCTAAATAATAAATGTACAGTGAATGTATATAATAATAATAATAATAATAATAATAATAATGTTATTGGCTTTACGTCTCACTAACTACTCTTTTACGGTTTCCGGAGACGCCGAGCTGCCGCAGTTTAGTCCTGCAGGAATTCTTCTGCCGGGCTGAGTGGCTCAGACGGTTAAGGCGCTGGCCTTCTAACCCCAACTTGGCAGGTTCGATCCTGGCTCAGTCCGGTGGTATTTGAAGGTGCTCAAATACGACAGCCTCGTGTCAGTAGATTTACTGGCACGTAAAAGAACTCATGCGGGACTAAATTCCGGCACCTCGGCGTCTCCGAAGACCGTAAAAGTAGTTAGTGGGACGTAAAGCAAATAACATTATTAGGAATTCTTCTACGTGCCAGTAAATCTACTGACACGAGACTGTCGCATTTGAGCATCTTCAAATACCAGCGGGTTGAGCCAAGGATCGAACCTGCCAAGTTGGTGTATATACTGAATTACGTTCTCTGTGGTCTAAAAAGATTCAGTGTGACAGTATTTAAGTAAATTTAATCGACATACCTTGCTCTTAAAATCGAATTTACCTTGACCAAATATGAGGAGTTTCCTTACTTGAAAGGTGCCTAGTTAAACGGTTTTCAATGGGGTTTATGGTATGTTAACTTTGATTCAGGCAACTTTGTGAATGCACTGGCAGCTCTCGCGGCTCTAACCGTGTTGATGTCAGACTTAATTAGATCAGAGAACGTTTGGTAACAGCAGTGAACAGTCAAATATTAACTTACCCTGATCCCCCTCCCTGTCAAATTGTATCTCTCTCTCGTCGGTCCCTACATCGATTAGTGTGTCCAGGGCAGTAGCCAGGGAACATCACTTGTACTTAACAGTACGCGCACTCCTGTACACCCCACTAACTTACTCTCACGACTTCCGGTGACGTCAAGGTGCCGGAGTTCTGGCCCGCAGGAATGCTGGTAAATCTGTCGGCACGAAGCTGGCGTATTAGAGCACATTGAAATATCACTGGACTGAGCCGGGATCGAAACCACGAACTTGAGCTCAGAAAGCCAGCGATTCTAACATCTGAGGCACTCAGCCTGACATGAAATGAAAAATCATATCCCTGTACTTCGCTTAGCACATAAAACGGGTCTATGGTCACGATAGCCTGTAAACAGTTACGAAAATACACTGTTACGTGCTCAAGCGATCGTCAGCCCTGGCGCTCCCACTTTGCTATTTCCTGAAAGAGATGACAAAGCCAGCTCGGGGACCTCCAAGCCGGCCAGAAGACATGCCGCGGCCCCTCGTCTACTGTTCCCTTCGTCCTTTTCCCCGTGAGCTTTCTGGAAGGTGCAACGGGAATGTTCCGTCTCTAGCCGAGTCCTGAATATTCTAGTAAGCCATCATCACAAATTAATTACAGGGCCGCCGCGAACGACGGGTGTTGTTAACGTCGGATTGTCGAGTGAGTAGCTGGACTGTGACGGCTGTAGTAGTGTTGGCTGTCGTCATTGTCATTCTATCGTCACGTACGGAGTTGAGGACTGTGAGTACTGCCTTGGAGTACTGTGTGTGTGTGTGCTACCGTGGACTGTAGACTGGCTTGGAGTCTGTGTGCGGAACAATTACGTGAGTAGAATTGGAGCAGTGTTAACTGCCGTTGTTGTGTGGAATATTGTAGTGCTGGTTAACACTGTTGAGCTGTTAATGTTCAGTTGTTCAATGAATTTGACTGTACGAATTACTGAACTTTCTCTAGAGTCGAAACAAGGAACAGTCACCGTGTGTTGTGGGGGTGAGCAGCCCTGTGTTCAGACTTCAGCATGCAGCTGTATGTGTGATGGGATTGGTATTACAGGAGCAAAAGTGGAAGGCATGACAATAAGGATTATAACCGTTTCAGGCCACACCAACGAGCCGGACCGCCTGCTGTGAGGACAGATTTTGTAATTAGCAATTAGTGAGTGTGGTCATTCAGGCGATTTTGAGCTGGGCCCATGGTCAGTGATGTCCATAAACAAAAGGACGGTTGAGTTGGCCCCATGGTCACCTCGGAGTGAGGGTCAAACTGCCCCCATGAAACTGTCCCCAGTAGTCACAACTTTTGGAAATCAGTTCAAATATCCAGTTAAAATAAGTTTTAAATGCGGTGTAGAGTCCGTACTCAAAACTAGGGTAGGTTAGATTTAGTGATTAAGTATTGATTTAGTCATAAATGAATTGTTTAACCTTTTTTTTTTTTTGCTAGGGGTTTTACGTCGCACCGACACAGATAGGTCTTATGGCGACGATGGGATAGGAATGGCCTAGGAGTTGGAAGGAAGCGGCCGTGGCCTTATTTAAGGTACAGCCCCAGCATTTGCCTGGTGTGAAAATGGGAAACCACGAAAAACCATCTTCAGGGCTGCCGATAGTGGGATTCGAACTTACTATCTCCCGGATGCAAGCTCACAGCCGCGCGCCTCTACGCGCACGGCCAACTCGCCCGGTTTTTTTAACCTTATTTAATGTTTGTTAAAATACGTTTTAATTAATATGTCGTTTTGCTAATCATTAGGTGGGGATGTAATAATTTCAATAACTGTCTCTAATTGATATTAAAATGTAATTTTGAGTCGGGTTGAGTGGCTCGGATGGTTGAAACGCTGACCTTCTGACCCCAACTTGGCAGGTTCGATCCTGCCTCAGTCCGATGGTATTTGAAGGTCCTCAGCTTCGTGTCGGTAGATTTACTGGCACATAAAATAACTCTTGTGGGACAAAATTCGGGCACCTCAGCGTCTCCGAAACCCCTAAGAAGTAGTTGGTGGACGTAAAAATAATATCATTATATATATTATGTAATGTTGACGCTTGCTAATAGTAAGGACATTCAAATGAAAACGAGCGGCCGAACATTTACAAATGGAAGAACCTACCCCACTGAACAGGGGCGCAACTAGACCTCGTCCCCTACCGGGCGAGTTGGCCGTGCGCGTAGAGGCGCGCGGCTGTGAGCTTGCATCCGGGAGATAGTAGGTTCGAGCCCCACTATCGGCAGCCCTGAAGATGGTTTTCCGTGGTTTCCCATTTTCACACCAGGCAAATGCTGGGGCTGTACCTTAATTAAGGCCACGGCCGCTTCCTTCCAACTCCTAGGCCTTTCCTATCCCATCGTCGCCATAAGACCTATCTGTGTCGGTGCGACGTAAAGCCCCTAGCAAAAAAAAAAAAAAAAAAAAAAAAAGACCTCGTCCCTTCCAGGATCGACGGTAATACGCAGCGGAATGTTTTGACCGTGGCCGGTCATTTATGGTTGAATAGAATTGTGTAGGTGTGTGTGTGCGCGCGCGCATTTATTGGGTCATCCTGAAAAAAAAAATAGACCGATAAAACTCAGTGTTTTACATCCTCTTAATATTAAAAGACGTTGTTAAGTACATTGCTGATTGCTCCGCGACGTTATAGTGTGTTAAAATCAAATGACATGTGCAATGCGGTTTATTTTTCAGTTCTAGAGTGACAATCTCTCACTTATTATAGGTAAGGTAAGGGTTATTCTGCCCGAAGGCAGGTCCGAACCTCCGCAGAGGTGTTCCTGAGCCGGAGTTTACGTGCGGTAGGGTGGCCAGTTCCTTTCCGCTCCTCTATTCCCTTACCCCCCACCAACAGCGCGTGACAACCCATCCAGCTCCTGACCACGCCCAATGTTGCTTAACTTCGGAGATTTCACGGGATCCGGTGTTTCAACACGGCTACGACCGTTGGCTCACTTATCATAAATAGATCAAATTTAACAGAGATTGGAATGTGCCTTTCATCCATGTGTAGTAAATAAGGTACTATCCGTCTTGCTCCATACACACGGTGAGGACATGTTGTTCTATGTTACTTGTTATTGTTCTCTTACCAGTGTAGTAATGTCTCACGGTATCTCTCGTAACGTGGATGTGACAGCGAAAGTTGAGTTACGTGTCTTCGACAAAGGATTCTGATGCAACCTTCTAATTCGAGAAAACCATAACATGAAACGCCATCATACATGACTGAACCGAGAACTAACTGTACAGTTAAAGGAAGACTGGTTAACTCAATGGACCTGTTGTTTCAAGAACGGGCATTCATGAGGAGAGCTAGCTAGACTGCAAAGTGAAACACAGCCAGAATCTCAAGGCAATTCTTACACATCTCTATTTGAAAGAAATATATTGTACATCCTGTGGGTGGGGGTCGCAGAGGAAGAATACACCCACGGTATCCCCTGTCTGTTCGTAAGAGGGGACTAAAAGGGGCGACCAAGGGATGATCGAATTAGGACCATGAGACTAATTGTAATTAGTACCACCACGTGGGGAACACAATGGGTCGCTTTTACTTGCGCGTAGTACCACTATGTTAGGTACCAAATAGGTTTGTGATTTAGTAGCGACAGTGTGTGCCTTCGGCTTTTACAGTACCTGTGATTAGTACCACTATATGAGTGACACCATTGTTCTGCCTTGCCTATGATTCGTACCCACTATGTGAGGAACACCACAGGATAGTAAGAGTCCCTGTAGTTAGTACACTTAAGTGATGAACACCATAGATTTGCATTCTTACACATCTCTATTTGAAAAAATATATTGTACCCCCTGTGGGTGGGGGTCGCAGACGAAGAATACACCCACGGTATAATAAATGTAAATGGTGCCGCAATATGAGAAACACCATAGGTCTGTGTTACATGTGCGCATTACATTACCTGTAAGTAGTACCATAATGTGTGGAATACCGCGAGTTTACGCTACTTTTGTTTTGTACCGCAACATGACAAATACCATGGTTCTACTTTCCTAGCGATAAGTACCATTATGAGGGGCCGATGACTTGGATTTTGGACCCCTTTAGACTACAGGCATCATCGATTCAATATTATGCTTTAGAAGCAGTCCCTTGGTCAGTGTCATTTCATAAATAAATAAATAAATAAATAAATAAATAAATAAATAAATAAATAAATAAATAAATAAATAGGGTCCTGAGAATCAACCCGGGAGGAGTCATTATGACTCTGGCAAATGGGAGTGACATGCGTTGTTGCCAATCATCTGCAACATGAAGATATTGGATTCAGCAAGAGAATCCAACTAGCCTCTTTCACTCCTACTCCAGCACATAACCTGCGAGTGGTGCCCCTGCTAAGCCGAGCAATCCAGTGGAAGGTTGGGTACCAATACCAGCGGGAAGTTGGGTCGGCGAACAGATCAGTGCTGAGGCCTTCAAGGCTTACAACCTTGACAGTTAACAAATTGTTACCTTCGGGGAAACCACCCTAAACTTTTTTCTTAACTCTCGCAACATGGAGAAAACGACCAACGGAAAAACTACCCCAGGTGGTATAAAATCCACCCCCAGTTTTGATGGGGCAAGCAAGCCTTTGGATTCTGGGGAGCTTGCACCTTCATGTGAGACAAAGAAACGTTTTAAGTTCTTGGCGACCATCAACATCCATTCCCTCCTAGAGACAGGAAAACTAAAACATACGCTAGATGTTTTAACTGAACACAACATCCTGATAACAGCCGTGCAAGAGACCAGATTCCTCGATCAAGAAGTGTTAGAATCACAAGGTTATCGGATCTACAAAGGGAAACCTGGTGAAAGAGTGATGAAGAATGTGCCTCACTTGGGGACAGGCTTCATAGTCAGCAGCAAAATGATCAAGTCCATCATCTCCTTTTCATCTCCAAATGGAAGAACGTCCACTATAGCTTTTAAAACTCTCAACAAAGCATACACAGTTGTTAACTTCCATGCACCTACTAATGACACCAACAGGAAAAATATTGAAAATGTGGAAACCTTTTGGATGGTACTCGAAGAGACAATGGACCGGATCCCAAAGCACCACATAACTATTTTAATGGGAGACTTTAACGCCCAGATTGGCAAAGAGAGAAAATTCAAGAACACAATTGGAGATTACCCAGCCCACAAGAGGACCAACAGGAATGGAGAAAGGCTGATTGACCTGTACAGAAATTACAACTTAGTCCTCAAATCTACAGCTTTCAAACGCCTTCCTAGGAAAGCCATGACTTGGAGATGCCCTAACCCAATGCTTGGGGAATTCCAGCTGGACCACGTAGCCATCAGTAGAAGAAACAGCAAAGAAGTACTGAATGTCAAAGTATTGAGAAGTGCAAACATTGATTCAGACCACTATCTTTCTTTGATCAAAACCAATTTCATCCCTCTTAAAAGAAGCAGAGAAAACCACTGCATCAAGTCGCGAATTCCAAGGTTCAATCCAGCCAAGCTGAAAGATAACAATAACTTCACCGAGACCCTGGCTAAAAACAAAGACAAAAAAGATGGGCCCCAACTACAGAAGGCACTAATAGATGCAGCGACAACCACCATCCCGGCGGTCAGAAAGAACAAACATCCAGGGTGGACAACTACTTGTGACAAAGCAATAGAAGAGAGAAAGCAAGCATGGCTAAAATGGAACTGTAACAAAAGTCTGGAAAACCATAAAAACTTCTTAGAAGTTAGGAAAACTGCTACTAAAATTATCAGGAACACGAAGAGGCAGTACAATAAAAATATAATTGAACAAGCAGAGAGGGATTTTCAAAGAAACAACACTAGAGACTTCTACCAAACTTTTAAATCTCAAATAACACCCTACTCAGCCCCTACACGTCACCTTCGGGGAGCTGACGGAAAGCTGAAAATGAACAATGAAGAGTGCACCACAGTTCTAGCAGAGTATTTCAACAACCTTCTAAATTCAAGGGAACCCAAGGAGAAACTGCATTTCGAACCTCAGAATATTACTAAGTCGGACTCTCTCCCACCAACAAAGGGGGAGATCCAGAAAGCCATTTCAGAATTGAAATGTAACAAAGCAGCGGGCGAGGATGGAATCATAGCAGAGCTCTGGAAATACGCTGATGAGGAGTCAATCCAAAGTATCCATGAAATCATATCAAACATCTGGGTGACAGAAGCGTTACCTAGCGACTGGACCTCAGCTATCATCCACCCGTTACACAAAAAAGGCGACAAATCAGATCTCAACAACTACAGAGGGATTTCCCTTGTATCAGTGACGTACAAGATACTCTCCAAAGTATTACTCACAAGAGTAGAGGCTCAACTAGACTCCTGCATCGGAGAGTACCAGGCTGGGTTTCGCAAGTCAAGGTCATGCGCTGAACAAATCCTGAACCTCAAAACGATCATCACTTACAAAAACCTAAGCGCCTCACCCTACGTGGCAACATTTGTTGACTTTTAGAAGGCCTACGATTCAGTAGATAGAGAGTCACTCTTCCAGGCACTTGCTGAACTGGGACTAGATAAGAAAACCTTGAATCTAGTGAAAGCAACTCTTACCAACACTACAGCCAGAATCAAATTCAGAGGGCAACTGTCCCAGAGCTTTGAGATCAAAACAGGTGTTAGACAAGGGGATGGCCTATCTCCAATCCTCTTTAATTGCCTACTTGAGAAAGTCATTCGTGAGTGGACGAAAATGCTAAAGGATGACTCTGGATTGAGAATTGGCTACAAGAAAGACAAGTTAACAGTTAACTGTTTAGCCTTCGCAGACGACCTTACACTCCTGGCATCCAGTGTGGAGGAAGCTATCCATCAACTATCCTCTCTCGACCACATAGCCGCTAAAGTAGGACTGAAGATCGCCATCAACAAAACACAGTTTATCACCAACATCAAAGATGCACCCAAATCAATCCCACTGGGGGGACAAAACAGTACAAAGGACTAACTCCTTCAAATACCTAGGAGAATGGATAACCCCAAACATGAATGAAAATCAGGCCATGAACAGCAGATGCATCAAATTGGAAAATACCTACCACCTATGTAAGAGTATGTACAAATCCAAATCCCTCTCACTTAACATCAAAATCAGGCATTACACTACTGTAGTGAGACCATCAGTACTATACGCCTCAGAATGCCTAAACGTGGTAAGAAAAGGGCAACTTAGAAAACTGGAGCTGAAGGAAAGGAAGATCCTGAGAAAAATCATGGGCCCTATTAAAGAAGAAGGCAAGTACAGAATCAGGCACAACAACGAACTGTACCAACAATTGGAGAGCATTACAACATCTATGAGGAAGAGGAGATTGAACTTCTATGGTCATGTCATGAGAATGGACAATCAGAGGCTCACCTCCAGAATCTTCCACACCATCTCTAGAGGGAAAGCGACTAATGCCAAGCGGGCAAGACTCGTCAGAAAAGACCTTCAAGAATTGGACATTGCTCCCAGTGAAATTTATGACAGGAATAGGTACAGAACGTTGATCAGAACATCAAACTCTCTTCAGTCACTAACAGAAAAAACAGTACGTCCGGGAGGAGGTGTGAAATGGACCCAGGAGCGAAAAGACTTTCACAGTGCAAGGATGAAGGAGTACTGGTCAAAGAAGGAAGCTGCTAGAGATAAGAACCACGTGGTCCATAGCAGGCACAAACGGAACTAAAAATAAATAAATAAATAAATAAATAAATAAATAAATAAATAAATAAATAAATAAATAAATAAATAAATAAATAAATCGTTCATTCAGGAAATGACAGCCACGTTTGGCCATCAAACAAGTACTCGTAGCAGTAGCAGCTGGGTCGAGTAGCTCAGACGGTAGCGCGCTGGCCTTCTCACCTCATCTAGGTCGTTAATAGCTCCTATAGGACAAAATTCCGGCTTGTCGGTGACTCCGAAAACTGCAAAAGTAGTTAATGGGATGTAAAAATGTTAATATGATTACTTCCTCCTCTGCGAACCATGTGACCTTGCCGCGGTGGGGAGGCTTGCGTGTTCCAATGATGCAGATAGCCGAGCCGCAGGTGCAACCATATCGGATGGGTATCTGTTGAGAGACCAGACTAACGAATGGTTCATCGAAAGGGGGGTAGCAGCCTTTCGGTAGCTGCAAGGGCGGCAGTCTAGATGATTGACTGATACGGCCTTGTAATAATACTCAACATGGCTTAGCTGTGTTGATGTCCTACTCGTTGGCTGAACGGTCAGCGTACTGGCCTTCGGTTCAGAGGGTCCCGGGTTCGATTCCCGGCCGGGTCGGGGATTTTAACCTTAATTGGTTAATTCCAATGGCACGGGGGCTGTGTGTATGTGTTGTCTTCATCATCATTTCATCCTCATCACGACGCGCAGGTCACCTACGGGTGTCAATAGAAAGACCTGCACCTGGCGAGCCGAACCCGTCCTGGGATATCCCGGCACTAAAAGCCATACGACATTTCATTTCAGCTGTGTTGATACTGCTACACGGCTGAAAGCAACGGGAAACTACAGCCGTAACTACCTCCCGAGGACATGCAGTTCTCTCTGTATGAATGATGTACTGATGATGGCTTCCTCCCGGGTAAAATATTCCAGAGGTAAACTAGTCCCCCGTTCGGATCTCCGGGTGGGGACTACACGAGAGGGGGCGATCATCAGGAAGATGGATACTGACATTCTGCGAGTCGTAGCGTGGAATGTTAGAAGTTTGAATCGTTGTGGTAGGTTAGAGAATCTGAAAAGGGAGATGGATAGGCTGAATTTAGATGTAGTTGGTGTTCAGTTGGTTTTTGAAGGAAGTGTAGGAGGTAAGAACGGTAGGGGTAGACCAAGGTATGAATATGACAAGCAGATTAGAGCAGATGTAGGATGCAATAGTTACGTAGAAATGAAAAGGTTAGCACAGGATAGGGTGGCATGGAGCGCTGCATCAAACCAGTCTATGGACTGATGACTCCAACAACAACAACAACAACAACAACAACAACACATGATTACTTATTATTTTGAAATATAATAATAATAATAATAATAATAATAATAATAATAATAATAATAATAATAATAATGGGATGTTGGAATTTTCCTTTGAACGTACAGGAAGCATTGTCCCATTTTAAACACCCTCGGGGGCTCCTTCTGTGGATCACTAATATACTGTCGGCCTCTGGGTCCAGTGGTCGCAGGCTCAAACATGGCAGAGGTAGTCCGATTTTGAAGGGTAGGAAAAGTTCTATTCGGAACTCCACGTCGCAAGACGTCGGCATGCAAAAACTCTCTTATGGAACATTTGTTTCTTTAGGTTAGACCAACCTATTTCTGGTTAGCCTACCACCTGGTAGAGGAAAACAAAACGTCGAAATTGACACACAGGCCACCTAAATGGCATAAAAACATAATTTCTACACCATGGTAGGTGTATCCAGATTATTATTATTATTATTATTATTATTATTATTATTATTATTATTATTGGCATCCTTATATTTACCGACCTTAGCCGGCATCGAATCCACTATCTTAGGAACAGAAGAACAGCGACAGACTGCGTAACTATGTTGACTCCAATAAGCAATATTCTGATTCTCCAAAAGTTTCAAAATTCTGTCATTTACTGTGTATCATTTGAAGATCCCGTTCATCGATGTTAGTTGGTGTAACAAGGGGGAATTACTGGTGGGCAACTGTTCAGCAAATTTAGATATTAAAGGATTAACATCCTTTCATCAGTGGCATCACTAATGTTAATTTCGTGTGTAACGTAGGCCCTGCGGTGAAGGTGGGCGGCGTCTGCCGATTATGGGAAACCGCGTGTTGTGGTGGAGGACAGTGGGTGTGATGTATGAGTTGACGACAGTACAAACACCTAGTTTCCCTGCCCAGGGAATTAACTATTTACGACTAAAATCCCACGATCTAGTCAGGAATCGAACCCGGAGTCTCGAAGCGTGAAAGCGAAGACACTGACCACTTAGCCGTGGAGCCAGACAGTGTGTGATCACTTGTATGATCGCACACTGCTTCCTAGTACCCAGAGGTGTAGTGAAGAGGAGCACAGTGAATGATGAAAGTGAGACATGTATGAAACTATTTGAGGTGTGGCCTTCACATCGGAATAAAACACTAGTGGGCTTTCTCCTGTACACCTGCTGCATTCTATGTCCACGGGGCACCTGAAACCACACGGACATAGAAACAGCGATCGGATCGTTGTAACTCGGCTAAATGGTTGCGAGGTCCGGTTACGTAGCTCTGAGGTTGCATTCGGGAAATGTTGGCAGCCCTGAAGATGGTTTTCCATGCTTTCCCACTTTAGTAATAATGTTATTGGTTTTACCTTCTACCAACGAATTTTACGGTTTTCAAAGATGGCCAAATGTTGGAATTTTGTCCCACAGAAGTTCCCTCAAGTGCCAGTAAATACAACGACATGAGGCTGAAGTATTCGAGTAGAATAGAATAGAACACTCCCACCCCCTAGTTGCGGATCGCATTAAACTGAAGAAAGAGCACTCGTTTATTGCTGCTGCTTCTTCTTTATCTGTTTACCCACCAGAGTAGGTTTTTCCCTCGGACTCAGCGAGGGATCCTACCTCTACCACCTCAAGGGCAGTGTCCTGGAGCTTCAAAGTGTGGGTCGGGGGATAAAACTGGGGAGGATGACCAGTACCTCGCCCAGGCGGCCTGACCTTTATGCTGAACAGGGGCCTTGCGGGGGGATGGGAAGATTGGAAGAGATAGACAAGGAAGAGGGAAGGAAGCGGCCGTGGCCTTAAATTAGGTACCATCCCGGTATTTGCCTGGAGGAGAAGTGGGAAACCACGGAAAACCACTACCAGGATGGCTGAGGTGGGAATAGAACCCACCTCTACCCAGTTGACCTACCGAGGCTGAGTGGACCTCGTTCCAGCCCTCATACTACTTTTTTAAAATTTCGCGGCAGAGCCAGGAATCGAACGCGGCCCTCCGGGGGTGGCAGCTAATCGCACTAACCACTACACCACTGAGGCGGACCACGTTTATTGCAATACATGAAATTCGATACATGCATTACATTATTCATCTTACAATTATTTGACTATTACCACAGTACATATTATTTATTTTGTCCTAGACGTTAACAATGTAATATTGTCTAGGACAACATGTACCTTCCATTTCCTTAGCTTACTTTTGTGTCTATAGAGTTATCCTACAATTACAACATAGGCCTACATTATAACGGAATTGAATGAGTGAATGACTGCATGAATTAGTGCATTGTGATGGTGCATTAATGAATGCAAGTTGCTTTACGTCGCACCGACACAGATAGGTCTTATGGCGACGATAGGACAGGAAAGGCCTAGGAGTTGGAAGGAAGCGGCCGTGGCCTTAATTAAGGTACAGCCCCAGCATTTGTCTGGTGTGAAAATCGGAAACCACGGAGAACCATCTTCAGGGCTGCTGACAGTGGGGTTCGAACCCAATATCTCCCGGATGCAAGCTCACAGCTGCGCGCCTCTGACCGCACGGCCAACTCGCCCGGTCATCTCAGGAAAGGAGGCACTGTGAACTGGATCCACTGATTGTTTTGGATTCATGGTTATTTTTCATCATCATTTGTTTTATACATTAGTCAGGGGATACACTTTGGAGTTTTAATCATCGTTTCATTCCGTTGCACCTAGTACCTGTAGAGGCCGATGACCTAGCTGTTAGACCCCTTTAAACAACAAACATCATGATCATCATTGTATAGGCGTACCTATGCTTCAAACAAACGGCTGCTGGACCATCGAACAAATGTATCTTCTTGTTTTCAAACCGAATTTTCTGTTGGCTTTTGATCGGTGGTCATATGGGAATTTTCTGTTGGTGTGTCCTGCTAAAGTACCATGGCTAAATGACTAGCATGCTGGTCTTTGGTCCAAGGGTTCTCGGGTTCGATATATGGCAGCGAACTATTGCTGATTATTAATTCATTTTGTCGGATAAAATATGAATATAATTTCGTGTCCTTGAGGTAGTACAGATCTTTTGAGTCTTCTCAACAACATACCAATCTTAAGTCTTTGACAGGTCTAAGAATCGAACCCTCGCCTCCAAGTATAGTAACTAATAGATCTAACCTTTACACTACAGGAGTGTTCCCCAGAGATCTTTTCCATGCCGACATCAAACGCTGAATAGGTAGCCTATAGGTATATTTCCGTCCTTCAGGTTTTCTCTGCGCGATCTTGGAATCCAATGGCTGAAACTCTACCGTTGATCCACAGAGCGGTTCGGTACAATCCCACAAAGCGGATCATTGTACGATACACTTTCCATTTGTAGTTGACCGATATACACCTACCGTACATAACTCCTGTGATCTCCCTCATTCTTGACTGCACTTCATGATCAATACAGTCATCGCTTTGCAAACGACATCCTAAATACCTTACTTTCTATGGCTTACCAAAGTCGCAGGGGTTCTTACTGAATCATCCCAAACGTCGATATTGAGGAAAATATTTTGTTTAATTCAGTCAACGTTCAGAAAGAACAAACACGAGGAGCACACCATTGAGTGATGACATAGAGGAAATACTAATTTTTTTTTTTTTTGCTAGGGGCTTTACGTCGCACCGACACAGATAGGTCTTATGGCGACGATGGTATAGGGAAGGCCTAGGAGTTGGAAGGAAGCGGCCGTGGCCTTAATTAAGGTACAGCCCCAGCATTTGCCTGGTGTGAAAATGGGAAACGACGGAAAACCATTTTCAGGGCTGCCGATAGTGGGATTCGAACCTACTATCTCCCGGATGCAAGCTCACGGCCGCGCGCCTCTACACGCACGGCCAACTCGCCCGGTGGAAATACTAATAATGCCCAGAACGTGGTAACATCATTGTGTGTAATGGCATGTTGACCAGCTTTGTCAAGAACTGGGACAATTTGAAGTGTGGGAAAGTATACTGAATTGTTTCCTTGACACATTTCTCATCACTTTACATTCACTCCAGCCTAATGAAGTACACCTACATGTAACGCGTAGGCTATGTCTACCCGTCTGTTTCCTGATACGGGGTCGGGAATAAGGCGAGATGAAATTATGGCATGTTTTACTGCTGGATACCCTTCCTGACGCCAACCTCAGTCGAAGAGCTAATGAAGATGAAATGAATAATGACCGGGCGAATTGGCAGTGCGGTTAACAGCGCGCATCTGTGAGCTCGCACCCGGGAGATAGTAGGTTCGAACCCCACTGTCGGCAGCCCTGAAGATGGTTTTCCGTGGTTTCCCATTTTCACACCAGGCAAATGCTGGGGCTGTACCTTAATTAAGGCCACGGCCACTTCCTTCCCCTTCCTAGACCTTTCCTATCCTATCGTCGCCATAAGACCTATCAGTGTCGGTGCGATGTAAAGCAACTAGCAAAAAAAAAAAAAAAGAATAACGGTGAATGAAGTTGTTTGAGGAGATATAAGGAATCGGCTGTTGTCTATTAATAGGAACCACGGAAGATTTAAAAGTATGTGTTCAAAATATCTCTATGAAACGAGCTCGTAGTGCGACACTCTTCTTCATCTTCTTCGTTTTCTTCTTTCTTCTCCTCCTCATTGTCCTTCCTTTTCTTCTTCTTTGTTTTCTTCTCCTCGTGGTTCTTCTTCTTCTAATTATTATTATTATTTGATTATTATTATTATTATTATTATCATTATTATTACACTGACTGACAGAGCAAATGCAACACCAAGAAGGAGTGGTCAGAACTTTATGCCAATTGCAGGGTAGACTGACGTCACTGAGGTATGCTCATGATGTGAAATGCGCCGCTGTGCTGCGCACGTAGCGAACGATAAATGGGACACGGCGTTGGCGAATGGCCCACTTCGTACCGTGATTTCTCAGCCGACAGTCATTGTAGAACGTGTTGTCGTGTGCCACAGGACACGTGTATAGCTAAGAATGCCAGGCCGCCGTCAACGGAGGCATTTCCAGCAGACAGACGACTTTACGAGGGGTATGGTGATCGGGCTGAGAAGGGCAGGTTGGTCGCTTCGTCAAATCGCAGCCGATACCCATAGGGATGTGTCCACGGTGCAGCACCTGTGGCGAAGATGGTTGGCGCAGGGACATGTGGCACGTGCGAGGGGTCCAGGCGCAGCCCGAGTGACGTCAGCACGCGAGGATCGGCGCATCCGCCGCCAAGCGGTGGCAGCTCCGCACGCCACGTCAACCGCCATTCTTCAGCATGTGCAAGACACCCTGGCTGTTCCAATATCGACCAGAACAATTTCCCGTCGATTGGTTGAAGGAGGCCTGCACTCCCGGCGTCCGCTCACAAGACTACCATTGACTCCACAGCATAGACGTGCACGCCTGGCATGGTGCCGGGCTAGAGCGACTTGGATGAGAGAATGGCGGAACGTCGTGTTCTCCGATGAGTCACGCTTCTGTTCTGTCAGTGATAGTCACCGCAGACGCGTGTGGCGTCGGCGTGGAGAAAGGTCAAATCCGGCAGTAACTGTGGAGCGCCCTACCGCTAGACAACGCGGCATCATGGTTTGAGGCGCTATTGCGTATGATTCCACGTCACCTCTAGTGCGTATTCAAGGCACGTTAAATGCCCACCGCTACGTGCAGCATGTGCTGCGGCCGGTGGCACTCCCGTACCTTCAGGGGCTGCCCAATGCTCTGTTTCAGCAGGATAATGCCCGCCCACACACTGCTCGCATCTCCCAACAGGCTCTACGAGGTGTACGGATGCTTCCGTGGCCAGCGTACTCTCCGGATCTCTCACCAATGGAACACGTGTGGGATCTCATTGGACGCCGTTTGAAAACTCTGCCCCAGCCTCGTACGGACGACCAACTGTGGCAAATGGTTGACAGAGAATGGAGAACCATCCCTCAGGACACCATCCGCACTCTTATTGACTCTGTACCTCGACGTGTTTCTGCGTGCATCGCCGCTCGCGGTGGTCCTACATCCTACTGAGTCGATGCCGTGCGCATTGTGTAACCTGCATATCGGTTTGAAATAAACATCAATTATTCTTCCGTGCCGGCTCTGTTTTTTCCCCAACTTTCATCCCTTTCGAACCACTCCTCCTTGGTGTTGCATTTGCTCTGTCAGTCAGTGTATTATTATTATTATTAAAATTGTAATTCGTTGTATGTTGTATGTTAATTTCTTCGCAGGAAGCAATATGTTAATTTATACCGTGTATTATAATAGTTATTTTTATGTACAGCAGGATAGCATAGTACCATAGTAATTTGTTTCGGTCTCTCTTTTTTTTTTTTTCATTTATTCAGTATTTCATATATTTTTATGTTATATGTATTTCACTGGTTAAGTGTAAGACAGGGACACGTGCCCCTAACTTTGCCAGTTAAATCATATCTATCTATCTATCTATCTATCTATCTATCTATCTATCTATCTATCTATCTATCTATCTATCTATCCCGGCATTTGCCTGGAAGTGAAAATGTGAAACCACAGAAAACCCTTATCAAGACGGCCGATGGTGGGGTTCAAACCCACTTGTCTCCCGAATGCAGAGCTTGGCTCCATAGCCGTAGTGGGTTAACACTACTCCAATCGATGAGATACATGTAACATTGGCAGTAAATAAAAATGTATCATTTTAATTTTACTGTAATGCGTCATTCACGATATTCCTCAAACATCAAGCTTCACATGTGCCAACCTGAGCTAATTGCAGTTCCAATCATACCTACTGACATTGGCGAGAATGGGGATAAATACGACCTCTGAATGTCTCTTTCATTATAGTGAGAAAAACAAAACGAAGATCCTCATAATATATATTATTCACTCTTCGTATAAATTTGGTAAGAGTACCCTGGCAGTATCGCAGTATTTCTTTCTTTCTTTCTTTCTTTCTTTCTTTCTTTCTTTCTTTGTTGTCCGGCTCCATGGCTAAATGGTTAGCGTGCTGGCCTTTGGTCACAGGGGTCCCGGGTTCGATTCCCGGCAGGGTCGGGAATTTTAACCTTAATTGGTTAATTTCGCTGACACGGGGTCTGGGTATATGTGCTGTCTTCATCATCATTTCATCCTCATCACGACGCGCAGGTCACCTACGGGGGTCAAATCGAAAGACCTGCATCTGGCGAGCCGAACTTGTCCTCGGACACTCCCGGCACTAAAAGCCATACGCCATTTCATTTCATTTCATTTCATTTCATTTCATTTCATTTCATTTCATTTCATTTCATTTCTTTCTTTCTTAATCCGTTTACCATCCATGGTTGGTTCTTCCCTCGGACTCAGCGAGGGATCCCATCTCAACTGCCTCAAGGGCAGTGTCCTGGAGCATGAGACTTTGGGTCGGGGGACACAACTGGGGAGGAGGATCAGTACCCCGCCCAGGTCGCCTCACCTGCTATGCTGAACAGGGGCCTTGTGGGGAGGATGGGAAGATTCGAAGGGGTATATAAAGAAGGGGGAAGGAAGTGGCCGTGGCCTTAAGTCAAGTACCATCCCGGCATTTGCCTGGAGGAGAAGCGGGGAAACCATGGAAAACCACTTCGAGGATGGCTGAGATGAAAATCAAACCCCCTCCACTCAGTTGACCACCCGAGGGTGAGTGGACCCCGTTCTAGCCCTCGTACAACTTTTCAAATTTCGTGACAGAGCGGGGATTCGAACCTGGGCCTCCAGGGGTGGCAGCTAATCACACTAACCACTATACCACAGAGGCGGACGTAGTATCACAGTACATTACCATTTGCCCTGGGTGGGAGCGGTAGAACACATAGACGGTATCTCCTGTGTACCTCAAGAGGCGACGAAAACAGTTGACTCTCTGGGGTTTTCAACTTGAGAGAGTGGATTGGCGATCACGGAAGACCCTGAATAGGATACGAACTGGAATGCCTAGAACAAAGGCTACACTAAAAAAGAATGCCTACTACGACTGTGGTGCAATTCAAGATCTTGAGCATTTCGCTGTCCAAACTACCCTGTGGAAACCAAACTTGAAGACTTCGTTACACACAGTGATAAAGCTATTGTGGCTGCTTCATACTGGAGCTGTTTCAACATTTGAGGATACTTGGATACGATCATAATCATCATCACGGGTCTCCTAGTTCAGTCTGGCATTGCTTCTACGTCCTTGTACCAGCCTTCTCATTTCTGTCCTCTCTCCACCCTCAATCCTCACTTGGTAAACTCTTGTTCATATCAGACTCCGACTGTGTTAGGTTTGCGAGGCCTAGAGAGTTACTCATTCGTATACGCTTCGTGGCTCTCCCTTCCCATTTCTCTTCTGATTAGCGCTAATACTGTTGTACTTCTTCTTAAAATCAGAATCACCACTATCAATGCCCGTGTACCAAAAGCCACTCGATATTCTCCAATGATTTGTAGAGGAATCCGACGCTGAAGTGTGTCCCAAGCACGTTTGATCGGGTTAAGGTACGAAAAACAGTACGGAGAGTCCAAAATAGGGTGATATACACTTAGTGGCAAAAAGTCATGGGAAGGGGTGTCCCATTAAAAAATGTGCCGTGTATGACCCCTCAGTATTGTGGCTAGCAGCGGCATAGCTGAGCAGTCTGTCACAGACGCCAGTGTCGCGAAGATGGCAACACGTTGCGAGTTAACCAACTTTGAACGTGGAATAATCATTGGCGCACGGCGCATTGCGGAGATTACACGCAAATTCGGGCTTCCGCGGTCAACAGTGTCCAGGGTGGATCTTCAATATCGCAGAGAGAATGTTACCACCCGCATAAACTGCTGCACAGGAAGACCGCAGGTGTTTAACGAACGGAAATCACGTCGCCTCCGCAGAATCATACTGGGGCGCTCGACGGGCTACTATGAGTCAGGTGACCACCAAGTTGAATGTTAAGAGTCAGGAACCCATTTCTACCAGGACTGTAAAGAGGCAACTGCACCGCATAAGCTTTACCAGCCGACGACCAACTCGTGTCCCTTTGATTACTCCTCGACACAGAGCTCAACGACGTGCATGGGCCCGCGAACATCGGCAATGGACCATGAAACAGTGGCGGCGTGTGGTATGGTCTCATGAATCCCAGTCCCAATTGTATCGAGCCGATGGGCGCGTGAGTGTGTGGCGTATGCCCCATGAAGCTATGGATCCTGCGTGTCAAAAAGGTTGTGTCCAGGAGGGAGATGGCTCAGTTCTGGTCTGGACGGCGTTCCCATGGCCCCAATTAGGCCCCATTGTCCGGCAGCAGGGAGCGCTGGCAGGCGAACGTTATGTGTACAGTCTTTCAGACCATCTGCATCCCTTTCTGGCCCTGGAGTACCCGGATAGAGATGCCATGTTTCAACAATACAATGCGCATGTCACCGCTCTGTGGTGTCACGCAGGTGGTTGGAGGAGCACTCCAGTGAAGTTACGACCATGGATTGGCCCTCCAGATTCGCCTGTCTTAATCCAGTCGAGCATTTATGGGATGCTGTTGATGCTGGGGTACGCTCCATGAACCCCGCACCAACTACACAAGAGCAATTGTGGGTAGCAGTGCAAGATGCGTGGATCCAGATCACTCCAGAATGATTCCAACACCTTGTAGAGTCGATGCCTCGCTATATTACTGCCGTTTTGAGGGCTCGCGGAGGAGCAACTCGTTATTAACATTACATTCAGTGTCTTCCCATGACTTTTGACCACTTAGTGTATTTAGTTCAGACAACCAATCATACTTCGAAGCAGTCCATCGCGCAGACCATCGCGAGCATTCACAAAACAGGAACTTATGTCAACCACTGAAGAGACGGACGAACTGTCGAAGGATGGCATCTCTGCGTGCCTAGATTGTTATGGAGCCACAATCGAACACATGCAGGATAAACTTGAGCCTAGCATGATGCCGTCCAAACGGAGATGTTCGTTAATTAGTATTTGAGAGACGACGTACTTTGGTTACGTCGGTAGTTCAAAAATAAATGAATATAACTGTCGGTTGCTACACCATAAAGCTTCCTACTCACTGGAAGAAAATACCCTGCGTGTACTTTTAATTACTGCGGCCTGAGACACATCTCACATTCCTATATTAAAAACTGAGGGCGTATAGGATGTATGTTAATTCTTCTGGAACCAATTCATTAAATAAGGCCGATATATAGTAATTAATGCTATGATGATTCCTTATGGTTTGTATTCTAGCGCCTTTTATTGACAATTATTTCGATATTAAGTCAAGTAAACCATAAGCCTGCTCATGGGCTTGATTTTCTCATTTATTGTAAAAGGATTAAGGTTATGGAGGATACTAAGCTTCCTTAATTCCGTTTCAAAGTTGCTTATCTCGGATGGTGTGGTTAGGGCGAGAGAGAACGGATGGTATAGGTGTAACCGGGATGTAGAGGAGGTGACGAGGTGAGGGAAGGCGAAAGTGATGGTGTAAGGATTCTACAGAAGCAGTTTCAAAGTATTCGTCTTTTGCCGTTAACTGCGGATTGTTGAGAATATATGTGGAGTGGATTTCAAAATAGTCATTTGATATAAATCAATATTTTTTAAAACATTCTTTATTATATGTATACCTTGATCTGTTAACTGAAACCGAAAGCTGCCAAGGTGTGATTGTAAAGGGCACTCCCTCCTTGAGCCACTAGCTCACTGGGACATTCTATAAATAAATAAATAAATAAATAAATAAATAAATAAATAAATAAATAAATAAATAAATAAATAAATAAAATATCGTAAATAATACAGTATGTGGTTTTACTCATTAAACGTAGAATGTCGGTTCTTATTAACCTAGACATAGTGGGGCATTTCTTCCGCGTATTAGGAAATCATGTCCGCCTCTGTGGTGTAGTGGTTAGTGTGATTATCTGCCACCCCCGCAGCCCAGGGTTCGATTCCCGGCTCGGCCACGAAATTTGAAAAGTGGTACGAGGGCTGGAACGGGGTCCACTCAGCCTCGGGAGGTCAACTGAGTATAGGGGGTTCGATTCCCTCCTCAGCCATCCTCGAAGTGGTTTTCCGTGGTTTCCCAATTATTCTTCAGGATAATGCCGGGATGGTACCTAACTTAAGGCCAGGGCCGCTTCCTACCCTCTTCCTTGTCGATCTCTTCCAATATTCCCATCCCCCGGCAAGGCCTCTGTTTAGCATAGCAGGTGAGGTCGCCTGGACGAGGTACTGGTTATTCTCCCCAGTTGTATCCTCCGACCAAAAGTCTCACGCTCCAGGACACTGCCCTTGAGGTGGCAAAGGTGGGATCCCTCGCAGAGTCCGAGGGGAAAACCAACCTTGGAGAGTAAACAGATTAAGAAGAAGAAAAAGATTAGGAAATCATTCACTGAAAAAGAATGCCCTAGATATCATTCCTGAATGTTGAAAATGTTGGAAGATGCTTTTGATCATGATTAATTTAGCATCCAATCTGTTAATAAAAAATTCAGTAGGTATTTCGATTACACGTGTGAACATTTCAAAATATATCTCGCATGACATGGCTTGCAGGATAAGGAGATGGAAAAATTTAAGAGAGGGTTTCAAATATAATCGCTTCTGAGAACGATAAAATTTGTGCGAGGCGTTTCATATAACACTTTGCCTAACTTTTAAATTGAGTATCCCAGGCTTTATACATTGTTCGTAAAACAGGTGCATATTTTAAACTAAACAACTACATTATTGGATCAATGTTTGTAAACACTTTGACGAAGTTCAAGTTAACTATTCTAAGCATTAAAAGTCTACGGGCACGAGTATGACCAACAACCATATCTGTTCAGCCGAGAATAGAGACCCGTGTCAGTAAAAGTCAAAGAAACACAGCTCACATACGAATTTCGCTTCCAAGAGGTGAGCGATTGAAGGTTGGGAAGCAGGTCGTTCAAGTCTTGATGTATGTTTTGATATTAGATGCTCCTTTTAGAAGGCAACCTTTTTATTTTTATTTTTTTTTACAATTGGCTTTAAGTCGCACCGACACAGATAGATCTTATGGTGACGATGGGATAGAAAAGGGGCTAGGAGTGGGAAGGAAGCCTTTTTTTTTGCCAGTTGCTTTACGTCGCACCGACACAGATAGGTCTTATGGCGACGATGGGATAGGAAAGGCCTAGGAGTTGGATGGAAGCGGCCGTGGCCTTAATTAAGGTACAGCCCCAGCATTTGTCTGGTGTGAAAATGGGAAACCACGGAAAACCATCTTCAGGGCTGCCGACAGTGGGGCTCAAACCCACGATCTCCCGGATGCAAGGGAAGGAAGTGGCCGTAGTCTTAATTAAGGTACGGCCCCAGCATTCGCCTGGTGTGAAAATGAGAAACTGCGGAAAACCATCTTCAGGGCTGCCGACAGTGGGGTTTCGAACCCACTATCTCCCGAATGCAACCTCACAGCTGCGTGCCCTAACTATAAGGCGAACTCATTTGGTAGATCTGTCTACTACATAGTACTTAGTTCGACCACCCATCAAGTTTATTTGACTTAGTCGCTAGTCGTGTTTGTCTGTTTGGTATATAGCGAACAATCATCGTAATATGTTTAGAACCCGTCGTTGACGGGTTAGTTTTTGTAATTGCTATAGAAATGTCGTCTAGTGGACAAGTATGGTAGCAGAAGAGACAGGCTGAGTAGCTCAGACGGTAGAGCGCTGTCCTTCTGACTCCAAGTTGGCAGATTCAAATCTGGCTCAGTCCGGTGGTATTTGAAGGTGCTCAAATACGCCGGCCTCGTGTCGGTAGATTTACCGGCACGTAAAATGATTTCTGCTGGACAAAATCCCGCCAACTTGACGTCTCCAAAAAAATTTTCTGAGACGTAAGACCAATACATTATTACCGTACAAAAAATAAGTATCCAGAAGGAAACCATATTATTATTATTATTATTATTATTATTATTATTATTGTTATTATTATTATTATTATTATTATTATTATTATTATTATTATTATTATTATTATTATTATTTCTAGTAACTTCTTGAGTTCTTACCAACGATCATCAGTCGGTCACTGTAACAATAATTGTTGATAATGTTTAGGGAGTTAGAACACAGTATGCCATCACATTTTACGTATTTTCTTCCGGCTCAAAGATGTTATAGCATTCGCATCGTAAACTCTCAATTCTCCCCCCACGCCCAACGTATTAGTCCTTTCTCTCGTATTCTTCGAGTGACTGTTCTTCTCGTTTCTCATCTCATTTCAATAGCCAACTTCATTATCTTCCTAGGGGCTAATGAACACGCGGTTTTGCTTCTTACAAAAGCGGTCGCGACAACAACCACAACTATCGCTACTTAGTTCATTATCATGACGACCGAAGAATATTTTCACGTTATGTAGTGGTGGTGATTATTGTTTTAAGAGGAACTACAAATGGGCAACCATCCTCTGTATAAAACTAATCAGAGAGAAAAAAATTGAAAGGATCCGATTATTAGAAAAATGGAGGTATCAGCCAAAGAAAGACAAGGGCCACGAAGGGTATGAAAATGAAACTCCCTAGGCCTCGAATGCGCTAATACCATCGGGGTCGGAAAATAACAAGAGTTGAACAAGGGAGGTCGGATAGGATAGATGAAAGTGAGGAGTCTGGCACAAGTAAGTTGAAGTAATGGCAGGACTCAGCTAAGGGTCCTATGGTCGCCAACCCATGCTTCCAAGTTGAGAGCTTCTGGGCCCCTTTTAGTCACCTCTTACGACAGGTAGGGGATACAGTGGGTGTTATTCTACCACCTTCACCCACACGGGAATATTTCCACGTTAGTGGTGTTCGCTACTAATGGACTTAGTAATAAAAAACTAAATCAGTGAATATCTCCGTTATCTTATCTCGTAAGGTAAACATGTATCAGAACATAAACTGCACTTCCTACAACGTTTGTCATGTACGGGTTTTACATGGAACTGTTGTTTACGGAGTTAATTTGCAAGTTTGTGAAAAGTATAATCGCGATTATCTTCGTCAGTATTCCTCGTAAGGTACAAACACAACACAAATACCGGAAATTATACTTTGCCCAACTTTTATTATGTACGATTTTTCGATGCTATTAAAATAGCTGCAGTCGCTTACGTGCGGCCAGTATCCAGTATTCAGGAGATAGTGGGTTCGAATCCCACCGTCGGCAGTCCTGAAGATCGTTTCTGTGGTTTCCCATTTTCACACCAGGAAAATGCTGGGGCTGTACCTTAATTAAGACCACGGCTATTTTCTTCGCATTCCTGGCCCTTTCCTGTCCCATTATCGCCATAAGACTTATCTGAGTCGGTGCGACGTAAAGCAATTTGTAATTTTGTTAAAAAATTTGACATTTTCTGTTTCGGTCCCTTAATATTACTAAGCCACTGTAAACTAATTAAATAATATACAAGATTTGATTCATGAATTAAAGAAGTGTTAGAGGCCACAAATACAAGTATTGTGAACTTAGGAAATCCAGAACTGAAAAGAAGGGGAAGGAGTGAAGGGGTAATGCCAAAGGCTTAACGCATTGCTGCATGTAGACAGGCCGCTACAAGACTGTTGTGATTGAAATGGGCACAGTGGCGGATGTATTGAAGTACAGTATTAGGTAACTTACGTTGTTAGTTACTGTATCAAGAGGTAAAGGAGGTTTTTAACCGAAAAGTATTTGATACTGGTTAGGAATATTTTGTAGCTGCGTTGTATGTGGTCGTAATTTGGAAACAACATTTACTGGTTTGTAACTTTGTTTTGGACTTTATTGAAGTTATATCATCATAATTTAACATCTCGGATAGATAACTACGATACATTATATACATAGAAAATTAATATGCTAAAATAAGGTGTCGACGTGTAAATTATTATAACTGTGTAAGCTATAAAAAAAACCAACTGAATATATATATTACTTCTTGAGCAATAAGAAAATACATCTGAAAATAATTTAATATCATTAAAATTGGATTTCCATAAAATAAAAAGCCGTGTCTTAAAATACACAAAGAATGCTACTATTGCAACATCTTAAAATAAATAATTATTATAAAATTAACAAATGTTTACAGACATATCTTATCAAAAATATGAACGTATCGCATCTTGCTAGAAAATATATAAATTAAATAAACGTACGGTAAAATGATAAACAAAATGTACTGTCAATAGTTGCATAATTTCAAGAAGAGGAAAGTGGAAATTAACACAAAACTAATTGTGAAATGGGTATTAAATAACTAGAGAGTTGTGTTAAATACTGATTTTACAAGTATAAGTGACGAGTTCCTCCTCCCTTCCAGAACATTAATAATCATTCCATACCCCATTCCTGTTTATCACTTGCTCTAGCCGCTTGTGAATGGAAGCTGTTAGATGTTGGAAATGGTCTGGTTCATTCCTCAGTTTCGCCGAAACTCGATGGCAGAGCCGCTCTTGTCCTCTCCTGACCTGGAACCCACGTACTAACCATTCTTGCCCAAACATATTCTGTTACGTTAAGTCAGCCGACTTGGGAGACCAGTCAAGCACGTGAACGTCAGGATGCTGTTTGAAAAAAGCTTCGTTTACATGTGCAGTGTGAACAGAGCAGTTATCTTGTACAAACCTAACAACAGGAACTTCTTCTGCGGGATAAATAGCTCCAACACCTTCTAAAATGTCCACATATTCACAAGCAGTCATATATGAAGTGACCTCTATCAACTCTTGGGCCGGCACCACTTATCCACCCCAATATGCTACATGTGGCGCGACCCGACTGAGTAGTTCTTTTTTTTTTTTTTTTGTTATTTGCTTTACGTCGCACCGACACAGATACGTCTTACGGCGACGATGGGATAGGAAAGGCCTAGAAATTGGAAGGAAGCGGCCGTGGCCTTAATCAAGGTACAGCCCCGGCATTTGCCTGGTGTGAAAATAGGAAACCACGGAAAACCATCTTCAGGGCTGCCGACAGTAGGCCTCAAACCCACTATCTCCCGATTACTGGATACTGGCCGCACTTAAGCGACTGCAGCTATCGAACTCGGTGACTGATTAGTTACCGACAAAGGGGTCTTCATAACGCTTTCCAAATGGACGTCAGCACTTCAGCTGTTTACCTGGTTCGGAGAAAAATACCTTTTCATCCAACCAAATTGTAATATCCCATTCCTGTCGTGGATTAATACTTTCTTGTAGCGCAAAGCCTACGCGAAGTTTTCTGTGGATAGGAAGAGATCGCCCCTTATTTTTTTCGCAGCTCGGCGACTCACGGTAGTCCGGCTGAAGTGGTGACACTTGCACGGAGTGACACTTGCACGGAGATGGAATGTGTTGACACTTGCACGGAAAGCCAAAAATTCCCGGAAATTACTAAGCATGGCTATTTCAAACAGTGACACTTGCACGGAGGTCTAAGGAGGGTTGGAGAACGAGAAACAGGGGAGGGGAAGGCCCACTCGTTAAGTGGAATTCATTGCTACAGTTGATATAACAACTAGTGTTCCGTGTGGAACTGGTGATAATTGCTCTGCAGCTATGGAGTTCACTGAGACCGCCTTTATTGATTTACGACGGACATCAGTATATTGTGGACTATACCAATGCAGATCAAATGACTTATTGGCGGTGCGTATATTTCAAGAAAAGTAAATGTAAAGGAAGAATAACAACGAAAGGTAATACAGTTTTAGGCGATACAAGTCATGTTTGCTTTCCGG
The DNA here is from genome assembly GCF_040414725.1 of Anabrus simplex. Taxonomy (NCBI): domain Eukaryota; kingdom Metazoa; phylum Arthropoda; class Insecta; order Orthoptera; family Tettigoniidae; genus Anabrus; species Anabrus simplex. The sequence goes on along the minus strand of NC_090265.1, from coordinate 402,825,333 downwards.
ACGACGCGGCGAATGAAGTAAAAAAAAAGTGTAGTAAATGCAAAAATAATAATAATAATAATAAATCGTGCAAGGGAAACAGACAGTATGATTTCAACAGTTTACACCGAAGAAGTAGGCCAGCCCTTCAATAGAGGCTATGACCTTGTGACATCGCTGCCACCACATAGAAGTGCCAAGCAATCATTACATCGCATCCGACGGAAAAGAATGGGACCTACAAAAGACCCGATCGATTCTGGAGGTGTAATAATACAAGAAAGACACATAGCAATGAACGACGGTGGAAAATTCCTACTTGAAGACAACAGGGGGCTTAAAGACAGGATATTAGTGTTTGCCAGCGAGAAAGGAAAATCTGCTTTATCAAATTGCTCTTCCTTCTTTGTCGACGGGACCTTCAAAAGTTCAAGCAAGCAGTTTGGGCAGTTACTTAACATCCACGCCGATCTTCGAAGTTCTTGGGAAGAAGCTAACACGATACCAGCTGTCTACGCGCTGTTACCAAACAAGAAACGGGACACATTATGCTCGTTTGTTCGAAGCTGTTAAAAACAACGTACTAGGATGGAACCCTGTGACACGTATTATGGACTTCGAAATCGCCATCGACCAATCAGCTAAAACGCTGTTTCCTCAAGCTGAGATTTATGGTTGCAACTATTATTTTAATCAATGTATATGGAGGAAAGTACAAGATTGTGGCCTTGTTACTGCGTACAGGGAAAACGAAGAAATTAGACTTCATATTCGAATGTGTTCAGCACTAGCGCACATTCCCCTAGAAATAATTGATGATGGTTGGCTATGTATTCAGGAGAGCTCGCCTGAAAATTAGAATCTACAGGTGTTTTACGACTATGTCGTCGATCAATGGCTGGATAACGAACACATGCCAAGGAATATGTGGAACTGTTGTGGAAGGCGGCATCGGACCAATAACGTTTCTGAAGACTGGAACCAAAGAATAACCAGTTTAATTTCAAGAGCGCACCCGAATGTATATTCGCTGATCAAGATTCTTCGAGATGACACAGAGTACTACGGTCACCAATTTGACAGGATAGTTTTGAATATCGATGGGAAGAGAAGAAAGAAATCAGCAGTGAAGATCGATGAGAGTATTTCAAAGGTCTCAAAAATACTTGAAGTTGATGGCAAACTAAGATCATTCCTAGTTTGTGTTGCTTACGCTCAGAAACTGCAGTGAAACTACCCTGGAATATTACAGGATTTGTAAATCATGTAAATATATAAATATTCTGAATCATACTTAAAGAGAAAACGTGACAATGGAATATCACTGCAAAACCATGCAAATATCTTGAATCACCACTTAAGAAATAAAAACTTGACGAACTTGCATAAAGTAAAAAAATATATCTATGAGGAACGCAAAGAGACTACCTCCCCTTGGTGTTCCCTGGAAACGGCGCTAAGTCGGCTAAATGTCTCTTAAATGTATAAAATTAACCAGAAAAACAAACCCTATGGCGCAACAGCCCTTGAAAGGCCTTGGTCTACCAAGTGACCGCTGCTAAGCCCGAAGGCCTGCAGATTACGAGGTGACGTGTGGTCAGCACGACGAATCCTCACAGTAGTTATCCTTGGCTCTATACAGCAGCGCCGCTATCTCGCCATCAGATAGCTCCTCAATTCTAATCTAATCACGTTGAACCAGCCCTCAGATTCAGGTAAAAATTCCTGACCTGGCCGGGAATCGAATCGGGGCTTCCGGGTAAGAGGCAGGCACGCTACTCCTACACCACGCGGCCGGCATTTATGAAATTAACAGTTACTTATAAATTGCATCTAAATTCACTACCGTGATTACCAGAGCTAGGATTTTTGATGACATGTCATCTTTCAGTTGGTTCTAAATAGACATTGCTAACTTGTATAGAAATTCTTATCATAGTTCCCACATTGTAGAAATGCTAATTACCGAGCAAGTGGCCGTGCGGTAAGGGTCGCGCAGGTGTGAGCTTGCATTCGGGAGATAGTGGGTTCGAACCCCACTGTCGGCAGCCCTGAAGATGGTTTTCCGTGGTTTCACATTTTCACACCAGGTAAATGCTGGGGCTGTACCTTAATGAAGGCCACGGCCGCTATTTTCCCAATCTCCCACCCTTCCGTCGCCGAAAACCTTCGATGTCTTAGTGCGACGTTAAACAAATAGCAAAAAAAAAAAGGTAATTCATTAGATCATTTTTGTCATTTTTGCCATTTTGTATTATTAGGTCATTTTATAAAGTTGTAAGTCATTATGCGGTCATTTTATGGCATTTATTGTCCGGCTCCATGGCTAAATGGTTAGCGTGCTGGCCTCTGGTCACAGGGGTCCCGGGTTCGATTCCCGGCAGGGTCGGGAAGTTTAACCATAATGGGTTGTGGGTTCGTTCCGCTAGCACGGGGGCTGGGTGTACGACCCGCAGATCGCCTACGGGAGTCAAATCAAAAAGACCTGCACCTGGCGAGCCGAATACTAGTTTATACTTTTTGAGTCATTTTCTTACATGTTGAAGCATTTACGCGTGTGGTATTGGATTTCCAGGAGGGGACAGTATTTATGTGTATCTTCGTCAAAGTACCTATCAAATTAGATTAGGTATCCAGAATTTATGTTAGCATAACATTTTACTTCTGACTCTTCAGGTAGAGTGAAAGCTCCGTGCAAGTGTCACTCCGTGCAAGTGTCACCATCCTACTTCTGACTCATCAAGTAGAGTGAAAGGCTCCGTGCAAATGTCACTCCGTGCAAGTGTTCCAACCCCAGTCCGGCTTACTGGCAATTCCCATGCGGCAATCGCATTACCGTAGTCGCAAACGGAGAACTGTCCATAGTTTGAACGATTCCAGCATCCTGTTCGGGAGTAGTTCTTCTAGGAGCCTTGTTATGTGTCCTATGATCTACCAATCCTTCTTCACCTCGTTCTTGCCGTATTTCTACGCATCTCCAAACTGTCTTAAGGCTGCATGGTAGACTATTGCTTGAGCTATCGCTTGGGGGACCATGTGACCCTCCCACATGCCAATAATACGGCCTACATTTAGGGCTGACTTGTGATACAGATAGGAGCCATCTTACAGTGTTACAGTATAACGAAATGTAGCCCGCCACGGAATACACACGCTGTGCCTTTAGCACTACCCGTTCACTCCCTTCCTCTCCTGTTTTGTACCTGAGTGGTCTTCAACACTAGTCCTTCACCTCCTTTTCAGTACTGGGCTTGGGCAGTGTTGATTGTTTATGTCGGGACACCATTAATGTGCACACGTGTATCATCTAACACTCCTCTAATTTAAGGAACATTTGTTTGCACCCTGCATGGCCTAGTCTACAATGTAACTTCCAGAAATTAAGTACGGAGTTTCGAGAAATTGTGCAAAGCCATTTTCCCGTGATGTCATAACAAACGAACTAACAAACAAGAGAACACAGAGACAGAACATTTGAACTGAACCTAGTTTTGACTTCAGTATAGAGGGTGTTTCAAAAATGACTTTACAACTTTGACAGCTTATAGTTATTTATTCATTTTACTTACAGAAATGGTTTTGGTGTCATCTTGACTGACAATAGATCAAGTTTTACCTAAACAGGTTGAATGTGACCTCCATCGGTCATGGGGCACACACCCCACCTGAAGTCGATTTCTTGCCAAACTCGCTGCAGCATGTCAGGTGTGACTCGTTCAATTGCGATGCAGATTCTACGTCTGAGTTCTGGTAGAGAAGCCGGTAAGGGTGAAACAAACACTGTATCCTTGACGAATCCCCACAAGAAAAAGTCAAGAGGAGTCAGGTCTGGTGAGCGTGGGGGCCATGCAATTGGTGCATCTCGTCCAATCCACTTACCCGGAAAGCGTACATTCAGGAAATCCCGGACGTCGGCGGTGCGCCATCTTGCACGAAGTGTATGCTGAGTTCTTGGTCATCAGCGTCAATCTGCAGGATTAAAAAGTTTTCCAGCATATCTAAGTACACTATTCCGCTGATAGTTTTCTCACTGAAGAAGAAAGGTCCGTAAACTTTGCTCTTGCTCAATGCACAAAACACGTTCAATATTGGGCTATCACGTTCATATTCTAGCACTTTCACTGGATTTTCACTGACGCAGATCCTACAGTTGTGTCTATTAACTTTACCACTTAAGTGAAAAGTTGCCTCATCGCTAAAGATAATCTTTCCAATGAAATGCTCATTTTCTTCCAACCGATGTAACATGTCGACACAAAAGTCCTTACGAGCAATCTTATCAGTCTCTTTTAGTTGCTGTGCCATTAAGAACTTGTATGGTTTGAGATGTAACCGTTTTTCTCAACACACGCCAAATAGTCGTATGTGCGACGCCCAGCTCTCGAGAAGCGCGCCGTGTCGATTTTCGAGGACTATGCTCAAACCGTTGTCTCACTTGCTCTATGACATCGTCAGACGTACGTGGACGACCTGAGGATTTCTTGTGGCTTACCGAACATCCAGTTTCAATAAAGCACTTATGCCGCTCATAAATAGTAGGCCTACTGGGAGGATCTTTACCATACCTTGTACGAAAATTACGTTGCACAGTTGACGCCGACTTCGACTCTTCAAACCAAAACATACAGCGAGCGCGCTCGGGACCGGTGAAGGCAGCCATCTTTGCTGCAACTGTCGCTAGAGCTTGCAGTGGCGCGATTCTGTACTAGCATACCACGCGAGTCAAAACTTGATCTATTGTCAGTCAAGATGACACCAAAACCATGCCTGTAACTAAAATGAATAAAACCGGGCGAGTTGGCCGTGCACGTAGAGGCGCGCGGCTGCGAGCTTGCATCCGGGAGACAGTAGGTTCGAATCCCACTATCGGCAGCCCTGAAAATGGTTTTCCGTGGTTTCCCATTTTCACACCAGGCAAATGCTGGGGCTGTACCTTAATTAAGGCCACGGCTGCTTCCTTCCAACTCCTAGGCCTTTCCTATCCCATCGTCGCCTTAAGACCTATCAGTGTCGGTGCAACGTAAAACCCATAGCAAAAAAAAAAAAAAAAGAATGAATAAATAACTATGAGCTGTCAAAATTTGTAAAGTCCTTTTTGAAACACCCTGTACTTAATCCGAGACGAGGTATAGGGCAAAAGTATGAGATCTGCAAACAAAATTATATTTAAAAATATAGGCCTACATTACATTAATAGAAAGGAGCTACTTAGCCGGGGCAATAAATACGTGCTCGACTTTTCGGTTCACTCGCAAGGACGTAGGTTCGATTCCTTGCCAGGAAGTCGAAACATTAAAAAAACACAAGATTTTCACTTCTGGAACGGCACATGGCCCTGTGGTTCACTGAGCCTACATCAACAATTAGCACCAGGTTAATTTCTGCGGGTAAAGGTGGCCGGGCATAGAGCTAACCACTCTATCTCACTTTGCGTCGTGGCTTAAAAAAGGGGGCCTCCATGGCCTGTACGGAGATGGCTTTACATAAAAAGAACTGGAATTATTTTTGCAGAAAATATTAACTTAAATTTGTCTGCTTTTCGGTACATACATCACCCAAGTCTGAGATTTAGCACGTTATTAGGATCATACATATTATGCTAACACAATCAAATTTATGTATTACATATCATAATTACAATGCCTTAGGCCTATTCGTACTTGAGAAATTCCTGGCTCTATTTATTACAGAACTTTCCCTGGAGGCCAGGAGGAAGTTACACCACAGAGCATCGGGCACGGTGTCACTGCACTGGAAGCGTGCACCTCTTCCTCGTGACCTTGTACTCACAAGGAGGCCACTATTACACTTACACTACCGGAGATAGCGGTTCACGGAGCAGAGCCTCGCTCCGCGCATGATCCAACACAGTAGCCTCTTGCAATTCATTGTAGTGGGTGGGGAACGCAGATGAAGAATTCACTCACGGTAACCCCTGCTTGCCGTAAGGGGCGACCAAGGGATGATTGAATTAGAACTATGAAACTACTTGTTACTAGTACCATCACGCGGGGAAAACCATAGGTCGCCTTTACTCGCGAGTAGCACCACTATCTCAGGTACACAATAAGTTTGTGATTAGTAGCAATAGTGGGTGGGTCACTATGGGTTTACAGTACCCGTGCTTAGTACCATGGGCTTGCGTTGCCTGTGGTTGCAATGTGAGAACCACCACGGGTCTGGGCGTTGCCTGTGATTAGTAGCACTACTGTATATGAGCCACACTGTAGGTCTGCGTTGCCTGTGATTAGTACCCACTATGTGAGGAACACCACGGAATAGTACGAGTCCGTATGATTAGTACACTTATGTGAGGAAGACCATGGGTTTGCGTTGCCTACGAGTGGCGCCATTAGCTGAGAAACACCTAGGTCTGGACATTACCTACGCGACGTACAGTACTTGTGAGTAACACCGTAACGTTTGGAACACAGTGAGTCTAAGTTACTCTTGATCAGTACCGCAACTTGAGAAATAACATGGTTCTACTTTACTAGCGATAAGTACCATTATGAGGGGCCGTTGACCTGGATTTTGGACCCCTTTGGGCAACAAGAATCATGATTTAGAATTGTGCTTTGTAAGCAGTCCCTTGGTCAGCAATACTAATTTTCAATATAGTTTCTGGGAAGGTGAGGCATTGCGGGTCGGATCCACTGATTGTTTTAAGTTCATAATCATTGTTCGTTATATGTTAGAATTCTAGCCAGCGGATCGATTCTGTAATTATTTTTAACTTTCAGTATTTTGAGTAGGCTCATATTATATCCTTTCTTTCTTCATTATCACGTTTTAAATTCTAATCAGTGGATGATTTTGGACTTATGTCATTGCATTTCGTCTCATTTTCTCTACTTTCTTCTTTAATAATAATAATAATAATAATAATAATAATAATAATTCCTCAACCAAAGGCTGGTTAATCGTAGTGCAGAAAGTAGGACAATATAACCTTTTGAAATGCGGTGTTACATAAGAATGTTAAAGTTGAGATGGGCAGTTCACTCACGAAAATATAATATAAATCGACTTGTTTAGAGGAGGAACAGGGTGAAATTTGACCTAAAGAAGAGATAGAATGATAGGGCATATCTTGAGACATCCAAGACTCGTTCAGTTCCTTCTCGAGGGACGTGTAAGAGATGAGAACGGCAGAGATAGATGAAAGCATAAATGTAACAAACAATCCTGTAGAATTAGCGTGTCGGAAACATTTAATGGCTATTTCGATAATTTTTCTACCGAGAATTCGCATATCAGACATATCAGCCAAAAATAAACGAAGTAGAATGTGTAGAACTGGATAAAACGTATAATTCCAGAAATTGCAATAGCTGCACTCCGTATCGCAGTAGACATCACCCCAGGTCCCGACGGAATTTTTGGTAAAAGTCATGAGGGTTAATAGAGTTTGTGAAATTGCTTCAACTCAGTGCCTAAGTCAAGCCAGAACAGTGTTGATAATTTAAAATAATGGTGATGTCAAGTGTCTGTCAAACTCGAGACCCATGTGGACAGTATGTTCGGTAATAAGAGGTTGACCCAGCGAGCTGATCGTGCGGTTAGAGCCGCTCAGCTGTGAGCTTGCATTCGGGAGATAGTGAGTTCGAACCCCAATGTCGGCAGCATTGAAGATGATTCTCCGTGGTTTCCCATTTTCACACCAGGCAAATACTGGGACTGTACCTTAGGACCACGGCCGTTTCCTTCCCACTCCTAGCTCTCTCCTACCTCATCGTCGCCATAAGACCTATCAGTGTCACTGCGACGTAAAGAAACTTGTAATATATATCTACAAAAGCTGAGAAACAAGAAATATCTCTTATCTTTCTTGTCACATCAAAAGCTTTTGGTAACACTGAACTTCAAGAACAAAATCTTTCCAGAATTCTGAAAAGAGTTAGACAATAACAGACAGATGCTGAAAATAATTACTAAAACACTTAACAACATTTTTGATGGTACGATTATGGCAAGAAGGAATAATATGCCCTATATACAAAAGGAAGGGAAATAGTTCGAATGCAAATAATTACAGGTGTATTACTTTGTTGGATACACTAAGTAATAGGCTACATATATACCGGGATATACCTCAGTCATATTTCTCTCCAGATGCGGAATTCTCACTTAACTTCTCAAAACCTGTAACATCCTCCCTAACTGATGGGGAACAGAACCCACGTTCTTCTAGGTGAACCGAGCACACCACGCAAATGCTGGGGCTGTACCTTAAGGCCACGGCCGTTTTCTTTCCACTCACAGTCATTTCCTACGGCTAGTGTCGGGATAATACACACGTAATTAAATAACTGTGATTATTTGAGGATATATGCAATATTGTAAGTGATACTCCGGGTAATAATTGGTGGTGGTGGTGGTGGTGGTGGTGGTGGTGGTGGTGGTGGGGCATGATTAACATGAACACAGGCATGTGAAACGAGGAACAACTACTAACACAAACATTCCTATATAATAACAATATTCCGAAACAAACAGAACAATAATAGAGTTTGTTTCTCAAATACATGTTTAAACGTGTCTTGTGTACGGAATTTTTAATAATATTCACAAGTAAACAAACACATAGTTGATTGATAAATACAGTAAACATTTTGAAGGAATGTTTTACCTACGAAGCTATCAAAATAAATAATCACAAGTAAAAATAGAATTTGCTTCATAAATACATTTTCTTAATAAAAATCGTATTACCGCGCCGTATATTATGCATTTCATGATACGAAATATGAAAAGCTCTACGACCAGATGTACCGCCTGAACAGTCTCCATCGGGAAATGTAGTTCTCTGAAGGAATGCCCACTTTCCAATCTCACTTGATATAAAACCATCTACCACCTTCTCTAGATTTAACACCTTAGCAGCCTCGAAGGCAACCAAACTTCACGTTTTAAGGGGATTTAACATCTACGAGGATAATTTTTTTTGGGGGGGTGGGCGAGGAAATGGTACTCTGCCCCCCAAAGATAATTTTTTGGGGGACAGAAAACGCCTTGCCCTCCCACGCTCAAAGTCGGCGCCACTGCCCACATATATTAAAACTTGTCTGGTACCGTATGTATGGAAGAGAAAATACGTTAAGGACAGTCTTCTAAGTTCACTGTGTTACCGTAATGTCTAATATGTTCCAGTTACATGTCTTACTGTAGTTCATAGACCGTAGAAAAAGCGACCGACCTGCTAATTGGTCAGCATAGTTCACTACTACAATTAGTCTACTTTCGCTCTTTTTACCTTCCCTTGGGAAGCAAAATTCGTGTCACGTACAGTGAATGTTGTCTTAACATTTTCGTTTGGTCAGCGGATGAGATTATGTTGGGAGCGAAACTTACGGCGATCTGTAGCACATCAAAATACTGGTTATTCAACTTTTACTCCTCTTACAGCAGCCCATGTCTATTCTAGTTACTTATAAACTCAAGGTTTCTAGTATTTCCCAAGACATATTGGGAGATGAAAGACAGTTCAATGTTGCAGCAGCAGAACGGCCTTTGTACCCTTTCAGCCCTGAAAATGGTTTTCCGTGGTTTCCCATTTTCACACCAGGCAAATGCTGGGGCTGTACCTTAATCAAGGCCACGGCCGCTTCCTTCCCACTCCTAGGCCTTTCCTATCCCATCATCGCCATAAGACCTATCTGTGTCGGTGCGACGTAAAGCAACTACAAAAAAAAAAAAGTTTGTGCCCTTTCCTCTCTGTAAGTCATTTCATCCTTCGGAGTTACAGGGATACATTAATGAGAAATACAACCTCCAGAAAGAGTCCGACTCATTAGCTGAATGGTTAGCGTTGAGACCTTTGCTTCAGAGGGTCCCAGATTCGATTCCCGGGTGGGTCGGGGATTTTAATCTCCTCTGATTAATTCTTCTGGCCCGGTGACTGGGTGTTTGTGTTTGTACCAACACTTTCCTCTTCATATTCAGGCAACACACTACACTACCAACCACCACAGAAACACGCAATCGTGATTACATCCCTCCATATAGGGTTGGAGTCAGGAAGGGCATCCGGCCGTAAAACAGGGTCAAATTCAAACGTGCGACATAGTTCGCACCCGCGACCCCACGGATGTGGGGAAAGCGGTAGAAAAAGAAGAAGGCAACCTCCAGAAAGAGACACAAAATCTGCAACCGAAAGCTATGCAGAGAAATGGAAAAGAACGGCAGAAAGATCAAAGTATAAGAATCCTGCAAGTGCAGGGGAACAAGCCAGGGCTATCTAAACCAAAGGAAAAGCCAGATCATGAAGCACGGACCTCAGAGACGGGCAACAAACAAGCACCACAGGAGGAGGAGTTAGAGAAAGATAAACTGGAAAACAGATGGGAGGATATAAGATAGAGATATAAGCGTCCCTCTCACCAACAGCCACGGACAAGCAGCGAGTGAACAAGAGGAACCCAACGAAGTATACAATCAAGTTATTCACAAAATACGACGTAGACTGCAGCACCCTAACACTATAATTGGTGCAGGAAAAGACGAAGATGGCACCTTCCAAGCTGGTGAAAGAAGAGTCTGGCTATACGTATGTAAAGTGTCGAGCAACACGACTACTGAGAAATTATTAGCTATGTAAATAAGAGAAACATAGCCAAACGAGAAATAGTCTGTGAGGAACCTAGAACTCTAGGATCCAACAAGTCCTCTAAAATAGGAATACCTATCCAGAACTTGGAAGGCACTGAAAACCCCAACTTTTGGCCCAGAGGAGTAACTGTTCGGCCCTTTCGCTTCCAGCTTCAGAGATCACGTAAAAGGAACGAAGGCGCGGACATGGAATAACATATCAATTTTTCTATGGAATGTATAAGGGCTTAATAGTGTTAGGAAGTTAAGTCTTCCAGAAATATTCAGAACTGATGTCGTAATCTTAGTAGAGTCCTTCTTAACTAAGTATATCAACATACAGTAGAAGGATATTACAACTGTCACACCTTAGCCGTACAAGGTACAAGAGGACGACCTAGTGGTGGAATCACCTTGTTTATCCCCTCATTACACCTTCTACGTCTTTTCAAACATTCTGGCTGTAAAAACAATGGATCTAAACATTATTGGGGCATATTTTCAACCAAACTACACGGCAGAGGAATTAGTTGAGAACCTCTATGACGTGCTCAGTGTCACACAGTCTCATATAGATACCATCCTGGCAGGCGATTTCAACTGCGATATTGACAAATAAGATGAAAAAAAAATCAACGCAGTTAACGAATACCTAGAGGGAGAAGGATTTACATTTTTAAATTTCCCTAACCTAACTTACATGTGTCACAATGGTATGAGTACGATAGACCTGATATTTATCAGTACAGCCGCTAAGGTAACGGATATAAAGATACTCGACTACTCACACATGGCAGCCTTAAGGAACCACCTACCATTAACTGCGAAGATAGAGACACGTACCCCACCTACAAGTGAAACGAAAGAAAGACTATTGGTAAAAATAAGTTTAAAAATCAGCAGTCTCGAAGAGTTCATTTTATCCTCCAACGAAGTAGTAGGGATCCAACGAGATAAGATTGAAGCAGTTGCGTTAATGCTTGAGCAAACCATCAAAAACGCACAAAAAGTTCTCCGTCTAAAGACAATAAGATCGCAACAAGGGTTCGATACTGTCTGCTACGAGGAAAAGGAACAGGTTCCTACACTTCTCCATAGAGCAAGATCGTCTAGGACTCAAGAACACCTTCAAGGTTATAACGTCTTAAGAAGAGAATACAAGACACTCCTAAATGAAGAAAGGGCTGCCTGGCTGGAAGAGGAAGAAAGAAAAATGGTAGAAGCTGCCAATAAAATCCACTTTGACGCACTGAAGCTAAGATCCCCAAAATTCTGTCAATCTCTTGCCTTGGATACATGGATAAACCACTTCCGGTGCATTCTCAATAACGGAAATGCACTGAAAACAACAAGCACAAGAGAAAGCTGCAGTTTCCCTTACATTGCGGAGGATGAGGTGAGAACAAAACCAGAAAGCCGCTGGTCCAGTCAAAATCTATAACGAACACCTGAAAAGCGCCTTTCCATTGTTGGGAAAAATATGGGCTGCACTCTTCAAGAGTGTTTAGAGATGAGCGAAATACCATCGAGCTGGAAAAACTCCTTACTAAGGATACTATGTAAAGGTAACCCAGACTATTCCGATTCGTATAGAGGTATCGCTTTAGAAAACGCAATATTCAAAGTCTTTTACAAAATCCTAACGGATAGACTCACCTCGCTAACTACCGAATTCATCCCCGATCAACAATACGCGTTCAGGAATGGCAGATCAACCTTACACGCGATGCAGAACTTACTGGAAGACGTCGGAGAAGCTCTGAGACATAAATGAGGCAAATAACATGTCATTTTTAGAGACTACAAGAAGGTTTTCGACCTGCTGGATCGTCAGATTCTTATTGATAAACTTGAGCAAATGTTAGGAGAAGGAAATTATACAACAAACATACTAGAAAGCATCTTACAGGATAATACAGTCACTGTAAGAGACAATCTTCAATCCTCACAACCTAACACCCAGACGAGGGGTGTTCTACAGGGTGACCCGATTAGTCCGCTCTTATTCAACCTGATTACTGCAGACGTATGAAAATACTGAAGGGATTTGAGGGGCAAATCTCTCTACATATCTATGCAGATTACATGACCTTTGGCTCTTCCAATTTAGAAGACTTACTGAAATGCTGGGATCTACTAGTATCCTGGGCAAAAAGAAACAAATTCTAGTTAAACATGGACAAAACGGTTCACATGATATTCACTAGAGGTGGCATAGTTGCCACCACAGATCAACTATTCTATAAACAAGTCTCCCTAAAAATCGTAAATGATTTCAACTCTCTTGGGGTAATCTTGCAGACTTCCGAAACTTCCTTCACCGGGCGAGTTGGCCGTGCGCGTAGAGGCGCGCGGAAGTGAGCTTGCATCCGGGAGATAGTAGGTTCGAATCCCACTATCGGCAGCCCTGAAGATGGTTTTCCGTGGTTTCCCATTTTCACACCAGGCAAATGCTGGGGCTGTACCTTAATTAAGGCCACGGCCGCTTCCTTCCAACTCCTAGGCCTTTCCTATCCCATCGTCGCCATAAGACCTATCTGTGTCGGTGCGACGTAAAGCCCCTAGCAAAAAAAAAAAAAAATAGAAACTTCCTTCGAGAAACATGTAAACAGCAGCTGTAATTGCGATGAGTGATATCAAACTTCTAAGAAGACTATTGACACGGCTATGAAGATCTTTTTTAGTAAAATCCGCCCCATAGCAACCTATGGGATACAAATAATTTGGCCCTATCTCACCAAAAATAACTTTAAAAAATTGAGAAAACAAAGGCAACTTTTCTGAAGAAGATTTTGTGTATGTCACGATACGCCCCGTCCAAGACTAACTTATGAATTAGCCAGGGAATCGTTTTATATAGAGGGTATAAGACTACAGATGCACCTACCATCCACAGCCGCCTTTCAAGATCTGCTAACAGGGCTACTAGCGAAGAAGAAAGAAATGCGGTCTGAGTTCTATGCAACTGAAGCCATGCCACCTTCAGACTGGAAAGCGCCCCAGCTATGATCTTCGACATGTGATAACTAGTTTCTCAGTGCACGGATTCCACTTTCGAGTGTGTAAAACCACCTTTATGTGTGGAAATCCTTGCTGAAGTAATGAAATAATTCGGTAACCTGATGCAACCACTTTGAAAGTGAAAAAGGTCAATAGAAATATTTACAACCAAGAAATGCTATTTTCTACCTCATTTGTGGCACATCGCTACGCTCGCGGTGTTGTTTGACAGGTTGGGTTCCTGGGTGGCGCAACTACAGCCTGAGCAACATTCACTTTACTCTGTAGCTTTCGAAAGGAGGACCCGCATCTGTCAGTAAACAACTGATCTCCGAATACTTGTTATATCCATAGCTAATTATTCCCACAAATACGCCTGTACTGTCCACGGTAACTCTGTGGGCTTATAATATTCATAAACAATGGGAGACAAGGAGTTCGAGTCCACAGCTGATCATTCTTAATTATTTCTTTCTTTCTTTCTTTCTTCAGCTTGTTCCAAATATTTCTGTGGTCGCTGGTGCCTCCCAGGCTCACTTAAGTTTTGGCCGGGATTTTAAGACCGGATGCCCTTCCTGACACCTCGTGATTCTTGAGATGAAAATCTCGACCCAGGATCGACTGGGATTTGAACCTCGGCCTTCTGGATGGAAAGCCAGCAGCTAATCCACCGAGCTAATCATGTCCCTCCCCCCAAATCATTCTTTATTATTATTAATAATAAGCTGTTAAGGAAAAAATGGTTTTCTCTTAATAGCTAAAGTTGTAAAGAGTTAGAGATCACCTGTAGTAATGCACTTATTAACGAAGAATCTATCTTCAAAATTAGCGATGAGGGTAGCATATTGAGGATGGACCTCAATTATAAAAAATCTCGTGATATAGAGGAACATACTCACATAGTCAATGATCTCGATATTTGGCCTCTTATAAATTATTATTATTATTATTATTATTATTATTATTATTATTATTATTATTATTTAGGGTCAGGTGCAGCCCTT